>NC_000067.6:105869603-106513978 GCF_000001635.26 Mus musculus
TACCTAGCTTGTTGTCTTCCAAGACCCCTTTCCTACTGATATAGAAGAGGGAAGAAAGGCTATGAGAGGGCAGAAAACTCCAGCCTCCCGCAACATAATCAGCGGAGAGAGAACAACAGAAAGATGGAGCGCAGCATCCTAGTAGGTCCCTATCCTCCTACCCCTTCCTACCTCACAAAGACCCAAGACCTTGCTGGGGAGAATTTACCTTGATGTCAAAGGTTATCCCCCACCCACCCACTATGACCTGTTCCTTGCACCAGTTCATGCCATCTTTTTGCGCTGACTCTGGACTTTTAATCTAATGAGAGATGCACTTCTGGAATGTTCGACTACACATGAGATTCCTCAAATGTCAGGCTGGAGGGTAATGTCATGATTCCCGGTTCAACTATCTCAGGATTTTTTTTTTTAACTGCACTTTTCAAGGACCCCCACCATTGCTTCTGCCCAAATAGTTTAATTCCCCCACCAGTCGTATTTCTGAATATTAATTGAAAATCATAAAACATGCCTCACACAGCACTTCCTGTGTGTGAGATTGTGTATGTTAACCATTAGTTACCAGGATTAATATGTGCTAGAATGTCAAACATATGCCAGGAATATTCTGTCATTTTTTTCAGGGAAATTTTAGCTCCTTAAGCAAAACTTTTATTGTTATTGTTTCTGTTGTTGTTAATCTCTCATATATTACATACTGACTGCAGTTTCCCCCTCCTTCCCACCTCCCTCTCCCCCAGACCCATTCTTCCTGTTTCCCTTTAAAAAGGAACAGACCACCCAGGGTTAGCAACCACACAGGACATATCAAGGTAAAATAAAACTAGGCATATCCACTCATATCAAGGCTGGACAAGGTAACCCAGTAGGAGGAAACAGGCCCCAAGAGGAAGCAAAAGATTCAGAGACAGCCCCACTCCCACTGTAAGGGGTCTCATAAAAACACCACGATCCACAGAAGACTTAGGTCAGATCCACATAGGCTCCCTGGTTGTCAGTTAGTCTCTGTGAGCTCCTATGAGCCCTGCTTAGTTGATTCTATGTGTTCTCTTGTGGTATCCTCCACCCTTCTAGCTCCTACAATCCTCTCCCTCTTCTGCAGGATTCCCTGAGCTCTGCCCAGTGTTTGGCGGTGGGTCTCTTCTGATCATGCAAATCTTTCTCCTTTTGTTTTAATGTTTTGTTTTTGTTTTTTTGAGACAGGGTTTCTCTGTGTAGTCCTAGCTGTTCTGCAACTAGCTCTGTATAGCAGACTGGCCTAAAACTCAGGGATCCTCCTGTCTTCATCTCCATCTTGTTCTGAGATTAAGAGTGTGCCACCACACGCAGCTGAGTGAAACTCCTTTTAAAAGGGTTTCTTAAAGAGAACTAATCTCTCTGAAGTATCATCAAGTGGAGTTTTCCTGTGAGTTGCCCAGGTAAGAACTGTGCCTCTGTGTTTGAAAAACACACTTTTATATTATTTGATGATATCTGATCTTTTAAGACAGGTCTTCTCAGGTACCCCTAGGAGGCCTGGACTTCACAAACTGGCTTTAAATATCCAGCAATCTCTTGCCTTTGCTGTCTAAATGCTGGAATTGCAAGTGTGCATCACTATGCTCGATAGGTAGTGTCTTCAGAGGCCATGGTGATCCCCCCAAAGAAATGGCACCCCATTAAGATATAGTTTCTACAGTTTGACATGCTTTACTGGAGACAACCAGAAACAACCAATCAACAGTGGACAAATACTCAAACTACAGCATTCCTACTCAAGACTGGAATCTTTACTGGACAGTCTCTTTCGTTCCCAATTTACTTCATTATCAAGCTATAAAGGATAAAATCAACTGTGTTGGCTGCAGTGATGCCACCACACGCGAACTTCCTGTGATTCTTCCCATTACCTAATTAACATTGTAATTTTTGCCATCACTAATAACCAAGTTGCTATCCACACCTGCCCAATAACTCCACATCAGCAACTGGCTACATCAGCACCGAACCTTCAACTATCTCCTGTCTCTCAAACATCTCTGCCTAATGCTTGACTACTTTTAGTGTTTGAGTATTTTTCTTCTTACTTTGACGACTTTTGTTCAGCATTACGACTGTAAAAAATAAATAGTTGGGGGCCTGGAGAGATGGCTCAGTGGTTAAGAGCACCGACCGCTCTTCCAGAGATCTGAGTTCAATTCCCAACAACTACATGGTGGCTCACCTTCATCTGTAATGGGATCCAAAACTCTCTTCTGGTATGTCTGAAGACAGAGACAGTGTACTCACATAAAATAAATAAACGAATAAATCATTAAAAAGGAGAAAGAAATATAGTGCATAATATATGTAATGCACAGAGCCAGGGAAGCTGCCATGTAGGAAGCAAAGGCCAGCAGTTCACATCACAGTTGTGTATCAGTTTCTTTTCTCATTGCTGTGACCAAACACCTGACAAAGGCAACCCAAGAAAGGAGAGTGTGTTTCAGCTCATAGTCTGCAGAGATACAGTCCACCATGGAGGGGCACAGGTGGCAGAGGGGTCTGACACTACTCATTGGATTGCATCTGCAGTCAAGGAGCAGAGAGAGGTGTGGGCTGGAACTCAGCTCCCTTTCTTCAGTCTAGGGCATCAGCCTAGGGGATGGTGCCACCTATATTTGGATCCCCCCCCCCCCGCCTTAGTTAAACCTCTTTAGAAACACCCTCAAAGACACTCCCAAAGGTGTGTCTCACTAATGCTCTAAATGATTTTTAATCAAGTCAACTTGGCTATTGAATTAACCATCATGCTTGGCAAATGCTGACATTCAGCTCAGAGCAAGACTGTGTGATGTCAGTGGAACTTCATTTCTATAGGAAGAAACAGGAAGGTAACCCAGCTAGGATCCATGTGAAAGGTGGGAAATGCTATCAAGGCTAGGGAGCAACCTTCTAGACCACAGCTGTCCTGTAGACCTGGCTGAGCTGGTGGGGCTGCTGTGCCTGTGGTCCCCACTGTTGCCATAGGTTGCAGAAGATCACTAAGAACTCGAAATGAGGCAATCCAAACTCTTAACTATTGAGTCTTCTCTCCAGACACTAATAAATCATTTTAAAGAAAATCCCACATATAATTCATCTAAATAAGATTTTCATTTGCATCTCCAAAAACAAAGTGATTTAAAAATACCACAGTGTGCTAATCATATATAAGATATTAACAACTCGACCGGGTGGTGGTGGCGCATGCCTTTAATCCCAGCACTTGGGAGGCAGAAGCAGGTGGATTTCTGGGTTTGAGGCCAGCCTGGTCTTCCAGGACAGCCAAAGCTATACAGAGAAACTCTGTCTTGGGGGAAAAAAAAAGATATTAACAACTCTTTGTATCATTGTCAGATAATCATTGTTGAGATGTTCCTAATTCCTTATCAGTAGTTAACAATGTGTCCAATCTAGACCCAAGTATGACTATAAGTATGACTATAGAGTCATACTTGGCATTCAGTTGGTACCCCCTTTCAGTAGGCTTTGTTGTATATGTCCAAAGTGAGTTCCAGGACAACCAGGGCTAGAGAGAAACCCTGTCTCAAAAAACAAAAAAACAAAACAAAACAAAACAAAAAGATACAGAAACAGAAATTGGGGAGAAGATGGGGAGCAATGAGGGCAATAGGAGTGAATATGATGAAAGTATATTGCATGCATGCATGGAACTGTAATAATGGACGTCATTACTTTGTTCAATTAACAAACAGCAAATAAAAACAATAGCCCTGGGTCTTCTGTCCTCTTTACTTTTCCAGGGTTCTGTAAGAGACTTTTGCTCACTGTCACCAACCATATTTCTTGGTCTTCTATTTTTGTTAATGCTTGTTCCTTCTGTAAATCTTAATAGACATTCTCCTATAAAGAACAACCTTTCCTGAAGTTTTTGTTTTCTTGAGGTATCATTTAGACAGAGAAGGCAGGGTAAGTATTTGTCTTAGTCAGGGTTTCTATTCCTGCACAAACATCATGACCAAGAAGCAGTTGGGGAGGGAAGGGTTTATTTAGCTTACACTTCCATACTGCTGTTCTTCACCAAGGAAGTCAGGACTGGAACTCAAGCAGGTCAGAAAGCAGGAGTTGATTGCAGAGGCCATGGAGAGATGTTTTTTACTGGCTTGCTTCCCCTGGCTTGCTCAGCCTGCTCTCTTATAGAACCCAAGACTGCCAGCCCAGAGATGGTCCCACCCACAAGGGGCCTTTCCCCCTTGATCACTAATTGAGAAAATGCCTTACAGCTGGATCTCATGGAGGTACTTCCCCAACTGAAGCTCCTTTCTCGGTGATAACTCCAGCCTGTGTCAAGTTGACACATAAAACCAGCCAGTACAATTGACCCCTTGTCAACTTGACATACAAACACATCACTAGTAAGCCTCAACCCTTAGTTCTTATTCATCCCCAAGATCTAAACAACTTTAAAAGTCCCACAGCCTTTACATATTAAAAGTTCAATCCTTTTAAAATATCCAATATCTTTTAAAATCCAAAGTCTTTTTACAATTAAAAGTCCCTTAACTGTGGAATCCACTAAAATATTTTCTTCCTTCAAGAGATAAAAATATCAGGGCACAGTCACAATCAAAAGCAAAAATTAAACTCCAACTGTCCAATGTCTGGGATCCAACTCACAATCTTCTGGGCTCCTCCAAGGGCTTCAGTCACTTCTCCAGCCCTGCCCTTTGTAACACACACCTTGTCTTCTAGACTCCAGCTGCCTGTACTCCACTGCTGCTGCTGTTCTTGGTGGTCATCTCATGGTACTGGCATCTCCAAAACGCTGCTGTCTTCCACTGTAACTACACTTCACCAATAGCCTTTCATAGGCTCTCTTCATGGTGCCAAGCCTCAACTCCTTTGCATGACCCCTTCAGTCCTGGGCCATCAATTGCAACTGAGGCTGCACCTTCACCAATGGCCTTCCATGGCCTCTCACAGTGCCGAGCCTCAGCTGCTCTGTGTGACCCCTTCATGCCTTCAAAACCAGTACTACCTGGGTAACTCTTACATATTACCAAGTCTAGCCACAGCACAAGGTACAACCTTGACTATCTCTGGAACACAAGCTCTGTGCTCTCAGAAAACACTTCCCAGGAGATGTCACCTCAGTGATGCTGGTCTCTTCTTAATCACTGCTAATTTCTTAGCTCCAGCTAACCAGCATCAATAGTCCGAGTAATGCAAAAGTTTCACTTTAGTAGTTCTGGTATCTTGTTAATCACAGCTGATTCTTCAGCCCCAGCTAACCAGAACCACAAAATCTTCCCAATCGAAATAGCAATGGTCCTGAAAAGAGTCTTTAATTTTCCCTCTGAAATTTCACAAACCAGACCTCCATCTTCTGCACTGTTCTCAACATTATCTTCCAAGCTCCTACACAACATCTGACAGAGCTCTTAACAATGAATGGATCTTCAAGCCCAAAGTTCCAAAGTCTTTCCAAAGTCCTCCCCAAAACACGGTCAGGTTGTCACAGGAATACCCCACCATGCTGGTACCAATTTGTCTTAGTCAGGGTTTCTATTCCTGCACAAACATCATGACCAAGAAGCAAGCTGGGGAGGAAAGGGTTTATTCAGCTTACACTTCCATACTGCTGTTCATCACCAAGGAAGTCAGGACTGGAACTCAAGCAGGTCAGAAAGCAGGAGCTGATGCAGAGGCCATGGAGAGATGTTCTTTACTGGCTTGCTTCCCCTGGCTTGCTCAGCCTGCTCTCTTATAGAACCCAAGACTGCCAGCCCAGAGATGGTCCCACCCACAAGGGGCCTTTCCCCCTTGATCACTAATTAAGAAAATACCCCACAGCTGGATCTCATGGAGGTACTTCCCCAACTAAAGCTCCTTTCTCTGTGATAACCCCAGCCTGTGTCAAGTTGACACATAAAACCAGCCAGTATGGTATTTGACTCTTTCCCTTAGTTAGTTTTCAGAATAGTGAAACATACCTGCCTTAGCCATTTCATAATATGTCTAAGCTCTTTAATGAACACATAGAGTTTCAACATAAATTGTTTTAATTCACTGCATTTTTGAAATCTCTATTTAAAATTTTATTTTTATTTTATGCATATACATGTGTCTGCATGCATGCATGTATACTATATGCACAAAGTTGCCAACAGAGGCCAAAAGGATTGCCAGATCTCCTGGAACTGGAGTTACAGATGATTGTGAAACACCTGATGCAGGTGCTGGGAACTGAACCTGGGTCTTCTGTGAGGGCTCCATGTGCTCTTGACCATGAAGCCTTCTCTCCAACCACGTTCCTTGCTGCTGCTGCCTCTGCCTTGTCTTCCTTACTAATATTTAAATAGTATCTTCTTAGCCTTTTGGGCTTTCCATATTCCCTCCTGTGTCCTTTAAACACAGCCTTTGATGGTGCCCTTGACTTCTTGTCTGAGAACATGGTCCAGGCTCACTTTGTCCATCTCCTGTCTCTGAAGAGAAATCAGTTATTCCTGGGAAGCCTTCATTCCGTGCATTGTGGAACAGATTTAAAGACCTGTGAATATTCTTCATGAGTTGGTAACTCATGATCATTATTTTTAGATCTTCTTAGTGAAGAAAACTAAAAAAAAAATTATTTAAAATGATACTGTATTAGTTCATATTGATATTTATAAGTCAAATTAAGACTATATTTTTGCTTCTTTTGTGTGTATATACTCATTTGTGCATATGTGTATGTATATGTGCTTTTGGTTTTTTAATATTTTTATGAAATTGTGTTTTATAGCATCTACACACATACACACACACAAAATCACTGCTAAACAAGGTCACATGAGGAGAGTCTGTCTGTGATCTCTATCATGCTCACTCTGTGATATTTTTTTCCCTGCAGTAATTTTTCACGTACCCATTTTTTTTTTACAGAAGCAAATAGACATGTGTGTGCATACATTTACTTTTCCTTTTTCTAAAGAACGGATAGCCCATTCTGCACAACACATTCTGTATTTGGGTTGCACTTCAAATGACTCTCGCTCTATGTTGGCACACAGAGCACCTCACTCCTGGTTCCCAGAACTCCAGTGCGTGTGTGTGATATGCCCTAGCTCATTGAGTGAGCTCTCTGCTGCACTGGGCTATTCCTGGCTTTTCAGACTCCCCGGGACACCAGGGAAGTCCTAGTGTGTGTGTCTTTCTTATTTTTGAGAGTGTGATTTTTGGCAGGGATTCCTAGTGCCGAGACTGCTGAACCAGAAGGTAATGCATGTAATTCTGCTAGCTAGTTCCAAGTTCTCCGAGGCTTGCGCTATAGAGCAACCCACCAGCAGAGTGTGTGACTCCACTTGTGGGTTTTGCCTCTCTGAGAAGTGAAAAATAGCATTGCAGTGAGGATTTAGTTCCCCTCTCTCTACATACACACTGTAAGCCATGTGCTAGGAAGGGATTCCTTTGGATGGTTAACCCCATTGGATTGTCAAAGAAGGAAACTTGTTTCCTGGCTACATCGTATATTGAGAATGGAGCTTTTTTTTTCCCTTACAGATGGACTTGAATGGTTGAATCCTCATTCAGAGTATCTGGGAAGTGTGAGTTCATGAGGATGGAATAGCCAGCATTCACAAACCAAGATGCTTCAAAGAGCCTTCATAAGCAGTGTATACCACTGCCTGATACCAGAGGCATCCATACTACCAAGTACTCAGTGGACAACGTTTAAGGAAACTGAATCTAATACTGGACTCAGAGGCCCATGATGAAATCATGAAGCTGCAGTGCTCAGTAGCAAACAGTGAGAGACACCATAACTTTGGTCAAAACCATGTGAATTTACTTTGAAAAGTCCCATCCCTCCCTGCCCACATAGAAGGAATGTCTGCACCTTGTCTGCATAACCTGTTTGTATTCCAACAATGAAAAACATGTTTGAAAAATGAAGCTGTCAATTCTTTTGTTTACTTCTGATCAAATTTGGCATTGTAACAACTTTAGTTTTCTAATTATATTTTATGTATCTATTTGTATGAGTGTATGCACATGCTCATATGTAGTGGAATTTTTCCCTAATAATTGATTAATTGGATAATAAAGATGACAAGAAGTCAATTACTGGGCGAGGAGGAGGTGGGCCTTCCAGGTCAAGGAAAGGAAGAGGAAATGCAGGAGAAAGGAATGCCCCTTTTTGGACTTCGAGGGGAGAGCAAAAGGAGGCACAATGTACATCAGATACTGTTAGATCTTGTGGCTGAATCCACCAGAATACACCACTGGAAGATTTCTAACATAGAATAGTTGATGAGTTTTGGACGATATATCCCACACCCAGCAATTGTGTTATCTGTTGATTCTAAACTAAGATTGTCTGGTGTTCTCCATTTCCCAGCAACCCAGGTGGGTCAGAGGGAAAGAACATAGCTAAAGGAATTTGGCCAGGCTTTGGAATGGGAAGATTGAGCAAGGCCTGAGCTCCAGGGGAAAGGTATTGAGCAGAGCGTGGGCTGGCAAGAACACACCCACAGCTGCCTGTGGGGACCAAGAGAGCTATCTCAGAGCTCCGGAGAGGCAGAGCCAGCATTGGTGGGAGAGGCGTTGGCTGGGGGAAACTTGCAGTCTCAGTCTCGAGCTATGTACCAGGCTAGGTTGTTTTTTTTTAATAATTTCGCAAACCAGGAAAGGGGATAATATTTGAAATGTAAATACATAAAATATCCAATAAAAATAATAATCTTGCACTACACTCATATATGTTCCATGCTGCTGTGTGGAGATCAAAGAACAATTTATGGGAGTCCTTTACTGTGTAGGTCCTGGTATCAAACCCAGGATGGTGAGTTTGTGGGCAAGTTTCTTTACGTACTGGGCCATGTCACTGGGCCAGACTGTGGGTCTTTTCTGTGAGCTGTTACCTTTGCAGAAGCAGCCAATGTCATATTTCACTAAAGGCACTCACTTAGGATATGTTTCCCTGCGACACTCAGGAACGACCGCCTGGGCTGAGAACCATGCTGGGGTCTAGAAGTACAAAGACGACAGCTCATGGCTCTGTCCTTCCAGGCAGCTGGGAAGGAAGCAGATACAGCAAAGGAACCTCCCCCATGGACCAGAGAGAGCACATGTCATTGTTCAGTTTGTTTCCATTGGTACGGCGCCCCTCCGGATAGCTGTGTAAAGTCTATACGCCGTATAACTCACACTCTTAAAGTACGGTATATATGGTCCTGGCTCACATGTTCACATACAACTAATGCTACCTTCAATCTCAGAAACGTCATCACTCCCAAAGAAGGCATGCATCCACTCTGAGCAGTTCCCATCCCCTCAGCCTAGCTCGGCCACAACAAATCCTCCTGTTCCCCCTAAATCGATCTCATCTGAACACTTTATATAAAGAAGTGAAATGACACACTGTATCATCTTCCAGGACTTTCTTCTCTCAGTGGAAATGATTCTAAAATCTGATCAGTCTTTTAGAGCATTTCATTTCATTCTTTCTTACTGTAAGAACATATTCCATGATATGGATAGAGCACATTTTCTCCTGGCTGTTCTTTTATTGGGTGACATTTTCATATTGCAAATGTGTTTTTCATTTCAAAATGTGACTATGATGAATTTTATTTACTTGTTGCACACTAAACACTTGAGCTGTTTCTATTTGTATAAGTGTGTGTGTGTCTGTGTGTGTGGTGTGTGCATGTGCACATGTATGTACAGTTGTGGGTGCTGATGATCGACATCAAGTGCTATCTTCTATTGTCCTATAACTTACCTTTTCAAATGCTTTAAATGGTGTGTGTGTGTGTGTGTGTGTGTGTGTGTGTGTATGCATGTTTACTTGTGTATGTGCACACAAGTGTACAGGCGTTCTTCAGAAGAAGGATGTTAGATGCCTTGGAGCAGAGGTTACAGGGGCTTTTGTGAGCTGCTCAGCGTGGGTGCTGATAAGCAAGCTCTGCTCCTCTGATGGAGTAGTCAGTGGCCTTAACTGCTAAGCCATTTCCCTAGCTAGCTTGGTTTCTGAGACAGGCTCTTGCCACTGAAGCTGGGTTCACTAACAGAGATCTGCCTGTCTGTCTCCTCCCTCTTCCTACCTCTTCTCATGGGATAGAGTACACAGTCATGCTTGGCCTGTTATGTGGCCTCTGCAAACCCAAACTGAGGCCCTCACACTTTTGTGATAAGCACTTTCCCCAGCTCCCTGCTTCTCGGCTGTAGAGGAATGCTGCGGTGAACATGTCAGCCCTTACTTTGAGCAGACTAGTTGGAGTCCTGGATTTCACCTCTTGAAGTCATTCAGGAGCACAGGCATCTATCTCTTTGTACGCCCATTGTTAGCATTCTGTCTAAACTCCACCCCAGTTACCTGGCAACAGCCAGGTACGCTTGACCCACTATAAAAGGGGCTGCTTGCCCCCTCCTCTCTCTTGCCTCTTATTCTTGCCTCTCTTTCTCTTGCCCTCTTACTCTCTGGCTCCCTCTCTCTCCCCATTCCCTTCTCCCTTCCCTCCACATGGTCATGGCCAGCCTCTACTTCTCTACTCTCTCCCTCTCTCTGCCTCTACTACCCTAACTCTCCTCCCCATGCCCTGAAGAAACTCTGTTCTACACTATACCATCGTGTGGCTGGTCCCTCAGGGGAAAGGGATGCCTTGGCATGGGCCCGCTGTGGCACCCCTTCCCCCATACCTCACCACACCTCCATAGAACATATCTTATAGCTCGTCATCTTTTTCAAAACACATCATCTGGTGCCATGACTCAGATCTAGAAACTCTGCAGGTTTGCATCCCACCTCAGCTACCACAAGAGATCCACGATCACTAGCCGAGATCTGGTAAGCCCCTGCATCCCCCACTGGTCAGAGCAACCGTCCTGCATGGTCCCCGGGATTTCTTGAGCTCGGAGCTACCCCTATGCTGCCCTGACCTTCCTTTTAGGACTTTTCCCCTTGGGTGAGATTTCCCTCTCCTTGGAGACAGATTTTTCTTGCAGTTGAGAATTCCAGGCCGGGCCTGGACAACTGCTTTCTGGCTCAGCAGCACTGGCTCTGAGCATGACTCCCCCCCCCCGCCCCCCCACCCCGCTTCCTCATTTGCAGCATGCTGAAGCTACTAGTTCAGCTGGTTTACCTGAAAAGCAGGTCTGGCTCCGCTCCCTGCCAGGGACTCTGTTCCCCCCCCCTCCCTTTTGCTCTCGGTCTCCCTAGACCAGCATTAGTGCTCGGCTCCCTTAGCCAGTTTGTGCTCCACCGGTCCCTGCTTTTGTTTCCACCTCCCCACCTTCCTGCACACGCGAAGGACCCCCTCCCTTTCTCACTTTCTTTCTTTCTCACTTTCTCCCTCTCTCTTTCCCTCTCTGTCAGGGACTTGTAGTAAAGTAAAGGCTAGAGGTACGGTGCACCACAAGCATGTTGCTAGGATACGAAACTTTGGGTGCTTTCTTTCCCCTCGCCCACTGTGGACTCCGACACTGGGCTGTGACTTCTGGCTGTTAGTAGGAAGTCCCACTCAGCAGTGACACAGGCCCCAACCCGAGGACCGCCCGACCCACAACCTGCGGTGCCCCTGCCTCAGCCGCTGCTGGCCCATAGCATGGTTCTGCCTCCACCCACTGGCCCCGGGGCTGCAACTTGTGAGCTGGCCACCGTGCTGCGCTGCGCAGCTACAGCCAACGAGCCCAGCAATGCGCCTTCACTGGGCTTGAGGGGTTAGCGTTTCAATGCCCCAGTCCTTATGACCAGTCTCTGGCTGACCTATGAGTTAAGACTTATACCCTTGGGTAACTTCCCTTCTTGAGAGCAGTTCATAAATCCCTCGAGCTCTTGCAGCCAGCCCAAAATCCCTGGTACTAGATTGGACTGCTTTCTGGCAATTTCCTGGAAATTGCTGCTGTAGCCCCTAGTTATTCAAGTGACGACCTGAATTTCTAGCTTGGCTGTACACTGACCCGCTACTGAACTCTTCTCGGGATGCCAGTACAAATAGTTCAGTAACATCCCCATAACCCAATGGGAGCTGCAATGTATTTGAACATATATTTTAAGGGATCTTCACATATACTGCCAGCGGTCTGCCAGGCCCAAATGCTCCCACACCCCGGCCTGCTCTCACAGCCTGCATGCTCAGTTCCTGTCACAGGCCTGAACCTGCCTGGACAAACTCATTTTCTGTCACCACGATCTTATGCCACTGCTGCCAGCTTTCTTATTCTGCTCCTAGCTATATGTCTCTTTGCTAATACAACAATATACATTTCTGTACTATACAACCGGTCAAAATTACTAAAGACTTTCATTCCTATCCTGTCTTTATATAATTTTTACTACTGTCATTAAATTCTATTCAGTTATAACCAATCTATATAGCCCTCAATCCTGGCAGAAGTTTGTTAATTATTAAGTTTATGACAGACAGAATTCTCAAAGCCTTTAACAGTTGGCCTAGGATGGTAGATGGTCTCAGAAGATGTGGACACAGCTACGGTATACTGCCTAGATTGTGATACGATAATCACTGAAAAAACGCAGTGGACAAAATCAGATACCCTGAGTCAAATAACTTAGCTAAACAAAGGTAAGTCATTTCTCATGTCACACGCATCCATTCCACAGAGAAAAAGCCCTGCATCTTCTTCGATTGAAAGCCAGACTGACTGCCCAAGTTGCCATGGAGACCATGGAGAACACAAAGAACTGTTGGCTAGTGGACTCTGTCATTTTTTAAATAATATAGCTGGTAGATTTTTTTGTTTATTTCTCAGACTTCTGACTACATTGACAGCTAAGGCACAGATATAATCTGCTCCTTTCTTACCTTCCTCTTCTTGCTGTGCCACTCTCCTAACATTATCTGAGCTCCTATAAATTTGCCTAACTGTACTAAAACATTCCACTATACGATCTAACTTTTTAATCTTGTTCCTTCTGTTCCACAAAAGGCTCATCTTAAAGACTGTTCATGTGGTTAACTCATGTTGTTATCTCTTTTGTAAACGTATCAGCTACAGGAAACCACTCAGATCTACTTCTCATGGACCAATAGGCTTCATCTAGACATCTGCCTAAAGTCCCCACTTAACTACCTATTCCAAAGGGTGGGATTCCTATGGGTTTCAAATGTACATCTTAAGAAAAAAATTTCTTTCTCCCAAACTACTTAATCTTATTACCTATCTAATATATATTTTCAGCATGTAATTATAAAAAGATAAAGAGACATAAGATGTATTCTATGGCGTGTGGTGAGGTATGGGGGAAGGGGATGTCTCAGGGAGCCCATGCTGAGGCATCCCTTCCCCCTGAGGGACCAGCCACAGGATGGTATAGTGTAGAATAGAGTTTATTCAGGGCATGGGGAGGGAGTTAAGAGAGCAGTAGAGGCAGAGAGAGGGAGAGAGTAGAGAAGTAGAGGCTGGCCATGACGGTGTGGAGGAAGGGGAGAAGGAAATGAGGAGGGGGAGGGAGCAAGAGAGCAAGAGGGCAAGAGAGAGAGGAGGGGGCAAGCACCCCCTTTTATAGTGGGTCAGGCCTACCTGGCCGTTGCCAGGTAACTGTGGGGTGGAGTTTAGACAGAATGCTAACATTCACCATCAAGCACAGCAGCAGAGAACTTGTAAGGTGTTAGCCTCTTGTTCAGGATGTACACAGCATGGATTTCCTGCGTTTTGGAATTGGGAAGACCCAATGCAGGCAGTTGACCTATGCTCCAGGTCAGGCATTGCCCACACATGGTTATAACATGAAGGTATCCAATCCATGTTCCTCATCCACACATATGACCTTTTTGTATCTCCCCACTAGTAGCTGCCACACAAAAAGACAAAATATGTTTAGCTTGGTACCACCTGCTCTTGGTGCTTGTGCCTACAATTGCTTAATAGCAGGTTCCAATATTTAGCCAGGAATAAGCACCATCTTGCCAGCCCTCCTCAGATTCTACCTGCCCCTGGCTTTCATACATCAGACCATTTGGAGATGAGCCTTTTCTTTTGGTGCCCAGGCTCTTCCAGGAGACTGTCTCCCAGCCCCCACACTCTGAGCTCCTGACTGCTCTCACTATCTCAGCATTTATCAGAGTGCTAAGGCTGCAGGGCTTCCTCTCTCATTTCAAGGCTCTCTAAGCTTCTTTTTATTATACCTTTCTCAGTAAAAAGATCATTTCCCGATAGAGAACAAAAGCACCATTGAGTTCTGTGTGGTTCCGGGTTAGGTATTTGCAAGCTACTTCCCTCCTGCCTATGAGTTGAGTTGTCTTCCTGGTTTCTGACTCTGGTGGGAAAATAAAGTCCTTTAGGTTGGTCTCAACATCTTTCAAGTCCTGATCAAGAGAGCTTCCTGAAGTGGTTCTTAGGGGTCCAGTCCCCCTTTCTGTGTGCTTTTGCATATAAGGCCATGGACCTCAGACACTATGCATCTTAGAGTCATTTCTGGTATCTCCTTGCTTCTCTTTGGCTCTAGGAATTGTCTAACTGCTGTCTCTTCTCTGCTACCCCACTTTTCTCCTATCCTTTCCCTCCACCCGGCTCTGTGGAAAGGAAACCAGTCACATGTCTCAAGTGTTCCACTCCATCTCCAAACAGGATGAGGAAGACTCTTGTAATCATCAAGGCAGCATAGTTCTGGTTAGAGCAGGGAACAGACGGTGGCCTAAAAATCATGAAAAATTCTTTTTAAGATCTTCACCATCTCTAGTTCACCCCCACAGCCTACTGCAATGCATCTGACTCTGTTCTCTCTTAGTTACCCTAGAGAGGAACAGTGAGGCCTCCTTCCCCTCAGCTCTGTGAATTCTAGTAGTGCACGGAGATAGAGTCCTCTTTCCTTTCTGCATCCTGTGTCTTCCTGCCTTACAAGAAAGATGCCGGTATCAGGGAATTTGGACTACAAGTCAGAAATTCCCTAACTCCATAAGCCTCCTCCTCTTCCTGTGTGCATATGGCTCATTCCATTTGAGAGCTCACCCAGTAGCCACAGGGATGTCTGAAATGGCAGTCATATTCAGGGTCAACTGTAATGCCATTCACCCTCTAATACACACAGGTACACTCCCACACAAACACACAGAGCCAGTACTTGCTATTCACAGTAGAAGACTGCACTGGCAAGTACTAAGCCATTGCCCCCAAGGGAAGCCCAGGTTGGTTTGTTTATGCTTCCCTTCATGTATGCGAACATAGCCCTGCTTCGTGTTGTTTTCCTTTTAAAGATGCCTCGTTTAATGCTTGTTGTGAATCCACTAACACGGAACTATGACCATCAGCACTGTAGGACTCCCGCCCCAGCCAGCCTTCTCTGGTACACTTATTTTCCCAATAAGACACATTTCAGTCAGCCTGTAGTTTAACTGTTAGGCAGCACTTAGCACCAAAAGCATCAGAATCACCATTAAAAGTACGAAGCTATGGTGCCAAGAGAAAAATCACTTAAGACATAAAAACTAAACTAAGAAGACAGAATTGGATATATTGGGTGATCAAAAGTTGAACCATTCTGTGTTTCAAATGATGCAGAAGAGCCACAAGTACCAAATTTGAGGTCTTGAGTTTATTTTTGTGAATAGAATAATAGGAAATTTTCAAGTAATGGAAACTGGTTGGATATACCACACACACACAGACACACACACACACACACACACACACACAGACACACACTCCTGATACCATGCACTTGCAACATACATGGTACCAGCTGGGGGCCTTGGCCTTTGGCTCACTGGTATATTTACCATGCCTAACAAAGGGCAGGACTTTAGAGGCCAACAGTAAATACATGTTTGATAAGTAAACAAGTCACTAAATGTCCAACAATGTTGACTGTTCACTCACAGAGAGCACACTCCAGGTACATAGTTTGTAGAGAGTAGACACGATCTTACAAAAGCTACCATAGTTTCACCTGGATTGAGGTGAATAATACATTATCTTGTGATGATGCTGATGATAACCTCCTTGTGGTTCTTTATGGGTTAAAACACATTCACACAGCTCCAAGACTGTATTATTATATAGTCAGCAGATGGCTGAATCATCATTGTCTACAGTCTCTATGGAATGGTTTTATTTTTCATAAAGTCCAAAGAAACACTGAACGGGTTAGTGCACAGACCCAGTTGTGTTTGCTTGGCCTCACTCAGGTTCTATTTTTGTAATCTATTTGAACTTTCGAAGGTCCACAGAGAGACCAGGAGTTCATGAATGTATTTTGAAGGGCTCAAGATGGGTTGAAGCAGAAAACTGGCACGGTGCCATCTAGAGGTCAACAGTAAAACATGGGACCATTGAGATGAGTTTGAACCATGTGTTGGCTAATTTCATGTCAACTTGACACAAGCTATAATTATCGGAGGTGAGGGAACCTCAAGTGAGACATTGCCTCCGAGGGATTGAATTGTAGGCAAACTATAGAGCAATCTCTTAATAGAAATGGGGGTGGGCCCAGCCCATACTGGGTGGGACCACCCCTGGGTTGCTGGTCCTGGGTGTTAGAAACAGGCTAAGGAAGCCACCCATGAGGAACAAGCCAGTAAGCATCACTCCTCCACGGCCTCTGCACTGCTCCTGCCTCCAGATTCCTGCCCTGTTTGAGTTCCTGCCCTAACTGCTTTTGACAATGAACTGTTGTACAGAAGTGTGAGTGAAATAAACTTATTGCTCCTCAGGGCACTTGTGTTCTCAGTGTATTGTCACAGCAATAGAGACCCCCAACAAGAGCAGTCGATAAGATTCTCCTTATCTACCTGAACTTGGGTTGCTTTTTTTGTAAATGAGAGCTTTATGGATGCAGAAAACTGTGGGGTGGTGAGCTGTGCACAGACAGCTTGGTCCCTGGTCGAGCACAGGCCTTGAACACCAGTGACCTGGTGGGCGGTGATTTCTACCTTCATAGGATGGCAGGTGTTCAGCCATGCCTCCTGGGCTGGTGGTTCCTGTCGCAGCTACAGTCTCCCATAGCCACCCCCCTCCTCTGCCCCCGGCTCAGAGAGGTGTGTGGCCATCAGTCATGTAGGCAATGCCCCAAGCTCCTGGTATTCTGTCTGGACTCCACCCCCACAGTTACCTGGCAACAGCTAGGTATGCCCAGCCCACTATAAAAGGAGCTGCTTACCCCTCCTTATTCTCCTGCTCTTACTCTCTTGCTCCCTGGCTCCCCCCCTCTCTGCCTTCCCTTCTCCCCTCTCTCCACACGGCCATGACCAGTCTCTACTTCTCTACTTTTCTCCCCCTCTCTGCCTTTCTACAACAAATGCCTTAAAACCATGGACTGCCTCTTCTCATGGGGACCTGCCATGGAAGAGCAACGGAGCAGGTCTTCCTAGCTGCCTCTAACCTTTCACCCAGAGGCCTCCCTGCGTTCCCACCAACCCAAGCCGCCTGCCAGGCAAGACAAGGACTTCATCCCCACGACCCCTCCTTCCCCCACCCCCCCACCCCCGCCTTTCCCCCTTCCCTAACCTGCCAGAGTTCTCTCCTCCTACGTTTTTCCCCTCAGCCCTAGGCCAGAGTTCACCCGTAGGTCCCCACTCTGTTCTCAGCTCTTCTGAGACATCAGTGGCGACTGCGATGTCCAAGATTGAAAACCTAATGTCCCTGTCCTCCATGCAGCCCAGGGACTCCAGACCCAGCTTTTCCGCAGTGCCCAATGTTGTCTATAGTGCCTGAGAGTCTGAGTCCGACTCCTGCAGGTCCTCGAGAACCTATGCCTTCCCCACCTCCAAAGCGGGGTCTCGTGGCTTCTCACAGCCTGACGCCCACCCAGCAGTGGCATCTACGCAGTCAAACTCCTAGTGTCCACCTCACCCAGAGGCCTGAGCCCTGGGCTGAATGCGGGACCCCATAAGTCGAGAGGAGAGCTGAGGGTGCTTGATGTGCAAGCACGAAGATCTGAGCTCAAATCTTCAGGACCAGGTAGATATCTGAGGGTTAGGCAGAAGGGACGAGGGCTGGAGACAGGAAGATTGTTGGGTCTTGCCAGTTGCCAGCTTGCTAACAGTGATCAGGGTCTAAGCCAGGTATTTCCAGGGTTTGCGCTGCTTATCCTAAAAACTGAAAAGAAGAGTTCGCACATATTTGCAAAAGAAGCAAGATGATTTTCTTTGGAGCAAGTTGATAGTACAGAGCATAGAGGGACACACTGTTGAAAAGACCAGTAGTGGGTGACATGAATGAGGGCACTCATGGTCCATTAATATCCAGGGATTTTTTTCTGAAAAGGGTTCAGGGCAAGTTTGGTTACTTAAGGACATAGATTGGATGGTTCTCTGTTTTGATTGATAGATAAGATCACATATTCATTTTTCCTGCTGCACATGTCCCTTCCCAGATACATCTGATTTTAATCATATGTGTGAGGAGCGGGTGTGGCAGCAGTCCCAAGAAGGCGCCAGGGACTGCAGCTAAGTCTTATGACTTGCACCTGACTTCTTCATACACCTGAAAATAAGCCACAACCATCACGAGAGCTGCACAGGTGCACCAGGATACTGGCGAATCCATTTTGATGGAGACATGCCCCTGCTGCCCTGATTAGCTGAAGCTGCGTGTCTGGTGAGGTGACGTGGCCTGCCGTGAGTGGATGAGGGCTGAGAGTATATAAGAGTGAGAGGCCCGGGTCAGAGAGAGAGAAAGATGGAGAGAGAAAGTTGAAGCGAGAGAGATGAAGACTGAAGTTTGCTGAATAAACTGCTGTTAGAAGGACTGGTGGTCATGTCGTTCTTGCTGGTCGAGAGCGGACGAGACACATATGCATGCCCCATTATGCATAGGCATAGGAGAGTAAACAGAGGATTGTGCCTAAAGTTTACTAGAGGACGCTCCAAAAACACTTCAGGCTAGTTGGACCCTTTTATTTTTCATATCCTCATTCAATGGAAATACACTTAAGCTGAAACTTAACTGGACTGTTACTAGGGGTAAGAAAAATTATATGTAAGAGTATATGTAGCCTGGTACAGGTAGGGGCTTGAGGTTGCTGGGTGTACTGCTTGGAGGGTGTGTGTGTGCACAGTGCCTGCAGGTGAAGGAACCAGGTTGCCAAGTGCATTAACACAAGAGGAAGTGTATGTGTAGAACCAAGTTTCAATGGGGTCTCAAGCTTCAACGATCTCCTATGCCTGCCTCAAACCCAGGTACAGGTTCAGTGAGAGGCAGTGCTGCAAGAGAATATGACGCCTGCATGTACATGTTCAATACACACACTGTACATACAGAGAACATTGGATTGGTGAGAGTCACTGAGGAAATCATTAATAAATACATTTTATGAGCTTTAGAATCATATATGTGATTTGAAATCCCAACTCTGTTACTAGCAAGCTATGCAACTAGACACAAGATGCCTAGTTACCCACGTGCTGTGTAAAATGGGGATAATGATTCTATTATGCTTATTTCAGGGATTAAACGAAATAATGCATACAAGCCAGTCTGCAAAGTAGCTGCAGCATAAGTTATCAACAAGCAGCACTAGATGTTTGTGCTGCTGCTTGCAGGAAGGAGTGTGGTGTTTCCTTAAGGAGCACCAACTGTTGTGCGCTGGCTTAAGTTTTCAATAGCCAAGCACAGTGCATAAGGAGTCACAGTGCATAAGAATGCCATGTGCCTTAGAATGGGTTCTACTGAATGATCTATTGAATAGATACGTGTCAGGAAAGGAGAGTCCTGGACAACAGGTCTCAGAGAAAAGTGTATTGGTTTCTAGCAGGATCTGTGTCTGGGGAGACACAGGTTATATTATAGCAGGTCATAGCTGTTCCTTTTATGCCTGCTAAACAGAACAGAACAGGTAAAAAGCTAATGACATATAAATCTAAAGGTGTTTCCAACAAGTAGCAGGCCCAGACAGCCTTTGTGAGGACGAACGCATCTCTTTGGGGAGCTGGAGAGGTTGCTGAGTGGTTAAAAGAGCATATTGTTCTTACAGAGGACCTGAGTTTGGTTCCCAGCAACCATGTCAGGCAGCTCACAACTGGACTCTATCGACAGGGAATCTGACAGCCTCTTTTGGATCTTGTGGGCACCTGCACTCATGTGCATATTCCAACATACTGGCGTGCACATATGTATGTGATTTAAAAATAAATCAATTGTAAAGATCAGAGCAACAGAGCGAGACATTGTGCTCTCCTCTGGTGTGTGCCTGTCACTCACCGTGGTTCATGAAATGGGAATGTGAGAACATGCACCGTAGTGGGTTAGAACCTGTGGCTTGTATCTTCCTATTTCTTATGGACAGATGTATTAATCTGACCTTCAGTTCTTCTGAAGGAAATGGAGCTTTTCCATTGTACAACCAAGATGTAAGTTAAGGTGAGGTCATGCGGGAGGTCGGTGTAGCCCAATGCAATATGAGTGGTCCTAAAAGAAGAGTGGAAGGGACACATGTCATGTAAAGATGGACAGGCACAGAGGGAAGATGGTGAGGGGACACACTAAGGATGCCACACAACCTTAGGATCGCAGTGACCTGTGCACAAGCAGAGGAGTTAGAGAGAGCACCACTCACACAGCAACAAGGAGACAGACACAGAACACTCTCTCTAGAAACAGAGCAGCCACAATGGCACCTTCACCTCAGACTCTGGCTGCCTGTGTCAGGCTGCCAGCTGATACCACAGGACACAGCAGCTGTAGGCAAGTGTACTCTATTCCAAGAAGAGAAAAATTCCTACAGAGCTGAGTGGTGAATGTTGATCAGAGAGGGTTTTTGTTTTTCATTTTGTTTTGCACATGATTGTGTCATATATGTGTGTGTGTGTGGTATGTATGTGTGCTCCTGTCCACATGTGTGTGGGTGCTCGTGTGTGCGCATGCAATCATACATGGAAAGGCCAGAGGTTAACAGTCAGCTGTCTTCCTCACTACACCTTACCTATTAAGTAAGGCATGGTCTCTCATTTGAAGAGTTTGACAGCTCTGGGAGCCTAGCTAGGCAACTTGTTCTGGAGGTTGGGTCTCCAGTCTCCACCCACTACAGACTGGACTGCTACCCCAGGCAGAAATTACATGGGTGCTAAGGATCCCAAGTCACTTGAAAGGCAAGCACCTGAGCCACTGAGCCATCTCCCCAGCCTGCTGAGTTCTTGGTATCTGACATTCTAACCTTATGAAATTACAGAACTACAGCAAGTTGCCTCTTAACAGGAGGGTCTGGAGGCTGGAGGCCGTTCCTGCTGTACTGAACAGCTGTTAAAGTGGGAAACTCAGAGGTCCTGTGCAATGCTGACCTCACCAGAGTGGAGAAAGAGTGAGGATGCTCCTCTCTGATTGGATGAGAGTGTTTCTAAGACCTTCTGTGACAGGACATCTGTCTTCTACTTGCTTGAGGACATTTATGAATCTGGCAGTGCCTAATCAAACTGATAGAAACTTCCAGGCACTTCCCTTCCCAGGCAGCTAGAGTATATTCTCTCTCTCTCTCTCTCTCTCTCTCTCTCTCTCTCTCTCTCTCTCTCTCTCTCTCCTTCCCTCCCCTCCCCTCCCCCTCCCCTTTTCTCCCCTCCCCCTCTCCATCTCTTCCCCTTCTTCTTTGAAGAGTATGAGCATCAAGTTCCAGGGCTTTGAAATACCCTTGCTCATTTAGCGTGCACAGTCTTGCAGCCGGTGACCAGTATCTTCCTGATGGCAGAGGGCTCCCAAACAGCAAATCGCTTGTATGCAAGAACAGTTCCACCAGGTGGCGCCCCGTCAAAGGTTAGGCCAGGGGCCCTTGAACTTCACTCTTGCTATCTGAAAATAATCTCAACAAAATCCCAGAGCCAGTGACGCTTCTAGAGGTTGAGTTAGAAGACGTCGCTTGCCCTTCTCGTACGACCTAGTCGCCAAGGAGGCAGAACTTTCTACCGCTTTCCTCATTAAGAGCCTCATCTAGGATCAAATTCCCTCATCAGGCAACAAGTGAGAATGTTCATCCAAGCTCTTGTAGCCAAGGGATGACATAGAAGGTGGCTGTCAGTTGGGTTGGCCTGTCACTCTGGCAGGAATGGTGATCACGGGGATGCCATCACAGCACCTTATCTGATGCCACCCGAAACTGGCCAGACACAGAGAACACTCTGTGCTCATTACACCCTTGGAATACTCAGAAAGCAGCCAGCCCCCAAAAGGAGGATAGCTTTTTATATTTTTATACCATGACAGAAAAAAAGCGCATTTCCAGTTGAACCTCAAATACTCAAGACAGAAGAAGGAACCGAAGTCTGTCAAAATCTTTGTAGATGTGAACCAACTACAGGAAAGCAAGACAAGCCGCCAAGAAGCTTGGCCCGAGCCTGGGGACTGAATAGCAATGAAACAAATGTGGCTCTCCTGGCTGCTGATTCTGTGTATGTTAAAGCAGACTTGACCAAAAAGTTTGCCTTTTCTCAGTGACAAAGTTTCTTTGTACAATGGTTTGGTGAGCATCTTTTGTCATAAATTGAAAAAAAAAAAAGTTCTTTCTTTACTGTTCAGGATTAAAGCTTGTAGACTAAATATAAAGTTTCTTAGCAAAGGATAAAACACATAATCGATCTAAAATCAATAACCCTTCCTCCTCTTCTTGCTGACATTCAAAAGGGTTTGTGGGATGTTCTTAGAGATACCGACATAATTATCACACATTCTGTTCAAAATCAAAGCAAAATGCTGGTTTATGAGTGATGGAGAAGAGATCCAGGCTCTGTGCTGTTTCCCAGTGTACCTGCTAAGTGATCACAAAGATACGGTTTAAAAATGACAAAGTGTCCCACAGGGCTGCATCCTCAAACTGGCAGCGTCCTTCAGTCCTTCCAAGGCAGCTGCCGTCTCTGGTCCTTCCCAGGAACACTGTGAAACAGGACACTCTGACCTCAGGGGCCTTCGGTTTCCCTGTGTCCTATTCTCTTCTTTGCCATTGAAATCGCAGGCCCTCAGCTTCTTTTCTTTGCTTGTTGCCTTTATCAAAACTTCATCTCAGGGGGAAGAATTACCAGCAATTTTAAGATAATGGAATTCAGCACTCTCTTGCTTCCCCTCCTTCTATACTTTCACAAGTGTCTTCTTTGCTTGTTCATCACCAAGAAGGTCTTGAAAGCCTCGTGAGATGCAGGGATCTTCAGCTGCCCCTGAACTCAGTTCAAAAGACAGGCCTGCCTTGTTCTATTCCAAAGATCAGCACAGGGAATCCCATCCCTGGGTGTCCTGGGAGTCCTGGGAGTGATCCAGTCAACTCACAAATGTCACCCTGGTTAGAAACACTCAAAGCCGCACCTCCAGGAGGAGAGTCAGGGGTCACCATTTTCTGCTTTATGTCTCTTGAAGCCCAGAGTTTTGGGATAAAGACATTGTTTTCTTGACAACATGGCCATGAGAGTCATGGCAGAGAGCAACTCTCCAGGACTATGTACGCAATGACCAGCAGCACATGTGCATACACAGACTCGGCATCATACATGACCATGATAAGCCGTGATCGCTTGGGATGCGCTGGAACTCCTGTAACCTAACTCAGAAAGCCAGCGATAATCCTTTTCAGTCCAGGGTTGGAGCTTGGTAATCTGCCTGTGTTCTTGCTTCTTGCCAGGAGAAAACTCAATGATGTCCGGGAGATAATGAAACCTATCGGTCCATTCAGAACACTCACCGTGATGCTTTCTGCTTAAAATTGCAAGACGGCAGAAGCCAATGACTAAGGATGGGGAGGAAAAAGCAGACGAAAATAAAGATGCACAGATGACCCCCAATATTGGACTGATCAGGCATGAACACGAAAGTAGATTTCCAATGGAAACTTACACCCAGAAAACTATATTCTATGGTATTTTTAAATACAAAGTATAATATTAGAACAACAAAAACAAACAAACAAACAAAATCAAAAAACTAAAGGTAAGAACTTTGGAGCTATTGAGATGGTTCATTGGGTAATCATCGGGCAAAGGAGCTTGCTACCAAACTTAATGACCTGTCTTTAATCCCTGGAGCCCATGTAAAGGTGAAAGGACAGAATGGACTCCATAAAGTTGCCCTTTGACCTCCACAAGCATGCTATGGCATGTGCCCAGTGCCCTCTAACATGTCCTGAGTACACACAATAGTAAATGAATACTTTTTTTTTTTAAATTCAAAAAATGTAAGCATTCTCAACTGTAAAGTGGCAGTGGTAATGTACTTTGGGGATACGCTGGGGCTTCAGATCAGAGACTCCATCGTTCGAACACATGCCCGGAGCACAGTAGGAAGTGTTTCTCCTACTATAACCCTCACTAAATAGGGTGGTACTAATTAAGAGTTTAATGGAAAGAAATTAAAAAAGAGTAGACAAAGAAGAGCATCTGTGAAGTGAAAAGTGCTGTCAAAGTAGAGACATCAGTCGGGAAACATATTGATAAATGATAAGCACACCTGCACATATGGTGCACGCAAGCATGTCCAGCACGTGTAACTGGAGCTCCAGAAAGTCAGAAAACCAAGCACATGAGAAACTGAGTGTGATGCCAGCTGACACAGTACTGAATTAAGTCCTCAGTTTAAGGATTCTTAAAACCGTAAAGTGTCAGAGAGATACAGCACATCTAGGCAAGCATGCCCTAGTCAGGTGGGTTAGAAAGGAAACCTTGCAAGCAGCCAACTGGAAAAGATTCCTTACCTCCAAAGAAGTGACAGGAAAACTAACAGTTAACCTCCTAGCAGTGATGAAAAAATGGAGGAGCATACTTTACACACTAAGCAGCAACAACAACAACAGAGTTGATGATGTTGATGACGACGACGAAGGCAAAGACAAAGACAACAGAACGTCTATAATTCTGCATCTGGGGGAAGAATCCTTTAAAACAGAAGGAAAATACATTCCAGAAAAGCACAAGATAATTTCTCATCTGCATAGCTGTACTAAAATAAATACTTCAGATACTCTGTGAAAAAAATGAAGAAAGGCAAGAAGCAACATGTGACCTGGGGGCAGTGGGAACCAAGCAGTAAGGCGCCTGGCCCTATGTAGCTTCCACTGTCAAACAACAATAACAACAACAAGGACCCTAGCTGGTCGTTAAGCTAGCATTTAAGAGATGCTTAACACAAATACATAAACGACAGGTGCAAAGATAAATCTGCTTTGCAGCCTGGATCTCACTGTTCACTATAAGTTTTGATGTATAAGACAGTTCAAAGTAAAGATGGTATTGACAATGTCATTGAGAATAAAGAGTTGGTGTTTTAAAATCAACAAGTAAATACAGAGATGCTGGCTTTCTGGGTAGATAGCAGGGCAGGGAAGTGTGTGTGGGCAGAGCACTCTGAATCTGGAGGTTGTGGAAGAGGAGTCTGGTCTTTGGGACTGCTCCATCATTGTTTGCAGCAGCTCCATTGTCACTTTCCATCCTACTTTGCCCACATTCTCCAAGAGGCAGTTGAGAGCATCATGTTTCAGAAGCCCCTGAGGAGAGGTTTGGAGTAGTCGGGTGCTTGCTACCACATTGCCTAAGAAATGGTAGCAAGTCCCCATAAATAAATATTAGACGCTAAATGCACCGAGCTTGGCTTTAAGCTGTTTCTGAGTCTTTCCTCTTTGCTGTTGCCAAGCAGCTCTTGATGAGTTGGCCCGCTCCCACCTTTCCAACTGTGATCTCAGCTCAAGGAAAATAGTATCTGGATTCAGAACAGCCAATTGTTATATTTTTGTTTGTTTAAATTACCAGATTTTATCCTAGGCTTGTGCCAAGCACATGAGGAGAAGGGAAGCCCTGAGGTGCCAGGCACTGCTCTGCTTTGATAGCTGAAGCAGAAGCAGGCATTGCAACCAGCACGCCCATTGGCTGACATCCTTACATCCTTCTTCTGTAGCAGGCATTGCTTATAGACGTGAGCCAGGGTCCTCAAAGGCTGGAACAGCTTCTAATCCTCAATGTAACCACCTGACAGGGGCATTGTTAGAATGAACCCTGGTGCAAAACTCTGACCAGAGCACCTAGTGTGGGTCCCTAAGCACAGAGCCAAAGCCGTGAGCTAATAACTAATTCTTTAAGGCAATGCAAGGTAGGCTTTCTGAAACAAGTAACTGGTTGTCCTTAAATTCCCTTCCCATTTTACAGATGGAAACACTGAGACTTAAAGAATGAACCGCTTAAGATTGTATAGGTAGTAAATGACAAGGCTGAAATGAATGAAACTAGCCTCTTCTCATCTGAAAACCCTGCTTTCTCCATGGGTCACACAGACATCAGAGAGTAAAACGGTGAACTGTGACATTGAAAAGCAGACCTGCTTCAAGACGGACTTTTGTGTGTTGCATCTTCCACAGCAACCGACCCCTGACCCACCCTAATGTCCAGCCCACACTTGCTATACCACTGACCACCCCCCCACACACACACACACACATCCAACACACACTTTAATCTACTATGGACTGTAATAGAAGATCCACTGACTTCAACACTCTCCTTTGGATCTTAGGAAGCTTCTCTTGTGTTCCCACCGCACCACACCTTTCTTTTCAGAAGCAGGTCTGTCTCACGTTCTTCAGGCTACCCCTGGACTCCCTGTGTGGGTGAGGATGATGAATCTGATCTTCCTGCCTCTACTGTGTGCTGGGGTCCAGGTGTGTGCCTCCATGCCCGGTTTACAGCAATGCTGGGGAATCCAACCTAGGCCTGTGTGCATGCCAGGCACACTGCAGACTGAGACCCTCCCCCAGCTTACCCACCCACATTACTTCTGACTGCCACACTGACATCATTACAGTGGATTGAGCAGATCTAAAGACAAATCTCACAGCTTTCTTTCCTCCTGCCTGGCCTAGGAAGGGACAGTTTCATGTCCTGTAAGCCTTTCCCAGCCATTCTTGGTGGAACTAAGGGTTCTCATCTGGAGCTTGCCTTGGCTCCATGCAGATATTTCTTTCTAGAGCACCTGGGAAGTGGGCTTTTGGCTCTCTTTCAGACCTGGGTGACTTTGAGCTCTCAGTGAAATGTCCTTCCCTTCATAAGCAAACATTTCATTGAGTGCTTGCTTATAAGGCCCCTTCTGGCATCCTCATGGGATGCCTGGGAGGTCAGATGACCTTGTCTGGCTATCCTGGATTCTTGCAGACAGTGCTACAGGAGCAGGTCAGCTCCTGGATCCCTGGGCCACCTCTCAGAGCCCAGGAGCCACTGCTGACTTTTAAGAGTGTTGTGTTTCCATTGGACATAGTACTACCGGAGGATCCCGCAATACCTCTCCTGGGCATATATCCAGAAGATGTCCCAACCGGTAAGAAGGACACATGCTCCACTGTGAGCGCCCGACTCGCCAGCAAGAACGACGCCACAATAGGATCCTTCTGCACACATTTATTGGGAGAGCATTGACTGCATAGGCGAAAAGACCCTGAGCCCAGAAATGGTGCTGCTTATATAGGCCTAGGAGTGACACGTCCATACCTGATTGGTTATGCTACCAGTACCTCATTAATATGCGTCAGGCCAGGCAGTGACTCGGCAAAAAACTCTTATGCACATGCACACATTGGTTGTTTACCCGTAATCATGGACATCAGCTTAAAGAAACCAGCGCCATCTTGTAATGGCGTTTGCAGCTTCCCACACTCCACTATGTTCATAGCAGCCTTATTTATAATAGCCAAAAGCTGAAAAGAACCCAGATGCCCCTCAACAGAGGAATGGATACAAAAAATGTGGTACATTTACACAATGGAGTACTACTCAGCTATTAAAAGGAATGAATTTATGAAATTCCTAGGCAAATGGTTGGACCTGGAGGGCATCATCCTGAGTGAGGTAACACAATCACAAAAGAACTCAAATGATATGTACTCACTGATAAGTGGAACAGCCCAGAAACTTAGTATACCCGAGATATAAGATACAATTTGCAAAACACATGAAACTGAGGAAGAACGAAGACCAAAGTGTGGACACTTTGCCCCTTCTTAGAATTGGAAACAATCACCCATGGAAGGAGTTACAGAGACAATGTTTGGAGCTGAGACAAAAGGATGGACCATCTAGAAACTGCCATATCCAGGGATCCATCCCATAATTAGCCTCCAAACGATGACACCATTGCATACACTAGCAAGTGTTTGCTGAAAGGACCCTGATATAGCTGTCTCTTGTGAGACTATGCCGGGGCCTAGCAAACACATAAGTGGATGCTCACAGTCAGCTATTGGATGGATCACAGGGCCCCCAATGGAGGCGCTAGAGAAAGTATCCAAGGAGCTAAAGAGATCTGCAACCCTGTAGGTGGAACAACACTATGAACTAACCAGTACCCCGGAGCTCTTGTCTCTAGCTGCATATGTATCAAAAGATGGCCTAGTCGGCCATCACTGGAAAGAGAGGCCCATTGGGCACACAAACTTTATATGCCCCAGTATAGGGAAATGCCAGGGCCAAAAAGTGGGAATGGGTGGGTAGGGGAGTGGGGGGGAGCATATGGGGGACTTTTGGGATAGCATTGGAAATGTAATTGAGGAAAATACCTAATTAAAAAAAAAAAGAGTGTTGCGTTTCTTTGATTGGCATCTTCAGAGTGTCTGGGTCCCAGAGACTTCCAGATGTTTGTCTTTAATATCCAGAGCTGGATTTCATGGGCAGTGTCCTCCTCATGGAAGCATTCCCATCTCCCAGGGCTCTTCTCACAGGCAGAGATGATTTTCTGATGACAACTGTGGCTTTGCCAGGGACACTGCTGCTCCATTCCCAGCCTCACCCTGTCCTGTACCAGTCTGAGATTAGAGTCAGGGACAGAGCTATGATCACTGCTTTAAAAGCAACATAGGGTCCTGAGGGTTGATGTAATCCCCCCACGGTGGTACAACTGTTCTTTGGGCTAGAACAGGACCAGAAGACCTTCACTCCAACTTCCCATCATCCATCCACACCAACTCCAACTCACTTAGTTTAGGTTTGGTGTGTGCCCAGCAATCCTGGTTACACAACCAATACCAAGCATGTATAAACAGATGCAAGAGTCTTGCCTCTGAGAATCTGTGATTCAAAATCACAGGACTTGTACATTGTACAGCCAGATGTCTTTAGAAATATGGGAAAGAGTAAAGGCATAGAAATAGCTCCTTTCTGTGATGTTGTTGTTTGTATATTTTTATACCAGAGCATGAAAATCTGCTACCTATGTCTGGCAAGAACACATTTTGGGAATGGTCCTTTAAAAGCGACACACTAGGAATGACTAATTTGTGGCACGCGTCCCTGGAGATGTTTGTGTGCTGCACCATGACGCTCTCATGGCTCTGCCCAGGTTGCCCAGATGCAGTCTTGGCATCTTTTCTGGCACAGCCTTCAGCTCAGCCACACTTGTCACACGGGATTCTAACGTGTGGGCCAATCTCAATTTGCAACATGGGTGCATGGTAGAGCCGTAAGTTTGAGTTGAATGATGTGTGTGTTCTCTACCTTTTGACATGCTGCTCCTTCGTGATCGGTCCACTCTATCTCCATGTCCATGTGTCTGTGCATGTAAGCTTGTCTTCATGTGTTCTTGTGCATGCACATGTGTGTATGTGTCTACGTGAAAGGGAGTGGTCAAACTCAGGAGTTATTCCTTAGATTTCTCCCACCTTGTTGGAAACAGGATCTCTCATTGGGACCCGGGACTTGGTATCAGGCCAGCCTGGATAGCCAGAGTTCTCCAGAGATCTCCCTGTATCTGCTTCACCAGCACTGGGGTTATAAACACATGCCACTGTGCCTTGTTTTCTACTTGGTTCCTGGGATGGATTGCAGGTTCTCCTGTTGGATTTCCTCAGTCCCAAGCTTTCCCCTTTCTCCATCCATGCCCCACCTCATTTCCCAAACAAGAGCAGGAGAGCTAACTTCAAGGGGGAGGTTACTTCATCATGGTTTGTAACAGAAGCATAGCACCTGAAGACCACAAGCAATGGTAATTTCTCAGGGAAATTATTTAATTTGACAGACTCTCTTTCCCAACCACCCCCAATTCTTGGGGCAGATGGCTTTTGTGAGGGCCCCTCCTATTCCAAAGCCAGATGACTCAAATGTATGCCAGCCTCTTCTTGACTCCTGGAGAAAAGCCCCTGGAGAAATTTTCTCTTTCCCTGAGGACAGAGTCTTGAAGATTGAGTCAAATCGTTGAAAAACTATTTTGGGTAAGGGGAATGCTTTCAGCCAAGAGGTAAGCAGGTAGGGAGGTCCTTGAAGCAGCAGCCACCATCTTCACCCTCTTTAGAGACATGTATCTTTGCACATCCCATTGTCAAGGTTAGGTTTTACAGAACAAAGATGCTGAGAGACCTGGACTTGGTCCATATCTGCCTGGAACCTCAGGATGTGAGCTTATTGGTAAATGGGTTGTTTTAAAGAGTTGTTGAAAGATGTGTCAAGGGTGACTCCCAGGCTCAATGAGATTGTCCATTTAACAGAAAAGGATACACAGAGAAACCCAGAAGAAAGTTCTGGGACCAGAGAGCAGAGGCTAGAGGATGCAAGCACAAACCAAGGATGATTAGCAAAACCCAGAAGCCAGGAAGGGATGAGAAAGGATCCTGCTCAGAATCTGTAGGGGAACAATGGCCTTGCCAATCTCTTCTGGCCTCTAGAATGTAAGAAATGTATTTCTGTTACTGTGGGACATCCCCATTGTGGGCATATTTTACACTAGTACATCTTTCAAATGACACAGCTGTCCCCAAAGCCGCACTCATGCTTGGCTCTTGGATGCAAGGAAAGCCATTCCAAGACTGCAGGTTAGCCACACTACAGTCAAGGATGTCGAGACAGCTTTGCTTGCAGCACAGCAGTCGGGTATAAAGTCCTGGCAGCCATGTTGATGCTGGAAAGAGGCTGAACTTTGAACTCTTGTCAATCTGCTACAAAGCTCAGAACTTCTGAAGGGAATTGGAGGCCACGGCAGCTGTGTGGGCTCTAGCAGCTGGCAACCCCCACCCCCAAGAAAAAGGAGGCAACTGCAGGGCCACCATGTGCTAGAAAGTAAGCAATCAAACATATAAAAAACAGGCTGTGGGCGTAGTTCAGTTGGTAGAGTGCTTGTGCCCAGCATACACGAAGTTTTGGGTTCTATTCGAAGCACTGCATAAACTCCTAGCTCTTGGGAGGTGGAGGCAGGGTCATCCTCAGCTACCGAGTGAGTTTAAGGTCCGCCAAGGCTACGTGAGGCCATGCCTAAAGCAGAAAAACAAACAAGCAGCACTGTGTAAATCAAGACCAAATGGAAGGTAGAGCATGAGGTTCAGTCTCTTTCTCATGGCTCAGAAGAGCAGATCACCCAGGTGCTCGGTTGCCAGGTACTGTGTTTCACACCTGGCTTCACTGGTCATGAGGCACTCAGCCTGAGAAAACAACCTAACAATTAGTAGCTCAGAAGGAAACTTTTCTTTCCATTGTCTGATATATTTTCCAAGGCACGATTTCTTATTGTTTTCTGAGAGCCACTAAATGCAGTCTGCATTTCATATTTCAGCTTCAGGGATCAAAAGGCCCTTGCGTTTCTCTCACCCTTTCCCTGACCACAATTATTACTGGAAATAAAAGAAGAACCATCTGCTGCCTGTGATGTGTGCTTTCATTAACCTACCCGGAGTGCCAAGAAACCTTTGTCCCCTTTGGAGAAAAAAATACATTTCCCAATTTTAAAAGTCCTTGTTATGATGACTTAAGCCTCTGTCCTAGCGTTTATTTCTGTCCAGTGGCTAGAGAAGAAGGCATATTCTCCCCCGGAGAACTGAGATTCCAACCTCAACAGTCACCTGGGGTTCGATGCTCGTGTGTGGGGGTGGGGTGGGGGGGCTTCCCAGTTAAGGGCATGGTGCTGAATCGATCAAGAATAGAGGGATCTGGGAGCTAACCTGAGAAGTGGACAGTAGAGCATCTGATGCCAAGATTCCTTGTGGGCCGCATTCCCTCCTCTTCTCCAGTACCAAGCCTGTTAGTTGTATTACGTATGCAGCTTGGTCCCTAGAACTTCTGTGTGAGCAGCTCAGAGGCATTTGTCAGCTCAGAGACATTTGTCTGCAGGCTCCGAGCTAGGCCATGTAGGATGAAAGACAGAGGGAGAAAGTCGTGGGAAGGTGGGGACTTCTTGCTTTAGTGTTCAGAAAGGTAGTGCTGCAGCTCCCGGGATGCCATAGAAAGGATCTGCTGATCCGCAGAGGTGTGAACGTTGCTGACACAGGTCTCTCTCAATGGCTTTGCCATTCACACACCACATAGCTAATGGACGATGCAGAACGTGGCTGAGTCTTGCCATGTGTTAACATGGATTTCAAAATGGGCCATTTCGTATTCTTGTGATACCAAATCTGAGGGTTTTGCTTATTTGATCCAGAGTTTTACTGGGTAGCCCAGGTTGGCCTCAGAGTTTTACTGGGTAGCCCAGGTTGGCCTCAGATTCACAACCTTCCTGTGTCAGCCTCCCTGGTGCTGAAAGTACAGGTGTGTACCACCATGCCAGGCTCAAACTTACAATATTGTTTTTCTTAAAAGTTTCTGGAGCCATAGTTTGATCAACTGAAGCTATTTACAGAATTTATTCAGACCAGCCATTAATCTATTTCCTGGGATTATATTTCTCAGAATACTGTGCTCCTACTCCAGAAGGCTGGATCATGGGACTGCCTGATAAAATCCATACTGAAAGGTGGGAGAGGGGCACTCAGGAGCCTGAGATCTGATGTGTCTGATCCTGCATCCTGCTGTCCTCCTACCTGCTTGTAGCTGGGCAGCATCCCTGGCTAGGCTCACTTCCACAGTGGGTGGCTGACCGTGCTATCCCCAGGCCTCATGTGTTCCTAACATTTCCTTGTCCTCATCCTCAGACCAGTACGTACATGCCCCACTGGTTCTCTTTGGAAGGTTCAAGCCCATCCCCAGCCACCAAAAGCTCACCAATGAAAAAGAAGGACAACCTCTAAGTGGTTAATCTGCTCTTCCCAAATAATAAGCTGAAACAACAGCTCCTTTTCCCGGGGCTGTAAGGGGGCAGGCTGAACAAAACAAATAAACAAGGTATGGCATCCGTTAGTCATCTGACTGAGGTAAGGCTTAGCTACATCCTTAACACATGTGTGGTTTATAACATGTGTGTATCTTATTTAGGGCCTGAGCCAGAGCAGCAAGGCCTGTGCACTCCTCCATGGAGTCATTAGTTCTGGTTTGATAAAATTAGGTTGTTTTCATTTCCTGTTAGAATCTTTGTCTTGATCGTTTAATTTCTTTCCAGTCAAAGGCAAGAATGGAGTTGGGCGTGCAGGTTCACATTTTGACTGACATGACTGAGGGCGTTTGAGTAGCAGGTCCATTGGGTGTCTGTGGGTCTCAGCTCCCAAGGTAAGAAAGAGAAGTGTTGCTGTCTGGAGCAGCCAGGAAGGCTGGTGCAGAGCTCAGGGCACACTGGTAAATCTTAAAGAGCAGCCAATCACCCTCCTGTGGTGGTGTGGATTCAGAATAAAGGCTTGTTGGCAGTATGGGCAGAGGTGATGCAGAGACAATACCGAGAGGGAGGCCAGGTTCCCCTTGGTTGTTATAACCTTGATGTGTTATAAATCAAATCGAGGCCATGTGTCTACGGCTGGTGTAGATTCAGCTATCGATTGCCCAATAGAGAGTGAAAGGATCAAGTGTTTCCAGGGGCTGGGAACAGAATGGCAGCCTCCAGTGAAGAACACATCTCTACTTCACTGTCTTCTCTTGCCCTGTCCTGTTCCCTCCCTCCCTTCTCCTCTGTTCTCCTCTATCTGCCCTATGAATGGGGCCCACAAGGAACCCTACTTTATCTCCAGCCCCAAAAGCTGACCTCCAAGAGGTGTCTGTCAGAAGACAAAATTCTAAGTTCACCTGCAAGAGGGACTCAACAGCCAGAGTGAGGTTTGCAAGCCGCTTTTCCCGGATTAACTAATTTATTCATTCACTTTACATTCCAATCGCTGTCCCAATCTCCTTCAAGTTCCCCCATCACACACTCCCTACCCTTCTCCTCTGAGAGGCTGGAGCTCCTTCCTGGGTATCCCCACCCCTCCATCAAGCCTCTGCAGGGCTAGCTGCATCAGGCCAGACAAGGCAGCCCAGTTAGAGGAATGGATGCCACAGACAAGCAACAGCTTTAGGGACAGCCTCACTCCAGTTGTTCGGAGACTCACATGAAGTCTGAGCAAGCTGGGTTTTTATTACATGAAGAAGGTTATTCTGGTGATAGTGATTCAAGTCACACTCCTGGGATAGAGCCAGAGCCACGCTGATAAAGAGACTCCACAGATAGCAAGCAATGTCTTCCCACCAGGGCTGCAGGTACTGGATCACGAACGCTCTGACTTCAATTCCAGATCTGAAACAAAGAGGGCAGACCCTTCCCTGAGTTGACTGGCTTTGGTCCTAGTAATTCCCTTGAGAGTTGTGCAAGAATCCAGCACCAAAAGGTAGAGATTAGATTCTGTTTATCACAGCTGTGCCAGAGAGTTACATCCACCCATTGGAAAAATGCTTTCAACTGGAGCTAGAGACATGGCTCACTGGTTAAGAGCATTGACTGCTCTTCTAGAGGACCTGGGTTCAAGTCCGAGCATGCACATAGCAGATCACAACTGTCTGTTACTACAAGATCTGACACCCTCACACAGACATACATGCAGGCAAAACACCAATGAACATAAAAATAAAATAAAACAAATGCTTCCAACTGTGCAGTTTCACAGAATGGTGCTGAATACTGAGGTAAAGGGATTTAAAAAGAAATCAAACAACAACAATAAAACAAACAAACAAACAAAAAAAAACCCCAGGATGATATCCAAGAGAAGGCTTCTTACAAAAGCCAAAGCTATGATTTATAACAGGCATTATTTTACATAATTACTGCAATATTGATTGCACACTCAGCGATGTGCTTAAATTAAAGACAAGTTAAACCTGGTAACAGCTCTAGAATAATCTAAGTGTGGACATTTACCATTCAGATCTTTTCACAGTCATTTAATGGGAGCCTCGAGGATGCTAGGCCATGTGTTGAGTGTTGATTTTATGCTTATAGAGCTCCTGCTGCCCTTTCTCCTGACAGAGGGCCTGAGACAGACACCACAGCGCAATGTCAGCTCCACAATTAGAACATGAAATAAGTCCCACAGTCAGTGTCTGGAAAGTCCTCCAAGATGAGGGACTGGAAGGAAGGGGAGGACCTTAAACAGGAAACAATCTCGGGCAAGTCTAGATGAAAGACACTTTGGGGAATAACATGCAAGCTGCATTTTATAGTAAATTCCAAAGGCACTGGATTCCAAATTCTCACAGACACTGGTGAGACAGGTCAGTGGTTAGTAACACACTCCGTTCTCCCAAAGAACTGGAGTTCAGATTCCAGCACCCACAAGCCGTACCCAACTGCCTGTAACTCCTGTTCCAAGGGAATGCAATGCCCTCTTGTGGCCCCTATAGGCAACTGCAGTCATGTGCACAAACCAACCCACAGACACATTCAAAGTAAAATAAAATGCAAACGTGTATGAAGTTACATTCATAACCACTTCTTCAAGTGGACTCTTTAAGGGCTGGCTGCTGTTGAATATTGAGTACATCATTTTGTATTTAGGTGTGGAGGCCTGACTCTCCCCTCAGTAAGACAATAAAGGAATACAGAAGATCTTTGCAGCTATACCCCAGTGTGCTGCTTTACCCACTTATTGAGTAGAACTTGCTATTTTCTTTTTTAATTTCCATTCCCTCTTTCTGTTTCGGAATGTCCGTTTTTATTTTTTGTGAAAATCTGTCTGGTCATTTTTTAGAGCCTTTATTATTTTTGTAATCCCCTTTTCTAGCTTTTAAATATTTTTATTTTTAATTGTGAATATGCATATGTGTCTGGGTACAGATATGCACTTGAGTCCAGGAGGCCAGAAAGTATCCCCTGGAACTGGAATTACAGGTGGCTGTGAGTCTCCCAGTGTGGAAGGGCAACCTGCGTCCTTAACCACTGGGCCTCTCTGGAGCCCCTGGGCATTTTATCTCTTGTTATATGTCCACTCCCACAGCTTCACTGTCTCTGCCGCCGTTCCCGGAGTTTCCGGAGTTCCCGTAGTCTGTGGTTTGGTATCCCCGTCGTTGCTCTTCCTCCCTGGGGCCTAAGTCTGGGATGCTTTTATCCACAGGGAACTCAGATTGGCTTCCGCTGAGGGAGGGGGCACTTGCCCAGTATACTTCAGGAATCCACATCCCCACTCTCTTTTCCCCTGTGGCTCATCTTAGACTACTTAGCCCATGGTCCGTGGCAGCTCTAGCTGGAGGAGGATCCTTGTCTCCTGTTTTCATCCTCCATGTCTCCCTCAGATTCACCTCTTTCCTGCCTGGCACTTATTCTATCTATCATATCCAGCACTTCTAGACATCTTCCTTCCAATTACACGTGTGGTGTTCTCTGTATGTTGTAGGGAAGGAAAGAACTCTCACCCCCAAACACTCACACACCTTATCTACCAAGCACAGGCCTTTGCGTATGGGAAGTATCCATCATGTAACTAATGCTTTGTTCATTAATATTTAAACATGGACCCTGGCAAATTAGTGTATATCTTTGCCAGTTTTCATCTTGAACCAATGCCCTGTCCTGTGTGCTTTTCTAATTATCTGAACTTGTAATTATTCGAAGAGCTTCCTCCCTTCTGTCACAAGTGATGAATTCATTGTTGGTTCAGCTTCGAGCACCGCCACCACCTCCCAGCCTTTGCCAACTGTGGCTAACGGTGGCTGGGCCCACATCCCTGTTTGTTTGTCCTAATGCTCGTTACTGTTTGGCTCTCCTCTACCTGCTGCCAATGCAGAACTATTTATATCAACACAGAGACGCCTTGGTGAGCTTCGCTGTGATAACACATCCTCAGAAATCCTTCCATCACAAAGGACTTTGCCCCAGTTCTCCTCCTAGAACTCCTCTCCTGGCACTGACCCAGGGACCCTCCCCAAGAGGAACTCCTGGCTTCCCCAGGGGAAGTGGCAGCCACTGGTCCATCAGCTTGGATGATAAGTCTTTGCCTTCCAACTGAAGGCCCTGGAATGAGACATGCAATGGAACTTGCCCAAAGAGGTCACGACAGCTGAGTCACAGAGAACAGCATTGAAACTGAGATTCTGAGAGGAGAGTGCCCACTGGGAGTGGAGCCAAGGTGCTGAGTCATGCCCTGGGCTCTGCATCACTTGCTCTGTGTCAAAGCTTCTAAAAGAAGGGGATGTCGCCCTTCCTTGAACATTATACCACAGAGACACATGCCCAGGTATTACACAGCACCCCATAAATATGTACATGTTTGATGTATCAATTTTTTAAATAGTGTGTGTGTCTGTGTCTGTGTATGTGTCTGTGTGGTGTGTGTGTGTGTGTGTGTGTCTGTGTGTCTGTGTATGTGTGTGTGTGTATGTGTCTGTGGTGTGTGTGTGTGTGTGTGTGTGTGTGTGTGGTGTGTGTGTGTGTCTGCATGTAGGTAATAAGACAACTTGTGAGAGTCTGTTCTTTCTTTGTACCGTGAAGACTCTGGGTGAGGACTGTGAGAATTGAATTCAGGTCATAGGTTTGGTAGCAAACATCTTTATTCTTCAGTTGTTTACAACAAAATTAGTTGATTAAAAATGACCAGCATTTCCTATCCAAATTTGTTTTTTATGGTTATCTTCTTTTGACTCAAATAAAAAGAGGATGGAGAACACTTGTCTTCCCAGGGCCAGGGCCTGGCTTCCAGTTCTGCAGTTCAGACGCCAACATGATAGTGCCGTGAGAATATTTATTGTCAGTGTTGCGTTTTATAAAAAGAAAGAGACCAGAGATACGTTTGGTGGAGGCAAGCCATGGTGTAGGGGAAGAAGGTGCCTCTGCGGGGCCAACGCTGAGGCATCCCTTCCCCCCTGAGGTACCAGCCAAGTATGGTATAGAATAGAGTTGGGGTAGGGAGGGCAGGCATGAGCACGTGGAGAGAGAGGGAGAGGGCCATGAGGAGACGGGAGGGGCGAAGTATAAGGGAGCGAAAGGAGAAGAGAGCAAGAGAGAGAGAGGGAGGAGAGGCAAGAGGTCCTGTTTATGGTGAGTCAGGCACACCTGGCTGTTGCCAGGTTATTGTGTGGCAGAGGCTAGAGGAAATGCCAACAGTCATCAATGTGACATTTGGGCTATTGGCGTTCATCTATCCATATAATTTATTACTACCAATATTCCATATGTTGGTATCAGGACCTCTGAAACCCATGACATCACATAGGCAACAGCGCAACCCACACACCTGTTGCCAAGGCAACAGCCACCATATTCCCAGATTCCACTTGGCTCCCACCTTTACCTGTGACTATGTCACCATCCATATATAAAGGAAAGCTCCTCTGATCGATCTCTCTCTCTCTCTCTCTCTCTCTCTCTCTCTCTCTCTCTTCCCCCTTCTCTTTTCAATGTCACCTTGCCCTTCTCTCTCTCTCAATAAACCTCAGATGGAACTGTTTGGCCTGGTGTGGTCTTTCTGGAGCCGCAGGACAATCATACCACCATCCTTAGACACAGGACAGAGCTCCAATCAAGGTGTACTGGCCGAGTCTAATAGGACTCCACAGTCACCAGTGTGAAGAAATCAGAGCAGCCCCCGAGAAATCAGGCCGAGGGAGTGGAGAGCCAATCCACGATTTTCAACTGAACTGAACACATTTGTATTCTTGTTAGCATTCACAGCAGGTGATGTATGAAGGATGCCTGGGAGCTGGGCCAAAGAGACATTTTAAGACCTAGCATGATTTTGTGCTAAAAATAAAACTACCAGTCAAATTTACTTATTTATAAGTCAGTTGTGCCACTACCGGGGCAATGTGAGACCTACTCCGGGGAAGCTGCTCATCTCTAGCCTCGGGCCCACGTTTCTAACAGGGGAATATCCACATTGCACCACTGGGTCAGGGTTGAAAATCAGTGGGTGGTAAGTTTCAACACACTCGCCTAGAAACAGCCCCAGGGCTGCTCACACACTGGGGCCTGGCAGGATACTGGTGCTATTTACATCCTTGTGAAGGTTACTGCTCCTGCCATAAACACAGTATGCGGTCCATAAGCACAAACCTCCAGCTCCTGGCCCCACCCTTTCTTCTCTGCATCACTGGCTACAGTGCACTGCCCTAGGTTAAGCTTCCCTCTGCTCTGAAGGGGTCGCTTTTCTGAAGGTCACTGGAATCAATATGACAGTGTGGACTTTCAGCTTGGAACAAGCAGGCAGATGTCAGTTGTCCCGTTCTACTCATTTCCAAAGAAAGGTAAACAGACAGTGTCACGGGGTCTGTGGGATCCAATGCGTACTTACACCAGCTGCTCTTAACACACCAGCGTCTCCAGGAAAAACAGGCAACAGTATCTACCTCCCGCCTTTGTTCATTAATAAACATTTTAAGGGATTCCTCTCACTTGATTTTTATCATGGAATACTTTTAAAAATAGGAACAGAAATCCAAGCCTTTAAAATTTAATGGCTGATCCTATTTCTTTATTGCTTTCAAGTCTCCTAAGCTATTTCCTTTCTTAATTATCAATAATTAACTTTTTTTTTTAAAGAAACCAAGTAGAAGGAACTGGAAACAAATCTCTATGCCTCGCCTCCCCCTATGCTCCTGCATCTGTTCCCAGGCACCACAGCCTCTCAGCGTCGCTCAGAAGAGCTAAGCTTCTCCCATATCTCCCTGTACCTGTTTACAGGCTCCTCTTGCTTCTTCAATAGAGGTCTTCTCTATAGGGAGGAGGCTGTCTCACCTCTTCTATCCTACACTCAATCAAACCAGCTTCCTCTTCTTGCTTCAACAGTACAGCCACCACTCTGATCACAACTGGTGTGTTTATAAAAAGATAAAGAGGTATAAGATATGTTCTATGGGAGTGTGGTGAGGTATGGGGGAAGGGGATCTCTCAGCGGGTCCAGGCCAAGGCATCTTTTCCCCCTGAGAGACCAGCCACATGATGGTATAGTGTAGAATAGAGTTTATTCAGGGCATCGGGAGGGGAGTTAAGAAGGTAGTAGAGGCAGAGAAAGGCAGAGAGAGAGAGAGAGAGAGAGAGAGAGAGAGAGAGAGAGAGAGAGAGAGAGAGGAGAAGGAAGAAAGGAGGAGAGGAGAGGAGAGGAGAGGAGAGGAGAGGAGAGGAGAGGAGAGGAGAGGAGAGGAGAGGAGAGGAGAGGAGAGAAAAGTAAAGGCCGGCCATAACCATGTGGAAAGAGGAGGGGGGAAGGGAATGGGGAGAGAGAGGGGGAGCAAGAGGGAGAGAGAGAGAGAGAGAGAGAGAGAGAGAGAGAGAGAGAGAGAGAGGCGGCAAGCAGCCCCTTATATAGTGGGCCAGGCCTACCTGGCTATTGCCAGGTAACTGTGGGGTGGACTTTAGACAGAATGCTAACAACAACCATTGTCAGCGGCAGTGTCCAGTATCTGTAGAGAATAGCTACAATGTCTATAGCCAGTGGTGTCTTTACCAAGCCATTCCTGTAGATGACTATGGGTTATTTTTCCTGTTTCTAGGGCTCCCATTCACACCTGGTTCCCCATCCCTCTCCATCTTTCCTGGAGCTTTTGATAAACTCAATTGAGGCTAGTGAGATGGTTAAGGGGATAAAGAAACTGACTGCCAAGTATGACAACCTGAGTTCAATGCCTAGAGGACACACATGCAACTGTTCCTTTTGTGATCCCATTTTGCCTTAAGGTAACCAGAGTTACCTCTAATGTTTATAATAAAGAGCTTTTAATCAATTTACTTTGAGAGCGAAGGGTTGAGAAGGTTGGTATGGGGAAACTAGACTAACCAACTCCTATAAGTAGCTTAAGTTATAAACATATAAGCAGGCTGAGGGGGTGTGGTTCAATAACAGAGAACTTGTCCAGCATGTGAAAGGCCATGGTATTTCTAATGCCTAATTAATTAATTGATTGATTAATTAATTGAAATAAAGTAGACAAGATTGGGGAGAGACTGCTGGTTCTTGCCACCAGGAGGAGTGGGAGGTTCATTGTGGTTCTGTTTTTAGGTAGCTGATAATGGTCTGTTGCTGCTGCAGACATCAGTTTTCCCCCAGGGTTACCATCTTCCTGGGTTGCTCTGTTAGGCTTGACCATGGTGCTCTTCTTGTGCCATTTTGCTCACTCAAACCAGGGACAAACAACCCACATAGAATAATGACCAGATGCTATGGACACAAAAGAGTCCACACTAATAACAAAACAAACCACTCACAGAAGCTAAAAGTCCTTGATCACTAGGAGCAAGCAAAATAAATCCCATTCCTTTAATGAGCTTTACATCTGGCTCCACACAGTTGAGGCTGTGGGAACTTCAACACAGCTTTCATGAAGAAAATGTCCTCAGCATCCACAAATCATTACTACAGTTGTGGAAATCCAGAGGAACCCACACCAAATGCCATCCAAGGCAGCATCGACCATCCTGGGTTTTCTAAGTAGAAATATGGACTTCTCAGCATCCACCATTAGGAGATTAGCTATATAAGTAGTGTGCACATGGAAGGAAGTAACACCCAGCAGTGAACAGGGAACTTCATGATGCTGAGAGATGGAGCAGTAGTTGAAATTCTGCTGAGCAAGCTCTGGAACAGTAGTTTGGATCCCAGAACGCACATAAATGCTGGATAGCTATGTCAGCTCACCCGTAATCCTAACCCCAGTAAGGCTAAAGTCACATTACAGAAGAGGAGAGGGGAAGAATGTTGATATCATAGGACCAGGAAATCAGTTTCTCAATCCTATCTTCTAGATAAGTCAGGATAGCTACACCCATGGGAGCTCAACAACATGGACGCCTAAACAAGGGTTGCACAGTGGCCTTGCCCCAGATGAAGAGCTACAGCAGTGAAAGAGGGAGAATTAGTGTTCTCCAGGCATGAGGCCCCTAAGTGGTGATCTAACCCTGAGTGGTCAGCTCTCATACATACAAGAAGTATGAACTAGGCTCAGCAGGTTGTATTTGAGAGGCAGTGGCAGAGAGGAGGGGGATAGAAGAGGTTAGACAAAGGAAAGAGGGAAATGATATAATCATACTTTCATTAAGAATAAGATAAATTTTAAAAGTCTGTATTCTAAAAACCAGTTTTTATAGCCAGAATTACATGTGTGCAAAGGGGAGGGAGTGGCTAAGATCCCCAGAATGAAGGAATGAGCATTTCTACCATGTCGTTAATATTTTAATAAGCCAGATTGTGGAGACATCTCACAGAGTAAGGGAACGGCTGAAACAAAGGGTTGGGAAAGAAGGGTCAGCCACAGCCACAGGCGCTTTCCCAGTTCCTTAGAGGTGAGATACCAGTTTCCCCACAAATGCCCTGGAGATCAGCACAGACACAGATCTGGCCATTGTTCCCATTCATACAGCCCTGTGTCCCAACTCCTGAAATCTGAGTCTGTTGACACTAAGGATTTGCCTTCCACTGTTTATATTCCACGATCACTGAAGGGAAACATGAGCTGCTGCCAATCAGGTTAGCCCATGTCATTTCCTGCTTCTTGTAATAGGTGAAACTTATTTAGGGGGAAAAAATTGGTTTCTGCCAGTGCTTTCTTCTCTCTGAGTTCCTGGCCTTGTGCTCATAACCTACAGCAGTTGGCTTTAATTGACAATTTGACATAATCTTGAATTACCTGGGTTTTAGTGAGGGATTGTGCAAATCAGGTTAGTCTATAGGTTTGTCTCCTGGGAGTGGATGTGAGTGTGTATCTTCATTATGGAAACTAAGAGGGAAACCAATCCACTGTGGGTTCAGCATTCTCTAAGCAGGAAATCCTAACCTATATGAGTAGAAAAACTGAGTCAAACACAGCATATCTGCATTAATTGCTTTCTGCTTGACTGCATGTGATGTTACCAATTGCTTCAAATTCCCACATCCTTGGCAACCTGGTGATGATGCACTACAATCTACAATTGTGAGCCAAATAAACTCTTTTTCCCTTCAAGTTGCTTTGGTCAAGGTATGTCATCACAGCAACAGAAAAGGGAATTAAGAAACTGCTCTTTAAACAGAGAATTCTCAGTAGAGGAATTTTGAATGGTTGAGAAGCACTAAAGAACTGTTCAGGGGGCTGGAGAGATGGCTTAGAGGTTAAGAGCACTGACTGCTCTTCTGGAGGTCCTGAGTTCAATTCCCAGCAACCACACAGTGGCTTACAACCATCTGTAATGAGATCGGATGCCCTCTTTTGGTGTGCCTGAAAATAGCTACAGTGTACTTACATATAATAAGTAAATAAATCTTTAAAAAGAAAAAAAAAAAAAGAAAAATGATCAGTGTCCTTAGTCATCAGAGAAATGGAAATCAAAACGACCTTGAGATTCTACTTACACTCATCAGAATGGCTAAGATCAAAAGCTCAAATGTTAGTGCATGCTGGTGAGGATATGGAACAAGTAGAAAACTCCTCCATTGCTGGTGGGAGTGCAAACTTGTATAACCACTTTGGAAATCAATTTGGTGGTTTCTCAGAAAATTGGAAATAGTTCTACTCCAAGACCCAGTTATACCACTCCTGGGCATATACCCAAATGATGCCCCACTATAGCACAGGGACACATGTTCAACTATGCTCATAGCAACTTTCTTCATAATAGTGAGAAACTGGAAACAATCTAGATGTCCATCAACTAAAGAATGGATAAAGAAAAATGTGGTATATCTACACAATGAAATACTATTCAGCGATTAAAAACAAAGACATCATGGATTTAGCAGGCAAATGGATGGATCTTGAGGATATCATCCTGAGTGATGTAACCCAGACCCAAAAGGACATACATGGTACGTACTCACTTACAAGTGGATATTAGCCATAAAATACAGGATAACCGTGCTACCTCCACAGACCCAAAGAAGCTAAACAAGAAGGAAATCTCAAGCATGGATGCTTGAATCTCACTTAGAAAAGAGAATAAAATATTTATAGGAGGCAGATGGAGGAAGGGAACTGGGTGTGAGAGGGAATGGGGAGGGGAGGAGTGAGGGTGGTTTAAGGATCAGGTGTGGGGGCAGACAGGAGAGAAGGCCAGAGAGCCAGGAGAATGAATGGAAATCTGAAGCTGGGGGGGCACAGGGCATCTGAAGGATGAGCCAAAGACCAGGATGAGGGAGGCTCCCAAGAGACGTTGGGTGTTACCCTAGCTGTGACTCACTACACTGGGGCTATGGAACCTGAAGAGTCCACCTGCTGTAGCCAGACAGAAACTCCAGTAGAGCAATAGGGAAAACAACCCACCGACAAAACTTTCAACACAAAATGTATTCTTTCTATAAGAAATGCAGGCACTGCCGGGCAGTGGTGGCACATGCCTTTAACCCCAGCACTTGGGAGGCAGAGGCAGGTGGATTTCTGAGTTCAAGGCCAGCCTGGTCTACAGGGTGAGTTCCAGGACAGCCAGAGCTATACAGAGAAACCCTGTCTCAAAAAAACAAACAAAAAAAGAAAAGAAAAGAAAAGAAAAGAAAAAAGAAAAGAAAGAAAAAAGAAATGCAGGCACTGGGACAGGGGGAGACTGGAGGAACAGCCAAGCAATAACTGGCCCAACTTGAGACACATCCCGTGGGCAAGTGCCAATCCCTGACACTATTAATGATATCCTGCTATGCCTGTAGACAGGAGTCTAGCATAACTGTCCTATGAGAGGAACCACCCAGCAGTGGACTGAAACAGATGCAGAGGCCCACAGCGAAACATTGGAAGAAACTTAGGGACTCTTATGGAAGAGTTGGGGAAGTACTGAGGGAAACGAAGGGAATAGGAACTCCACAGGAATTCCAACAGAGTCAACTAACCTGGGCCATTGGGGGCTCTCAGAGCCTGAACCACCAACTGAAGAGCATAGATGGAGTGGACTGAGCAAGCCACTGCACATATGTAGCAGATATGCAGTTCAGACTTTGGGTGTGTCCCCCAACATCTGGAATGGGGGCTATCCCTAAAGCTGTTGCCTGTCTGTGGAATATGTTCACCCAACTGGGCTGCCCTGTCTAGCCTCAGTGGGAGAGGATGGACCTAGCTCTGCAGAAGCTTGATGCGACAGGGTAGGAGGATACTTAGAGGAACTCCAGCCTCTCAGAGGGGAAGGGGAGGTGGGGATAGGAGAGGGACTATATGAGGGGAGACTGGGAAGAGGACAGTGATAGAGATGTAAAGTGAATAAAAAAATAAAAAAGAAACTGCTGTTCCCCCAACAGCCCAAAATATTTGAATAGGAGGGGTGTGTGGCTACTATAGAGTTCATGATGTAAAACTACTCAGAAATTAGCTCTGTGTTCCCTCCACAGCATGAATGGTTGTTGACCTTGTACCCTATGAAGAACTGTCTGCACACATGGTAGGCAGCTGTAACACAAGCACATCAGTAGGATATAGCAGGGACAACAATAATCAATTAGTGTATTTATCAATATCCCATAACCCTTAACTCAGCCATTACATTTTTAGGGCATTAGCCAAAAGAGATCATTAAATATTTTCAAACATTTTTGTTCCTTGCACTTGTTAAACAAAGGAGCAGTTAATAGAAACATAGAAATCCCATGAGGCATCATGAGACTCTCCCATGGGACATGCATGAGTGTTGAGGGCTTGCCGACAGTTGGAAAAGTTTCAACTGGAACAAACAGGATATGCAAGTGTAACCTATACCTAGCAGTCCTATACTAAAAAACATCTCTAGTGTCTTCCAAACTATACAGACAAGAAAATGATCGGCCAAGGGTTGGAGTAGGGTTGGGTAAAATCTCAGTTACAGAATGAAAAAAAAAAAACCCACTGTGTGTGTGTGTGTGTGTGTGTCTCCATGAAGTGTATATGAGGTATAAGCCAATGCACAAGTGTAGACAGCTATGTGGAATGGTTCCCTCCTCCCAGCTTTACTTTATGTGGGTCCCAGGGGCTAAATTCAGCTCACCAAGCTTCACAGCATGTAGTCCACTGAGCTTTCTCACCAGCCAAGGATCTTAAGCAGCACAGATTGTCTCGAACTTGAAACCCTCCTGTGTCTACCTCCCGAGGACTGGGATCACAGGAGCACGTGACCATAGTTAACCCTTTAAAGTTAATAGACTGAAGAAATACTATGTGTCTAGAATTAAGGGATAAGGTATCAAAAGAAACCCAAGTGGGGTGTCAGAGATGGTCTAGTCCAAAATGCCTGAGGAAAGGAACATGCTTAGCAGGGGGCTTTGACATCCTCAAAGGCAGAATGTTTCAGAATGTGTTGTGAGGGGTCACCATGTCAGCTCTTAGGAGACTCAGTTAAAGGGGAGGTGTCCCAACTCATCACCTTCCCATTCTTAGTCAGACCTCAGCCTCCAAGGATGGTGCCATTCGATGTGAGGCTTGAACACCAAGTTCACTTCCAGGGCAGGCAACTGGGATGAGAATGATGGACCCAGAATCCCACTGTGAATTTCTGTTCATTGGGCTCAGAGCACTGATCTCTCTGATACCTTAGAACACTAGCAGAAAAAAAAAAAAACCCAAAACATTAGAGTAGGTGACCTCAGATATTGAATTCTAAGGTCCCATGATATGTAAATAAATTTCAGGTAATTTCCCTTTTTAAAAAATGTACATCAATGAATTATGTGTTTATTTATTGTGTGTTCATTATTTTCTCAGGATATAATCTCAAAAATAGGTATATGAAAAGATTTTTAAAAGTCTAAAGAAGTTGATCTTTTAAAAAAATTCTGGTTTTATTTAATGTGTTTTTGTGTGTTCAGGCAAGTGTGCCACAGTGTGTGTGTAGAGGTCCGAGAACAACTTAAGGAGTTAGTCTCCTCTTGTACTACATGGGAATCAAATTCACTTCATCAGACACGACTGTGTAACCTCTACACACTGAGCCATCTCCCCAGGAACCAAGACTGAATAGACATGAATAATGGCAACTGCAGTTTAGTAAGGGAGGCATAAAAACAGGCCAAAGCAAAGAGACTGCTATAAAGCTCAGATCTTCTCACCATGCCTGGGCTCCCCACCCTCTGGACAGTTTCCTCCCCCAAAGGGGAACACAGGAGAGAAAGCCAGCTTTTTATTTGTTTGGTTTTGTTCTACTACAGTTGCATCCTATGGCCTATGTGACAACTTCAGCTTTCGGAGAGAAAGCCAGAGGGCAGAAAGCTCACCTGGGAGTGGGAGTCAGTTGAATTGTGTCTTGTCCCCATTTCTACTTTGAAGGCCTTGTCCCCAAGGATCTTAGAATTAGACCATATTTGGAGACTAGATTGTTGGAGGAGCAATTAATTAAGACTGGGCAATCCTGGAGAAGGGTGAGTCCCTCATCCACTATTATCGAAGTCCTTATTAAAAGGAACAGTTTGGGAAACAGTGGACTAGAATCTGCTTCCACATGATTCAGGGAAGGAGAAGAATCAGAATAAGAAAAAAAATAGAGTCCACTCTAGAGACAGTGCTTCGGAATACAACAGTCATGATAATAAATGGCCAATGCGTGAGACAGAAGCCAACTCAAGCATACTATCACTGCATGGCACCCAGAGAAGTGTGGGAAGTAGAAAGACAATGCTCATCACAGAGGCCTAGAAAGAAGTGGATTTAACAGTGAGACTTAAAAGGATCTGCTGTATTCATCATGGTTCACCAGCAAACCCCTAAATCTAATGGGCAGAGGGGGAAGAAAGAACAAACAACAATCCAACAAGAAAAACAGCCCATGAAATTACAAGAAATAATAAATGTCTCTCACCATCTTATCTTAAATGCAAACAATCTCAACTGACCAAAGAATAGATACAGACCAGCCTGGCATAGTGGCTCATGCCTTTAATCACAGCCCTTAGGAGGCAAAGGCAAGTGGATCTCTGTTAATTCAAGGCTAGCCTGGTCTGCAAAGTGAATAGTAAGACCCTAAAGGTCCTGCTGGAGGAGGAGGAAGAAGAGGCGGAGGAAGAGAAGGAGGAGGAAGAGGAGGAGGAGGGAAGAAGAAAAAGATGAAAGGGGAAAGGGAGGGGAGGAGGGGGAGAGGAGAGGAAGAGGAGGAAGAGGAGGAGGAGGAAGAGGAGGAGGAGGAAGAGGAGGAGGGAAGAAGAAAAAGATGAAAGGGGAAAGGGAGGGGAGGAGGGGGAGAGGAAAGGAAGAAGAGGAGGAGGAAAAGGAGGAGGAGGAGGAGGAGGAGGAGGAGGAGGAGACAGATTGACAGCCAAATTGAACTAGATCCAGTAAGCAATTCTCTCCAAGAAGTGCACAAGCTGGTGAAAACACCCAAAAATTGGCAGGCAAAGCTAGAAGTCAGCCTACCAAGAATGGTAGAACAAGTTTGTGTAGAAGTTACAGAGAAAGTTACTACATGTTAATGAAGGTAACAATTCAACAAGAAGATATAACAAGTGTAACCATAGACACTGAATATTGAGGCTTCTATTTCCCAAAAAGCATTAGCAGTGTAAAAAGTCAGAAAGAGTCTGACAATAATAGTGGGCTACTTCAACACTTCACCTTTGATTGGTCCTCTGAAAGTCAGCAAAGAAACCTCTGAGTTAAGCCACATCTTATCTAGCAGATCTAACAGATACTCTCCAGAAGATTTCATCTACTAGAAATTGGCTATATATTATTCCTAGCAACCCATGGAAGCTCCTCAAATATACAGCATTCTACATCACAAAGCAACCCTGAACAAGTAGAAAAGAACCAATTGTATCACATCAGATCACAAAGGACTAAAAGTAAGGGAAAAACCAGAGACAGTACACCAATATCTGAACGCTGAATGACACGCTCACGAAAGAGTACTGGGTCATTGAACAAATTAGGAGGAAATTGAAAAGTCCCTGGAATCAAATGAAACAAAAGTATCTCTTGCTAGAATCTGTGGGATATAGCTAAACCAGTCTAAGAAGAAAGTTGTAGTTATAAGTATTTAGAGTAAGAAGAAAAAGGGATTTCAAATAAATAATCTAATGATGCAGCTCCCTGTGTTAGGGAGAAAAGAAGCATGAACAGGCCACCCCCAACACCATGGGCCAAATAAACAAATGAAGGTCAGGACAAGAATAAACAAGGTAGAAATTATGCACAGAAAAAAAAGAGTAAGATTAAAAGTATCAATAATGGAGTTAACCCTTGAGTTAAATACGTTTCCTGAGCTTTGGTACAAATGAGGCATTAGTGTAGAGCTTATGACTCCAGGACTTACCTTATTTATATGAAGGCTTTTAAAGGGATCTTTAGTAAAATAATAACCCCCCTCTTTATTGTTTGATTTAAATTTAAGGCATGCCTCTCTCAAACATGTAATTAAAATTTGAAGCCAAAAAAAAAAACTCATAGAATTATTCAAAGTGGTGGATGGATTTTTTAAAAGATAAAAATGTTTGACAACTCCCAGCTAACAAAAAGAAAGAAAAAGACTCAGATAACAGTATTAAAAATTAAATGGGGTATCTCTACAGATTCCAATAAAATACTTTTAGATTTTATATTAAAAAAACTAAAAAAAATCTGGGGAAAATGGATAAATTTCTAGATTTATGTAACTGACTAAAATTCAGGCAAGAAGATATTAAAAACTTAGTGACCCATAACAAGGAACAGCCTTCAAGCAGTAATAAAATCTGCCCACAAAGGAGAGCTGGGAGCTGCTGAGTTCTACCGGACCCTAAGAAAAAACCTATTATCAATAAACTTCAAACTGTTCCACAAAATTGAAAGGAAAGGCACATGGCCACATGCGTTTTATGAAGCCATTATTGCAACGATTCAAAAAAACAGGTAAGGGCACAGCATGGAAAAAATAGACCAATATCTTTGACAAAGGTAGATGCAAATATTTTCAATAAAATTCTTGCAAGCTGTATTCAAAAACACAATAAGAAGAAAAACCATATACCTAGCACAGGGTGATTTCATCCTAGGGAGGCCAGGTAGGTTCAACAGACACAAATCATACATACATTTAATATGATATAATGTAATATAATAATATATAAATTATATATATATAACATAAGATTCCAAATAGTCAAATAATCCTAATCATATATAAAACAATACATATATACAATTTATATACAAAATTACATATTGTGATAATATAATATATAATAATCTATATGATTTATATACAAAGTATATATAAAATATATATGTATACATATACATACATACATACACACACACAACATAAGTAGACTTGAGGGTAGAAATCACATTGGCATCCCATAGTAGACTCAGAGAAGGACTTCGACAAACCTCAGCATCCCTTCATGATAATTGCATTGAGGAAATAAAAAATAGATGGAACATATCTCAACATAATGCAAATTATACACAGCAACTCTACAGTCAACATTGTGCCAAATGGGTAAAACTGAGACCATTTCCTCTGAAGTCAGAATAGATACACTGATGGCACACATACTGTTCATTTTCAATGCAGAGCTCAAAGTATTACCTAGAGCAAGAAGATAAGAAAACAAAAAACTGACACAGATAGGAAAGGAATATTCCTACTGGAGGATAACATGGTTCTATGCTTAAAGACCCTAATACTCCACCAGAAAAACTCTTAGAAATAATATATACTTTGATAAGTAGCCAAATACACAGCATAAAATTTTTACCTATTTTATATTTCAAAAGTAAATATACCAAGAAATAAATCAAGAAAACAATATCATCCACAATAGATCTTTTTAAGTATCTAGCAGTAAACCATAATAAAGGAGATAAACACATCCACAGTGAATATCTTGGGCACCGAAGAGGACACCAGACAATGAAAATCTTCCCATGCTTATTGATTAGCAGAATTGGTACAACAAAAGTGGCCAGGTTACTGAAAGTATTCTACAAGCATAATGCAAACTTCCTTGAAATGACAGTTGTATTCCTTACAGAACTAGAAAAAGATCAATCATAAAATTCATATAGATGCCAGCAGGATTCCAAATAGCCAGATCATCCTAAGCAGAAAGGATGATGTTGGAGGCATAACAATTTGAGATCTCAAATTGTACTAGAGAGTCACAGAAGCAAGCACAGCATCCTAAGGGCAGAAAACAATGTGCAAACAATGGAATAGAATTGAGGGCCCATCAATATACCCATATATCGATACAGGCACAGCCATCTGATCTTAACAAGGTGACAGAAACATACACTGTGAAAAAAGATAGTAGTTTTAACAAATAGTTCTGGGAAAGTTGATCTCCACCTGCATAAACATGAAATTACATCTATATCTCTCACCATATACAAAGTTCAGTATAAATGGATCAGAAAACTTATTATAGAATATGGGAGTTTGAAACTTCTAGAGGAAAATATAAGAACACTTCAAGATATAGGTATCATCAAGAGCTTTCTGAAAAAGACTTCAATAGCCCAGAAAATAATATTGAGAAGTGAAGATTGAGTGACACAGGGTAAAAGGGCATCTGCACCCCAAGGGAGACAACCACCATAGCGAGGACACAGACACTAGATAGGACGTCTGCTGCTCATCACACCAGGGATTGATATCTGCTATATATAAAGAACTGCAAAACTTAAACAGCAGAAAACCAATCCACAGGTCATCCAGACAAAAATGAGTTAATAGTTATCAGAAGAATAGATCTGTTAGGGAGACTGCAAACCAAAGTAGCCTTGGTGGAACTCAGTGTTCAGATGCCTCAGAAAACAGGAATCACAACTACCATATGGTCAAGTATACCACCCCTGCATATCCATTTGAAGAACTCTAAACTGACTTATGACGAAGATAACTCACACAGCATGTTTATTACTGCACTATTTGCAACCATGAAAAAAAATGAAAACAGCCTATATATGCATCATAGTTGAGTGGCTGAAGAGAATGTGGTACAACAGAATTTTATTCAGCCATTTAAAAGCTGAAATCATGACATTTGCAAGAGAATGGGGACAACTGAAGACATTTTATTATGTAAAATAATCAAGCTACAGAAATACAAATATCACATTTGCTGTCTCATATGATGATCTTGTCGTGTCTGTGTGTTTGAGTTTGTGTGTGTGTGTGTGTGTGTGTGTGTGTGTGTGTGTGTGTGTGTGTGGTGAAATTAGAAAAGTACCCACAAGATAGAAGGAGGGATCTGTCTTAAGGGAAGAGAGAAAGAAGGAGGAGGGGGAGGAGGAGGAGGAAGAGGAGGAGGAGGAGGAGGAGGAGGGGGAGGAGGGGGAGGAGGAGGATTAGATTACACTTGTCATGGAAGCAGAAGAAAGGACCTCTTTGGGGAGAAAGGGAATGATAACTGTTCACGTGATGGGAATGGAAGTGGGGGAGGAGGATGAATATGAACAAAATATAATAATATCTAGTTATAAGTCATTATGACACTCATACTTTATATACTCACTTAAAATTAAATTTTAAATTAAATTTTTAATGCCTTTAAAAATGAGCAATTGACACATAGACATGCTCACAGGGAGATCTCTGTTTGCCACAGCTAAGGAACTAGCAGAAACTAGATAAGCTGCTTAGAACAGACACTTCCCTGTTAACCTTCAGGGGAAGCACTGTGCTGTGACCTTTCGATTTTAGACTTGTGACTTCCAGAGCTGTGAAATGGGTTCCTGTTATCCTAAACCATTTGGCTTGTGATCAGTCCTTTAACATAACGATGAACATAGCCGCTGAACACTAACACGCAAGCCTGAGCTGGTGAGCAGGTCCAACTTCATACCCATAGATGGACTGAAACAGTGGTCCCTACTCATTCAGTGTGAGTGCAGTGTGTGTGTGTGTGTGTGTGTGTGTGTGTGTGTGTGTGTGTGTGTGTAGAAAGGTTAATCCAGAGTCACCTGCCACACAGGAAGCCTGCTGCTGGGCACAGTTGTCCATTTTTATACTCATGACACACCATCATATAAGTAACCCATAACATTGGATGTATCGGGGAGGTAGTATCATTTATTCCCTTTAATGCAGTGAGGAGATTAATCATTTATTACATCAAACAATTGAAAACCTCTCAGAAAGCATTCTCATCATCCTGAGACTTGGCAATGGAAGGTTTGTGTCCCACAGTCTGAAATTCTTGAATCTTTTTCATCTTTGGCAAAGGAAACATCATGCATTTTAAGCAAGGTGTTTGTGTTTTTTATTTTCTTAAAATCCTCATTTGTTCAAGAAAGCCCTAAGAAACCAGCTGAATTCTGGGAATACAAGACAAACCTCAGTGTCAGAATTCTTGGACTTCCTTGTGGAGTTGAAACTGAGTGAATTACCTGCTGGTTACCATTGCTCAATTTCTAACTCATTAGTCATACTTAACAGCTCCTCTTTCATTTCCACCAAGGACCTCAGAGTGGTTTGCAAAGGAAATTGTAACTTCACAATGAGCTACAGGAAGATTTACTATATTTACAACCAAGTAGGGCAAAAAAAAAAAAAAACAGAAACAGACACATGGCCTAGGTGTCTACCCAGGTTGGTTGGATACCTGATATATTGCTGGTCCTCACCAGCTAGGCCTGAACAACCAAACTACAGTTGCTTGAAGGAATTTCTGGCCAGGTATTACTCCCCCGAGACTATGCCACAAACACTGGTAAAGTCACCTGCTGTTTTCACTGCTCAGGTTTGAGGCAGAGCATATGCCACTGTTGCTAGGCCACCACATCTCCTGTCTGTCAGCACAAGGCCAAGGTGACATTGTAACGTGTGGCTACTGGCTGCCGAGGTGAGGTGAATGTCATTTAAACCCTGGAGATGGTTCCTGCTGTTGGGCTGTGTGAGTCATCATGTTTCCCAAGGACAATGGACATCTGCTCCCAGCAAGGCTAAGAAACCAAACTAATCCAACAGCAAGAGGATTTCTTGAAACTATCAAAACAAAAATGGCACCCTGGCTGTTGCCTCTGAAGGATTTAAGTCACACTTCTGGGAACATCTCAGAGGAGGGGTCAGATGGACAGTAGGAATGAAAGGATGAAGACGCATGCAGTGGTGCTGTCTTCTGCTGTCATGGACATTGCAGTCATGAGCACAAAGCTGTGACTGCTTTCACAAGACCAGAAAATCAAAGAGAGGGCTCGAAGGAAAGAAGGAGGCTGGTGGAAGTGGAAGATAATGAGAGAGAATAGAATATATACTAAGTGTGCCATAGGTAAATATAATCACAATGAATGGAATACAAATACAATACTGCCAATACATTTAAATATATGTTTATAAATAAAAAGGTCTCTCCCCTACGTCTCCCTGATCAACGTATTCCCCTCACTGCTTCCCATGTCCATGTTGGGATGCTGATGAGTCTAAGGAGATTACCTTGCCTCCTGCTCATTCATCAATATTCTTCTTATTTTCCACTATTCCGGTCACAGAGAAAGACCAGGTTACATCAGTTTTGAAAAATGTCTCCTGTTACCTAGAGAACGTATTTCATATAGAAGCATCCTCCAATCTATTCTTTTCCTAGTTTTTAAAAGTGATGACAAGAGAGAGCCAAGAATGACCTCTACCATGCAGCTCTACTTTATAAAATTGTATGTAAATTATGGAATTGGTGAGTAGTAAGGAATAAAAGAAGTTTTCATACAAAGGAAGAAGAGATGTTCCCAGAAGAGCTAAAATGATAGAAGTCCCAACAAAATCAGATATCTAAGGCTTGGAATTTTAAACACATGAACTGGACACCCTTCCAGAGGTGGGTTTTCTTGTATATTTGAGTGTTATATTGTTGCAAATACTCTAAAGGATGGAAGCAATACAACTTTAAAATAGTGAGGGATGGCAAATGCCATTTGGTAGAGTGCTCGCCTATCATGCACAAAGCCCTGGCTTCAATCCTAGCATGACACAAAGCCAGGTATGATGGCACATACCTATAATCCCAGTACTGGGAGGTGTAGGAGGTGGGTCTGATGCTAAGGTCCTGTTCCCCAGTTGGTTCTTGATCGATCAATAAAAATGCCAGAGGCCAATTGCTAGGCAGAAGGAAAGAGGACTTCTGGGTCCCTGCAGGCAGGTGAAGAGATGCAGAAACAGAAAGAGGGATTTTCCCCATGCTTTGGAGGGAGACTCAGGACCAGCCTCAGATAGGAGATTAGAACTGCAACTATGCAGAGGGCAGTTTTGAGTTGTTGAACAAGGAGAGGGTAACTAAGTTAAGGGCAAATTAAGAGGTGCTGAGCTCAGAGTATTAGAAAGAGCACACTAGCTGGAGGAGTTTAGAAGCGCCCAGCAATTGAGTCAATAAGACAGGTTGAAATTGAGCTGTGTGTGTGTCCAAGGTTTTCATCTGTGAATCTAATATTCTCTGGGCAGGGGCTGATGGCATGGTTCTCCTGGAGCTTAAAGCAGGGTAGCAAAAACTACATGCTACAGGGAGGTAAAGTGGGGAAGAATAGTTCAAGGTCATTGTCAGAAACAACTAGTTCAAAGCCAGCTTGGTTGCTATAATAGTTGGCTTTAATGTCAACTTACCACCGATCATCTAAATAGAGTGACTTGGCTCCGATCCACTTGACTGATAAGGCTAGAGTCACCCCTAGTGTTGGTGACACAGAACTCTGGTAGCAGCCTAGTTAAAAGGTCATGTCAGAAGGAATACCATCTCACCCTACACTCTCTTGCCTCCCCTCTTATTGCTGCTCCTGGTCCCTTGGCTGACATCAGAAACAGCATTTCTGGGCTTCTGTCACACAAGGAAGACCAGTGGGAACCTTGTATGTTTGGTATTCAGATTGGGACTGCCGAGGTTCCTACCCTTGTGGACTGAGCAACTACTGTGTTGTCAACTCCTCAGTGAGAGGCAGTGATTCTGGGACCACTCTAGCCTCAAGGACCTAGCAACTACATGGGTCTCAGCCTCTTGAGAGTTATTTAGCTGTTGTTACTATTTTACCCTAAATTCACACACACACACACACACACACACACACACACACACACACACACACACACACTCCCACGCATATTTGCACACACAGTCATCTGATTGGTTCTGTTTTCCAGAGAACCCTGACAAGTCCATCTCAATGAGACGCTGCCCCAAAGTTTCCCTGAAAGTCAACTATTTCTTCACTGTTTCCCATAAGTCTCATTTTAAATGTAGGGGATGTGCTGTACATAATTGTGCAGACAGACTTTCACTTTCACACTATCTGAAGTCCCAGAGCATTAGTGCTACTGTGCATTCCAGACCCATCCATGTTTGCTGACTCGTCATGCTCAGCACAGTAGAAACACTATCGCTCACTTGCCTTCATTTCCTGGTACAAATACCAACAGGAAGGATTTCCCTGTGAGAGTTGTGTTCTGGTGTTTGAGTATTACTTAGGAAAATTCCTAGCCTCATAATGATTGGCCTGGTGAGAATTTGTCTTATTTGCTCTCTGTGAGTTGAAATGAGTTTTCGTTGGAAAATTTCATAATAGCTCTGGAGGTCACAGGGAGCATGAGGCTGTTGCAGAACCAAGGCTGCTGACCCAGTGGCTGGCACTGAGTGTGCTCAGGCCACTCTTCATCAACAGAGGAGTGTTTTAAAGTCACATTCAGTAAAGGAGAGTTGTCTGAGACAATCCAAAAACAGCTTACAAATGGCTAAGAAAGCCATTTTTTACCTTCAGTGACTTTTTTTTCTGTTGTCATACAGTGTTTTATGAAAATAAAAAGTAAAGTGTTTGCTATTTTAATATATCTGTGACTCATCAGAAAACTACTTCCTGGGCTCTCAGTTTGACTTAGAGTCACACAGATTCAATGAATGTTTGCCAAATTGAAGAAAATGATTCTTTTATGTGACTTCAATACACTTTTCCATTTCACAGTAGAAAGACAGCACAAACAGGTAATAACCTGTTGTCATAAACAGAAAGATTCCTGTATTAGCTGTCATTGCAAAATAGCTTAGACTCTAGATTGGTGAGCTGACGGTCAAAGGCATTGATGTGTTTCAATACAGAAAGATATTTATAATGATTTATAATGGCATCATGATCTTCCTCCCGACCCTTCCCCCCTCCCTGTGTGCTCACACACATGTGGTTGCACAGGGATCACCCTGGAGTGTCATTTTTTTCAGGGCTCCACAGTTCTCCATTTCCCTAGTGCTGGGATTTTAAGGTGCAAGGCACACACTTGGCTTTTTATCAAATGTAAGTTCCAGTGAACTCAGTTCCTCAAGCCACATGACAAGCACTTACTGACTGAGCTACCTTGCTTGCGTTCATAGTAGCATTAATTACAATTGCAAAGGAAAGAAACTACTCTTGGAATTAATAATGTACTTGATCCACTCAATCTGTTGTGCAATCATAATTCATATTCACAAAGACATTGGATTTACATAGCATATAACATGAGGCATTTTATACTTTAAAGGGAAGTATTATATACAATTAAATACTTTAAAAGGAAGTACTATATATAATGTGCTGTCTATATGTATATATTCAACATCACAGTTTAAAAGTTACGGACATGGGCTAGGGAGATGGCTCAGTGGTAAAGTGCTTGCAGTACAGGCATGAGAACCAGAGTTCAGATCCTCAGCACTCATGCAGAATCCAGGCTTTGTGGCATGTGTTTGTAAGCCCTGTGTTGGGAAATAGAGACAGAAAGATCTCCAGGAATTGCAGGCCAGCCAGATGAGCCAAAACAACAAACAGGTTCAGTGATACACCCTGTCTGAAGAAGACACTTAATATCAACAACCTCTGGCCTTCGCATGTCCAAATACAACACACACACACACACACACACACACACACACACACACACACACACAGGGACACACACGGACAATGAATGCACATGCTTATACATCCATGAGCACACACATGCATATACACGTGTGCACACACAGTTTTTTTTTAACATTTAAGTTTGGTTAGTTTTAAGTGTCAGCACAGTCTAGCATTCCCTGAGAAAGGAGTCTCAACTGAGGAATTACCTAGATGAGACTGGCCTGTGGGAATGTCTTTAGGGGGTCATTTTGTATGTTAGTTGGTGCAGGAGAGCTCAGTCCACTGTGTGTGCATGTGTGTGGGGTTACATCTTTAGGCAAGGGCTCCACGATTATATGAGAAAACAAGTTAAGTAAAATCCAGCCTGAATGCTAACAAGCAGCATTCTCCATGGTTTCTGCTGAACTTTGACAGTGAGTTCCCTAGCAGAGGTAATGTTAGACACAAAGGCCTGCCTTCAGGTTCCTGTCCTGAGTTCCTGCCCTGACTTCAGTCAATGATGGAGTTGTAAACCAAACCCTTCCCCCGCCTTTTTATCTGTTTAGTTGCTTTTGATTAGAGTATGTTATCACAGCAATAGGAAGGACAACAAGATAGTTATGAATCCAAGCCTACAATCCTAGTACTAAAAGCCTGAGGCAGGGGGATTGCTGCAAGTTTGGAGCATTTGCTAGAACACATATCTCATGGAAACACTGAGCCTTATTGTTTAAGCTCAGAATTTAAAGCTAGATTTCAAACATCAGAGAATCCTAGATCTCCTGGGGCACAAAAATGGGGAGCCAGAAACACACTTGGCTGATTTAGAGTTATTTTGCTGTATTCTCCAAAGCAAGGAAGGTAATGCTGTGAATAGCAAGGTTCAGATTTTTTGTTTTGCCTACAAAAATATAAAACACTTGGAAATTAAAACACACAAAGAATTAGTGGGACTCTCCATCTGTTTTTTAATAACCACTATTTTTCTGGATATAAAATAATGTATGACTATAAATAATGTAGGAAATTAAGCACAGTACAAACTCTGCTGTAACTCTGCCATATAACCCCACCCACCACTAAGGGAGGGGAACCTGCAGTCTCCCTGGCAGAGAATCTTGGTAATGCAGTCTCTGCTTTGTAATCCTGGTTTGGTAATACAAGCCAGGTGCTGGGTTCTGCAGGCTGGCTCTCACTCCCCATTCCTGTCACTCAGTTTGGGCATTGTGTAAGGGACCAACTGTAATCAACACGTCAACGAATAGGGATGGCTCAGTCCCTACAAAACTTCATTTATATCTGGGTATGGTGGCATGAACTTTTAATCCTAGCACTCACTCGGGAGACAGGGTTAAGTTGATCTTTGTGAGTTCTAGGCCAGATTGGTCTACATTTCATATCCTGATCAGGGCAACAAAGTGAGGCCAGGTCTCACACATTCTCTCTCTCTCTCTCTCTCTCTCTCTCTCTCTCTCTCTCTCTCTCTCTGTGTGTGTGTGTGTGTGTGTGTGTGTGTGTGTGTGTTTGTGTGTGTCTACTACCTTCCCAACTCTCCTTCCCATGCCCTAAATAAACTCTATTCTATACTATACCTGTCCTGTGTCTGGTACCTCAGGGGGAAGGGATGCCTCGGCATGAACCTGTCAAGACACCCCTCATCATACCTTGCTCTACAAAACATATATTTGGTTTTGTTTTGTTCTGTTCTGTTCTTTTTACAAAATACAACATTTGGTGCTGTGACTCTGATTTACAAACTCGCAGGTTCACATTTCCACTGCTGTATGGAGTTTTCAGCCATTGGGTTGCTCTCTCCATCCAAACACCAGCAAATTGGTAAGCTTCCCATATCCACAGTCTTGTTTTAGGACGTCTACCCTTGAGTGAGCTTGCTCTCTCTCCCTCACGCTGATGGAAAATCCTAGGCCTAAGCAAATCAATTAGGCTCTGGCCCCACAGCTTGGGTGCTGGTCCTGCCCCCTCAGATTGCTATGTGATGACCTGGTAAATCTAGCCCAGCTGCTAGGTATTAACTATTAATTTATCCTTGGGAAAGCAATAATATCATAACCTCTACTCTCACCCATTGGGTGTCTTACATTTGTCCAGGCTCCCAACTGAGATGCCTCCATCCTCACTCAAAGGGAATGTCAGGGAATGTCTTCACCGCTACTTGCAGGCTCCCTACTGGGATGCCTCCATCCTCACTCAAAGGGAATGTCTTTAATGCTACTTGCAGGCTCCCTACTAGGATGCCTCCTGATCTTAAAGGCTTCTGAATTCACAGGCTAAATCTGGCCCCAATACCACTAAATAACAACACTAAATGACTGCTTAATTCTACTTTAAAAACAAAACAAAACAACAAAAAACAAAAAGACAAACAAAAACACCCCACTTCCAACTCTAGCCAATGGAAAGATTTCTATGTAGGCTTCTCCCCACCTTTGCTCCCAACCACTTTATTCCTGGGCTCTTTGATTTATGCCCCTCCTCTTGCTCTCTCACTTCCTGTCCAACTGGACCCCACTAAGCACGACTTGCTGCACTAGAATGGAATTGCTGGGATGCAGGCAGTCCTAAGCATAGCTACAGGCTCCCACACTGTTCCTGATAGGCTCCTGCTGCTGCTGCTCCTGCTGCTGCTGCCTCTCGATTGCCCGCTCTCCACTGCTGCCTGGTACCCTGCATTGCCAAACCCCTGCCTCCAGTTGTTTGCTCCATTGGACATCTTTTTTTTTTTAATTTATTTATTTATTACATCTAAGTACACTGTAGCTGTCTTCAGATGCACCAGACAAGGGTGTCAGATCTCATTACAGATGGTTGTGAGCCACCATGTGGTTGCTGGGATTTGAACTCAGGACCTTCAGAAGACCAGTCGGTGCTCTTAGCCACTGAGCCATCTCTCTAGCCCCTCCATTGGACATCTTACATTTCTACTTCCTGAGACATTTTTCTTCCACTGCAGCCCACACTTCCATGATCCCACAGCCACCAGCCACCACCGCTACTGCCAGCTGTATGCTCTTAAATCCCTGTGCATCACTTAGACCCACCATAGTGACAGCGGCTGCCAATGATGACACAGAGAGATCTCCCATTCCATTCTAAGGTGTAACAAACATGTGACTTTTCTCCACAGGTATCGCTAGTGCTTCAGCGCCATCTTAGATAAGGGTAGTCACATGGCTGCCTATAGCTTCAGAGCCATATTGATTAAATGCAGACCCATGACTGTCTGTCATCTCTGTTATGGGCAATTCCCACGCCACTGCCTTCTTACCTTAGAACAGCCTGACTTAAGTACTCCAAAGACAAAGACGCTTTTAAATTAAGATAAGGTTTTCATATGATTTCTATCCTGCCTTGATAAATACTGGTTTTAATATTAATTTAAAGATTTACAACAGTAGAAAGGCTAAAGTACAGGCAGTAGCCTTACAGGTATGCTTAGCTTTGCTTTTGTTATTGTCGTTACTGCTATTAAGTTACAATATACTCTCTTTGTTTACCAGACACATCCAGAACAAATAATTAAAAACAAACACAGATTGTTTGATTCAGGTATGTTTAATAGACAAGCTCTTGTCAGAATCTGCTAAAATAAATGTTAAATGTTTATGCTTACTCTGATAGACAGAGACTCCCAAATCCTGACAGTAACAACCCCCCCCCCCCCAAGGTCTCCAGGAAGCTCTGGGCACAGGAACAACACTGCCTAGATTGGACTATGATAGCCACTGAAAAACACTGCTCCATTGCCTTGCCCACTGCCAGGGCTTGGCCTAAACTGTGGACAGAGGATACTCAAAGAATTAAATGTCTCATATTGCTGAAGACAAGATGAGTCATTTCTCCCATGTTCTTATTCCACAGGAAAAGGCCTCTCATCTTCTGAGCCTGATGGCCATACTGACTCTGCCCAACTTGCCACAGAAACCACAGGGACCTGGGAACTGTGTAGGTAGTAGAGTATAGACCAACCTCTGTCATTTTTATTAACACATGACATCTAGATTATAATTTGTTCTTCCCAGATTTCTGATTACATTGACAGCTAAGCTAACTACAGCTTGACAGCTAGAAAACAGACCTTACTCTAAGGTAACTCACCATCACATTCGCTTATTAGTTAATTTGTTAACTAGTTAAGACTATCAGATCTCTTAGCAAAATAAAAGATCGGCTGGCCTTGCTCACACGCTTCATGATAAAGGACACACAATTTCAGTTGTTACACATCTGTAATTCACAGATGTAACCTTCTGTTACTTCCTTAACTAAACGCAGTCTCCAGTGACTCAATGCTTCATATTTCCTCCCTTTGCTATGCCATTGTCCTAACATTAACCAATAGAGTTCTTATAAATAAGCCCAGCTCTAATAAAACACTCCACTAAATAATCCAACTTTTATAATCACAAGTACAAATTTTAAGTTTTCTTTGATTATCTTTTTTTTTTTTTTTCAATTTTTTCAAGACAGGGTTTCTCTGTATAGCCCTGACTGTCCTGGACCTCACTTTGTAGACCAGTTTGACTTCGAACTCAGAAATCTGCCTGCCTCTGCTTCCCAAGTGTTGGGAATAAAGGTGTGTGCAACCACCGCCCGGCCTTGATTGTCTTTTAACTGTAGACTTAAAGTATTTCTCATGCTAAAGCTAAACTATCAGATATCATACTTCAAAAACTAAGTTTCCTTTGGTTGTCTTATAACTATAGACTTATAAGGTATTCCTCATGCTAAACTATATGATCAACTACCATAATCACAAGGTTAAGGTTTAGTGTTTCCTTTGTCTTTTAAATGTAAACTTAAAATTATGATAAATTAATATACATCCAGTCTTCTAGACAGAGGGAAAAGGCCCTTCTTGCCCCTTCTGCTTCACCAAAGGTTTTTGTCTTCCCTAAGCTCATCTTAAATACTGTTACAACTTTATCTCTTTTGTAAACGTATAAGCTCCAGGAAACCCACTCAGATCTACATCTCATGGACCAAATAGATTTCATCGAGACAAATACACCTGCCAACCAATAGTCTAAGTTTCTACCTGTTACCCATTCCAAAGGGTGGGATTCCTCTCCTGTTCCTTGGTGTCACCCCAGCCACCAAAACCTAAGGGTTTCAAATGTACAGCTAAGAAATTTTTTTTCTCCAAAATGTACTTAACTTCATTCTCTACCTCGTGTGTGTGTGTGTGTGTGTGTGTGTGTGTGTGTGTGTGTGTGCATCTTGTCTAGTTCAGGCATGTACTCAAAATCTACATCCAGGACAGCTCCAGAGAAACAACCCACAGATGCTCCAATCTTCTCTCATAGGCACAGATGCTTCTACAGGACCTGCTCCTTCCTATCTACCCATAGATGGTTCCACAGACATTGGATAGCAAGGAAACAGCCGAGCTAAGACTTGACCAACATCCCCATCCCATTTCCCCGAAGTCAGCAGGAAGTAGCTAAAGATCATGATCACCCTATTCCTGCCTCACCACCACTTCCTAATTTCCCCCTTTTTAATTAAACCAAAATGGAGGAATGTTAACAGTTACCTAGCAACAGCCAAGTAGCCTTGGCTTGCTATAAAATGGACTATTTGGTCTCTCTTCTCTCTCTCCTCTCTTTCTCTCTCCCTCCCTCCCTCCATTCTTCTTTTGCTGTCTCTAGTCCCTTCTCAACTAGCCTTCCCATGCCCCCAAATAAATACCTGTCATATGGTTGGTACATCAGCGGGAAGGGATGTCTCAGCATGAGCCTGCCAAGGAAACTTTCTCACCTCACCATACCATGTTCTACAAAACATATATTTGTTTTTTTAATAAACCACAACAAAGAACAATTGTAAGTATATGTTCGCTGAACATTAAGCCTTCAGAACAATGAGAAATGTCTATTGTCACCCAGTCAACGATGTTTTTATCACAGTGGTCTAAATGGACTACACATCTCTCTCCAACCCATGCCCCTTTTTGCACAATGTCTCATGATGCCCTGTATCTCATAGCCAAGAAACTTTTAACTTCTAATTCTCCTGCGTCCACCTTCCCAGTGATGGGATTATAGGTATACACAACCGTGCCTGGTATATGGGATACTGGGGATCGAACAGAGTTGGGTCTTTGTTCGTGCTAGCTAAGTACTCTGTCAGCAGAACTGCATTGCCAGATTGAATAAAAGCTTTTAAATGGAAAAAAATGAGGGAAAGAATGGAAAAAGAGTAGACATATACAGGAGTAGCAACAGTTGAGTTTTCAGGAAGGATTAATAAGGAGGAGGGCTGGATGAGGGTGGCTCTAAATGACAGCCTAGGACATTTAGACATTATTTACCAGTTGGACCCATGGGTGCTAGTAAGGGACTCTTAGCAGAACCATGTCAGGATGTGAATATTCATATCTCCCTGCTCAGTCAGGCAGACAAATCAGTGGCAGGGGCTTTGGGAACGTGAGCTTTAGTTCAGGTGTTGGAACAGGCAGCTTTGCTTACTTTCCTGCTTGAAACTCTTCCTCTGCCTCCCACTGCCCAGAAGATCCAAGGTCAAACTGCAGTGGGTGCTCTTAAAGGCCTGGGTCTCTTCTGGCTCTTTAAGTGTAAATGGCCTCAACTCCCCAGTAAAGAGACACAGAGTAGCTGATGTCAGTGAGCTCTGGATGCATGGGCACCCTTCTATTCAGGCTGTCTGGGTTACCTCACTGAGTAGCCTGAATGCTTGCTACTGGCCATACCTGGCATACGAGATAGTCTTCCCTCATCTCTACATGTGGGTAGATCTACTTTTCATTCAGCTCTTAGAGTAACAGATTGTCCTGGAACCTGTGATTGGGTGGTCTTTCTATTCGCCAACTCCATGGTACCCTGCAGTTCTCCTGTGACACATATCAGAATCTATAGCTGTCATTGTTTGATCACTATGGCCCTGGGAAAACAGGAACTGCACTAGCTTCCATATCTCTTGGCCTGGATACTAAGTACTTGGCTATCATATAAACTTGCTGAATAATTGACATGGTGGTCCTAATCCTAATCGGAACTTGTTTTTTAACTTATTATGTGTGCACATGTATGTATGTATGTAAAGGCACATGTGCCACAATAAATATGTGGAGATCAGAGGACAATTTGAGAAAGTCAGTTCTCTTCTTCCATCAGGTGGGTCCCAGGGATGAAACCCTATTGTTGTTCCACCTATAGGGTTGCAGTTCCCTTTAACTCCTTGAATACTTTCTCTAGCTCCTCCATTGGGGGCCCTGTGATCCATCCAATAACTGACTGTGAGCATCCACTTCTGTGTTTGCTAGGCCCCGGCATAGTCTCACAAGAGACAGCTATATCAGGATCCTTTCAGCAAAATCTTGCCAGTGTTTGCAATGGTGTCAGCGTTTGGAGGCTGATTATGGGATGGATCCCCGAATCTTCTGGGCTCCTCCAAGGACTTGGGTCACTTCTCCAGCCAGGCCCTTTGTAGCACACGCGTCATCCTCTAGGCTCCAGATGCCTGTACTCCACTGCTGCTGCTGCTCTTGGTGGTCATCTCATGGTACTGGCATCTCCAAAACACTGCATGACCCCTTCAGTCCTGGGCCTTCAATTGCAACTGAGGCTGCACCTTCACCAATGGCCTTCCATGGCCTCTCACAGTGCCGAGCCTCAGATGCTTTGCGTGACCCCTTCATGCCTTCAAAACCAGTACCACCTGGGTGACCCTTACATATTACCAAGTCCTGCTGTAGCAGGAGTACAACCTTGGCCATCTCTGGAACACAGCCTCTTTGTGCTTTCAGAAAACACTTCCCAGAAGATGTCACCTCAATGATGCTGGTCTCTTCTTAATCACCGCTAATTTCTTAGCTCCAGCTAACCAGCATCAATAGTCCCAGAAATGCAAAGTTTTTGCTTTGGTAGTTCTGGTATCTTGTTAATCACAGCTGATTCTTCAGCCCCAGCTAACCAGAACTACAGAATCTTCACAATCAAAACAGCAATGGCCCTGAAAAGAGTCTTTCATTTTCCCTCTGAAATTTCACAAACTAGACCTCCATCTTCTGCAGTGTTCTTAACATTATCTTCCAAGCTCCTACACAACATCTGACAGAGCTCTTAACAATAGATGGATCTTCAAGCCCAAAGTTCCAAAGTCCTTCCACAGTCCTCCCCAAAACATGGTCAGGTTGTCACAGGAATACCCCACTCTGCTGGTACCAATATGTCTTAGTCAGGGTTTCTATTCCTGCACAAACATCATGACCAAGAAGCAAGTTGGGGAGGAAAGGGTTTATTTGGCTTATACTTCCATACTGCTGTTCATCACCAAGGAAGTCAGGACTGGAACTCAAGCAGGTCAGAAAGCAGGAGCTGATGCAGAGGCCATGGAGGGATGTTCTTTCCTGGCTTGCTTCACTTGGCTTGCTCAGCCTGCTTTCTTATAGAACCAAGACTACCAGCCCTGAGATGGTCCCACCCACAAGGGGCTTTCCCCCTTGATCACTAATTGAGAAAATGCCTTACAGTTGGATCTCATGGAGGCATTTCCTCAACTGAAGCTCCTTTCTCTGTGATAACCCCAGCTGTGTCAAGTTGACACAAAACCAGCCATTACAAACATCTTCTGGATATATGCCCAGGAGAGGTATTGCTGGATCCTCCGGTAGTACTATGTCCAATTTTCTAAGGAACCGCCAGACTGATTTCCAGAATGGTTGTACAAGCTTGCAATCCCACCAACAATGGAGGAGTGCTCCTCTTTTTCCACATCCTTGCCAGCATCTGCTGTCACCTGAATTTTTGATCTTACCCACTCTTGACTGGTGTGAGGTTGAATCTCAGGGTTGTTTTGATTTGCATTTCCCTGATGATTAAGGATGCTGAACATTTTTTCCAGGTGCTTCTCAGCCATTTGGTATTCCTCAGGTTTAGCTCTGAGCCCCATTTTTTAATGGAGTTATTTGATTTTCTGGACTCCACCTTCTTGAGTTCTTTATATATATTGAATATTAGCCCCCTATTTGATTTAGGATAGGTAAAGATCCTTTCCCAATCAGTTGGTGCCTTTTTTGTCTTAATAATGCTGTATTTTGCCTTCCAGAAGCTTTTCAATTTTATGAGGTCCCATTTGTCGATTCTCGATCTTACAGCACAAGCCATTGCTGTTCTATTCAGGAATTTTTCCCCTGTGCCCATATCTTCGAGGCTTTCCCCCACTTTATTCTATAAGTTTCACTGTCTCTGGTTTTATGTGGAGTTCCTTGATCCACTTAGATCTGACCTTAGTACAAAGAGATAGGAATGGATCAATTTGCATTGTTCTATATGATAACTGCCAGTTGTGCCAGCACCATTTGTTGAAAATGCTGTTTTTTTTCTACTTAGCTCCCTTGTCAAAGATTAAGTGACCATAGGTGTGTGGGTTCATTTCTGGGTCTTCAGTTCTATTCCATTGGTCTACTTGTCTGTCACTATACATGTACCATGCAGTTTTTGTTTTGTTTTGTTTTGTTTTGTTTTGATTTTAATCACAATTGCTCTGTAGTACAGCTTTAAGTCAGGTATGGTCATTCCACCAGAGGTTCTTTTATCCTTGAGAAGAGTTTTTGCTATCCTAGGTTTTTGTTATTCCAGATGAATTTGCAAATTGCTCCTTCTAATTCGTTGAAGAATTGAGTTGGAATTTTGATGGGGATTGCATTGAATCTGTAGATTGCTTTTGGCAAGATAGCCATTTTTACAATGTTGATCCTGCCAATCCATGAGCATGGGAGATCTTTCCATCTTCTGAGATCTTCTTTAATTTCTTTCTTCAGAGACTTGAAGTTCTTATCATACAGATCTTTCACTTCCTTAGTTAGAGTCAAGCCAAGGTATTTTATATTATTTGTGACTATTGAGAAGGGTGTTGTTTCCACATTCTCCATGTTCTCTGTCCCAGAAGGTCTAAAAGCTTGAGGCAAGGCAGTTTGTCCACTCTGGGACATAGAGAAGCAAAGGTGGGTCAGGAACAACTATGTCTAATACAGCTTCCCAGTTCCCATTGTCAGGACACTCAGCAAGCTCAGAGGTCAGCATCATTCTTCGTCCCAGCATCAACATGTCTCACCAAACACTCTGGCAGCTAACATGCTCCTTCAGCAACCTGCAGAAAAAAAAAAAAAAAACACACAAGTATGCCCTCTTCCCCATATTAAACACATGATTGGGATCATGCCATATGCCAGTAAGTGGATCCTTCCATTTCACCTAGACATAAGTATGCCTAGTTGTAAGGTGCCATAGACACTCAGCAGAGAGTTCCTTGGCTTCCAAATTTAAAATTTTAAAATAAGGAGCATGATTTAAATAATTGTGTGGTGTATGGGGATACAACGTCCCCTTTTTTATTTTATGAAGATACTGTTTTAAAGTTCAACAATACCTGTTTCTCAATACTTGTCCTTGAGATTATAAGGAATCCCAGTAACATGGGTAATGTTAAATTGTCGACCAAACATCTCAAATGCTTGTCTGCAATAACCAGTTTCATTATCTGTTTTAATCTGATTTGGAACACCAAGCATAGAAAAACAACATAGGCAATGACTATTTTTAGGAACATTTTAGTAGCTTCTCCTGTTAAAGCAGTTGCAACAGGAAAGCCTGAAAAGGTGTCAGTAGTCGCATGTACGTATTTTAATTTTCTAAAATTAAAATTTCAGAAATATGAGTAACAACCATTTGCCATTATTGATTAGGTATAAGTTCTTAAGGATTAACACCATTATGTGGTACAGGAAGAAACTGAGGATATTGAGGACAAGTCTTTACAATTTGATGTGTACATTCTCTAGAAATACCAAACTATTGTCTCAAGCTATTATTGTTTTGATGATGTAAAGAATGAGATTGTTTGACCAATTGTTGTTCCTGTGTAAGGCCTATAATCTGCCTGGTATACAAATCTGCTGTGGCATTGCCCTCACTAAGTGTGGGGAGCCACCCTCACATTCGCCGTTACAAGATGGCGCTGACATCCTGTGTTCTAAGTGGTAAACAAATAATCTGCGCATGTGCCAAGGGTAGTTCTCCACTCCATGTGCTCTGCCTTCCCCGTGACGACAACTCGGCCGATGGGCTGCAGCCAATCAGGGAGTGACACGTCCTAGGCGGAGGATAATTCTCCTTAAAAAGGGACGGGGTTTCGCCATTCTCTCTCTTGCTCTTGCTCTCTTGCTCCTGAAGATGTAAGCAATAAAGCTTTTGCCGCAGAAGATTCCGGTTTGTTGCGTCTTTCCTGGCCGGTCGCGAACGAGTGTAAGAACTAAGGGGTCAGGGCAATCCAGTATGAGCTCTTAAATGCCCTATAAAATAAGGAACTGTAGGCTCTCTTAAATTGAGTTGTATTTGCAAAATTTGAGAATTAGAAGTATCTAGAAAAGGGAACAGTTTCTTGCAATTATAAACCATGGGCTAAATCTTGGCTGTCAGTATACAAATTAAAAGCTTGATTTTACAACATTTCAAAAATAGTAGTTACAGCATGGAATTCAATTATTTGTGCTGAAGCAGGGGGAAACTCAAAAGAATGAACACGTGATCCAATCACATATACTGCCTTCCCATTAAATGAGCCATCTGTAAATACAGTAAGTGCATTTTCTATGGGGTGCATGCATAAATTTACGGGAAATACAAAAGCATGCATAGAGGAAAATTGTAACAACTTATCTTTTGGATGATTGTCAATTTTGCCTGAAAAGTTCACACATGCAATAGCCCAAATATCAGTATTCTTCAATATCCAAATTAATTGCTGTTTGGAATAAGGAATAAATATTTTATCAGGTTCTTTCCCAGAATACTTTCATGATTCTTTCCTACAATTCTGTATTAACAAAGCAACAGCTTCATAATAGGGTGTTAAAACTTTCTTTGTAGATGAATCCACATTAATGGTTCCTTTTGACAAAGGACTGCTGTGAGTACATGAGTAGCAATAATGTACACAAACAGCCAACAATTGATCAGTCTATATAATGTATCTGTTGTTGACTAATAGCTCCCTCTACTTTCTGCAAAGCTATTTGTCCCTCATCAGTTAATTGCCGAGAGGAATTAAGATTTGCATTCCCCTTGATGGTGTCAAACAGAGGTTTAAGTTCTGTGGTGAGCTTAAGGTAAGGTCTTAGCCAATCAACATCTCCTAACAACTTTTGAAAATCATTTAAAGTAAGTAAATTATATTTTCTCACTTGACTTTTCAATGCCACAATTTGTTTAGGATATAACTTATGCCTCAAATATTAAAAAGATATTGTCTTTGAACCTTTTCTGGAGCAACAACTACTCGAAAATTTCAAGGTTCATTGTATAAGAGCAAAGGCTTGTAGTAAAAAAAACGCCTTCAGAGGTATCAGCTAATAAAATACCACCCACATAATGAATAATATACACTGGAAGACTCAAAGTCCTACCTTCTTGTATTGAAGCAGCAACAAAATTTTTTACACAGTGTAAGGGCTATTAGCCATTCCTTGAGGCAAAACTTTCCAATGATACCACTTCATGGGCTCTCCAAAATTACACCAAATGCAATTCTCCCACATTCACCAGGATGCAAAGGAACAGTATAAAAACAGTCCTCCATATCCATGATAATTCTAAATGCATTTCCTGGAATGGCAGCTGGAGAAGGCAGGCCAGGCAGCAATGCCCCCACAAGTTCCATAGCCTCATCAACCCTTTGCAAACCCTGCAACAATCTCCACCTGCTTGATTTTTTTTTTTTCATTTTTCTTTTCCTCTTTTTCTTTTTCTTTTCTTCTTGTTTTTGTTTTTGTTGTTGTTGTTTTTTTGGTTTTTGGTTTTTTGGTTTTTTTGAGACAGGGTTTCTCTGTATAGCCCTGGCTGTCCTGGAACTCACTTTGTAAACCAGGCTGGCCTCGAACTCAGAAATCCGCCTTCCTCTGCCTCCGGAGTCCTGGTATTAAAGGTATGCACCACCACGCCCAGCTGATTTTTTTTAAAATTACTAATATGTGTGAGTTAGAATCCTGAGCCTGTGATTGAACAGCAAATTGCAGCCAATGGAACACTGGCAGTTTAACTATAATTTTTAAGTTTCTTTTGCAACACTAGAGCACAACCATAATTTTGGAAAGCAAAACTCAACCTCCAATGAATAATCCAGACTCTCCAAAAACACCAAATGAATCACCTCCATGCTACAAAGTTTTTGGCTGCCAGTTCCTGCACACAATAGAATGATGGTGCAGCCTCTAATACCTCAAAGAGACACTGCTCTAAATCCTAGTCTGATTTCTAGGATAAGAATTACATAAAATATTGTCCCAATTTAGAGACCTGTTTTCCTTTGTGGCTCATGCCACAAAAGTTATTGTTTAGAATGACTCCAACCCTGAGTTACCAGTTTTAAGCCAACTTTCTGTTACCAATGTTACAAATGTTTAATCATAGCCAATAACTTATAAGCAAATACTCTATAGCCAACACATGCAGGGCATATTTATACTTTTAAAACCAGTCAGAAACAAAAATAAAATGCCATACACATCTTATATATTTAGACTAGACAACATTCTTACTTTTCTAGCTGTAATTTCATGTGAGGCACAACTTGTTACCTGCTGAACCCAATAATCACAGTCACAGAAATTTTTGTAGAAAAAACAGCCATCAATTCCCTTGCCATAGATGCCAAGAAGCTGCTGGCCCCTTTAAGAGCAGCTTGTACAGACAATCAGCCCCCAGCAGGGCTTCTCCAGCTATACTAGACTCCTAACTACAGGTGCAGGGCTACAAAGGCCAATTGAGACTGTTGTTTTTTTGGTTTTTTTTTAATAAGTTAAAACTAAATCGAGGGGTGAATAACTAGCAGATAAAGTTTTAACCATTTTTTTTCTTTTCAACATGAAACACAGAACAACATTCAAGCAACAAAACAAAAACTCAGACATAAACTGACAGACATGGACAGATTGGTGCACCAAAGACAGAGAAGAGACAGAGAGGGAAGAGAACTAGATGTGACCCAGATATCCTACCTAAGGGATCCAGAACCAAGCATTCCTCTAGTAAGAGCCAGAGAGGAGGCAGGACGTCTCCCGACCTCCTCCTGTCCCTAGGAGAGTTCTCAAACAGCTTACATTCATTTTCCTTCTCTTTCACCAAAGCATCCCCAGATAGGCGGGGAGGACTACTTTTCTCAAACCCATTCTCTCTCATTCTAGGATAACTGTGATTATCCTAAAAGCATCTATGAGAATTACCTATGCTTCTCTAGATTTTATCACAGCTCTAAACACATACATAAAACACTTTTTACCATTACCTTGTCCTCCTACAAGGTTTATTCACTGCTGGCCCAAATCTTTTTTTACTTTTATTTGTGAGCATTTCCAATTCCCACGGTGTCCTTCACTGTAGCCCACCTACTGGAGCTCCAATGTTGAGGCTCCATTTGACCATGCCAGCTTAGTCAGTCGACAGATTCTCCAGTGCCTGGCAAATACAGAAGTTAGAAGATGCTAACAGTCATCTATTGGATGGAACAAAGGGCCCCTAATGAAGGAGCTAGAGAAAGTACCCAAGGAGCTAAAGGGGTCTGCAGCCCTACAGGAGGAACAACAATATGAACTAACCAGTATCCCCCAGAGCTGTGTCTCTAGTTGAATATGTAGCAGAGTTTGGCCTAGTAGGCCATCAATGGGAGGAGAGGCCCTTGGTCTTGTGAAGATTATATGCCCCAGTACAGGGGAATGCCAGGGCCAGGAAGCAGAAGTGGATGGGCTGGGGAGCAGGGTCGGGGGAGGGTATAGGGGATTTTCGGGATAGCATTTGAAATATAAATGAAGAAAATACCTAATAAAAAGTAAATAAATTTAAAAAAGAAAAACAAAAAATGAAAGAAAGACAATTAGACAACATTGTAGCATGACCTCAGCCCATTCTGAGGCTGAGGCAGGTTTATTTTTTCCCAATCTGCTTTTATACCATTTTAACTACACGCAAGTAATAAGGTCAGTTCTAGGTTAAGGAACAGGCAAGACAATAAACAGAGTCTCATGGTCACTCCAGTGATCACTGTTTCTAAAGGCTTATCAGGATGATCACAACAGTATCTGAGCCTACTTCCCTGTCCTTGTCCAAACTAACATTCTTGCCTGAAGCCTATTTCTCTGTTCTAGCCTAAAATTAGATTCCTGCCTGAGCTTGCTTCCTTGTCATGGCCCAATGTCAGATTCCTGCCTGAAGCCCATTTCCTTGTCCTTGCCCAAAGTCAGATTCCTGCCAATCGGCCCCAGAAGCTCTCCACCTATGATTTGTCATCAATTTGTTTTCTTAGGTTTTGAACTTTTTCACCTTTGGATATACTTGGTTCAGAATTAATTTCATATTAGGTGGGGGCTGGAGCGGCAACTCAGTTTGAGGTAGTGTACATAACACACACAAAGCTCTATGTTCAATCCCCAGTATTACAAAAAAACTGAAACTAACTTTTAAATATAAATAAAATATGTTTGTTTTTAAGAAAAGCTTTTGCTTTTGTAGAAAATTATTGAGTTTGATGCATACAGAAAAAATTTCAGTGTACAAATTATTGGAAATAATCTGTCCAGGATCTATTAGGTGCAAATAGAAATAAATGTTGCAGTTACTATTTTTAAAAATATTTTTATTAAAATATCAAACATTAAAATAAGAAGAGTAATATTGTCTTCATTTTGTTTTCTGTTGCTTTGATAACAGGAAATATGCTAAGAAAACCAACTTAAAGAAGCTAAGGGTTTTGGTTGTTTATTTTTTTAACACAATTCATAGCTTATCCTTGTGAAAAGTCAAGGCAGGAAGAACTTGAAACAATTGTTTCTAACATGTCCATAGTAAAGATCAGAGAGCAATGAATTCAGCTATGCATGCTAGTGCTCAGTTCAACTTTTCTACTCTTAAACATCTCAGAATCTCCTGCCTGAGGAATTATGCCACCCATAGTGGGCAAGTTCTTACACCTCAGATACCATAGTCAAGGTAATGCCCACAATCTAAGCTGATCTAGGTAACCTTTCATCGAGATTCTCTTCCCATGTGATTCTTGATTGTGCCAAGTTGACAATTAAAACACTCTGTCACAAATATAAAGGACCTTCCCTCTTATCAACTTTGTGTTACTACAAAAAATGTCTGAGATATTTAACTTATAAAGAGAATAGGTTCATTCTGCCTTATCCTGTTGAATGTCCCAGTCCATAATCAGATAACTTCTTGATTTGTGTCTTTGATGAGGGCAGCATATCATGACCAAAATACATACAGCTGTAAAACACTGTAGATGTTAAGAAGTGAGGAGAAAGAAGGAACAGCCAGTGTCCCACGCTGCATTTAGGGTTATGCCTTGGATGTCCTAAGAATCTCCTACCAAGCCCCATCTCTTGAAAGTCCACAGTATTTCCCCTCATTGTTGCCTTGGGCACTGGGAGACACTAGATATTCTCCCCATCACCAGGACCAAATACCCAATGAGAAGCAACTTTAAGGAAAAGGCTTTGGGGGTCCAGTCCATCATAGTGGGGAAAGCATGGCTATCAGAGGATAAAGTGATATCACATTGAGTCTGTGGTCAGGAAGCAGAATGAGACGAATGCTGGGACTCAGCTCCCTGTCTCCTTTTATTCAGAACTGCACATCATGAGATGCACCACCCACAATCTAGGCAGATCTTTCTTCTTCAGCTTTCTGGGAACATCTTCATATAAAGACTCAGAGGTGTGCTTCCACGGTGATCATATTTCACTATCAAGACTGACTACCATAGAGGCCTTCAGCCTCCAAACTATTGCACCCAGCCCTGACTTTTAGGTCCCTGTCCATCTCACAATGACAAAGTATCATTCTGTCTCTAAGAGTTCTCAGGTTAACTGTTGCGGCATTGATCAAAAGTTCAAGTCCAACTATGAGTAGTGGCACATTCCAGCAACAAGGAGACTGGGCAGAAGGTATTTAAGTATCTCAGGTCAAGGTTAGTAGTGGCTACATAGTGTTTGAGGTGAGCCTTGCCCTTCCTCTACTTCCACACCCAAAGAAAATTCAAGAGCTTGAAAGACAAACTCAATTATGCGTCCCTGATTACATATGAGGATGAGGTGTGGGTGAGAAGAAGTGTTACAAACTTCCCAGATACCTGATGAAAGAGACTCAGGCTAAACATCCTGATTCCACTGGGCTACTCTCTAGGGCTTACTTTGCATTTATTTAAATGTTTCCCTGGATAATTCACTGTTGCTGGAACTTCTATCTTTCTGGGGCCCCCACTGTGGCTTTATGCCCACAACTCTATCATGTATCATGTGTCAGGGGCTGCCTTACATGGACATCAACACCTAACACACTGCCTAGCTTCCCAAGCTTTCTCTGAAATCTTGATGGCAGCTCCAGGACCCCATAACTCTTGCATTCTGCGTTTCTGTAAATGTAGCACCTCCCCGGAGACACTCCAGGGTCTGTTGGCAACTGCACTGCACCTGCACCTGCCTGAGCCACAGCTGCTTTGCAATCGATTTGAGTTCAGCTAGGAAAACCTTGCAGTTAACAGTTCCAGCTATGAAAGGCGTTTAGGCCCTTGAGTGGCATGTAGAGCCACTGAGATACGCTGATGGTGTTTAAGACAGGCTCAGGGCAGTGCTGTGTAAGAGTTGTGGCAGATTCAATACACACAGAATTTTTCTAGTCTTGCCCTCAACTGTTGCTTTTAAAATTAAATACGTTTCCTGCAACTTATCTTTCCTCACTCCCTGGTTCATTCCATGGCTTTTATACTGCTTTCCTGCACCAGCTTGAAATCACGCCATTGTATCTGATGAGATCTTGGGCTTCTAGAAAAAATGATCTGGAAATGCCATCTGGCTAAACCATTAGATGTGTCCAGGCAGACACTCTGCAGATTATCTCCAGGAAGGAAGAAAAATAGATGAGCGTCTTAGAACTATTTATACAGTCATCCTTCAGGCTTTGGCCTGGAAAACAAGAAACTGGGACTTTCAGGTTTTTTGATTGCCTCCCCCACCCCCGCCGCCACCACCCATATTTTGTGAAGTTTAAAGTATAACCATCTGTTTCAAGAGATATAAAAATCTTGAATTCAGTCTTTCTCCACATCAACGGGATACTAACCCTTTGGGAAATCTTGTACTGACGTGTTCTGCTAATTGTGGCAAAACCAGAATACCACAGCTCATTGTCTGCGCACTTCATAGGCTTTCTCACGGCTGCTGAAGGAGCACTGGTCTCTGAAATGCTGACAGTGTTTCTTCCCTGTTTGATGATGGACGGTGATGCAGTCCTTACTGTTTATGTTTATTCTGTTTAGAACATGCTTGCTTCAACAGCTCACATGCTAACGTTGGAGCGCTATTGAGAGCATTAGCATGGCCTCTGCGCAAGACTGACCCGCATATCTGGGAAGTGGTTTATATTTAAAAAAAAAAAAAAATCACCAAGACAATTGCTGGTAATTCAAAAGCATTTGGTGATCAATTGAACTTGCATTCATTCTTATAGCATAAAAGGATGTGTGAGTGAAGAACACTGCTCTAAAATTCACCATCAGAATTCTCATCCCAGGCCTAGTCGGCCATCACTGGAAAGAGAGGCCCATTGGACTTGCAAACTTTATATGCCCCAGTACAGGGGAACACCAGGGCCAAAAAGGGGGAGTGGGTGGGCAGGGGAGTGGGGGTGGGTGGATATGGGGGACTTTTGGTATAGCATTGGAAATGTAAATGAGCTAAATACCTAATAAAAAATGGAAAAAAAAAAAAAAAGAATTCTCATCCCAGCTCCACTGAGCACCCACTCCATTAATGTGCTAGATTCAATAGTTTTCCCAAAAGTCAGAGGCAAAATATGACATTATGGCTACAGGAGACCACCTCGGGAACCTCTCTGCACTGTCTCCTTAATTTTTCAAAATTCCAATTCACTCTTTCTCTGTCATCTTTCAGAAATAATTTCCTGTTCCATTCTACTAATTGTAGCGGTTGGTGTTCTCTTGCAAATTGTGTTACCACTACCCCCCCTCCCCAAAACAACAACAACAACAACAAACACGTTGCAGTGTCCTACACACAGGCTAAAAGAAGCCTGCCCCCAGGCTGGATTTGATTGTGGTACAGCCAATGGCTGGGCAAAGGGGCACAGGACAGGACCCTTAGAGTTGTGCGGGGTAAGACGCAGGAGGAGGAGGAGGAGGAGGAGAAAGCTAGAATTGTGCTGACCCAGGAGAGACACAAGCAACAGACTTAGAGCTGCAGACGGAAAATCATCTGAAATGTAGGAGTAAAGCAGCCTCCAAAAGGGCCGCCCAGAAGCGTCTTGGGCAGCAAAGACCAGTGGGCTTCGCAGAAGGTAACAGGGCAGCAAAGTTAAAGTAGATTTAAAAGATGTTGAGCCAGGAGTACCAGAGGGAAGGACATGCTAGCCTCGGAAGGCTTACAAGTGCCCAGCCACTGAGCTAATAAGCCATGTTAAAAATAAGCTTTTGTGTATGTGTGTGTGTGTGTGTGTGTGTGTGTGTGTGTGTGTGTTTCATTCGCAGATCCAAAAATAGCTCCTGGGCAGGGGTGTGCGTGAGACCTGCCGGGAGCCAAAGCAGTGTAACAAAAAACTCCCGCTACAACTAATAAGCTCGTATTGAGCCCTGTTGCCTATTAATAAGCTCTCATTGAGCACCAATTGTTTTCTGAGCAACGTGTTGAGTGCTGAAGATAGAGATATACACTAAGAACAAGCCATGTAGAGCACTACCTACCACACAGTAAGAGTGTTCCAAAGCAGAGTTGAGGGATTGGTGGGGAGGGGCTACTATTCATAAAGCAGAGAATCATACATTCTCCCACACTGTAGGACTCGGCTATTTGGTAGTTAATTCCTTCTTATTTTATTATTGCACCTACTTTTAAAATCTCTGTATGTTCAAAATATGCTTTTCATCTTCTTTTACTCTGCCTGTCTTACTGCGTGTCTCACAGATAAATATAACCTTTCCTTGCACCGGCTGGCTGGATTTGTTGGAGATGTAGAAATCAGGGGGAAGGAAGATCTGGCGCAAGCAGAACTGCAGCAGCTGCCTGAGTTAACAGGCCGAAGCCAGAGTGTGGAGACAAAATTGGCAGCTATGTCACACTTGCCTAGCAAATATGCCTCAGGCTATCAAGGGAAAGGAACAACAAATGACTCAGGACTAGGAAAGCTCCCCCTAGCTACAAAGAAAACAGAGGGGAAGGCCTGGTAAGGTCTTAACAGGACTCCCAACCACAGGTACCTCAGGACACCGGTGCTGTGTCTGTTCCTACAGATGATCAACTTTAGAGCCCCGTAGGTGGGACATAGGACAAATCAAACGTAAAGGACAGGAGTGAGGAGGTGGTTTGCAGGTGAAGAGACTGTGACTTTGAACTATGATGTAAAAGAAACAAGTGGTGGCCCCCTCTTCACCCCTGCCTCCCCACCCCCATGTTAGCAGTTAGTCTGGGTGTGGTGCCCCAGTCCTCCCGGCCACCACCCCCATACCCCTGGCAATGGACAAACACCTTGTTTGTGGGGTGTTCTTATATCAGTCATGGGCAGAGCAGATGGCAGTTTTTTTGTTCATCCTGACTTGATGCCTGGCTTGAAGGCTAAAGTTGCTTTATGCCTAGGCTTTAGAAAAATCAAATTAAATTAAATTGAGGCAGCGCTGCACAGGAGAAGGAAGACAAACACCTGTGGGCGACCATACCTACCACCCACAAACCTGCCCTCCAGCACATGGCACAGGCAGGCCATAGATACCTGCTTTCTGCTGCAACACACAGCACACAACACACAGCATGGATAGAGGATGTCACCCAGGGGCCACCAACCGCACGGCCAACCTGCAGCAGGAGCCACCACAATGTGTGAGCATGCGGTGGGCAGATGGAGAGAAAGTCCCATCTGTGGGGCAGCTTGAGCATTATGAAGAGAGATGGATCTGGAGACTTGAGGGTAGAGAGGAGTAGCCTGTTGTGAGTGGCCAGCCTGGTCACCTGGAGTCATGGTGAGGTCCCCGCTGGAGTTGTCACTGAGAGCCAAGTCTGGGTCTGTGGCTCTGCAGCAGCATGAGTTGATGTTGATGTCTATGGCTCATATTACCACGACAGAAGATGGGCACATCCCTGTTTGAGGCAGTCACAGGGACCTGTGGATGGCTAGGGGCTGTGCATAAATTCTCCTTGTCCCTCACTGGATGCAGTGTTTGGGGAAAGCTGGCCCCACCTCTCACTGGTGGGAACACTCGGTTGGGAGAGTGGGCCCTGCACCTCACCGAGGCAGCACAGTGGAGCTAGCCCTGGTGGGAGCAGTGTGGGAGTGCTGACCCTGCCACCCATCTGCCATGGGATGGCACGGGCACAGAGGTTGATGCCCTTCATCCCACACCCTGCCACCTCTGGTAGTTGGGAAAGCTCCCCACGGAGTCATGGGCTCAGGAGAGCTAACCCTGTCCATCACCAGCTACAGCACTCAGGAGAGCAGACGCTGTACCTCATCTGGGCAGCACAGTAGAGCTGGACCTGGTGGAGAGAGCACAAGTGAGCCAGCTCCAAGGGCACTGGGAGAGCTGGCCTCACCACTCATCTGGCATGAGGTGGCACGGGTGTGGGGATGATGTCCTCCACATCACCCCCTCACTACCTGCAGTAGTCAGGAGAGCTGGCCTTGGAGGCATGAGAGCAGGACAGCTAGCCCTGCCTCACCTGGGCAACACAGCCCTCATGGTAAAGGCATGGGTGAGCCAGCCCCAAAGGTGTGAGAGCCTGAGAGAGCCGGTCCAGCCCCTCACAGGCTGCAGCCCTTGGGAGAGTGGGGCCCTCACCTTGACTGAGAAGCACAATGGAGCTGGCTCTGGAGGGGTGGGCATGAAAAAGTTACCCCCCAAGGGCATGAGAGAGGAGATCAGCAGAAGGCAGCAATGCCAGCTGATGCCAGCATTGGGTTTCCTAGCTGGAACAGTGCTGGAGAGCTCATATGAGGGGGTGTGGAGATGAGCTGGGTGGGGGTGCGTGATGGGAAACTCACAAAGAACCAATACAAAGTTTAAGACAATAAATAAAATTACAACAAAAGAGATATCTTCACTGAAGGAAATGTGTTTCTTTTAGCAGAAAAAAAAAAAGAAGTTGCACAAATAGTACTCTAGCTTGTATTTAATTTTAAAGTTTATTGCACTGTAATTTAAAAATATTTTTACTACTCTTCATTTGTAGAATTTATTGAAACATATTTAATGTATTCTACTAAAGCTTTTTCTGTGACAGTTTTAAAACAAGATGCACCATTAAGTTTTATACCAAAGGAATCCATCTATTTCATTGCTGTGCCCTTAGCACCAAAATTGTTCTGGCCCCCAAAGAAGCATTTAGTGGGTATTTGTAAAATTAATGAGTGAATTTACTGACACACAAAACTATAACTTTGCCTGCTGAACATCTTAGGGAGAGTATAATTGAAATACATTATATATTTTCAAAGCATGAGCATGTTGTATTAATGGGAAGTTAAATTTATTTTCCTTCAGACTACCCCCAGTGTAAGATTAACTGTAGTTCACTGCTTAATATGTATATAGGGAGAACGGAATGTTTTTACATTGTGCTAAGTTGCTGACATGATATCTAAACTAATAATACACAGGAGCTATGGGTACAGGCCAGAAGGTCTCAGGACACAAATCCTCCATGTGGACCTGCACTTGGATTCAGAGGGCTGCTGTTACAGAGATTTGTACCAGGAGTGGGGTCATTGATTCTGGACACAAGCCAAGGATAGACACTAATCATTGTGCTGCCTGCGTTTACCTGCTCATTTAATTATCTACTACTGAGCTCTGCACTGAGGATTTAGAACACAAAGTAAATTGTTAAATACAATCAACCAAAGAAGCAGATCTGTGGGGGGATTGATACGCTAAGACTGTGCAGATATGGACTCGAGTCCTAAGAAGGGCCAGCCATCTCAGCCTGAAAGGCAATAAAAGACTCACACGTGATTAAGCTGATCTACTAGATAGACAAGCAGGTTGGCTCTCAAAGGACTAGTGGTACAGTGGTCATCTGGAAGAGGATGCAGTGACAGAGTTCATATTCATTTTCCAGAGCTGCTGAAGCAATACATCTCAGACTGGGTGGCTGAACAACAGAACAACTTTCTCACAATGTTGAAGCTAGATGTCCAAGGGGGAGGTGCTGGGTGGGGGGACTGGCTTCCTCTGAGGCCTTTCCTTTCCTGCTAGGCAGCCACTATCTAGTTGTCTCTTCTCTCTTCACCATGGCCTGGCATCAGTACATTCTGCTTTTTGTATGTTATAATGTAGCCTAGAGCATGATATAGACAAGCACTCTGCCACTGAGCTATGTATGTCCCTAGCCATGATCCTACCTTTCATTTTGAGGCAAAGTCTCATTAAGTTGCCCAAGCTAGCCTTGAAGTCCCTCTACAGTCCAGACAAGCTGTGGCTTTATAATCCTCCTTCTTCAGTTCTTGAAGAGCTGGGATGGCACCTCTGTGCTATAATGCCTAGCTTCTTCTTCTTTAAATGTAGAATTATTTTATGTTCAGGTTGTAGGTTTTTATCTTTGTAAAGGAAGGTCTGCCTGTGTCATATTTACTTTAACAATCTGAAGAGAACACTGAAAAGTGTCCAAATAATATTTCTATAAACTACACACAATCTCATCAGCATGAGGCATGAAGCATCTCAGGTTTTCACACTGCCTTATCCATTCACTTAAGCTTTAAAAAAATATATACTTTAGATTTTTCCATTTTCTTTTGTTTTTTTTTTTCTTAAATAGAACATGGCTCATAAATGACAACTTTTTACAGAAATGTATATTTCTTTGGTGTTGTTTTTTAACTGTTCCAGGGAGAAAAAAGAGGGATCTTTAAAAAATAAATTAATTTAAAAACTTCACAAATAAAATTATTCAGATACTTATTAACAATGACAACACTCCATCAACCACTCATAGCACATGAAGCAAATTTCTACAAACCGTGGCAGGGGATGGTGTCCTTAGGGTCCCTAAGAATAAATTAGTAATCCTTGGTATATGTGTTGGATGTTTCTCATGTGCATGGGAGATGTGTTGTACCAATGGAACATAAACTAAGAGCTCCTCTCTCCTTGGTCCTTGACCCTTCATGTCCTGGCTTGACAGCTCTAGCAAAGGTCACATTTTCATCAGTATTTGGTGGGAGCTATGAACCGTTTCAAATTTAACATGTATAGTAACTCCTCCATATGAAGTAAATCATATACTTTATATTGTCAACTCCAGATGGAAGAGGACTCAGTGCTCAGGACACAGGTGAAAATGCACTAAAAATACAGAGACCTTCTTTAAAAACAAACAACAGGTGGTTAATACAGTAGCAAAAGAAGGGTTGGCCTGTTGTTTTGTTTGGGTTGGTTGGTTTTGGTTGTCATATAGTTTTTGTCAGTGATGTTTTGAGACAGGGTTTCTCTGTGCAACAGCCCTGGCTATCCTGGAACTCACTTTGTAGACCAGATTGGCCTCAAACTCACAGAGATTGGCCTGCCTCTGCCTTCTAGTGCTATTACCAAAGGCATGTGCCGCCGCCACCACCCGGCCTTGGGGTTGTTGTTGTTGATGATGATGATGATTTTTTTAAGTGTTAAAAAATAGGCAGGATGCCACCTTAATACCTCCTCATATGTCACTGTGCATGCTGACATAGCTAAAAATATGTATGGTAAAAAAACATAACTCCTTATTACTCAACAAGTTTAGACACAGCAAGAGGACAGGATCAAAAGTCCCCATTTTAAAAGTAAAACAGGAAAAGAGAAAGCCCTTAAAGTGCTTCCAGTATATACGAGATCACCATCTTGTATATACGAGATCACTGAGGTCACCATCTTCCTCCCGGCTGTCCGCTTTTCCATCTCTGTCTGAACCATCAGAGCAGCACAACGTATGAAGCTATACTAAGGTGGCTGTAGTTTGCTTGCTTTTGATTTGTTTTGTTTTGTTTTCTTTTCTTTTATTTAAATCACATAAGATACTGAAGAAAAAAAAAATCCTGTATGAAGATATCAGGTTACAGTGAAATCAGATATTAAAGCATAGAAATTAAAATAATAAATTTTTAAAATTAAAGGTATTTTTCTTTTGTTTTTTGGTTTTTGTTTTTGTAATAAAGACTTTGGGTACAGACACGATCTAGGATCTGCTGACAATGCAGCAAGTGTGTGTTTTACAAGGAAGAGGCCTTTGCAGACTTGAGCCTCTTTATGGAGGCTCCAAACCAGGCCTCATTATGGTGTAAAGGCATCAGAGAGGCACTCTGGGACCTGGAGAGGGGCTGGTTGCTGTATTAAGTTCTCTCTCTCTCTCTCTCTCTCTCTCTCTCTCTCTCTCACACACACACACACACACACACACACACACACACACACCACACACACACACACACACACACACACACACACACACACACACACACACACAAGGTATTGGCAATGAATGTCTTAATTCCTTGATTCATTTTCCTTGATACACTCTGTACAAGTCCAGCTTGGTTGCTTTCTATTTCTTTGCTATTATTTTTATTATTTTTCACTTCTGGAGATTGAACCCTGGGCCAAAGGAAGGAAAGAAGGGAGGGAGGGAGAGAGGAAGGAAGGAAGGAAGGAAGGAAGGAAGGGAGGGAGGGAGGGAGGGAGGGACTAAGGATGTAGATCAGTGGTACAGCACTGGTATACTTAGTCCACCTTTTCCTACCTACCTTCCTTCCTTCCTTCCTTCCTTCCTTCCTTCCTTCCTTCCTTCCTTCTTCCTTCCTCCTTTCTTCCTGTTACATGGATTTAAACATTTACTCCTTTGGGGGTGTGCACATCATACATGCAAAAACCAGAAGACAGTGTGTAGGAATCAGTTTTCACTACCACCATATGGATTCTGAGAATCAAACTCAAGCCATCAGGTTTGGTGATAAGCACCTTTACCTACTGTGCCATCTTGCTTTTCTTCCCAGGAATGTTCATTCTTTTCTTAATACACATAATAATGGGTTATTATATTTGCACACATATATACAATGTATTTCAATAATATTTACAGGCCTGTCACTGCCTTGTCTCTTTTCTACCCCCTATACTCTTCATCTTTCCAATATGCCCACTTCTATTTTCATATATATATAAAAACATCATCATTTTTAATATATAACATATATACACATATGTGTATATATACACATATATGAACACATAATCATTTTCTAGTATATAACATATATACACATATATATGTTTATATATATATACATATATATGCATATATGTTTGGTGAGTTTCATTAGGACTGCTTATAGAATCATAGGAGTATAGGATTATGAAGAACACCTCTTTCTTTCTTTCCACTCCCAGCAACAATTAACTGCATACATATCCTTAGGGACAGATAGAGCTTTCCTACAAGCTCCTTCCCCTTACTTGACAGGTTGTTGACAGGCCCCGTGGTCAGGTCATGCCTGGACATCAGCATTCCACAGCATTCCTGTTCTTTCCTCTGGCTCTAAGCTGGCTTCCAGCAAGCCCCAGGGATTTGTCTGTCTGTGTCTTATCAGTGCTGGTTCACAAGTGTGCTCTGGTTGTTTGCTTGTTTGCTTGTTTGGTGGCTTTTGCTGAGGACCTGCCTCAGCTCGAGAGAGGGTCCTGAGGAAGGAGTGAATAGGAGTGGTGAACAAATGACTTGGAGTCAGTGATGGATGCAAGCTGACAGCTCTGGGTTCTGCTCAAGATAAGCTACTTTCTTAGGAAATGCATATCAATTCAAGCATTTACCCTATGTTCCCTTTTGATTATTCCATAAATCAGCATTTTATGACCTTAGCTCCTTGACTCTAAAGACAGAGCCACAAGGCCAAAGTTGCTGAAAAAAGTTCTGCTGTTTGCTGGAGCTGGAACACTGCCCCATTGTTCTATTACATTATTACCACCTTTTTGTTTTCCAATTCACTGCCTAACTTGACTGTCCTGCTCTGTAAACAGACCTTGCTCTGTAAACAGACCTTGAACCCAGAGATCTGCATGGCTCTGTCTCCTGAACACTGGGATTAAAGGCATGTACCTCCATGCCTAGACTTAAGCTTTTCTTTACCTAGAACTTGCTCTGTCCCAGGCTGGCCTTTAATTAAGAAATCTGATTTCTTTAGTCTTCTGGGATTAAAGGTGTACACCACCATGCCTGGGCCTAAGCTTTTCATGGCCATTTTTGCTCAAGATCCAGATCAAAAGCCTGTGTCTTCCAGCCACAAATGTGATCTGAATCTTGAGGCTTCATTTCTGGATTGTAGTTCATTCCAGATTAAAAGTCCAAACTATTCCTTGTTCAACTACAAACAAACAATAAGCTAACCTGGGTGGGATCTTGCCCTTACATCACTATCCCCTAAATCTCTTTATCTCCTTCTTTAATATCTTTCTGACAAAGCTGGCTCATTAGTACAGATGTCTCTGTTCTTTCATGTCCAAGAAGCCCCTCATACAATTTATATTGCATTCTTATATTTTTCATAGATGAGAAATCCTGTAGAGACCAGTTCTTACATTAATTTTATATATTCTTGAACTCATGCTTCCAGAGTTCTTACCCACAGCCTTAAGAGCTGTCCTGAAGGTCACAGCACTACTATTTTGCTGAGGAACACCAAACACATTCCTGGAATTGTGCTGTTTCTGATTATCATGGAGTCATTAATCTTGGCAGGGAGAACATTCCTCAAAAAGTAAAATATATACATTATTATACAAACAAGCCTTATCCATACAGCAACAACCAGCACTGAGAAGACCCAGGCCCTGCTGGCTCGGCTCCAGGGGTAGGAACTGTGTCACACTGTCTTTTTTGATGCCATGCCAGACCTGGCAGTTTTTTAAGAGAAAGAAAAAAGGTTTAATTAAATTAATTAAGTGTACAAACAACATAGGATTTCATAATGAACAAATAGGACTAATTAGACCTAGTGAGCTGTCTGAGTCACCAGGTCTGCCTCAGTCTCATCACTGTCTCAGGTTAAAACATGGTCCAAAGACTCCTATACTATCTTACTACTACTACTACTACTACTACTACTACTACTACTACTGATGATGATGATGATGATATATTGTTTGCATGATATAGAGAGAATATCTTATGTATTGTATGGATATATCGCCTGACAATTAAAAAACCCTATGGCCTACAGGAAAGAGTAGAATAGAAGGTTGGACATCTGGTAGGAAGAAAGAATTCTGGGATAGAACAGGGTGTAGGAGGAGTCACTGGGGAAGATGTGACGAGGACAGACACACTTGGTACCTGAGCAGAGGTAACCAGCCATGTGGCAGAATGTAGAATAGTATAAATAAACCTTAAATTATTAGCTAGTCAGGAAATGAGCTTAGCTATATGGCCTAAATATTTGTAAATATATTTGAGTCTCAGTTGTTATTTCAGGGAACTTGGGTCTGGGAAGAAAACAGGCCATTACACCACAACTTCTACATTTCCTCTTCTTCAAACTCAGAGGTTTGCTTCCATTGCTGGAAGGTGTCTGGAGGTGGTTGGGGCCAGTGGCTCGGAAAAGGTACCCTTGCACTGAGGTTAATCACATGTAGGAACAGAGTGCTTCATTTTCTCTTGATTAAGTCAGGCACAGGGGACAAAGGGTTACTCACTGGAATGAGTATCCAAGGGCTCCCAGTGAAGGCGGGGGGGGGGGGGGGGGGGGGATGGTCTTGCAGTGAATCTTCATGTGCTTCCTCAGAGAGAGTGGGTGAATGTAGGGTTTGTCACAACCTTGAATCTTACAGTATTAGGGTGCTGGTACAGCCGTGGGAGTGTTTCTTTTGATCCCTGCCATTGGAAAACTTCACAGACATCAATTTCACTTTTGAATGGCTTTTCCTCTGCATGAGTGCACGTGTGCATCCATGCACAGAGTCCTCCCCAAAGCAGACATGGCTGCTCGACTCCAGCCCGCCATGATGTGGTTCACCAGTTCATGCATAGTGCCGAAAGTTTTGGAGCAGCTGGAGACTGCTGGCCAGTGATGGCAGCACAGTCATCTCATCTTATAAGGACAACAGTTAGAATGGAAGAAGGACCACCCTAAGGACTTCTTTTAATAATTACCTTTCTAAAAGCTTTCTTTAAATACTGTTACACCCAGGAATGAAGAGTTTTCAGATGAAATTTGTAGTGTGATATAAAGGATGTGGCTTCTAAGGAAATGGATCAATACAAAGACCGTAGAACTCCCTGACCAATGATTCATGCAAGATATGTAGTTCCATTTGGGTAGGGATAAAAATATCCATTCATTGCAAGGTTGGCCCATGAATTAGTGTCACCAAGAGGGGAAAAGTAGACTTGTGCACTTTGAAATTTTACATTACAACTAGACTTAAGAAATTTAATGTTCTACTGTTGACAAGATTTCAAATATCTGAAATACGTGGCAAAGATAGGAAAATTTTCTTCTTTTCCAAACACATCTTCAAGATGAGATCATTTTTCAGAAGCATCTGCCACTGCCATTGTTGTTGTTGCTAACATGTGTTTGGGATAAGCACACGCGTGCAGGTCGGCAGGAAGTTGAGAAGAGGCTTTCGGATCCCTAGGAGCTGGAGCTACAGGAGATTATAAGCCTCCCGACATGGGTGTTTGGAATAGAACTTGGGTCCTATGTAAGAGTAACATGTGCTCTTAACTGCTGACCAATCTCTTCAGCCTCAGCTTCTTGTTCCTTGATTTCATAGGGTCCCTGGTGTCAAAATCACTGACGATAGCAAACATCTGTGAATATTCCAGTCCTTTATATAAAAAGTACGGTATTTGCATATAGCCAACACTCAGCTTCTCATAAACAACAAAGCATATCTAGACCTCTATTAATTACCAATTCCATAGAAATGTGCATAGCAACTACACTGCACTGTTCTTTAGAGAAAAAAGAAAGGGAAAAAAGGTTATACATGGTCAATACAGATGCAAGGGTTTTCTAACACTTTGCCTGTGTGTGTGCATGTGGCATGCATGCATGTGTATACGTGTGTTTGAATAGGTGTGAGAGCACATGTGCATGCATGCATGGGTGTGTGTGTGTGAAGAGGCCCAGAGTTGATACTAGTGTCTTCCAAAGTCAAGATCTCCTCTATTTATTGAGGCATTGTGTGCCTAATGAACCTGATGCCTGCCAATTCCAAGTAGTTTAGCTTGGCAGCTTGCTCCAGAGCTTCTTGTCTCTGCCTCCTGAGTGCTAGGATTACCGGTAGCTGCCACATCTGCTTGGCTTTTACTTGGATTCTAGGGACCTGAACTTCTGTCCTCGTGCTCTCACAGATTATCCGCTAATCCATCTCCCCAGTCCCCATAAATATTTCTAATCCTGGGTTGGCATGTTTCATGGAGGTGGAGTCCAAGGATTTGAAGATACTTAAAATGTATGTCATTGGAATGAAAAGGTAGCAGTGAATGGCCCTGAATAATATAAATTCCACCACTAGACATGGTCACTTATATCTTATGCTTAGGACAATGCCTAGTTCCTAAGTGCCTAATTGGTTTACAAAAGAGGTTTGTTGCATGAAACTAAAAAAATAACATTTTTTATGCACTGTAATTAATAAGGAAAATTCATTGCATAAAGTGAAAGGATATCATGTTTTTATGTGCTGTGATTAATAACTGACCATGAAATATTTATTGTGTGGTAAAAACTGATATACAAAATATTAACTATATATTTGAAGTGTTTACAGCATTCACATAGAAGCTTTAGGTGTTGAGAAGGTGTCTTAGTTAGGGTTTCCATTGCTGTGAACAGACACCATGACCAAGGCAACTCTGATAAAGGCAAACATTTAATTGGGACTGGCTAACAGGTCTGAGATTCAGTCCATTATCATCACAATGAGAAGCATGACAGCATCCAGGCAGATATGAGGCTGGAGAAGCTGAGAGTTCTACACCTTCATCCAAAGGAAACCAGGAGAAAGTCTTTCAAGCAGCTGGGGCGGCGGTGTGTGTCTCAAATCCCATCTCCACAGTGATACACTTCCTCCAACAAGGCCATACCCACTCTAACAAGGCTTCCTAATAGTGCCACTCCCTGGGCTAAGCATTAGAACTATGACAGAAGGATTATAGCAACAAGAGCTAGAGTGCTCAAGGAGCTGAGATTGTAGCTAGAATGAAAATTATACACAGAGAAAATGCCCAAACCTGTTTCCTGAGACGTGAGAACTAGAGACTATGTGTGACTAAGGTTAGAGAGAAAAGGTTGGCTGCCGGTGGTGGTGCAGTCAGTGTCCCAGAACTCGGGAGGTTGCAGCAGGAACAGTGAGAGTTCAAGATCAGCCTGGGACACAGAGAGAGTCCTAGACCAGTCTAGACCACACAGTGTAACTCTACCTTAAAATTAAACTAATTAAAATTGTAAAATAAATACAATAACATGAAGTTATCAAAACTCTAATAACTTAAATGATTGAACCAAAGCTAATTTTAAAAAATGGTTGAGCTAGGGGAAAAATTCAATATAATGTAGTCTTATTTTACAATTTTAGAGATGAGGAAGGTCACGCCTAGGGAATCATGTGCCAAGTGCCTCACCTAAGGAGGCCAAGATCCAATTCCTGTGCAGGAGCATCTGGCACTTATTTATTCTTCTTTGTTTGTTTGTTTGTTTTGGACAACGTCTCTCTGTGTGGCTTAAGCTCCCCTCAAACTTTCAATCCTGTGATCTCAGCTTCCCTAGCGTTGAGATTATGGGATGTGTCACCACATCTGGCTGGTTTATTTATTTATTTATTTATTTATTTATTGGTTTACTTACTTACTTATTTACTTATTTTTGAGGTAGGATCTAGGTAGATGTGCTGGTCTTGAACTCACAGAGAGACTGCCTTTATCTGTCAAGTGCTGGGCTTAAAAGTATGCTCCACCATGTCTGGAAGTTCTCCTTTAAAATATATGATTTCTGGGGCTGGACAGCCAGTCAGCAGCTAAGAGTAGAGATTGCTCTTGCAAAGGACTAGAGTTCACTTCCTAGTACCAGAGTCAGGCTGTCTGTAATTCTAGCTCGAGAGGAATTTGATGTCTCTGACCTCCAAGAGTACCTACCTGCACGTATGTGTACACCCCTTTACAAAGACTTACATGAACACGAATAAAAATAAAATAAATATTTAATTTTTCTATGTCTTATATAAATCATACCTGATTTTAAAGGGGTGCTAATTACTTGAAAATTAGTTATATGGAAAAATGAGATTTTGTTCTGGAATTCTACTTACAAAGAGAAGTTATTATTAATACAGCAAAAGCAAAAGTTCGTTTGCAACTCTCAGTTTGCTTATTTAACTCCACTAGCTATCACCTAGGCATGGCCATGCATACCTGGAATCCCAGAACCCAAGGGTCAGACTTAGCTATGTTGTGAATCCTAGGTTAGTCAGGACTCCATGATCTGTATCTCAGACCTGTATCTCAGAACAGCAGATGTTTTTAAATTAAAAATTACTAATAAAAGGAGCTCATATATTGAGCATCTGGTATGTGACAAACACACTTCTGGGCTCTGGAACAAAAACCATAAAAACTGCTGGGCACTCAGAGCTTACGCTGTACTCAATGGGCCAGAGATAAAGAAAGCTACTGGATGAGAACATTTCATTTTTCAAGTTATTTCTCATATAAGAGACAACACAATATACAAAGAGGAAAATATTAAGAATTTGAATCTTCTTTCTTCTTTTCTTTCTTTTTCTTTCTCTGTTTCTCTATTTCTTTCTCTTTCTTTCTTTCTTTCTTTCTTCCTTCCTTCCTTCCTTCCTTCCTTTCTTTCTTTCTTTCCTTCTTTCTTTCTTTTTTCCCCTTCCCTTCCCTTCCCTTCCCTTCCCTTCCCTTCCCTTCCCTTCCCTTCCCTTCCCTTCCCTTCCCTTCCCTTCCCTTCCCTTCCTTTTCTTTTCTTTTCTTTTCTTTTCTTTTCTTTTCTTTTCTTTCTTTTAGACAGGGTCTTGCTCTGCAGCTCAGGAGCTCAGAGCTCAGGGTAGCCTCAAACTTTCACTACACCTGCCTTCTTTCCTCCCAAGGCCTGGGGTTAAATGTGTATGCAACCATACCAGGCTAAAATGTGACTTTCTTTCACTTTAAAAGACATTCTCATTGCCATCACCAACAAAAGCTTTGCCTCTAACTTTAAAATGTTAGTTCAGATTTACTGATTTCTGAGACTCCAAGAGCCTTACATGGGGTGCTAGAACTTCCTACAGCTGCAGGTGGTTTTAGCTTTGATTCTAGCCTTCCTTCATGATATCTAGCCAGGGAAGCTGGTCCTTGGCTGAGCAGTTTGGGGGGAGAAAGATAAGTGTTTTAGTGACCAGTGGAGCACATGTTCATCAGTCCTAAATGTGATTATTGTTATTCTACATATCCATAGCTGAAAATTCAGGTGCAAAAAGACACACATTGAAGACTTGAAGGTAGTTGTTCTGCCTCCACCTTGAGAAAGAATTATCAATAGTATTTTTATGAATGCTTCAAAGATATGCAGATACATAGATACATGTATGTACTGATGGCAGAAGTGTTAGCATCTGTCCTTTTCTACTTCATATAATAAAAACATATTTCCACTAAAATATATAACACTTTAAATATATAGCACTTTAATAGTTGTGTGAGTACTATTTCATGAGTTATTAAGCCTTTATTGGGAGTGTTTTTCACTGTTATAAATATTTCACTATTTCCGAACACAATGTTGATGTGTGTGTGTGTGTGTGTGTGTGTGTGTGAGAGAGAGAGAGAGAGAGAGAGAGAGAGAGAGAGAGAGAGAATGTGCATGCATGTGTGCATGTGTGTATGTGTGCGTGTTTACCCCTCTTCCTGCCGTGTTTGGTGAGCTCCTTCTACAAGCCTCATCCATGATGCTGTTTTTAGGAGAATTTGACCTCCTCTCAATTTTTCCCTCATTGAACTCCAAACAAGTTTCCTAGATTTGCAAAAACTATGGTGTCCCCTCAAAAGTCTTCCTTTTGAGATGTGGCAGCTGTCCAGTACTGACTGACACACTTCTATCTACCTGCTCTGGAGGATCAACAGCTCTCTCCTTCATCTTTGATTGCTCAACATTCTAACAGGTGAGTAGGGGAAGGGGAAGGGAGGCTTCTGGCTTAGAAAATTTGCCCCACTTTTATCCAACACTTCCCAGATGTCTGGCAGATGTTCTACACAGCTCTCAGGAACATTTGTAAATATCAGAGAGTACTCTTCCAGGAGCTGGGTCTTGATTAGAGAGAGGTGTGAACTGGGCTGGCTCCAGTGGTTTCCCATGCCACCTGTGGCTTCAGTCTGTAACTGAAACCAATGGCCTGCCATAGGGAGCCACCACCTCAGCCTATCCCTGAGCTGCGGGTCACTAGTCAGCAGGATCCTGTTCCCCAGAGCAAACTCCTGGTATGTTTCACATGTGAAAAGCTGTGCTGTGCGGAGCCAGCAGCAGAAACAGCCGTTTCCCACCCTAACCCTCAAAGCTGCGACACTTGGACTAGGAAAGCCTTCCCCTCAGAGCTGCAACACTTACCCCAACCCTTATGATTTCTCTGATTATTTTTCAGGGGTAATTTCGACTGACTAACTCAAACTTAGTGAATTTTGAAGAATATTGGGGTGCAAAACACAGAGACCTCAAGGGGAGGTCAGCTGCCACAATCTTTCCTAGTTAAGGAGCCAGGTAGTGGTTCAACGGTCCCTCCTGTGGGGATCCCAGAAGTTGGCTGTGAAACACAAATGAGACTGAACCAGGAAAACTGTCAATATTCATACCTGGGCAGCTGTGAGATTATCCTGTTGCTAACAGGAGACCTGAGAACAGCTAATTCCAGCCTGGCTCCCACTGAACACTGAGATCCTAGGCCTCAAGATCAGTCCCCCACCCCCCACCCCAAGGAATGCAGTTGCTCTGTTCACCAGGGGAGCTGCTGGCAGGACCTGGAGTTCTAGTCAGATGTCCTAGCTGAACTGGGTGAGCCCTAGACTATGACTGTACTTTGAACAGTGAGGCCCATCTTACAGAGAAAGACAAACCTGTGTCTGAGGAGAGGAATGCTGGGTCATTCCTTGTCAGAGTTGTACCTCCCGTCTTTTGACTGACTTCATGTCACAGTGACCCGTAGCTGACTGGAGTAGAAAGCTCATTTTTGCCTTTTAATTCTTACATGGCCCATGTCCTACCTTCTAGGGTCACGGAACCAACCGGGGCTGGTCCTCTGGATCCCCTCACAAGACTGTCAGACATCAAAGGAAGAGAAGCCCTGCTGATCCCGTTATGACTCAACTCAAGCTCTGCCCCTGCACCCTAGGAAACCTTGTGTGCCCGAGGCCTAGAGAGTCAGGCAGTGTCAAGACCCATTCAGAAGGACAGATCGCTGCCCTGGAGTGAGCTAGAGGCTGTTTCAGCAAAAACCCAAGTCTCTGGACTTACTGAGCCAATAGCAAGCCCTATGGTCTGTGGACCCCATCTGTCCTGGAGTTTGTGCCTACCCCAATCCATGTTGGTCTTCAAAGGAATACTGCTAAGTGACTTAAAGATTTAATGGAGCTTGTGAGATGGCTCAGCACATAAAGGTGCTCACTACCAAGGGACAGCGCGGGTTCAATCCCAGGGACATACGTGACAGGAGAACTGACCTCAATGCAAGCTCCCAAGTGCACATGCATACGCATGCGCGCACACCCCTCCCACGCACAAATATTCAAAGCAGCAAGTCTTTCTCATTCTGGCTGCCTTGTTACTACGAGTGAAAGTATTTATAAAAAGGGTGCCCACACACGCTCTTTTCCTCCATTGCTCTTCCCTACTCTAGCTTGCTCTCATGTCCTATGTCACTGCCAGAGCTGGCACATTTCAGCTCCCAAAACCTTGAGCCCAAATAATTTTTTTATTTATACCTAGTGCCTGGTATTTTGCTATAGCAACACAGAATGGATTAACATATACGATGAGGAAACGGAGGCTAGGGTATCGGCTGGAGGGGCCTCTGAGCAGGGAAGTCTAACATTGATGGGCTCGACTTTGGATATGTGAGTCATGTTGCCTAGTCACACAAATACTTGTTCATACTCTCTCTCCTTCCCTCCCTCCCTTCCTCCTCCTCTTTCTTCTCTTCTTTCTCCTCTTCCTCCTTCTCTACCTCCTCCTCTTCTCCCCCTCCCTTCCATCTCTTATTTAAAATCTGAAATTTCACTGAGGTTACTATAGATCACATGCATTTTTAAGAACTAATAAGAATCTTGGCTACTGGATAGAGTGCACACACACACACACACACACACACACACACACACACACACAAACACACACACAATCTGAACAGCCCCCTGAATTAAAGCAAGAATATCAAGGACAGGGGCAGGAAAGCCAAGGTTAGGACCTGTCTCTAAGTCACTGTAAAGTTGTATTTATCAAGGAAGGATGCTATTACACTATTTAACGGTTTGTTGACTGGATTTACAACTGGTAAATATTTAGACATATGGGCTATAGGCCTCTGTTAGCAATCATGTCCCACACCCCTGCAGAAGTTAGGGGTCTAGGAACAGAAGCGAGCATATTCAGAAATGAATTCATAATGCTTATTTCTAAAACTCAAGAAAGGGATATTGGGGTAGTGTGGGAAAAAAAAACAGGTCTAAGAAAAGATTTTCATGGACTAAGAGGCCTGAGGAAGTCTCATTCTTTCCGGATCCTCTGATACATGTTCAATATTTCTGATTTGGTGTTTTCTTCTTTTCTAATTCTTTATAGAGTTCTCTTAGCATATTATTCAAATTCTATTTGGAAAAACCTCCCATGGGCCTTGGCTGAATTGAGAGGCTAAGGAGGATGAGGGATCTAATTAGCTAGAAATATGAGTCCGAAGCCAGTAGAACCAGAGCAGGCAGAGCCATCTGAATGTTTCGCAACTCTGCACCTACAAACTGACTAAGGACCTGGGTCACAGAGCCTATATAATAGCTCATACAGGGCAAACATATAGTATTTATTGTGAGGTAATAAATATCTTCTAGCAAGATAGAAAAAAAACTACTCAATAAATTGTTAGGTAATCATTTTTAAATGTCTAAATAAAACCATATTAATAATACAAATATAAACAATGTGTTGTAATTATTTAAAAGGAAATACACAGACTATAAATAAAGTTTTATTTAATCAAAATATTAAATGGTTTTTAAAAGCTTTATTGCATGCAGTTAAACTGAAGTTAGTCTTAGGCAGTTTGACCACTGCTGTGGTTTGAGTGGGGACTGTCCTCCACTGGCTCATGCATCTGAGCACTTGGTCCCTAATCATTGGCACTGTATGGGGAGGTCATGGAGCTTTTGGCAGTACGGCTTTGATGAAGGAAGTATGTCACTGGGGAGCTGCTCCAAGGCTTATAGCCTCACATCCTGTTCTCATTCTGATGAAATTAGATCTCTGCTTCCGGCTACTGCTCTCATGTTATTATAAAATCTATCTCCGTGGAACTGTAAGCTAAATTAACCCTTTCTCCTTTAAATTGCCTTGGTCAAGGTGTTTTTTCACAGCAACAGAGAAGTAACTACCAGCACGTTCTCCCATTCAAAGGCTGAGGAAAGGGGATGGTTTATGCAATGCCCAGTAAGCCATCCTAATGCCCCTCGCCCCAATGTGCACTCTCACCTCCCAGAGCACCAGTTCCAAGTGGTTTGCTGTGTCTTTCATGTACCTTCCTTTTCTTGACATGTTGATCTTGTATCTGTAGAAGGAATTCATCCAGCAAGAAAATAAAAGCTATGCTTCTTGGAAAGGTCTGCCAAGTACAAATTGCATTAGGTTGCTTCTGTTTAAGCACTCGAGTTCTCGAGAAATTCCCTAGCCACTGCTCTTGGTGTGCTTGTTGACGGGACTCATGCCCAATGTTAACAGTGCTCTTCTGCCACCAAAGCATCAGAAGAGGGCTGCGGTGTGAGTGTTTCCCACTTGTGGGTTGGAGCCTTCATTGCTCAATGGGACTGACACTGACGGGAGGAAGACTTCATGGGAAGTGCTGACCTCATGGAGCCAGAAGCCTCAGGCCTATGGGTGCTGTCTCTTGTGAAACTGGATTACTTACCTCGAGCAGTCAGTTGTTACAAAATCAAGTTGGCTTTCTCAGCATTCTCTCGCCTCCTCCACTGTCATGGGATCCTCCCACTTTCTGTTGTGAGTTCCAACAGCATGCAGCCCTCATTAGAAATGGCCTCTAAATATAGAACTTTGCTGGCTTCATGGAACAGGGCCAAAATAAACCTCCTGACATTATAAATTACCTAGACTCAGATACTCCGTTACAGCCACGGAAAACAGACTAAGACAACTATACATTTGATCTCTAGCATATACTTCTATCCTGTAGAAGGCAGGCTATCCCAACACACTCATACACACAGGATATATGGGCCTATGAATAGGATTTAGAGTCCAGAAACAACAGCCTGTATCTATGACTAATCAACAACAATTCCAAGACAACAGAATGCAGACGAATAGTCTATCTCACCAATGGATATCCACATGCAATAGAATGATGTTGGACTCGTAATTTATATTATATACAAAAATTAATTCAAATAGGTCAAATATCTAAATCTAGAAGCTGAAACTATGAAACTCTCAGAAGAAAACAAGGGGTTAATTTTTTTGATCTTATTTGATACTAGACTCTGAGAGATGGCTCAAAAGAATAATCCACAAAAGGAAAGAAAATTGGATTACATAGAACTTCAGAATGGAATCCAGGTATCACATGCTCTAATCCTGGCACCTAGGAGACAACAGCAATAGGAACTCTGTAAATTTGTGACAAACCTGCCCTACATTATGAGTTCCAACCCACTGAGGGATATGATGTGTTTATAAAACGAAAAAGGGAGAATGAATATGTTTTTGTGGATATGTAGTCAGGTATAGGGAAGGGGGTGCCTCTGCGGGCCCCAATATTCTATAGTATAGAATAGAGTTTATTCAGGGTATGGGAATGGGAGTTAAGAGTGAGAGAGGGAGAGGGAGAGAGAGAGAGAGAGAGAGAGAGAGAGAGAAGAGGAGTAGAGACTGGCTATGACCACATGAAGAGAGGGAAAAGGGGCAAGAGGACAAAGAGGGAGAAAGAAGGTAAGAGCAAGATCAAGAGACAAGATCAAGCAGAGGGGGCAAGCAGCCCCTTTAATATTAAGTCAGGAATACCTGGCTGTTGCCAGGTAACTGTGGGGTGGAGCTTAGACAAAATGCTAAGAGGATACTTAGTGAGATCCTGTCTCATCAAAAAGGTAGTACATAAAAAGACATTATTGAGAAAATATATTGACAACCTTACACAATGAGAGACATCTTCGAACCAAATATCTGTAAGAGATTTGTATCCAGGATATATACTTAAAAAAAAAAAAACCCAAAAAAACAAAAAAACCTTACAGCTCAACAAGAAGACACAATTAAAATTAAAATTAGGTAAAAAAAAATGCATATTTCTCCAAAGAAGATGTTTTAATGGGACAGTAGGCCCATGGTAGGGTGTGTGATGAAAAGGAACATCAAATCAAGACCGTAGTAAGATCCCTTTCCATGATCTGGATCTGTAAATGGTTAGAGCTGGAAAATATCATACTTACTGAGCAACCAAGACACAGAAAGACAAACATCACAGTTCTCTCTAACTTGAGCTCCAAGCTCCAAATTGGCAGACGTGAGTGCATATCCTGGAGTAATGCAAACACAAAGAGTGTAAAATGGACTGATGTTGCCAGGGTGGGTGGGTGAGGGAGCAATAGAGGAAATGGCAGGGTACAAGTGATCTGATCATGACCAGGGATAGGGGATAGAAAAAGGAGGGGCTATGTTAGGGAAAGGGGAGGCAGAAGGAGGGAGGAGAGTAAAGTAACTAAGAATATCTGGAAGAGTCATAAGGAATCATGTTATTAACTGTCTACCTAAAATACCCACAATACAAGTAAGTCTACATGCATGCAGAGTTTGAATGAAAATTTTCCATCAGGGCTGACAATGCTCCCTCCAAGAGCCAATGACCATCTGACAAAAACCTCAATACCAAACATGAGAATCTCTCTTTTAAGTTGTTGGTCACAGTTCTCCAAGATACTCCCAAAACATAGCAATTGCTATTACCTTGGTGGCCTCCAAGATGTGGAAGGTTTGTCTCTACGATTGAAGACACCACGCATTGCAGACATTAGCTCCAGAGGGCACTGAACTGGAACTGACCTGGAAGCCTTCTCCCTAGGGACCAGCTTTTTTTTTTTTTTTTTTTTTTTTAACAGTACCAGAAGGCACCATGCAAGCCTCCAAAGGAAGGATGCCACCAACAGTCCCACCCAACTACAATAATGACTGGCATGGCACAATAATCTTAAGTACAGTAGTGGCACACATACCAACAGTTCTCTGGATGTAAGACCTTCTTGACAAGAAGGAAACTGAAACTAGTACTAGAAATCTTGCCAATTACCCGGGTTTAGTGAAGTCATGGATGTTGAAAGAGAACCTACTACCATTTCACTAGACCAGCATAATCCCTAAAAACAATCTAAACATTTGTCTTTATACCTTCATATAAGTGTAGTCCTTACTACTCATCAACAAAACTTCTCTTTGCAACACATGGAGACCACTACATAAAACTACAACCAATCAAAATGCAGAGTTGTGGAGCCCACTCCTAATGGATATATCTACAAACCACTCATGCACCCAAGGCTCAGGAAACATTGCCAAAGAGGGGACGGAAAGACTGTAAGATCCAGAGGATCAGGCAGTTAGCTATGAGATAGTATCTCCTAAGAATGTCAGAAGCTACACATAAAGTCTCACCAACACAACTGTCCAGATGTTAGCTGAGCAAGGATGACTACAAAAGACGTGCTAAAGTGGATGGGGAAGGCCCATGAGGTCTCAACCCTACACAAAGATATACAGGCATCCAAGGAACCATAAGAACAGGAGAAGTCGTCTGCCTCAGGGAAGAACACATCAATTGGTTATCTAGTATCAAGTGGTCCATTCTGAATATTGAAGCAATTTTATGGGGGGTATATGCCATACTCTTTCCTGTATAGCTCTCGAGTAAATAGCATAGAGACATCAACATTTATTAACAAGATGAAAACCTAAACTACACAGTTTCTGAGACTATTATAATGTGGCTAGGCTATTAATAACCAGATAAATGCCCCATTACTTGCCAACTGAGTCTTGCTCTGTTTCTTGTGTGTTCCTGATTAATCTTCTCTTGGCCACGTGCTCCTGGTCCGTCCTGCATTGATGGCAATCTCCTTTCTCTATCTCCCCTGCTTCCTCCTCATAATCCCTACTTGATCTCAAGTTCTGCCTCAAGTCCTCTCTTTCCTGCCCAGCCATAGGCTGTAGCCTTTCTATTATCCAATCAGAGATTATGAGGGAATATGCTTTACAGCACATTGGTCAATACAATGCCAATGTCCAGACTGCAACCTGATCTTGGGGCATAGAATTCAGCATCTGAATACACAGCGAACAAGACCAACTCCAACACCTGAAAACACACATAAAAATAGCATTATATAGACTAAGCAGGTTGTACTTATGTATTTAAGAGAAAGGGAGAGGATGAGAGACAGAGAGAGAGAGAGAGAGAGAGATAGAGAGAGAGAGAGAGAGAGAGAGAGAGAGAGAACAATGAAAAATCATGAATTTGGATGGGAGCAAGGAGTGGTATATGGGATGGCTTGTGGAGAGGAAAGGGAAGAGGAAACTAGTGCAATTATATTATAATTTCAAAAATATAGGAAATATTTTTAAGGCCACAGTAAGACACTTCATATCCACTATGATGGTTGCTGTTAAATGGGAAATGACAACTGTTGTCAAAGGCATGGAGAAAAGGAGCCCTGTGAAAATGGCTGGTGTGCATGGAAAAATGATGCAGTCACTATGAGAAGCCACTTAGGAGATTCTCAAAAAGGTCAACATAGGATTCCAATAGAGCCAGTTCCCCAGAAATACACCCTAAAATAACTGAAATAGATGCTTTTGTTCTTTTATACAAATGTTCACAGTAGCACTACTGATAATAACCAAAGGGTAGAAGAACTCATACAAGGTAAATGAATAAACCAAACGTGGACTATTGCAGTCAATTACTAGGTTGATGATGGTTTGATAAAACACTTTGTGTGTATACATGTTCATGTAGGTGTATATACACATGAGCGATGTGTACATGTGCATGCATGTGTGTGTGTGTGTGTGTGTGTGTGCATGCGTGAGTGTGTGTGTGCAGCCCAGACATCAGTGTTGGGTGTCTTCCTCAATTGCTCTTTACCTCATTTTTTGAGACAAGCTCTCAGTGAAAATGGAGTTTGCTGATTTGGTTAGACTGGCTGGTCAGCAAGCCCAGGGAACCTTCTGTCTCCCTCTGCTTCCCCAGGGCTAGGGTTAAATATGTCCTTCCATGACTGGGTTTTTATATAGGGTCAGGGGGACTGAATTGAGAACTTCATGCCTATCTGGCAATCACTTTACTGGACAATCACACTAGGATTTTTGCCCCTAGTGTGAAAGCCATATACATTTATTGAAAGCCTCCTGTAAACTTGGGGTTTTCTTCTTTTTCTGACACTTTTATTCAGGGAGATCTTCTGTTAAGTTTCTGGGCAGTGGTAATATGTCACAGCTCCCAGTCAGTCCCATGGTCACTCATGATAACAGCACATGGCTCATGGCACACTGTGTAGCTAAGCTACGAAGTTGTGTGTAACACAAAATTCACTTGCAGTTCACAAACTTCTCACCTTATAATGGACTTATTGGGACATAGCCCAACTAAATCTGAGAAGTATACGTGTACAACATTGAAAGATAATGGAACTCCAAGGTTTCAGAGTCCCATGTAACACTTGAAACATGAGTGAACCTCAAAAACATGTTACGTGAAAGAAGCCAGGCTTAAGATGGCACCGCATGTAGGATTCTATTTATACAGTCCAACAAGGATATATGAACCCTTGAAAGCAAAAAAAGCAATTTGTGGTTGGCAGGAGCCTAGGGTGGGTGGGGTAGAGCTTGTATTGAATCTGTACATTGATTTTGGTAGATTCACCATTGTCATAATAGACTCAGACAACCCATAAGTATGAAGGAAGCTCCATTTTCTAGTGTCTTGCTCAATCTCTTTGTTTAGAGTCTTAACGTTTTCATTGCAGACATCTTTTACTTCGTTGGTTTAACTGATTCCTACTTAATTTTCTTTGGGGCTATTGTAAATGGAAATGTTTCCATGATCTCTTTCGGAGAATTTTGGTGTATATAGAAAAGCTACTGATCTTTATAAATTAGTTTAGAAGACCCAAACACGATACACATAGCTACAGCTGTATGTGTATTTGAAAGAGATGACAAAAATATGCACTGGAAAAAAGGCATGATCTTCGACAAATTGTGCTGAGAAAACTGAATGCTCATATGTAGAAAAATGAAATAATAGCCGTATCTATCACCCTGACCAAAAATTGTCTTAAAATGGGTCAAAGAACTCATGTAACACCTAAAAAACTGGAACTGCTAAAAGAAAATATAGGCATAACATAGGTGGGAAGGAGCTTCGGTCGAGGAAGCCTTTTGCCAAGGAACTAAGACCAACAATTGACAAGTGGGTCCTCATACAACTAAAGCCTTCTGTACTACCAAGGAAACCATCAGTCAAGTAAAGAGTAACCCACAGGCTGAGGGAGAATCTTTGCCAGATATATATCTATGTATGTGTGTGTATATATTTATATATCTATACATACACATATATGTATGATTAATAGTCAGAATATAAAAAGAACTCAAAAACAAATGAACAAACAAAAAACCCAAAGAACCGAGAAGACAAAGGACCCAATTTAAAACTGGGCTCTGCAAACACTGAGCAAAGATTGAAACCTTGGAACACCGAGCTCTAAATGGGAGGTCTCCTGCAAATCCCTCACCTCCAGATCTCAGTAAAGCCCACTGCAGGAGGAGGCAGAAAGAGTGTAAGAGCCAAACGGGCTGGAGGACACCAGGAAAACAAAGCTCTACAAATCAGTGGTTCTCAACCTTCCTAATGCTGCGACCCTCACATTGTGGTGACCCCCAACCATAAAATTATTTTTCACTGCCATGTCTTAACTAATTTGGCTGCTGTCATGAATCACAGTGTAAATGTCTGTGTTTCCTGGTGGTCTTAGGTGACTCCTGTGGGTCAGAACCCACAGGTTGAGAATGGCTGATCTAGAATCTTCCTTAACAGACTGATGTCTTGTGTGCCCTGCTCCCGTGCCCTGTGCAACTCATCTTGTTTCCTGATCCCCATCCCGGAATTGCTGCTTATGCTCTATTAACTTGCACTGTTCTCCTAGAGGCCCCTGCTGAGCAGGGCAGATGATTTGCCCCAACCTTCCCCTGTCATGATCCTCTCTTGCTGCCCCCACGGATTCAGTTTTCATGCCCTCCCCAACTCCAAACGCTGGTGGTTGGACAGGAACTAAAGCCTTCCCAGTGCAAGACGCCTCGGTGCCCTGTGCTTCGTCAGGCTGACACAGGATGTTATCTCTCCTTTTTCAGAAGAGTAACACGGTCAGACAGCTGGCTCATTTCCAGTACACTTTATTACTTGGGGAACTTTGCCTTTCTGATAATGCTGGTTCTTAAACTCCTACCTGGATGGGGATTTTGTTTTCATTGTGCTGTTGGCTGAGTTTCGGTTTCCTTTCCGGTCCTTATTAGTTAAGTTTCAGTTCTGTTTCTCAGTGTAGTCCCTTTCCCTTTCCTCATATGATGTTATTGTTCTTCTCTGCTTTTTAACCTGATTAAAATAAACCAGTTATTGCAAGGCAGATGTTCCCTAGCAGGAGCTTTCAAAATATTGAGAGCTCAGTACCTTGTCTATCCACTTTAGATCAAGGAAAAGCCATTTACTTTATTAGATTAGGTACCGGTTTGTGAACACACTGGCTTGCTCCTGGGAAATCCTACAGAGTGAGCGGATCACCAAGGATTCCCAACTCGCTAGTGAATTTAAGGGACCTACACAAAGTGCTGAGAACTCTCTGGGCTGAGGAACATTCTGGTCACAAGATGGAGAAGGGTCTATAATCTCATTTTTTTTTCTCTTGGCAAACAGTTACTTGATGCTCTGTAGAAATCCAAGCTCCACACGGTCCCCAATGGAGGAGTTAGAGAAAGGACTGAAGGAGCCACCAACCAATGAGTACAGATGGAGGGACCCATGGCTCCAACTGCATATGGAGGGACCCATGGCTCCAGCTGCATATGGAGGGACCCATATCCAGCAGAGCATGGCCTTGTCATGAATCAATGGGAGGAGTCCTTGGTCCTGTGAAGGCTTGATGCCCCAGTGCAGGGGAATTCGAGGGTGGGGAGGCAGGAGTGGGTGGGTGGGTGGGTGGGTGGAGGAGCACTCTCATAGAAGCAGGGGGAGGGGGATAAGAGAGGGGGTTTGGGGGGCTGGGAAGTGGGATAACATTTGAAATGTAAATAAAGAAAATAAATAAATATTTAAAACAAAACAAACCAACCAAAAAACCCAACAAATTCAGGCTCTATTTTTCAAGTTACATGCCATTCTCTTATAGTGGATGTATTTGCTCAAAGGTTATCTTGGAACATTAATTCATTTGAAGATTTTTCTTTTCCTTTTTGCTGATTTAGGATTATTTCCTCACGGTGCAATCACGGTTACAAAACTTACCAAAATCTTTTAAATGCTGGCTTTAATTTTTTTTAAGATGCTGTGTGCACCACGGTGTATATGTGGAGATCAGAGGGTAACTCGGGGGAGTTGGTTCTCTCCTCCTCCATGCTGGTCCCAGGGCTTGGACATTGGGTTTGACAGAAGCTGCCTTTAGCTCCCGAGCCACCTTCCCATCGTCCTGAGGACACTTTCATATACAATGACATTATATTCTGCCTCGCCCTTCCCTCCATAATCTGTATCTCCCCACACACATCTCAGTTTTAGGTAACTCTTGTTACCTATTGTCATTACTTTACATGAGGGACCCAGTAGTGTACGACCTAAAATGGCCATTCGACGTTAATGTCCCTGGCAAAATCAGTCTTTTTTTTTTTTTTTTTTTTTTTTTTTTTTTTTGTCCAAAAGAAGTATTTTGTTAAAGGTAATTTGCACATTTAATTTGTTCAAAGAAATTTCACACGTGGCCATCTCTGAATTTAAGAAACCAAGCTTTACTCAGTATGTCTTCTTAACACAGAGGCACAATGGGAGTAAAAGTAGATAGCTTGGAAGAGATGAGATTTATACACAATCAAGAGGAAGCAGAGTTGCTGAACTGGGTGGCAAATGTTGCTGTAGCTCAGAAAAAGAAGTGCTCCGTAGACTGGCATAGGAGACATAGGTGATTTCCTTCTGGAGATAGCAGGACCCAACATCACAGAGTGTCAGGACTCTGCTAGGGCTAATGGGAGGACGGAGATCTTCTATGCCAGGAGGGGAGCTTTCACAAAGCCACGGGAGCAGAGAAGCTAAGATTTGCAAGTGACTACGGGTACACCAAATTCAGATGTTCCATTTCCTGAACTCAAAGGAGTCAGCCTCATATATCTGCAATGTAAATTCCACATAGTTTTAAAATTACAAGACCCTAACAACTATTCAGCTAAGTGTCTCCCACATCATCCATGTTGCAGAAGGAAGAGAATGTGAATGAAGGGTTAAAAGTCTCATGTCTATGTCCGGTGCTTTCCTGGTGCTATGTTTAGACAGAAGACAGATAGATACACTTTTGACCCCAGCTCTGTGCTGCAGAAAGACAGGAGGATAGGTGAGGTTTACTGACTGCCAACCTAGCTACAGGCCCAGGGAGAGAGCATGTCAAGAGAGTAGACAGGAAGTGACAGAGCAGGACACCTGATATCCTACTCTGGCCTCCACACAGTCAAAGGCTGGTACAGCTGCATACACATGTGTACCAACAGCCCTGGCCTTCTGTCTGTTTCTCTGTCTCTCTCTGTCCCTCTCTGTCTCTGTTTCTCCATCTCTGTATGCCGGTCTCTGTCTCTCTGACACACTCTCTCTCTCTCTCTCTCTCTCTCTCTCTCTCTCTCTCTCACACACACACACACACACACACACACACACACCAAAAGACAAAGAAAACTCTTTACAAAAGAAAAAACAATGGTCCTTGAACAAGAGTGCCAATAATGAAGGATTACACAGATTTGAAAAGGTATCTAACTTTTGAGTAGCTTCAAAGGTTAGTCCCATGCCTGTACTCCGCCGTTTTGTGTAGAATCATAAAATAATATAACTAAAAATTGGAACTACTGTCACTTGCCTATTTAAGGAAAATTTGTGAATGTACAGGATCACATCCAGTCACCTTTCCCTTGAACTGTCTTTTACTTCACATAAGTCACCCTGCGACATTTATTGAGGAGTCAATAAGCAAGGGTATGAATACACCACCAAGTATCACAGTTTATCTACAAATGCAGGAAAGCAATCAGTACAGACAACTTGGATATAACTTCTGCAACCTAACCAGAGTGGGCACTCAGGACATATTTTCTAGCATTTGGGAGGCTGAGGCACATTCAAGGCCAGCCTGGGCTACAGAAGGAGATCCTGTTTCAAAGTTTTCCATCTATGTAAATTATACCAATTTTACATAAATTAAGGAAAAAGAAACTGACGGTTCCCAGGTGGAGTGTCCATTGTGGAGAGCCTGCATGAGGAGTGAGTCCGAGCATGTCTGCAAGGAGGGTTCATGTTTAGAACAGAGATGAGCCAAGAACTATCCTAGACAATGAATAAAACAAGAGCTTGGAGCGCCTATTCTTGGCAAGTTAGATAAACACGTTCTCTAGTTGCTAAAAATTAAGTTTCCAAAATAGATAAATGTGGTAGAGCCACATAGCATAAAATAGCATTTCCATCGCATAATATTAACACATATACATATATAACATAAAATTAGCAGTATACCTCACCAAGAGATAATGTTAGGGCAAAAGAAAAAAAATATTCCAAAAGATAACATAGAAACTATTATCTAGTCTCTAAAAAAGTAAAACAATGCACTTTAAACAGATACCCAACCTAAAAACCTGTGCCCTAGTTATAGTGCTATATACTGGAATAGTCAGAAAATACACGTTTCTGAGAGATGGTAGTGACTAACGGTTACATAGTTGTGAAAGCCCATGATTGGAGAGGTGCACGGCTTCTCCCTTTGTAGAGTATATAAGTTCAGGAAGTGTGACTGCATAAAACACTGAAGGTGTTTTATGTGCACGGGGATCAGTTATGTCTATGTCTACACAATACCTTTACACAAATAACTATCTGCATACTTCACACAAGGAAAAGATTAGACCAGTTCTTCTAAGAACTCCCCATGAAATACAGAGACTTTCTTTCCTCTCGGGAGACTCCTAATCTTGAAGAAAAGAGCACTGTTCACAGATGCAGAATACATGCCAACTATTTTTTACTAGAATTTTCTTTCTCTCCTGAAGGCATTTCTGCTTTTGAATGAAAGCAGACTCCATGGCTGTTTAACCCAAACCCTAGCAGCTGTCTATAGATGTCTAAGATGTGTGATAACTTCTTTTTTTTTGTTGTCCAAAAGAAGTATTTTGTTAAAGGTAATTTAAAGGTAATTTTGTTAAAGGCACATTTAATTTGTTCAAAGAAATTTCACACGTGGTCATCTCTGAATTTAAGAAACCATAGAGGACAGGAGAAGGGCCCGTCTTACCACGGGTGTTCTCGCCACCAAGGGTTCACATTTTGCATGAAAACTCGGAGGTGCTCACATGTGGAGGCCAAGGCTCGGGCGTGGGTCCTAAGGAGCTCTCCTTGTGGTTTGTTTTCATTTTCCTTTTAACACCTTTGTGACACTTTGTTTTGTGTGTCTATGTTTCTGTATGGTCACACTTCCACAGCGTGAATGTATATGGAGCCAGGAGAGACCTTGTGGAGTAAGGTCTCTCTGTATCACATGGTCCTGGTTCTGAACTCAGGTCATCGGCTTGGTGTTGGCCTTGTTTTCACTTCTTCTTCTTCTTTTTTTTTTTTTAAGATTTATTTATTTTATTTATGTGAGTGCACGGTTGCTCTCTTCTGACACACCAGGAGAGGGCATCGGATCCCATCACAGATGGTTGTAAGTCACCATCTGCATGGCTGGGAACTGAATTCAGGACGAGAAGACTTCTTTTGAGTAGTTGTCCACAGCTGTCCAAGAGAATCCCAAGACACAGCCTATTCCTGCTGCCCTTGGCTGCCTCCCAAAGATGGAAGGTTTGTCTCTATTGCTGAAGACGCAACACACTTCAGACACAGGGCCCAGATGTTCCTGAAATGGATCTGACCTCCTCCTTGAGGACTATATTTCATTGTATCAGAAGGCACCATGGGTGCTTCCAAAGAAGGGATGCAATCAGCATGTACCCAGCTCGATGCCTATTAACCACGTCAATCACCAGCAAGGCTTGGTGGTTTTTTAAAGACAGTCTTTCACTGGAATCTGGGGCTTGCTGACTAGACCTGGGGCTACCCAGTGAGTACCAAGGATCCACCTCGCTCAGCTTCCCTAGAGCTATGGTTGTAAGTTGATACCACCATGCCCAGCTTCTCATTTGGGTGCTAGAAATCAAACTTGGGTCTTCATACTTACAGAGTAAGGACTTACTGCCTTAGCTATCTGTATGAAGATGGATGGCAAATCTTTTCTCCAAAAAGTATAAAATGGATAGAATTATGAAAGACAACCATCTTACTATTCTGTACATTGACCAGAGCCATACAACATATTTGAAAAGAATGTCTTCAAGAGAAATGATTGAACGTCAGTGAGATTGGTGGAAGTCTCTGATGTTGTAGCTGGGAGCTGTTGTAGTCTGTCCCCCTGGCTATAGCACATGACAATTTTTGTATGAAAGAGTAGGTCATGAGTTGTCCTACCTGAGAGGTCCAATGTCATTCTGAGCAGACATTGGGAAAAAACAAAAACAAAAAACAACCAAGCAACCAAACAAAAAGCCAACTCATATCCAGGAACAGTGACCATGGAGATTTCAGTGTCAAACAACCGGGGAAACCCTTGCAACTAGCCTAAGATTACATACACCATAAGACCAAAGAGAAATTAAATAGTGTGACCTGGGGACATCAGTTGGGCAGGCCCTGATATTCTCCTGAATTTTCCTGGCAGGTCTGAAGACAGCACATGGTTGTACACATGCTCAGAAGAGACCAGAGTGGGGCTTATGTAACTCTGAAGCTTGCTGAAGTTACAGCTTTATGATACAGGGTAGAAATGCTAACTTCCTGCACACTGAGTGAGTTTCAGCCTGAAGCAAATCAACAGAAAAAGGGCAGCAGCTTTATTAAATCATTATGCTGAAGTGCAGCTTTGGTCGGCTATGTTCTGGCTACTGGGCTATACCAATGCAGGGTAAGAGAGGAAGCCAGGCTTACAACAGCAATACAAGCTCCATCAGTGTAAAAGCTGAGCACACACAAAAGCTGTGCATGTGTTTAGAAAGCCAGCCTCCTCAGTGAGTCCAGGTAAATCATTAGCCGATGAGTAAAAGAACCACCACAACAACCACAGTGACGGTGTTAGAACTTCACCGTATGTTATAACATGCTCTCGAAATGGTCAACGGTCAAGAAAATCATCACGACATTTACAAAAGAAGCACCATGACTCAAATATAGAAGAGAAAGAATACATAACAGAGACAACCTCTGACGGACCTCAGATACTGGAGACAGTGGACAAAGACCAAGTAGAGTTGAGAGAGAGAGAGGGAGGGAGGGAGGGAGAGAAAAAACAAAGTTGACAAAATTAAAGGAAATTAAAGTATCCCACCAAACTGAAAATATTAATAAAAGTATAGAAACTGATTTAACCAAATACTGGCTTTGTTATTATAAGAAATGTTTTAATTTCAAATACTCCTACAGTTAAAATCCAAGGCCTGTCTGGGTCTGACCTAGATTGTCTGCAAATATATAATGACTGTGTAGCTTCATGTTTTTTGTGGGACTCCTGAGAGTGGGAGTGGATGTCTTGGGCTCTTTTGCATATTTGGGGACCTTTCCCTCCTACTGGGTTGCCTCATCCACCTAGATATGCGGTTCTGTGCCTACGCTTACTGTATCTAGTTATGCCATGTCTGGTTGAAATCCCTGGGAAGCTCTTTTCTGAAGGTAAATGGAGGAGGAATGGGAGATGGGGAGTGGGTAACACGGGACTGGGAGGAAGGGGCGGGGAGTTGTGGTTGGGATGTAATATATGAGAGAGTTAGAAAAAAAAATCCAAGTCCCAGATATTTTTCTAGGGACAGATTCTACAAGTCACGTACAAAAGGGGAATAACTTCAACTCTCCCAGAAAATAGGCAGAAGCAATACTTTCAAGTTAGTCTATGACAGTGTTAATGTGTATCCAAACCAAAGACATTAAAAGTACACACAACTTCAGAGGAAGTGACTGTAAGGAGAAACAAAAAACCTTATATTTTTAATTTCTTCATTAAAATAGAACCCTCAGCAGAATATTAGCAAGGTGAAACATAGTTTAAAAAGATTTTATCAACTATGGTGGTTTAAATACTCTTGGCCCTGGAAATGGCATTATTAGGTCATGTAGCCTTATTGGAGTAGGTGTGGCCTTGTTGGAGGAAGTGTCACTGTGGGTGTGGGCTTTGAGACCCTCCTCCTGGCTGCCTTGGAGACAGTCTTCTCCTGGCTGCCTTCTGGTCAAGATGTAGAACTCTCAGCTCCTTCATCATGCCAGCCTGGATGCTGTCATGCTTCCTCCCACCCCCCTTGATGATAATAGACTGAACCTCTGAAACTGTAAGCCAGCCCAATGAAATGTTGCCTTTATAAGAGTTGTCTTGGTCATGGTGTCTCATCACAGCAATAAAACCCTAACTAAGACACCAACTAAAGTTTATCCCAGGAATGCAAGGCTGTTTTAAAATCAGAAATGTTGCAACACACCATTTAATAAAACAGAGTTTAAAACGCACACCATCATGTGAACAGACTAAGAAAGCATTTCCTCCAAAGTTCAAAATATACTTAGGAATAGAATATAAAACAGGAGCTGGAGAGGTGGCTCAGGGATTTAAGAGGACAGGGTGTGTTTTCCAAAAGATCAGAGACTGATTCCAGTAGCCATGTGACTGTTCACAAACATTTGTAATTCCAGTTCCTGAGGATTCCAGGCCTTGTTCTTCTGGTTCTTCTGCACCGGGCACTCCTGTGGTACACAAACATAAATGCACAACAAACAGCCACACATGTAAAATACAACTCTTCAAATATTAGGGGAAGGAGAAAATCCTGCCTTTTTCAGAAGGCAGATGGCCCTTGTGGACCTGGGCATAGAAAGCTTCAAGGGAAAGGTGTCCTTAACCTTGACAAATGGTTGGGAGTCTATGACAGTGGCCCAGTAGGAAAGCTGTTTTTATGCTGAAGGAAAGAAACACAGACAAACACATGCACACACAATGGTAAAACGCTACATTTTTCTCTTGGTAAGACTGGGCCTAAGGCAGCAGGGCCAGATTTTGCCACTTCCATTTGCTTCGTTCTAGACAGTTTAGGGAGGACAAAAAAGGCATCGTAATGAGAAACTTTAAAAAAAAGCCCATCGTCATAGATTTATGATCTTGTATGTGAAACTGAAGGAATGATTGTACATGAGTACACATGTGCATATGCATGTATACTCACAAATACACACACACATGAAACTACTAGAACTATTGAAGGAATCAATAAAGTTGCAGAATAAAATTTTACCACACCCAAATCAATAATATTTCTATATATTGTCTATGAATTATCCAAAATTAAAACTAGAAACTGTTTTTCAATGAAAAATGTGTCAAATCCTAACTACAGGGGAACATGTATTCTACAATATCCAAGCCTCAGAGTCTTGCTCAGTGAAACCACATAGTGGAAAACAGTCAACACTTACAAGGTGACCTCTAACCTCCATATGCTGGCCATGGCATGCATGTGTGCATGCACACACATGATAAATAAACATAAAAAAACAGTTATGCATTTCAATGGTAAATACTTAGCACAAGCACAAGGCCTCAGAGCTTTCTACAAAACTGAGTCACAGAAAAACACTGAAAAGGACTTGTGGGTGGGTACAACTCAGTGCCAGAGCACTTTCCTACCCTGCAGGAGACCCCAAATTCAACCCCCAGTACCAATTACCCACGCATGGTAAACTTCATGCAGGGAAATTGTGCCTAATTTGGTTTTGCCATATTAGTCAGTTAAATTTTTAGTAATGAATACATATGGCTCTTATAGTCAGGAAACACAGGGTTAACATTAAACTCTTTGGGTTCATTTAAAGCGTCACAGACATTGACTGCATAGTAACAGAAGCGTGGCTTTGGGGTTGCGGACCAGAGTTTGAATGCCTGGGGTACTTTCTAGCATAAGTCCTAGGGGAAATGGCCTCACCCCACAGCCTTCATTTCCTTATCTATACAATAGAAGAGTGTGACGAAGATGAATGGATGCTGTACAACATCGCTTGTAAATTGACACTCTGCTCAACATTTAGTATGTGGTCATTCACACCATTGTGGTTGCTCTGTTAAGGAAGCCTTGTTTTCCTATAAGGAAGTGATTTTTTTTTTTTTTGGCTGTCATTTCCTTCCTTTTTGTGACTTCTTTAAGCCACCAAATTAGAAAACACAGCAGTCAGAGAGGGTTGGGTGCAGAAAACAGACTATCAGTGTAACTCTCATCCTCAGAGCTGCTCTGAGCCTGAGCCTTTTGATCTATGCACAGATCTGCCCCATAGATGTCCAGGAGGCAGGCGCCATCCAGGGAGACTACCAGAGGCGTAGCTTTTACCAGAGCTGTTGCAAGCAGGAAGCTTGCACCATCACATGACCTTAAATGCTTGTGAGACCCTGCAGCCAAAAGGCCGGCTGAAGCAGAAAGTGTGCTGGGGTGGGCTCTGGGAGGGTTGATCATGTAATGAGTCTTAAGGTAGCACCATGTGACCATCTCCTTTGTGTGGCTAGCTTGCCTGAGTCATCAGCTGTGTCCCAGACTCAGAGGTCAGAGGTCAGCAAATGACAACATGGTCAACGTCCTTTAGTCACCTCTAACTCTCTGACATCACTTCCTAGTCTTTTCCTAGAACAAAGTGGTTCTTCAGGCTACCCAAATCTCAGTGGCAACCAGGACACTATCACAAGCTTCCTAATCTTATATTTGCAGTTAAATTTGAGAAGCAGCAGACTTGTGTAAATAAAAACCTCTCCATCTTACATCTATCTCACAAAAACTCAAGAGAAAATTTTCCATAAATATTAAGATCTTTGAGACTTAGAATGAAAATTCTATCAGCGTTGCAAAGATTGATGGAAAATTGAAAATAGCACTACAGCCTATAAAACAATGAACCTTTACTTAAGGTTTACTAACAAAATAAACATCTGTTAATGTTTTAAGTAGAACTGGATCATAAATCAGTATCACAGGTAGCACTGCACTCTGAAGCCAATACATCAAAAGTATAATCTAATTTATGTTTGCTTCCCTTGTATTTGCTTAGCTCCATCTCATTATGATAATCACTAAAATGTACAACATACCTTTCTACCTAATAAATAAATTGGCTGACTTTATTTTAGTATAAATGGAGTGGGTGTGGCCTCGTTGGAGGTAGTGTGGCACTGCTAGGGTGGGCTTTGAGATCCTCCTTCTAGCCAAGTGGGAGCCAGTTTTCCACTATTTGCCTTTGGAACAAGATGTAGAACTCTCAGCTCCTCCAGTGCCGAGCCTGCCTGGATGCTGCCATGCTCCCAGCCTTGATGATAATGGACCGGACCTCAGAACCAGTAAGCCAACTCTAATTATATGTTATCCTTCATAAGAATTGCTTTGGTCATGGTGTCTGTTCACAGCAGTAAAACCCTAAACATCCCATCTCAAGAAAAGAAAAGGAAAGGGGTTCATATATCCTAGGCTGGCCTCAAACTTGCTTTGTAGCTGAGGATAATCTTGAAAATTTAGTCCTCCTACCTCCCAAGTGCTAAGCATCACTAACTAGATTTTATAGAACCCTGGGAACTAAACCAGGTCTTCCTGCATGCTAGAGAAGTATTCTCTCAACTAAACTACAGTCTGAACTTGTTCCAATTTGTAGTATTATATGGTACTGTTTGGGATCAATACTACTTACATTGATATGATGTATAAATTTAAATTTCAAAGAACACAAACAGCAGGCTGAGTCATGATTGTAGGTCACTTACCCCAGTTGGTAATACTCAAGGGGGAGTGATGACTGACTCAACTATAAGGATCTGGTGAAACAGAATGTTATTCAAGTCCAATGTGGGGAGAGCCTTGTGGTGAAGGTAAGAGGGAAGCCTGTTGCCATTCCCCAAAGTAACTCAAAAGCAAACTGGAGTCGTGGTTAAGACGGATTCTGAATTAGAATTACAGTGTGAAAATTGGACAGAGGAAAGACCTTTTTTATGAAAGTAAAAGACAGAAAGAATGAACCCTTCTCTAGGACAGACTGGGTGTTTCCTATGACAGAAAGTTTTAACAGGGCTGTGGGAGGGGCAACTGAGGAGCTGTCATCAACCTTAGCATGTGTGCTCGATGCCCATTTCCCAGCTTCAGATGACAAGCACCCTTCTGCATCTCTTTTGAAAGAAGACAGATAAAACAATCAAGTAATGAAGGCAATTCAATTCTAATAGCCTAGGCAGGAAAGCGTCCTCTTGGCACTCCTCCATGCTTTTGTGTAATGCGGTTTTCTGCAGCGTCCCTTAAGGTTTCTGCAGGGAGTGACCTTGCTTGGACTTGGCTGTCTCAGGTTTCCTTTGTAACACACTGACAAACTGATTCCTGGGACACCTTGAGTCTGCAAGTCATGACCATTTATTTGGTTCTGACTAACTTTACTCTGTAAGTTTTTTGAAAGGTCAATAAACTTGAGATAACACATTCAGAAAAACAGCTCTGTATCAAGTTTTTAAGCCCTTTTATAAATCTTATATCTTTGTTTTGAAGGGACTTTGAGTAATGTTTTGTCTCACTTACAAAACCAGTTAACTAAGCAACTTGACATATGTTAAGTACACTTGCATATTTAATACTGTGGCTAAGTGTAACTCAACAACAAAGATAAATGCAGGGCTAGCTGATGTTCATGTTTGAGTACCATGGAATATACTCAGTCAGATAGAGGGCTTCTTGGCACAACCAAGACACATAATAAACACGAGTCTGATGTAGCAGCGATTTAGTTAAACCGCTTTGGCTCTTGGTGGGCTGTGTGCACGCTGTACCTGCTCAAGAGCTCTCTGGATTCACAAATCACACACACAGACACACCAGATAATATTGACTTGACTAGCTCAATGGCTGCACACTTTTAAATCTCCCTGCTGCTAGCATACACTCTCCCTTTCAACTTTCCAGAGTCAACTTGCTAAATCAACATTTCATTTCTGCTACCCCAGACCCAAATGGGGGAGTGGACCCAAGGGCCACTTTCTCAAGTCTTACATGGCTGGTTTGGTTCTTCCCTGCAGCTCTCCTACCCCAGTTCCTTGCCCGTGAAATCTAAAAGTCCAGCCTCCCTCTTTCTGCCCAGCCATTGGCTGTATGGCAATTCTTTATCATCAATTAAAGCCAGCTGGGGTTAGCAACCCTTAGATCTGGAAGTGGCTCTTGGAAGCAGAATTAAGACAAAGCATTAGAACTTATTCCCAACAGTCTGGTGCCAGTGTGCCACAGCACTCTTTTTAAGTAGGAAACTCCAAAATAATGACAACACACAGTCTACATGCACCAGTAGCAATCATTTATCATCAGTAAGTCTTGTGCACACTACACACAGTTGTATGTGCTGTACATTCATCTAGCAGGCAGCACTATGGGCTTATTACAGCAGTACCATCATTAGTCAGGAATCCATTCTGTTGTCATGTGACGATGAGTATGCGATGACTAGGTGGTAGGAAGACTTCAGCTGCATTATAATCACAGGAATGAGAGTGACTGTCTAGAGCCTTGTGCACGGTGCATGACTCTACTGTCTTCATGAGACCCTTGGATGTGTACTTGGGATCTCTAGTTTTTCCATTTTATTTTAAAAAAAAATTCATACCAACAGAAAACCAAAACAGTACATTGTACACCCCTCTTAGATTATGAATATTGTATGGCATTTACTTTGCCTTACTTATTTTTTCCCAAGCTATCTGAAGATAAATTATAGGTACCACAGCATTTCAGTCTTGAGTATGGCTCCACATACTCCTTGAAGACGGGGCTTTTACTTAGAAGCCACAATATCATTATTTCACCCAAGTCAGCATTGAGGCAAAAACTGTCTAATAAGCTCATATCCAAATTATCTAATTATCTCCCAAATGTCTTTTACATTTTTAATTCAAGGAACCAAATTCAAATTAAAATCAGGCATTACATTTAGTTGTTTTATTTCTTGAGGATCCTTCTATTTAGAACAGTACCCTCCTTGTATTTGTTTTGATAATGTGAATAATTTTACATATTTTAAAATATTCACATTGTCCTACATAATGCCCCAAAGTCCTAAATAGATGCCAGGTTGTAGCGGTGCACACCTTCTATCCCAGCATTCCAAAGGAAGAAGCTGGTGGATCTCTGAGTTTGAGGCCAGCCTGGACTAGAGGGTAAGGTCCAGGATGTGTAGAGAAACCTGGCTCGAAAAAACAAAATGAAACAAAAAAGAAAAAAGAAAAAGAAAGAAAGATAATGTCTGGGTTAATCGTATTTCCACATGATTATATTCATTATACATATTTTGACAAGTATACAAGGTGTGTGTATTGCTAGTAGCACTATTGACATGACAAAGGAAAATATTAACGTTCCATTATTGCTAATATTAGCTGTGGAATCATGGCTTTGATGGCGTCTATTATATTTATTCCAATAAAATACATTTTTTTGTGTTAAAATAGTTTTGAATTTACTTATTATACTTATACAAATGTTTTACTTGCATGTCTTTGTATGTCTGTCTGTGTTCTATGTGCCTGGTACCTGTAGAGGTAGTTTGATCAGTTATGGCATAGTTTTATCAGTAAGCCACCAAGTGGGTGATAAAAATTGAACCTAGGTCTTCTGCAAGAAGTGCTCTTAACTGCTGAGACCTCTCTTTCTCTCCCATCTATTTTCTCTGCTCTCAGCTAAGGCCAGGGAGAATATGTATTTTGTGTCCAGGTAGCTTTGTATCCAATAGTAAACAGACTACATTTGACATTGTAACCATGACTACAATTGACAGTTACAAAATGTCACCTTCTTCAGCTACACTCTCCTGAAAGTGCACACTGACTCTTCTTTTACTCCCATGGATTAGAAGTTTTAAAATCTATTAATATTACTGTACTGTTTTTACACTGAAATTTCCCCAAACTTGGAAAATTGGAGTTCATCTGTTCTCGAGACATATCCTACTTCAAATTAAGTAGAATTGCTAATAGAAGTCACTAGTTTGAGTAATTCCCAAACCAAACCATATTACTATCAAATTTATTTTTCAACTGTCTCTAAAAATCGTGGATTTCAATTTTTTTAAATCAATATACAGTATTTGAGAACATAGTTATCCTGGTCTTGCTAGGCCCAGGAATCTTTCTGACAGAGTCAAAACTCCAGGGAGACTCTGAATTCAACCCAAGGAGAGGCTTCCAGCAAAGATTCTCTACCACATTTGGGGCACAGAGTCCCAAACTACCCATGAAAATACTGTCACAGAAACAGTGCTTGTGACTTTTGATTTTTTTTCTAAACTGCATTGTATTTTTAGAAACCCAGGAAAAACCCCTTACCTTTTAAATTTTAATATGTAATTTTCCCTTAAGTTGTATCTCAACAAATAATTTGCCTGTGTTATTTCCAAGATCTGTTGATCACCCTCTAAATAAACTTTAAAAAACTAACATCCATATATAATGATGTGTATGATCCAACTGGACAGAAAATTATTTTTGAAATGTACTTGTGACAATTAAATGATAAAAAGGGCACACTAAAGTACAATGGTGTTGACATATGAATTTGCTTCCTCGGGATCCACACTTCCCTTCCTTCTTTGCAACAGCCCTTGATGTCTTTTCTGTGGATCCCTATAATTCTGAATAAGCTGACTCCACTCTTTTGGACCCAGAGACTGATCAAGAGTGGACATGGAACTTGAGCAAGTGGAGCAAGGGAGCCGGTCAGATCTGGCCTGAAGATGCTGGTATCCACATTTTTGTCATGAACTCGAACGCCCTTAAACTTCTGGCCTTTACTTCTGTTCTACTGTCCACTCATTTATTTCATAATTGTTTATGAACATTTACTGTGTGCTAAATGGGATGAACAGATTAGTTGCTGGTAAAATATGAAGTTGAAAAAGGCATGGCCAGTTAACTGACATTTATATCCCAGCCAAGGATGCTTCGTGGCTCACATTTACTGCCCTACTCCTTGTGAATTCAAGGCCAGCCTAGCTAACATAATGAGACTTAGTCTCAGAAGAAGAAGAAAAGGAGGAGGAAGAAGAGGAGGAAGAGGAGGAGGAAGAGGAAGAGGAGGAGAAGAGGAGGAGGAGGAGGAGGGAGAGAAGGAGAGAGAGAGAGAGAGAGAGAGAGAGAGAGAGAATGAACGAATTTAGAGTAAGAAACAGGAAACCATGTTTGAAAGTCAATAGGTCAATATTCACGACTTACCGAACAAACTTTAGAGATGGATCAGATCAGCCTGGCTGTTTCAGATAACATCTTGGCTAAGTAGAAGACTTGAACATAGAGCTCTTTAAATTATGGGCATGCATCTGTCTCTGCACCCGAGTGTGCTGCCCATGGAGGTCAGAGCTATTAGATCCCCTGGAGCTAGAGTCAGTCACAGGCAGTGACAGCTTCCTGATGTGGGTTATAGGAAGCCAACTGCTGAATCCAGATCCTCGGCAAGAGCAGCACATACTCCTAACTGATAAACCATCTCTCCAGACCCTAAACACATTTTTTTTTTTTGATAGAGGGGATAATGTTAAGTATATCAGTCTATTCTGAATTACTTAAGTATTTGGGGTTTAGGTAAAAATTACTTTCTGTAATCTAATTGCAAAAGGTAGGATTTAAAAGTCCTTTCTATCATTATTAGCATCAAATCCAAAGTGCAACCTTCCCTTGAAACCAGTTTTCTTTTTGCAGAGAAATACACATTTGGATGTTAAGAATAATAGCATCTTTCATGTTTTACTAAATGTTTATCAAGAGCATATGAAGACAAGACACAATAGTACCTTGAGCTAACTCTATTAGCCGGGGTTCCCCAGAGGAACAGAACCAAATGAATATCTTACAAGAAAAGTTATTAGATTGGCTTATACCGTATGGGATAGGTAGTTCAACAACAGTTGTCTACATGCTAGAGAGGCTGAGAACCTAGTAGCTTCTCAGTCCACAGAGCTAAAAATGTCTCCATGGTCCAGCTGCTGATCTCCAGTAATTAGAAGGGTAAAACTGGACTAAGGCATCAGGAAAGGAGGCAGTGGAAGAAAGGGGTCGGGGCAAGGCAGGCAGGTAAGAACAGCAGCTTTCCCTCCGATCACTTCTAATCTGGCCTCCTTGCTGGCAGATGCTGCCCTCCCTAGAGGGGTACCATCATAACATAAAGGAGGGTCTTCCCCCTCCATCAGTTCTTGTAAGAATTATTCTCACAACTGGCCCAGAAGCAAGTCTCTGACAAACAAGTTTAGCCATCACAATCCCAGTATGAAAAATTTGGATACAAACCCCACACTCGACACTCCTATAGCCCATGTGATTTGATTACACATGGAACATAAAATTTAGAGCATGTTTTTGCAACGAGGCAGATCATATTTCTGAAGAGTCATCAGAATCATGAGGGTAGTTCTCCAGAGTTAAACACTCCCATGTTGCCCTGGGCTCTCTCCCTTGAGAGTGAGCGCTGCAGCAGCCATCCTTCACCCTTGCTCCCTGTGTTCTGTCACTAATCACAGGGTGGAAAAAACCACTTAGACATGTGTGTGTGTGTGTGTGTGTGTGATTTGCAGAGTAGAGAGAGGGCCCTGAAACAACACCCTGTGGGGACAAACCATGAAGCTGGTGGAGGATAACCTGAATTAAGGTATAGTACATGTTATTTATAAGTGTTACTATCAACTGTGTTTTCTAATGCTAGCCAAGCTAGAGAGACAAAAATCATTATTAACAGTTGCAAATTTAATTCTGATGAAAATGTGGACTGGGTGCTGTGAGTCTAGATTAAATAACTGATGCAATAGAAAATTAAAGATTAAAAATCCATAGTCGGGATCACATATAAAAATCAATTTGGAAGTAGAGTATTTGCTCATTACATAAGGCATGGAAGTAAAGTTGGGAATGTGGTAGGGGAGGGGACGGGGGGGGGGGCTCCTCACTATTCTGCTTAAAACATTTCATCCTAAGCTTCAGAAATGTGCCTAAGTGATCAGGCAGGAACAGTAGACTCGAGGATAGTAGCTGAGGCTTACTTCGTTTAAGCTATACCCAAGAAGCACACGAAAGAGAAAACTACATGTCAGAATAGCTTTCACTTACTTTTATCAATATAAAATGTGCTGAGTAATTCTCCATCTCTCGGTTTTATCACGGAAGCTGATTTAGGGTTCAATTCAGTCTTATCCTAAATGATAAAGCCGCAGAGTTTGTGAGATAAAGGCGATTCTATACACTCTGTAGATGTCCCAACACTCTCAACGAGGGTTAGTGTGGCTTTTAATTTTCTCACGCTCCTACTTTGGTTATGTGGTATAAGTTCTTTATTTAAAACTGTCGGAAATTTTAAAAAGCAAACACACAAAGAAACTACTATTATGGACCCTCAAATAATAATAATAATAATAATAATAATAATAATAATAATAATCCTGTTTCCCCCGCCCCTGGGCACAAGATTTATATTTATTTACAATCATGGACTGACAAACAGCATGCCAAGAACTCTTGACCGGCAGTCAGGCTCCAGCACAAATGAGACAGGATGGTCCTGATGGCTCTGAGAGCAATCATGGCCCCTTGGGTTGGTTTGGTTTTTAAATTGATTTTTATGGTTGGGCTATACATATCACTGAAAGAGTCATAGGGAGGGCGGTGTCTACAAAACTTAAAAATGTAATATCGCTTAAAAACTTAAAACCCTGACAAGACAGTAACTTATTAAATTGTTTAAAAGAGTTACAGGAAATTCACACCAGCTCAAGAATTCCAAATGTTCACGGATAGGAACTAAAACGTAGGCAATAAGTGATTGCGCAAACCATAGATTTGGGGCAGGAGGGCGTCCTTAAACTTAACCTTGCAAGCCAGATGCAACCATTAGGCCAAGCACCCCCAGCAACAGGGTCCCCTCAGCCGGATACCCGGCCCAAAGCAGCACCTTGCAGCCAGCCTGAGCAAGGGCGCTCGCCGCCCAAAACCACTCTACATCCCGACCTAACTCCTGGATCTTCGTCCCAGCGTTCACACCAACGGTCCAGGTGAAGTTTTAGAATATGGTAATCTCCCGTGGCTGACTTTGGCGGAGTTCACGAGGCGGCAGGGGCTGGGAACCCACTTGGCGTGATCCAGGGCGGTGGCTGACGCGAAGATGGTCTGCAGCCACGGCACGGTCAGATCTCTCAAGAAAAACTAAGTCGATGTCCCTCCTCCCACGCGAACCTCGCCCACTTCTGCCGCTCCGGGCCAAGCTCACCTCGCCGTGGTCCGAAAGTCCCAAACCCACGTCCTCAGTCTGCTGGAACCCATCAAGCATTAGGACCGCGCGGGATGTGCCAGAGCCTTGCAGCATAGCAGGAGGTGGGCGTGGCTTCTCAGAGAGGGCGGCTCCCGGCGGGGAGGGGGGGGCAAACGAGAAGCTCGCGTCACGCCAGATCTAAACGTTGATTGGCTGGAGTGCGGTGCGCGGAGCCCGCCAGCGTCTCCGCCCAGCCCCGCTGCTCCTCCTCCTCCTCGCCAAGCCGCTCTGCCAGCGCCGGCTCGAGAGGGAACGGCTCAGGCCGTCACCGCCAGCCCCGTGCGGACGCGGAAAGGCGGAAGGAGGACGCGCTCGTCGACTTGCTCCTCCCGCACCGGACTCCCCAGCGGGCACAGAGCCCAGGGGAGGAGCCGTCGCGGTCACGCCCCGCCTCCCGCCGGGACGAAGCTGCCGGCCGGCCACCGCCCCCCGTCCCCGGTCGGCGAGACCCGCCCCCGGCCCGCCCCGGCGGCATGGAGGGGCAACGTTCTTGACGGCCGTGCCGCCGCCCGGGCGCTCGGCTCCTCCCGCCGCCCCCGCTCCCTCGCTCGCATGTCCGCACCGCCTTAGCTGAGGATGCTGAGGATGAAGCTGCCACCGAAGTCGACGCACCCCAGCGAGCCGCCGCCCGACGCGGAGGAGCCCGAGGCGGACGCGCGGCCGGGCGCAAAGGCTCCGCTGCGCCGCCGCCGCGACTGCCGCCCGCCGCCGCCGCCCACGGGCCTGCCGCGGGGACCCCCGCCGCCGCCGTCGCCGCCCCGGGGGCTCGAGCCGCCTGTTGCTAGCGGGCCGACGGCGGGCGCGGGCATGCCGGGCGGCGGCGGGCACGCGGCGGCGCTGCGCGAACAGGAGCGGGTGTATGAGTGGTTCGGGCTGGTGCTGGGCTCGGCGCAGCGCCTTGAGTTCATGTGCGGGCTGCTGGACCTGTGCAACCCGCTGGAGCTGCGCTTTCTCGGCTCGTGCCTGGAGGACTTGGCGCGCAAGGACTACCACTACCTGCGCGACTCGGAGGCGAAGGCCAACGGCCTCTCGGACCCAGGGTCGCTGGCCGATTTCCGAGAGCCCGCCGTGCGCTCGCGCCTCATCGTATACCTAGCGCTGCTGGGCTCGGAGAACAGAGAGGCCGCTGGCCGCCTGCACCGCCTCCTGCCCCAGGTGGACGCGGTGCTCAGAAGCCTGCGCGCGACTCGAGCCGAGGGCTCGCGGGGCAGCGTGGAGGACGAGCCGAGTGGCGATGGCGAGCAGGACGCGGAGAAGGACGGCCCCGGCCCGGAAGGCAGTGGCTGCGCCAAGCTCGGGACTGGAGGCGGGCTCGGCTTCAGGGCCCAAGAGGAACTGCTGCTGCTGTTCACCATGGCTTCGCTGCACCCGGCTTTCTCCTTCCACCAGCGGGTCACCCTGAGGGAGCACCTGGAGAGGCTCCGCAGCGCACTCCGGGTGGAGCCGGAGGACGCGGAGGTGGAGCCCAGCAACTTTGCGGGCTCCAGGGCCCAGGTAAGGTGCGAAGAAGTGCAGTCGCAGCTCCGGCCTCCGCCTCGGCGGGCCTCAGAATCCAGCTCTGACCCCAGCCTCATGCAGGTGTCTCGGAATAACCACTCCGCGGCTCTCAGCCATGGGTAGTCATCGTCATTTTCTTGGGTGGCTCATTTCCAGTCACCCACATGCACATTGAGCCACCCGCCATAACAGAATGCTCTAGAATTCTCTTCTGATGTGCACGAGTTATCACGGAAGACTGGAGCTCCCTGACCCTAGACCTCAGAATTAGGAGGCTCGTGGGACATTTTGGGCTCGAGTATTTGGGTGCTAGGTGCAAGGGGAAAAGCCAAGCGCTTGGGGCTGTCAACCACCGTCCGTTTAGCCCTGGGTGGGCTGTTTCCTAGTCTCAGCCTGTTTAAAAACCGCCTTACCCCTTGGCACTGCCAGGTTACTGTGGCATAAGGAACTTTTTATACTTAGTGTGTGCTAATTAAGGTTTTGAATAGGTCTTTTGGCTTTTAGTCGGAGAACTTTGTATTCACTGGGAGTGTGTGTGTGTGTTCCGGTGGGTATTCTGTGGAGACCTATGAATTGGCTGACCTAAGTACAAAAATCGGTCATCTAGGTAAAGACTTGGGATGGCCTGGCTAAACCTTTAACAGACTACCAAACAAGCTTTCCTAAGGGGCTTGATTTCTACTTCAGATTTGGGGTCTGGTGATCTCTTAGGTCTTTAGGCATTAACGTTGTCTGAAAGAGTTATTAAAACACATTTAGTACATAGGAATCCACTTATCGAAAACTTTAAAGAATTTTTACAGTCTTGAAAGTAATTTAATTAGGCCCAATAAACCACTTAAGAATGGCGATTTAATGGGGATATGTTTCAACTGCAGTAAAAACTGTAGATTAAGACCTTATTTTTGTGGATCAGATCTGATTTGGACGCCATGCTTTTCCACTTTAAGGGGGGGAGGTGTTCCCTCCCTCCGCGCTTGAAAGTTAACATGTATCAGCAGTCATTCAATATGGTAGAACTAAAATTGAGCATTATGTTTCACTAATGATTGTATAGACTCATTACCAAAGAACCCTGGGCATTTAGGATAGGTCTCAAAGGGCCTGCCTTAGAGATAATGTAGGCTGAGTACTTCTTTCTTTTTTTTTCCCCGTGAGGCATTTGTGAAATCACAATTTCATGTTTTATCTTATAAATCTTAACAAAATCCAGATGTAATAAGACTAATACCTTGCGTTTTCTTGATGAGTGTAAAATCATACCATCTTCTAGTGTCTCTACTACCAGCACACACGTTTGTGTAAATGATAATAAAAGCTTAATTCACCCTTCAGCCTACTCACTAAATCTACCTGAAAAGCAACACCACAGAGCTGTTAAATTTAGAGAAGAGAGCAGGTTGGGGACATGTTTTCTTATGACAATATAAGATAACCTTGAATTTGGTCTGATGAAAGTGTCCCACAACAGAACAGTTTACATCATTCCATTCATAGTATACTAACACAGGTACAGCACTAATTGCAGAGTTTTAACTGTGAGGATCTCCTTTCCCTTAATGTTGCTTTGAATGTGGTACTGTAAAGCAGACGGAGAGGGTAGATACGTGCTAATCAGAGTAATGAGATTTTTATTGTGACTGCAGTGCATGGCCTTTTCTGGCCACCAGTGAGTGCTGGGAGGAGTGGACAAAGGGGATTGGGCATCCTGCCACTAATTTCAGCACATCATCACTTCTCAGGAAGTGGGAGTAGGGAATAAATGCTACAGGGATTAACATGCTAAGACAGCGCGCTAGACACTGGGGCTATTGCTTAGCGCGTATTTCCCAGGTAGTTGTTTATCTCCCGTAGTTGTTTAGGGTTGATGAACAAACCATTTCTTTCTGATGAAACAACTTAGATCTCACCTATTGGAGGTGTGTGTGTGTGTGTGTGGGGGGGGTATTGTGGGTCCCCAAGTCCACCAGCTGACGCTGTTTTGGACTTGATGTTTGAGCGAATCTTGTTGCTCACAGGCTGTCATTCTTGAGGCTGCTGGTGCAGGTGGGCTTTTTAAAGTGCGGATTCCCGCGGTCCAGCCCAGCTGTTGCTCGGCCCTCGGTGACCTAAGCGCACAGAAGTTAGGGCGCGGGCGGGATTCTGCAGGGAGGGGGCTGGAGCGCATGCCGGCCGCTCTTGGAGGCGCGGGGTCCTCCGGAGGACGCTGGGGTCGCGCGTGGTCGCGGCCCGCAGACAGCCGCAAGTCGGGGTTGCCCCTCCTCCGCCCGGCAAGATGGCGGCCGCGCAGCCCACGTGACCAGTGCCGTTCAGCCCTGGCCCCGCCCGGGCCCCAGCCTGGCTGAAGGGCTGGTAGTGGAGGTGGAGAAGCACGTGGGCCCAAGGCTGGTGGCGACTTAGACCTGATAAAGGAGAAATTCATGGGGCTGCATTTTAACTTGCCCTGGAAGTAACTTTGGCTGCAGCTCTGCAGCTTCTCATTGCTTAGGAATCATATTTGTCTTTATTAGTGTTTATGACCAAGGGAAGCATATCCGAACTCAATTTTTTGTTAAGGTATACTGGTTCAGAATACCGTACCTAGCTTTAGAATTGTACCTAATAACTATAAAGTGGGTTTCTGGGTTTCTTTAATTTTTTTAAACTAATGACATTTATGGATAAAACTTGAATGACAGCTTTATATTCTGTGCCCTGAGGGTGAAGTTCAGCACACAATGTCTTAACCATGGACAGTGTGAGTTGGTGCTTATTAGTCCACATCAGAGAAACAGGAATAAACAAATGTGGTTTTACTCTTAGAAGTGACAGTTCATAGCTTTTAAAATGGGGTTTGGATGATTCTGTACATTATATAAAAACTTGAGTATTGGGCCTCCTTTTAGGAGACTTGACATAAATCTTACTTTCTTCCCAGCTGCAATAAACCATTATGCTTGTATATATAGCTCCACAAATAGGCCCAAGGAACAGTAGTGGGAGTACTCATTAATGTATCTTAGGATGTGTGTAATTCTTTGTAGAGTTCTCATATGTGAAAATAGCTGCAAACACCAAATGTTAAACACAGTTCTCTTCCTGTTATTAATAAGATAAGCCATAAAGACTTAGGAACAAAAACCCCCTGTGGCTTTAGGAACTAGCTTTATTCCTGTGTTTGAATGATTTATAGGCACTGACACTATTCATGGGTATTCGCTTTTAGAAGGTTTTCCCTTAACTATCGATGCAGAGTTATGAGAAACAAACCACATTGGTTATCTTGGTAGTCTACAGTGGTTGGTATTGTGTGGTTGCTCTTTTGGTTGTTCTTAATGCTTGAAGCTTGGTTGTTTGACCTGACAAATAGTATTAACATTTGAATAAAAGATCCTGTGTCTTAGTGTCACTTAAACTCATAAGCCATACTTGAACGCATCAAAATTAAGTGGCCACAAGTCCTTTCTTTACCTACTAAAATTAGTAAATTTAGTAGGGGGGAAAACCTTGTGAAATTGTCCCCTTTTCTGTAAATGTGCAGATTGGTTGTATTGTTCTTGACTGACCTATTATTTCTACTCAGTTTGCAGTACAGATAACGTATGAGTTGTGCTGGAGCTTGAGAAAGAAAATTTTATAGTGGGTTTTAGTCTAAATTTTACTTCTCCAAGAAAATCTGGACGCATTTGTGTCAGTCAGAGTGCATAGAGAGCAGCTACCTAGAAGTTTGGATATTAGAATTCTGTTGTATTAGATGCTAAAATATGTATGTAAGGGATGACAATAAAAGGGAGTAGTGTTTTGTTGTTTCTGAGACGGTTTCACATTGTAATTCAAGCTTGCCTCAAACTGGGGGATCCTTCCTCTGTCTCCAAAGTATGAAATATAAGTATGAGCTAATTCTGTTGGCTAGAAGTCCTATCTAAAATTCATTAGTAATATACACTGCATTTGTTTTCTTAGGCCATTGCTAGAATATATCTCATGGTGAAGTGTTGGTGGGTCTTCCCTGAGGTTTTCTCACTTATTAAAAGTAGTCTTCATTAGCATTTGAGTCAGGTCGGCCTCCTAGGTGGTCTAAGGGAAACAGATGTAGCACTGCATCTCCAGATGGAGGTGGGAGCAGGAATAGCCATGTCCTCTAGTGAAATGCTTGGTTTGCTTGACTGCAGCAAGGAATACAAGCATCAGTTGTGATATAAAACACTGTTGGAAGAGGCTTTTTACAGTCAGGTAACTATTTTAGTTAGCAGGTGATTAGCAAAGTGAAGTGTATGATTTCCTGTGCAGAGGTTTTCTCCTGGGGTCCAGGTGTAGAAAGGAAACAAATGCTCTTCCTCCTCCAGCTAGGTAAGACCACTCTTGCCAGTGCACTCCTGCACTCGGAACTTCTTGATTCTGGAGATGGATGGGAGGCTGGTGTTGTAGAGCTCTGAGTGAGGCAGCGTGGTCTAGAACAGCACTTAGTAGGGAGGGGTTTACATTCCAGCCCTGAGACAGCAACCAGCCAACCTGAAGCTGAGCTTTAGTGCCCTCTATAAAAGGAGGGAGAGTGACTTCCTTTCTAGGTTGTGGTGATTGCACTAAGAGCAAGTTGCAAAATAATTCAGACTATTTTAAACACATTATCAAGCTAGTGCAGTTTTCTTTAACACTTTTTAAAGTGTCATGACTTTTTATTTTCAGGAAAGGGGGTCTTTCTGTGTGTGGGGCTTTTTGGTTTTATACTTAAAGCCCACAGGGTAGAGAACTTTTACATTCTTATTACTGTAATTCTAGATAGATTGATTTTTCCCCCCTTGGTTTTTCGAGACAGAATTTCTCTGTATAGTCCTGGCTGTTCTGGAACTCACTTTGTAGACCAGGCTGGCATCGAACTCAGAAATCCTCTGCCTGCCTCTGCCTCCCAAGTGCTGGAATCAAAGGCGTGGGCCACCACTGTCTGTCGGGCTAGATTGATTTTCAAGAAAGATACATAGTTGAAAAGATAGTATTTGGTTTTCAAAAAGGATACATAGTCGAAAAAGAGTATTTGAGAGATATTTAGAAAAGTTATTTTTTGTAATATTTGCGTTGTTAAAAAAATCTTTTAAAACTCCCAAAGAAGAAATCCTCTCTAGGTACGAATACTTTCTTTTAGTATTGGACTTGGGACTATAAATGGAAGAAAATACATATTTTGAATTTAAGTTATCATTCACTTCAGTGTAGTTGTAGTCTACTTATTCACCACTTTTCACATTTAATTAGGAAGTAATAATTTAAATTTGTGTGGAGTCAAGCATGGCTACTACAAAAAAGCAACTTTATAGTTTGGTTAAGTTACATAATTCTTCAGTTAAGAGCACCAGTGGGGATCCATGTATTTAGGAGCAATTCTGCACCGCAGCTGTTGTGTATTTTTTTAGCTTATTTAATGTTTTCCATTCTTTAAGGAATATTAAGGTGGTGGTTGTTGTTTTCTGTTTTGTTTTTGTTTTTTGTTGTTGTTGTTTGTTTTTTGTTGTTGTTGTTTGTTTTTTGAGTTTTTTGCCAGTCACTGTACCTCATGTTTGTAATGCTCGTAGTCTTAGTATTTGGAAGGTTGAGAATTTGAGGCCAGCCAGGGATTTATCACAAACAACAAAACAGAAGCAAGAGGCTAGTACTCCCTGAGTGTTTCTGTACTTTTATGAAGAATTCTCTGCTCGTGCAGTAATTCTGGTTTGTAAACAGTCAGTGTGACAGGGAAGTGGTCTGTGGGGTGCTTGTTATGGGTAGTGGAGGCCCAGCCCTGGGTCCATTTCCTTTTGTTCTTGTGCTCTAGGGAATTTTTGGCCTTTGGTTCCCTGCCAAGTGGTTCCTTAGCAGTGTTCGTTGCTCACTCAAGGAGTAGTTTATCTGAGGTTTTATTTTATATGTATGTATATGTGTCATGTGTGCCTGGTACCCTCTGCGGGGCCATCACACACATGTTGCATACACTCACAGACATAAATAATACATAAATCAATAGTAGCGTTGCAATAAATTACATCGTTCTGAAGAAACTGAATTAAATTAGAATAGATAAGTCACTGTAGCTGACTTCAGACACACCAGAAGAGGGCGTCAGATCTCATTATGGGTGTTTTTGAGCCACCATGTGGTTGTTGGGATTTGAACTCAGGACCTTTGGAAGAGCAGTCAGTCCTTGCTAGATTTTTACATTATCTTTTATTTATTTTTTTTACCTCATTGCATATGTTGTAATTGCTCAGTCATAATTTCTTAAACCTGGGCGTTCAAATGTAGCTCTGGAAGTACTGCTTTAAGACTGAATGCCTTGAACAGTGATCTTCTCTTTTTGGTCTTATTTGTGCTCCCTCCTTAAGCCTCGGTAGTGGGATGTACAGATGGGTACAGAGGTCAGAATTACTGACCACTGCTTTACTGTTTGGATAATTGGTTTACAGAGCGTCTCCTGCAGGGTTTGGTCTCCAGCTTGTGACTTGTATGAGAAAGATGGGGAATGGAGAATACTTTGCTTGTGCATAGGAAGTTAAAAACTTGACTTTGGGCACAGAAATGAGCCCTCTGTGGAGTCACGTGGCAGTTTGGTGATTATGAGTAAGGCTGTGTAAATTGGGATAGTTTCCTAGAGTAAAACTGATTTTTGTTTTAAGTGGTCCTGGAGGGAAAGTGGTTATGTGTGATCGGAGGCCTGTGGTGTTAGAGTACTATTTGAGAAAACAGGCTGTTCTAAACAGAGGTTGCACGGTGCAGCGGTGCAGCGAGAGGCTGTTGCTTTTGGAAATGGTTTGTTTTCCCTTGGACGGGTAAGTGGACGTCCTCACAGGTTCGATTAAGTGGCAAATGCCAATACAGTCTGGACCCACTCGACCGCCTGTCTGTCACTGTTGAGGCCCTTAGATGTGTACATGGTTCCAAGAAGACTTCTGCACTGAAGGTGGAGCTGTGGCTCTGCTGGAGGACCTAAAAGGTCTGGTGGCTCGGGCTGTTAACGTCCGAGTTTAGTTTGCTTCTTTCAGAGGGCGTCTTTGGTCTTGTCCTCTGTGTTCTCCTCTCTTGTGCAGGAAGGCTGTAAAGGGAAAGGCGCTAGAGCATAGCTGTGGGCTAGGGAGGGGTGTGTGCAAGGCTAGGTCCTTCTGCACTCTCTCTGTCCTTGTCACCTCACCCCAAAACATCTTGCTGTGGGCATGGACTAGCGTAGGAATGAAGCAGTTCCAGATCCACTTCCCACCTTCCTTGTACAGAAGGTATTTACTGCCTGTTTGTTTCCTGTATCCTTGTCATTGTGTGTCCTCTGTAGAATTTGTTTTTCAGCATGCACTTGTCGTCTTAACAGGTGGCACTATCTAGATTGACTCGGCAGAAGCATGAAGAGTTAGCCGAGTACACAAAGGTCAATCCTTAAGTAAAATCTAAAATCTGCTTCCCTCCTTTGCTGCTTGCAGCCTCCACTTCCTTCTCCCTGGTCGGCTTCTGGGTCGGGTGATTGTGCTGGCGCTTTCTTAATGGGTCAGTTCCCCTAGAGGGAATGATACCGACTGTTTTAACTTCTCAATTAGTAATTAGAAAGAGGCCCTAAACTTCACAGCGAGTGATAGTGACAGTTCCCCTGCCGCCTTGTTTCCCCCTGTTCAGGCCTGCATAGTTTTCCACTGTTATCCCACATATGTTGAGAAGAATGTGCTAGAAAGAAGCAGTTATGATGGCAGAGTATATGTACCCTATAAATCACCGCCAGCACTCTCTTCAGTAGTTGGTATACATACCCACGTTATACTGTAGCCGGGTCTGTCATCCTCTTGCTGAACCATCTGAGACCCACATGTGCACACTGACAGTAAAAATAAATTACTAAGGAGGGAGAAGGGAGAGAGGTGATTGAAACTGTTTACTAAGCTCCTTTCGGGTAAGGGCTGCCTAAGAGGATGGGAAAGCTTTGTTTATTTCTCGTGGCGCTTGGGATGGAAACTGGGATCTAGAACATGCTGAGCAGGTTCTCTGCTGCCGAGCCGTACGCTAGCACTGCATTACTGTTCATTTCTTAAAAGGCTGCAGAACAGCGTTGGATTTCTAATTAGCAAAATCTCTCAGGCAGACGTGGGCTGTAAGGAAAGAGTATATGACTTAAGTTAGGATATGTATGAGCTTACTTTTAAAAATTGATAGCATTGCAAGTTGGTAAAGACTGGGAGACCGAATGTTTTAGCGGTTGGGCCCTGAAGAGATCTGTGTTCTCCTTATGACAAGGAGAACACTTTGTAAACACTCCTATTACCTTGGGTTTCTAGAAGGTGGGAGTAAGGATTAGTTACCAAGAGTATTTAATGTACTTTACTCACATAAATAAAGCTGTCATCTGGAATCCCACACACATTGTCAGACCAGTTTGGGCCATTAAACAGCAGGAGAAAATGCCTTACATGAGGTCCCTGACAAGTTTCAGGTCCTCTCTTCTGTCATTTCTTGATGCAGTTAAAAAGTCAGTGTATGTTTTGTTCTTGAAACAAGTGATGTTAAAATTAGTGGTGTTTTGAGGTAAAATGTCAGGATGGAGGAAGGGAAGGGCTATTTTTGGTTTTTCTGCTTAACTACAGTCTTATAATAACAATAGACACATAGCACTGCTTTAATTCTGGAGAGCTATAAGCTTGGTGTGCTTTTTATTATTATAAAATCCAATCTTTGAGGCACACCCCCATAGTCACTGGTGATGGATGGGCTACGTAGACTCAGTCAGGGTCAGAGTGTCTGGTTTCTGTGTGACTTGACTTTGACAGTAAGCCATCCATACATGGTGTTTCTTGCAAAGATTTGTATGTGTTGATGGTGCTGTTGATAACACTTTCCTACTGGAACATCTTGTTAGGCTGTTACTAAAACTAATCAGTAGATAAACTTTATGTAATGATTAGCATACACAGTACCTCGGGAAATTAACATAAAGTATACTAGTTATTTTATATGTCCTTTTGATTCTGGTTCATGTGGTATAGAATGAATACCACTGGTAACTCTGATTAGCAACATTGGATTTCTGTGTGTAAGATAGCTGGGAAAGAAAATATTTGAAAAGATTATTACTTTTAAATAAAAATGAGCATTGATACTGCTACTTGTGACTCTGACACATGGTATCTTTTTACCCTTAATGTTTAATCACTTGTAACTAGTATAATCATTATTCAGACTGTATGACTTGACTCTGTGGAATTTTCTCCTCTGATGTAGATTAACACATTTTCTCTTCTAGAACGACTCTGCCTGTGGTGACTATATACAGAGTAATGAGACTGGTTTAGTAGAGCAAGCCCAGATACCTCCAGACGGACTCACTGTGGCCCCTCATCGAGCTCAGCGAGAAGGTGTGCTGCATTTGTTGTTTTCACACTGATCATCATAGGGTTTTGAAGTTGTTGCTCTTGCTGCTGGTGATGATGGTGGGTGGGTGGGTGGTTGGTTTGTTGGTTGAGAAAGGGTCTCACATAGCCCAAGTTAGCCCAGATTCACTATATATCTAAAGCTGACATTGAACTCCTGATTTTTTGGCCTCCATCTGCCAAGTGCTAGGACGATAAGCCTGTGCCACCAGGCCTAGTTTATGTGATGCTGGGGAGCTAATTTAGGGGTCATACATGCTAGATAAGCACTCTGTCAACTGAGCTACATTGCTGGCCCCAATTCTGGTTAATTCTTAATTCTTAGTTTTAGCGAAATCCTGTTGGGCCTGGGCTTTTGCCCAAAAGCAGTGCTCCAAATGTTCTGACTTCTGTATTCTGTGCTCCACAGCCCTGTACTGTCCTCTCCTGTGTGTCTGGCCTATGTCGTGGACAGTTGTCTCTATGGCTGTCTTTTAAACCTCTATGTGTGCTTCTGGAGGGCTAAGACTTTATCTTATTACTTAAATACTTAGTGTAGTATTTCATCTATAGTGTTCAGTGTTTACTATTAAAAGGAAGAAAGAAAACCAACAAAGGTCATAATATCAGGGTGAAGAAATTGTTCACACCCATTTCCTGGTAGCCATGCAGTTTTAAAGAGGAATTATGGGAGTGAAAGCACATTACCATCTAAAAAGAAATGGTCTGGGTGCTCCCTTTTCTTTGCATTTGGGAAGTCCATAAGCTCATACTGGGAGGAACTTGGAAACAAAATGTGGGCTACTGTGTAGGTTGCAGATGAGCCAAGGATCCTTAAGACATACTCAGTCGCAACTCTGAGTTTGTGTCAGTATGCCTCCTTTTCACCATGGTCTTTTTGACGCAGTTTTCCTGAGAGGAAGTCTATGTCTGTTTAATTATTCCATATGTTTATCTAATTACCACCTCTGTTTACGATGATCATGGTACTGTCCCGATTAAACTTTAACCTGAGACTACTTCACCTCAGTTCAGCTCATTGAACGTTAGTAACCTGATGCAGAATTTAACTTTTATAATGTTTTGTTCTCATAAAAACTTGTTGAGGTTTAGACTATTTCAAAATGGTATTTCAAAAGCAGTTATTTGAAAGTGGTACTGTGGGTCTTCATTTTTAACTGTTAAAAACGTGAAGTATAATACATGCTCTCTGGCTTAAGTTTACAAGGGTTAGTACACGTAACAGCAGGTATAACCTGAAGCTGAAGCCATATTCCCAACTTGGTAACAGCATCAGCGCTCCGACCCCCCCACCCCCCTTTTCCCTCCGCTAAACAGCAAATACAAAAGAGCTGGCTCAGCTGGTAACGTGCTTGCGAGCATAGGACATGGAAATTAGATCCCTAGCACCTATGTACAGAAAGTCAGGCACAGCAGCAGAGTTCACTGACCGACCAAGTCACTGAGTTCCAGCTCTAGAAAGACGTTTTAGGGTGGGCGTGGTGCTGGGGAGAAGGATGACCCAAACTGGCCTTGCTTGCAGTCCTCATAGCTTCACCTGAGCTGATCTGGGATCACACCCAGTACGAACGCTTTAGGCAAGCACTCTAAATGAAGCCCTCTCCACAGCCCCAGACTGCTCTGTTTTCTCAACACCAGTTAGTTCAGTAAGGTTTGATTTGCTAGCATCCTCTTTTAAGTGATTCAGTTACAGCAGTTTTTGGGAACACAGACCTTCCCATTCCTCTTTGGTCACTGTAGCATTACACAGCCTAAGGATTGCCGTCAGGTATTTGAGGTTTTTTTTTCTACCTTCACTCTGAAGCAGCCATCAAACCATGCATTTTGAAAGTTGGCATGAAGTGCTGTTATGGCTCTGTGCCTGCTTATTCTAAGTGCGTTTCCTGCTGCTGCCTTTCTGTGTTCCGTGCTTCATGCTCTCTCGTTGCTCACCTTTCATGGTGTGTAACAATCTTGTTGTCACGTCTGTGTTTTTGCTCCTTTAACTTGTTCTAAAGCAAAAGGAATGCTCCTCTCCTCTTCTCTGCCAGCACCCCCAAGTTCACATGTGACTCTCTATCCCCACCATAGTCCCATGGCATTGCTTTCCCAGCCTCTTTTGCCATCATTATCAGCCTCTACAGGCGCAGCCTCAGCATCAAGTGAGTATTGTACCTGCTGTACACTCACTGTATAGCAGTCTGGTTGACTTCAGATCTTTGTGTTGTAGAGTCAACCTTTTCAGATTGGCCGTCACCCTCCTCCTGCTGCTCTTCCTCTTCCTCCTCTTCCTCCTCTTCTCCACCCCCCCCTCTTCTTTTTTCCAACCTGATTTCTTTTCTAGTGAAGGAGCTGTAGAGTGAGTAGCCAAGGGCTTGCATGTTTACTTAGTTGATGAATAGACTGTGTATCTGTGTAGAGAGCTTGTTGTCCTGTTTACTACCCTGTGTCTACTGTTTGACCCTGACATAAACTGTACATTCAGTTCCTTTACAGCGAGACTTTATGGTTTCTTACAGTGATCAGTTTATAGGACATTTTACCCATTCCAGGAGATACAAGATCCCCTTCTGGCCTCTGTGGGCACAGACATGCATGTGGTACACATACATGCAGGCAAAACACTCATACATGTACAAATGAAAAACAAAAAACTAGATATTTTCTAAGTTATTCCTATTATATATACAAATAATTGAATGGGCTGTCCATATTTAGTTCATCCTAGCGTGCTGTACTATGATAATTTGAGTAAGAATTTTCATTATTATTCTTTAGGAAACAATCTTCACTAAAATATCTTTAGATTATTTCTTTGTTTTGTGCTGACTGCTTGGACTGGTGGACTGCTTGAACACTCAGCATCTTGACATATGTAGAAACATTCACTTGTGGTTGAGGGGCGTAATGCTGTGTATCAGTTTTTTCATGAGTTAAGGCCAGTCATAAAGATTAAGTAGCTTAATAACTAGCATTTGTCAAGTCATCAGATAACTTTAGGTAGCTGACTATGTGTGTGCTCTCTTGATACAAGTCAGTATGTGTGTGTGTTTTCTTTTTCAGCTGTCCACATTGAGAAGATAATGTTGAAAGGAGTCCAGAGAAAAAGGGCTGACAAGTACTGGGAGTACACTTTCAAAGTAAGCTGCTCTCATCCCCAGTGCTTCATTCTCCACGGTCACGGAAGAGCTGCTAGCAGGCTCGCTGCTTTAAAGACGAATGCGAGAACGAACGGAAAGACAGACAGATGATTGATAGATGACACGTAGATAATAGGTGATAGATAGGAAGAAAGGTAGGTAGATGATTAATAGGTAGTTTAACAGGTAGGTGGATAATAGATGGTCCATAGATAGATGGCAGATTTTAACAACAAGAGAGAACCTGAGCTTGGGGAAACGATTGAAAATGTGCGGTGTAAGATGCATCTTTTAAAAGGACAAGTAAACACCTCACAGTGTCTGCAGACCCCAGCCTTCCCTGTCCTGCCTTTACTTTACTGACTGCTCTGCTTTCCTTGCTGCTCATGGGGTTTTCATCCCTGCTGTGTGGCTTTGTCATCTTGTTGGCTGTGAACTGCAGGCCTGGTTCTTGCTTCCCACTGCTGCAGCTTCACTGTTGAGCCCTGTGCGGTTGCATCACATATACTCAGGCTGCCTGCAGTGAGGCCAGGGTTCTCACAGCACCACTGACCATGTTCCAGCTTCCCACTTTCCTCAAGACTTCCCTCCCTCTGATAAAGCGCTTTCTCCTTCCTCTGCAGATTACTACCACTATAGATTCCACAGATCCTTGAGCAAAGCGTCTTATGGGCGTGGGTGTCCTCATCCCTGCCGTCCTATAGTGTCTGCCTTGCTCAGTATATTTGTTGAATGAGTTTCAAAACTTCTACTTTGAAGGAGAAAAATCCTTGACTTTGTGATTTCTGTTTCCAATTTCCATGTGTCTCACTTTTGGGGTATTTGGCTCTTTACCCTTGAAACTCGGCATGCTGGCTTCTCCTTTAGTTGTTGGAACTCACAGCTTTTCTCTAAGACCTTTCTCCTTACCCTGGACCAAAGCACAGCTAACATCTGGCTCAAATGCTCCCTCTCTGGAGAGCCTTCTTAACACCAGCTACTCTTGTTTCAGGCCCAGTCTCTCTCTTTGAAGTAAACACTGTTAGAAATTCTTACATATTTGTTTGGTTTTTTGTGACGCTGATATGCGACTGAACTCAGACATCAGTTGCCTTGTCTACTCCTCTATCCACCTGCCCAGGTAGATATTTTTCTTTTAAGAAATAACCAGTCAGTAAGGGTTGCTACATAGCATTTTTATGCATTTAAAAAGTACATTAAAAGTGATATGATTAATTGATAAAACTTAGATATTAGTGTATCTTGAATAGTCACCTACTTTACAGTTGTACAGTGGAAATTAAAGTCCACAGAATTCTAAGGGTCCAGGGGGCAGTGCAGCACAGCTGATTGCAGTCCTAGATCCTGTTCCTTTTGGGCCACACTTCCCTCCTTTTCTTCATCTGAAAATGCAGGTAAAGATGCTTCCCCAAGCATCTTGCTAGGACTTAAAGCATGTGAAATCTTTTGAGAAGATAAAACTCCCTTGCTCTGCTTCTCTTGTAGCCATACATTTAGTGAGCCTAAGGAGACAGGACTTGGGTCTTTCGGATCTACCCTGTCATAGTATCATTTTTCTACTTAACCAAAAAAGCAAGACATTTCTGAAAAATTAGTTCCTGGAAATTATCAAAGCAGTTACATTTTAATACTGCTTTTTGAAAAGTACAATTTAAAAAGAATTACTGGAAAACTTTTTTCTGTACACTGTCAGAAACTATGCGAGAGAATGCTAGCTGACCTTTATATCTCTGATTGCTAATCTTAAATTTAAGGCCTTTTGTTTTACACATGGCTTTTTCCCCAGCCAGTTCCTGCCTAAGCAATAACCATACAATATGTGTGTTTTCTTAAATCAGGTAAATTGGTCTGACCTTTCAGTCACAACAGTAACAAAAACCCACCAAGAACTACAGGAATTTCTACTGAAGGTAAAATTATAGATTTTGTTGTTAAGATTTGTATATGCTATAGAGATTCCTAAAGTTTCAATGTCAAAAGAATCACCAAGAAAATTAAAACACACATAGGTTACCTCCAAGCTCGGATGAATAGAGGTGTAGAAAATGTTACCCTGTGTGTCTTCTTACCTTGTTACCAGTATAAGTAGCAGAAGAAATCGCTTTAGAAAATAGGTCCCCATTCTTAGTCCTCTACAGCGGTGCTCATCTGCAGCGAGATGAGGCTCATTTTCCTGTGGTACCTAACACACTGAGGTTCTCCTCTGTGGGCTCTGCTTGACCTTCACTCCTTTCCCGTTGGAGTTCATCCTTCCCCCACCCTACTTTCAAAAGTGTCTTAATGCTATCGGGGCGTTGAAGATGGTGGAGTTACCTTTGTTTGGCAAGTTTGTTTTCTGCACATCCTTAGCTGTTCCCTTGAATAGAAGTACCAATCAGATGTAATTGAAAAAAATGAAAGACCTCATAAAAGGGGGAACTATGTCTGTGTGGTCAATAAATTACTATTGCTCAGTAAGCAAACACTTCACAGTTTATTGTTGACAGGGAGATAAAGCTGGGAAATCCAGAAACAAGTAGTAGTCCTAACTCACTCACCAAGCTTTGTGTGAAAGTGTTATTACCATGCACCAGCTTTGAAGATTTTGCTGGGATTCACCTTGTGTGCCTGTTCAGGTCATTTGTGTCTGTGTTGATTCTTAACTCTGCAAGGGACTGATTCTCACCAGTCTGTTAGCTTCCAGAAGAATTCTGGAGCCTAGTTCTCTGACACACACTTTGACATGCTCCAAACGTTAGTTTGCTGGATTTGTTAGTTGGAATCGATTAAGCCAATTAAATAGTTTCTTTTTCCTATGGCTTGTTTTAAACTGAATTCTCCCACACCCCTCTCCTCCTATTTTATAAAAAATAGATTTTTTCCTCATACTATATATCATACAGCTTCCCCTGTTACTCACCGCCTCCCCTCCCATCCGTCCAGATCCACTCTTTTCTGTCTCTCATTAGAAAAGAACAGGCTGCTAAGAGATAACAGTAAACATTAAGTAATGTATAATAAGATAAAACAAAATCTACCGTAGTGAAATTGGACAAGGCAACCCAACAGAAGGAAACAAGCCCACGAGAAGGCACAAGGACCAGAGATCCATTTGTTCTCACACCCGGGAGTCCAGTAAAGAAACTGCAAGCCATATTATATACACAGAGCACCTGGGCAGGCCCTGTGCTTTAGCTTCGGTCTCTGAGATCGTCCGAGCTTTGCTCACCTGATTTTGAGCTTACTCTTCTGGTATCCTCATCCCCTCTGGCTCTTAAACTCTTTCTGCCTCCTCTTCCACAGGGTCCCCTGAGCTCTGAGGGGAGGGGTTTGATGGAGACATTCCATTTAGAGCTGTGTGTTCCAAGGTTTTGCTCTCTCTTTTGATGATGCTGATTAAATAAAGCACTGCTCTTAAGTATAGCAAAAATGCTGTTCAGGGTTTTACTCTTGGTTTCTAGAGTTTCTCCATTAGGGGCTGACCACCTGCTTGTAAAGATGAGGTGAGCTTCATTCATGTCTAGTTACCCAGGCCTGTGACCCTCCTCCTATCTGTCCTAGACAGTGTAACAAGAAAGGAGGCAGCAGTAGAAGGGCTGGCATCATGAGCATGACTCATGGGAACAAAGGTGTCGGGACAGAGTGGCTGTGATCCAGGCCACACTGCAGCAGGGAGATAGTCCCTCACAGCCTTCTGATGGTTTGAGCAAGTGGGTTGGGTCTGCCTCTTTTCTTTGCATACATTTTCAAATCTCTTCTGCTTCTCACAAGCTCTCTTGTGTCTTGATAGGATACATTTACCAGCACTTAATGTGAGTTAAATAGGCAGTTATGATCATCCACCATTTGGATTTGGAACAGGAACACTTGTCTCTCTTTTTCTTCTGTTTTCTTCGGGGCACAATCCTAGTGCTGAAGAATGAGTTCCAGAGGTACAGAGAGAGGGCTGAAGTTCTTAGTGGAGCCAGACGCTGCCACCTGTCAAAGCCATGTTACTTGATGCCAACTTGTGTGTGATGTGGCCACCTTTTTGTCTGTCCTCGAAACAGAGCCCACTGCAAGGCTCTGCCTTCCGTCTAGCAGTCTCCTTCCTTGGGGTTTCCCCCTAAGCTTCAGCAGTGCTGTCCTGACAGATTACATAAAAGCTAAGTGCTTAACAACAAAGCCCCAAATGCCTTCTCATTCTTCAGGGCCATGGGAATTAACCCTCAGCTTAGTTAGCAGGTGACTGATGCAGTTTTCTTAAGTGCATGACCTCCACTCTTACCTGGAGTAAGCTGCACTGTCTTCCTAAAACTGAACTGCCTCTTGTCATCTATTCTCCAGGCTGATGGCATCTTGAATGTTGTAGAAATTAGAGCAGAACTGTCCTGAGCACCTGTTCAGTGGTGCTGTGTGGGCAGGTGGTGATGAGCTGCAGTGAATTAGTGAGGTTGGGGTTGCTGAGTTCTCGATTCGTGAGAACAGCTGCTTCTGCCCTCCATGTTCTGGCCCCCTCCAGTTTGTTTTTCATATTATCACAGCAGCTCTGTGACTATTTCTCCTTCGCTGAAGTATCCGCAGTTCCTGAAATAATAACCAGGAACCGACTAGGAGTTTAGATGCGTGCTGACTTCTTGAATGGAATGGACTGTATGTTGTAGGGAGTTTTATAAGTGACAATACAGGATACAGTATAGATACTAACTACCTCAGGAGTGTACTGCAGCCCCCAAAAGAGCATGCTCCAGACACTCACTGTCCTAACACTCTGAGTGGAGCAACTGCTAATGCACTTCTAGTGTGCATCCTGCAAGCTGTTTCTGGAGCTGTGCTGCACACTCTCTAGATTGAGGCTTTTTAATGAAACCAGACCCAGCCATTTCTAATCATGAAAAGAAAAGTACTCCATGCATGTGGAGTCTGCTTTAAAGACTCCAGAGCTAGTGTAACATTTAAGATTGAAATCAAACCAGAATTCTGTGGTTCAGGTGACAGTGTTTGAGTGGTCTCTTCATGACCTCCAAGCCCAAGCGTCCCTCCAAATGTGGAGAGGAGGCAACGTGGCTTTCTTCAGGGTCTTGACATCACAATTGTAGTCTATTAAAGTCTGAAGGCAGTGGATTGATAAGAAAGACAGCACTGGGATTTATAGCACAGTTTAAATTGATTGCCCCCTTTTCAGAGTGAAGGACTTCTTCAATGAGGGTCTGCCTCATGGTGCCCTACTTCCTGACATAAGGAAGGGGATATGGGCTCTCATGAACATAGAGAGAAGCCTGATCCACTCATGGGAACCGTTGTTGTGTTCCTCAAGGTCCTTGGGTGCCAGGGTCATGATGAGCGGGTTGCCGCAAAGTTTGTCTTTGCAGGCTGTCGGTGCATAGGAGAGGGCGGCTGATGGAGCTCCCAAAGACTCTTAGTTGACGAATGGTAGTCAGCAATGTCAGTGATGGTGTCCAGACCTCCAGGCAAGATCCAAAGCCATGCAACAGGAGACTAAGATGGTTACAAATAAGGCCATTCCCCCTACCCCCGTGACGACCGTTAGTGCTGCTGGTACTCTTAGAAGACGTCTTAAGGTGAAGGCAGCAACTCCCTGTTGTGAATCAACAGTTTATTCTTGCAACCTTTTTATTAATAATAAAGATTAAATAAAGGTAACTGGTTGCACATTCGACTTTAGCATTGTTTTTAAAGAGAAACTTGTATCTAGGTACAAAACCTTTCATTACACTGAGATTGTACAGAGGAAATGGGAGGCTGGATCTGTTATGACTAAGATGGAAAGAGAAGAAGAAAAAATCCCATGTTACATAGGCTAGAAAAGACATACTATAAAGCTTTATTTTTAGCAAAAAATTCCCTTCCAGCTAAATGGGCCCTGGAAATGAAGAGAAAACAACATGGAAATATACTAGGTTGCATACTGATGCATGTCCAACCTCAACCCAGTAATGTGACCTTGATCATTGATCTCGTGGCACTTTGTGTGATATAGTCCTGTTATGTAAAGCAACTATCAGTGGTTTGAAACTTGAAATAGACATCTCTACCAAACATCTCTGGTTCTCTTTGTCAGCATATTTGTACTCCATAGAAATTACGGCACTGAGGAGGTAGTTCACTTGTAAACATGTTTGCCACATAAGCAAGAACATCCATGTAAAAGCTGAGTGTGGTCAGCCATGTTCATAGCCCTAGCACCAGAGTGTTGAGGGACAGGAGGATCCCCTGAAATCACTGGCCAGCTCTAGCCACTTCAGGGAGGGGAGACCCTGTCTCAGAAGATGAGGTGGAAAACACTCAGTGTCATCTTCTGTCCTCCACACGCTTGCCCACGCACTTGTATACACAGGTTCATACATATATATGTGCATGCGCTATACGTACTAAACAAAATCATGTTCAAAACTAGTAAAAATCCCCAGTGTCAAAAATCTATTAAAATGCTAAGTAGTGTCCATTTGGAAAATGAATCAGTTCAGAATTTGTCTCTCCGGGGTGGTGTTCCGAGGACACGATTCCATAGTGAGGGTGAGGATCCACTGACTGTATGATCTCCCCAGATGGACTCGAGCATACTGACCAAGCATCCCGCGCTGTGTCACTGTGCTAGACATGAGGAGTGCACAGATCACGTCATACAGACTGCTTTATAAAGAATAGGTTGTGTGATTCTACTCTCCCCTTTATTCTGGATTTAAGTGAAAGTGACAGTCATACAGAAGCTAATCCTAAATGTCAAAGCTGAATTTTTAAAAGAGTTAGTTTTAGGATTTTTTTTTTTTTGGAATATTTTTAAATTAAACAAGTTAAATAATGCAGTAAGAGTTTTGTTTACGTTTTTTTTTTCTTGGTCAGATGATAGTTTCTTATAGATTGCTTAAAGGATACATCCGTCATGTTGAGAAAAGCTCTGAAGAGTGGTTTGTTTTGTTTTTATGTGGGCAGTGTATGTCTACACGTCGAGGTCAGAGGCATGCTTGAAGAGTCCCTTCTCTGTGCCCAATTCTGCCTGGGCTTGAGGAAGTCTTTAGCCGTGAGCGAACCATCTCACCAGCTCTGAGGGGTGTTTATGGTATAAATAAAACTGCAAGGAGTTGACCCAGCTTTCATATCTTGGTTCTTTATTTGGCAGATAACATTTAATTGTTCACCACTGCCTGAGATTAAGGTGAGAGAAGCAGAAAGGAAGCACGAAACTGATAATAGAGGCAGAGAGAACACTTTTCAGAAGAGTGTCCCAGGCTTACAGCGCCAGCTGTACTGTGCAGAATGCCAGGTTTACCTTGAAGCTTTGTATAAATGCCCTTCAGACAGGGAGGAGAGCTTGCGTGTGAGATGTGTATGCTGGACACTGCAGGCATGCTGGATACTTGGGTTTCCCATATACTTCGGCTAGTCCTGAGAGATGTGCTTCCTACACACAGACCTGTATAGCTTCAGCCTGGTGCCTTGGACAGAAGGCTTTGAGATGGTTAATGAAGAGAAGGCGTTTACGTTTGTTGATAGTTGTTCCGCAGGTAAAATCTTAGTGCTGGGTATTATGTCTTTTCTCTTGCAGCTTCCAAAGGAATTCTCTTCTGAGAGTTTTGACAAGACCATCTTAAAAGCCCTGAATCAGGGTTCTCTAAGGAGGGAAGAGCGGCGCCACCCTGACCTGGAGCCCATCCTAAGGTAACAAATAGCCTCAGCCCCTGGCCTCGGGTGCTAACACAGACTATTGAGGGAGTTTGTGAGATGGACCCTGGTACTGGGCTCTCAGATCACAGGAGAAGACAGCAGCCCTGTCTGTCACTGTATTCCTGCTTATCTACCAACATAGCTTGGTTCCTTTTAACCGGGAAGGATCATGAGTTAAACCTGGGGGGGGGGGGCTTGTTTCTTTTTTGTGTTCTATGAAATTTTATTAAGGACATCCTGTCCAGTAGCTAGACTTGGGAGAGACTAAGTAGCCCAGGGAAATGGGGAGACAGACAGACAGACAGACAGACAGACAGACAGACCTTTCCCAGCACACGTTTACTTCCATCTGCTTTCTTGGAGCCCGGTACTGCTTAAGGTCAGGGCTTAACTCTTGTGAAGTTGTTGCACCCTTGGGAATGTATGTATTGCTTAGGTAGTTAAATATGGTGTCCTGTGTTTGTATTCACTCCTGTGTGTGCAAGGGTCAGGGGTGGTACAGGTAATGGGCGATACAGCATTCCCCTTCCTCTCAAATGCGAGAGTGTGTGTATAAACAAGGTAACCTGTTTTGTGACGGGAACTGGAAAGGTGACTGTATCGTCCCTCATGATGGCTTGCATAAGGCAGGAGGGATTCAAGGTGAAGCAGCCAGTGCTGGAGAGGAAGAGCTCACAATTCTGTAGGCTGGGTGTGGAGGCCAACACTTTTAATCCCAGCACTGGATAAAACCATGGAACTGAGTTCAAGGCCAGTGTGGTCTACATAGTAAGGCATGTCTTTAAAACAAAGCACAATCCAGCACGTGCAAAGGCTAAAGGACTAGCTGAGCGAAGGGAGCTGAGTTGCTGCATGGAATGGGTTGACCTAAAGTTCAGGTCAGTTCGTTCATAATGACATCAGTTCCCCTGTTGTGTTCATCTGAAAGAAATCCTTTCGGCAATTCCAGTCCAAGTGTAAAGAAGGCAAGTGGTTGCATTTGTCCTGAATGGAGAGGCAAGGAAGGGGTCTGGGGAAAGTTGTTCAGTTCTGGAAAAGTGAGCATCTAAGCTGAATCGGGAAGGGTGGGGTGAGTGAATCTGATGGTGTAGAGCAGACAGTGCTGGGAGTGGGTGCCATGGCAATCTGCTAAGACGTATATCCTGGGGTGGAGCAGTTGCTTATCATGCTGGACATCCCAGCTTTTCCCCTCCAAGCTGTTAAGAAAGCAATTGATGTTTTACTAGAAACTTAGTCACTAAGTAGAGCTAAGTGAAAGTATGACCGTGTGGCTTGGGGCATATGTGAGACTCCTGGTTTGCCCTTAGAACCTAAGCAGAACTCCTCAGGCTTCTAGATTGTTCCTAAGATCAGTGTAGCCCAGGATGGGGAAGGCAAGGATGCTCCACAGTAAAGCTGGGCAGAAGTCTGGAGTGGATGCATTACCATTGTATCACTAGATCCATAATGTAACGGTGGGAGCAAAGGACTGGAATGTGATGGAGCCCAGAAGAGCTGCCCTTGCAGACACCCACATCATGCAGTGATGCATGATGAGGCATGGGAGGGAGGGACACACACTGGTTTCAAACCGGAATGAGAAGGTGGATCTAAAAGTTGGTAGGTGACATGATGGGTATAGACTAGGTAAAATGGGAGAGGGGGCGGCTAAAGGACAAGGCAAGGGCTTGAAGGCACATGAGTGCTTGGTGACAAGCACCTTCCACCAGAGCAGGTCTGAAGGAAGGCAGAGCCTTGAGTTCAGTGAGAATAAGGAGATGCAACCTATAGCCACTAATCTGTGGCGTCTCGGAGGACACAGTGGAAGAGTGTAGGAGGAGAAAGGAATAGGCGTGGACCAGAGAGCATTCTGGGTAAGAGCAGGTGGATAAAGTTGTAGAATAATTGAATTCCTGAGAGCTTGTACATTTCTTGGGGTCCTTATTCTCCAGTACTGGGGTGGGCAGGGGATTCTGAGTGCAGCAAGCTCCAGGACGTGCTGGTGATTCACAGAGTGTCTCTGGGACTGATCCAGTACTCTGAGAACTGTGTCCAGCTGAGCAGTGGGGCTAGGGCATATCTGGCAGCATGAGCCTAGGCCTCCTGGGAGTGAGCATGCAGCACCCAGATGGCAGCCTCTGGTGTGTGAATGGCAACAGAATGTGACCTTACATGGACTGAAGGTCAGTACACACTGTTCCTGTCCACATTGGCATCAGTGTGTGCTTGGAACCCAGACAGACCATCTATACTAACTAGTAGTGGACAGAAGCTCTTCTGTTGTGCTTCACAGTGAAGAGGGGTGCAGCTTCCTAAGCGAAACTCAGTAATCCATAATGCTTGATGTGCAGTGACTCTCTATTTGCCTAGTGTGTGGTTCCCATGATAATGCCAGTTCAGTGAAGGCTATGTGGAAATTCAGAGAGAAAGAATAGATCGCTCTTGCCCAGATAATTTTTGTTGATGTTTTAGTATTTTCTTTGCCTGTAATTACAGATCTGCAGTTCATTTACCTCCCAAATTAAACTTTTAATCCTCTGCTTTGTGTTGTGAAACAGTCATATAGCATAGTCCTGGCTGGCCTGGAGCTTGTCATGAAGACCAGAGTGGCCTCAGACTTGTAGCCATTCCTTATGCTTCTACTTTACAAGTACTGAGAGCATAGGTAGCACCAACGTACCCATCTTTAAGCCATTGTGAGGACTCCACGGTCTGTCCCATCTGCTTTGTAGCCTAGTGTTTCTCTAGTGTGGACAAATAGACCATTTTCGTACCTAAAACACTTCCAGATATGTGGTTAATTGCTGAGGAGAGAGTATTGGAAATTGGTATACTGCCTGAAATAGTAAGAATGTCATATTCAGAGCACTGCCTGCTCCAGGCAGGGCCTTCTGCAGCCGGGCAAGCTTGGAGGCCCAGGTTTGAGAACTGGCTGATTGGCTAGGTGGGTGGTTGCCTCGTGGCTTAGGGTTGCTTCCTTTCTTTCATCCTGTAGAGCTTAGCAGCTTATGTATGAGATCATGTAGTTTTATTCATATATCTGCTTAGATATATGTGAGTTTCTTAGCTCTTTGAAAGAAATGTGAATTAACATTAACAATTTGTTTTTTGTGTTGTTTAGCTGTGAAGGTTAAAATAAAATTTCAGATGCTACCTCAGTTCAGTCTTTGTTTTGTGTCTCATCTATCTCTTTTAAGATTGGAAGGTAATTTCCAGATTGTTGGTTAACTGTCAGCGATAGCTCAGTAGCCATGTAGGAAAAGGACATTTGGAATGTTATACCATTTCTTATTTCAAAACTGTTTATAAAAGCTGGACATGATGGTGTGACCTATAGCACTGGGGCCCTGAGACGGGAAGGTGACTCGAGTTCAGGATCAAGACAAGTTGGACAAATGAGACCTGTTTCCAAAGAAGTACTTAGAATAGGGTTTTTGTTTGTTTAATTCTAGGAGTTGGGCTTTGAAAAGAGAATCTAAGTAAAACTGGTTCTAGCAGGACACACTACAGTCACCCAGGTTAGCTTGGGCTACAGGAGTTCAGGGCAATTCTGGACTGTTATTGAGACCCTATCTCAAAATAAGAATTAGGAAACATACGTAAACTGGAGGCCGGGACACAGCTTGGTGGTAAAGTTCTTTCCCAACTGTGTAAAGGTAGGAAGTTCCATGCCCAGCCCTCCCTGTAGGATCCTAAGTTAGGCCATGGTGTGATGCCTACTTAACATGCCTTACGGTGTGATAGGAGCCACCACTATGCTCACCATTTTCCAGAATCTTCATCATTTCAAACTCCTCAGCCTCTCCTAGTGTAAGGAGGTCCCGTGATAGGACAGCCATATGATAAACAGTGTGAGGAAGAGGAAGCCTACAGGCCTTCTCTGAGCAAAGGCGGCTTTTGAACCATCTAAGCAAACTGCTGAACACTTTTGTTTGTTTGTTTGTCAAGTTGAATCTTCCCCATAAAAAAAAAAAAAACTTTTTAGAAGATTCTTGCAGATGGGTTTTGTTAAAGTTTTCCCACTCCTGCAGAAATATATTAGAAAATAATGCTTTCTTTGGGAAAAGGTTTGGCTTGTACCCTGCATTTACCCCCACTCTCCTCTGCTTTAATGCATACTCACTTACGTTGGTTTTTAATCTGAACTGCGACTGCAGATATGGACACTGGCAAGTGATGTGACTTTCTTTCTTACACAGGCAGCTGTTTTCAACCTCACCCCAGGCTTTCCTTCAGAGTCACAAAGTCCGCAGCTTTTTTCGGTCGATCTCATCGGAGTCTCAACACAATTTCAGTAAGTGCCCTCTGTTGCTCTGTGGAGATCTTGCAAGTGTTTTTGTTTGTTTTGGTTTGTGTTTTGTTTTTTATGGGGTTTGTTTTTCATGTGTCATCCTGGTGTTCAAATGTAAAACATTTTAATTAAAAGTTAAGGAATAGAGACATGCAATTAAGAAATATGTGTCTTTTTTACACTGCACCTTAAAAGATAATGATACAGAAAAGATAATAGAACCAGGTAGACTGGTTCCCAGGAGAAAGTGTGCCCTCCAGTTCCTTGGCAGAGCAGATGTAGAGATCTGAGAGGTTGGCCATGCTGGGGCAGGATGTGCATTGTCCCCTCCTCCTATAGGACCCTCTAGTGCTGACTTCCCCATTCCTTATCCATGTGCATCTCATTGTCTGCACGGCAGCATATCTAAAGACCAGCCTACGCCAGGCAAGGATACTCTCCTTGTCCCGCCCATCCTTTCTGTCGATTTTTTCAGATAGGCTTTGTTTTATTCAAGGACTACAAAAGTCTGCTGTTTACGTAGACTCTACCTTATCCCAGGACTGTTCTGTGGATAAACGTCATTGTTAATCTTCTGATGAAAACTTGAAAAGTTTGGTAAGCAACCTGGGTGTTTATATTAAAGTCCTGAGCTTCCCTTGGGCCCCTTAGTCTGTAGCTACTTGAAAGTTCAGCTCTTCCTGGAGCCCTGTAGCTCACTGTTGTGTCTCTGTGTCCATTGCTGTCACTGCCCCTTCAGATCACACTGGTCAATACCAGACTGAATGTGATGTCCTCAGGACATTGTCTGAGTCTTGTTTCTGTGTACTGTTTGCTTTCCTGGTTTCAGTGTTCATCCCTCCTGTCTCGTGTTCAGCATTGCACCTCTCTCTTCAGCCTGGCTTTTATTTGGCCAATAACGCTGATATGTTGCATAGGTGATTTCTACTCACTTTAAGCCAATATTTTGAGGAACATTTTTTTTCTTTAAATCTTTCCTTCTGATTTCAGTTGTCATTTTTCTATACCTAAAGGAAAAAGAAAATACATGCCTCCTCAGTTTGAGGTCAGAGAAAAAGAGGTGAAAACGAAAATGGACTATTGAGGTGCTTTGAAAGTGTAACTGCTAGAGTGGCAGACACATGTGCCCATGTGCATGCCTTAGATGTTGGAACGTAGTTAGTGGGCAGGATCACAAGCACAACTCTGAGGACTAGCTGGCTGGAGTACGGTGCACAGCTCCATGGCTGAGTTTATGTCTGGGTAGTGGCAGGACTTACTGAAGTCATAGTTCTTCTAAAGCTCTGGAGACTTCTTCCCAAGTCAAAAGTTTTAATAGTCTACCAGTAACACCTGGCTCATTTCAAAAAGGTGTTGAAACAAAGTTAAGCTAATACCCCAGATTATCAACCTGTGCAGGAAAGCGACCCACATGGGACACATACATAGACATAAGGCAGAGTCTCTTGAGGTCTTAGCCAGGTTTTAAATTCACAGGCAGTGCTAAGGAGCCTAGCAAGTTTTGTCTGAAGAGTGGACACATAAAATATTGCTGAATGTCCACATCTTGGCTTGAGGGGAAACTTGTCAGCAGTTGATGTGTGTGAATTGTTTCTGCTAAAGAATAGCACAGTGTTGTCAGGGTTCATTTGCACACTTTTAAAAAAATGACTCCATCTTGTGTTTCCCTGGGGCAGAGAGCACTGTCCGATATGCTGACAGATAAGTAATTCTTGAGCAAACAGTGCTACACTCTAAGGTAGCTTCAGACTTCTTGTCTAGAACCCACTACTGTCCGAATGTGCAGTGGGTTGGCGCTGATCATAATCTCTGCTGTAACAAAACAGTAGTGTGGGGTTTAGAGCAGCTCAGCGTCGCCACGGTGCTGTTACAGGCTTTTCAGAAGTAACAGTAGAGAGTAGAGGCACTCCCCATTTCATCCTTTGCTTAGTGACCATGCTGGGCCTCGCAGGTGTCAGGTGCCACTCAGATAGTCCTGTGCGTTCTTGAAGGTCCTTCCTTGGAGAAAGGGTCTTTCACTATTAACTCTTCCCTCTCCTTGGGGCACAGGGATAATCATTATTCTGATTTTCTTTATCTCACTATTATAATTTTCCCAGAGTTAGTAGTATTGAATTATTTCCTGCAGATAACTTACAGTCCTCTCTGAAGACTTCTAAGATATTAGAACACTTAAAAGAAGACAGCTCAGAAGCTTCAAGTCAAGAAGAAGGTAATTGTAGAGTCACTAGACTAAGTCTGCACACACTGGCACAGGTCAGAACAAAGGAAAGAGAGCCCAGGTACACACGGGTATTGGGATGTCAGAGATGGCACTACCATACAGAAGAGTGGGCAGAGAAGAGGTTGCTCACTCCATGGTGTTGGCACAATTGGCTTTTTATATGAAGTGTATATTAATCAACTCCCACTATATATCATGTGCAAAACTTTCAAGGGATTAGCAACCATTTGTAAAATGTAAAGTTTAAAGTTTTATTTGTAAACCTGAGGAGAGAAGGTTTTGTTCAATAAGATGGATCATGACCATACATTTGATTAATCTAAGCAAGAACTTAGTATATGACCGAAGAGCCTGGATACTTAGAAGACAGTCTACAGATGATATACTAGCAGGGTGTTGACAAGAAGATGACAAATTGCTCGAAGTAGGAGGATTTTTCTGCAGTAGATCAGTCAGTGATATCATCATGGGATGATGTGAATCAGTGGAGAATTTATTCCAACATGTGAGTAAAATGGAGCATAGGAAATATATGATGAAACCCTCAAGCCAATAGGCACACAGCCTCCCAGGTAATTGAGAAAGTGAAGGACAGGGCCAAGACACCACTGCACGCACATTCATCAGACCAGTAAGCCGTTTTCACATCTGATGTCCAGGATATGACAGTAGGAGCTCAGACGTTATGGATGAGATGTTAATTGGCGCGTGTGTTTGCACAGACCACATGGCATGATGCAGTGAAGCTGGAGATCATGGCTACTACCTGCTGATTCAGCATCTATGAAATTAGACCATGTGCTGGCTGCACCAGGGTTTGTAGTGACAAATACCAGGGAGTCACCTGAATGTTTCAACTAAGTAGTCTCAGTAGACATACTAAGTATATCTGCTGGGCAGCAGTTAGAATAAAGCCCGCCATAGCCCTCTGTGAGTTTATGAATGTACTCACATGCACAGGTGGTTAAAATGGAGCTTTCGCTATAGTGTTTCAGCAAGTTAGGTAATAGTTAACTTCTGTGGAGGGGAGCAGGGGAGTAAAGGGTGACCTGTAGTCAGATCTCATACATCATTTCTTTTTTAGAGTAACTTGAGAGTGATCTTGTGGACTTTTAAAAATATTGAAAATTTTAATAGAAATAGTTTTACCTGAAGTAAATTCAGTTTGAAGTAACACGCTCACGTTAAAATTGCATAATTTTGAGTAAGATTGGTGTGCACATTTGAGGTAATTCAATAGTGTATTAGGCAATTGAAGATTTGTTATGGTATCTTCTGTAAGCTTGGTATGGTAATGCACACAGTAATCCTGGCACCCCGGAGGATGAAGCCAGGAGTTGGATTTGAGGTCAGCCTGGACCATATAGTAGACCTTGTCTCACAGAAACAAGTGGAAGTGCCCTGTGTGCTGGGAGCTAGGTCAGAGCTGGGCAGGAGCCCTCCAGCTGCGTCAGTCAGCACGAGCATCCTTTCAGTGCTTTGCTGTAGCACATAGTGTCCTGAATTAATTCACTCTTCTTTCTCCCACCCTAGATGTGTTACAGCACACCATCATCCACAAGAAACATGCTGGGAAAAGTCCCGCTCTGAAGTAGGTATCTAACTTCTAAAGTGTAAATGCCTTTGTACACCTTACACTCAGTCAGTGTTTAGTCAACTTCTCACCTGTGTGCTGTCTGGGAGTCTGCCATTTTCCTCTCGGGTGGGTTTTTTGTTTTGCTTTCTTTTCAGTTGCCGTGCGTGCTGTTTCCCTTTTGTCCCCTTCCTTCCTGCCCTTTGGGGAAGTTCTTTTGTGGCAGCCTTCAGAGTTACATACTGAATTTTATTCTTGTAGCTGCCCCCAAAATTGCAGTGTGTCTTTCACCTCTTAACGGGTAACATAAATTCATAGACAGTTTGTGCTTGCACGATTCCTTGAGTACTCTAAGGGACTCAGGTCACTGTATTGCTTTTGCCTGGGTTACAGTCATCCTGCATTTTCATTGTCTTCATAGTTTTAAATTGTGGCACTGTTTTCCAGCATTCATTTAGATCTCTTTCTGCTGTCTTGTCCCTCAGCATCCACCTATGATGGTTTCCCTTTTAAATGAATGCAGTTAGGGTGTGTGTGTGTTTGTGTGTGTGTGTGTGTGTGTGTGTGTGTGTGTGTGTGTGTGTATACACTTTGTATTACTGTGTATTGTACTGTGTATTATTGTGCTCACAAATCAAAGCCATCTACCACTGAGCTGTGCTTAGCTGAGTGAGTCTTGGTTGGCATTTCTTTTCTGCTGCCTCTTTGAAGCTGTAACTGACAGTCTTCTGGCTGTGTAGTTTTCATCTGCTGTGTGCCACCCCGTTGGCCTATCTCTGACACCTGATGTCTCTGGCAGATCAAATTGTTGATGTGATTTCTAGCTTACTAGTACTGCCCCTCATCTAAATGCCACAAGCGTTCTGCTCTTTTAGTCAGGACCCTCCTATGGGCAGCTGCTTTCTTTCTTTCTTTGTAGATGAGCTTGGGACTCCTTTGCTTGTGGCAGCCCTGGTTCCTCCTCTCTCCTGGGACTGAAGCCCTCCCTTCTCTGATCCACTCTTAGAGCTGTTCTTTCGGTAGCCTTTCCTCCTAGAGCCTTTGAGCTTTTCTCTGTTGTCCGTGATGGACTTTGTAGCTGTTTGCATTACTTGTGCTTCTAAACTCTGTAACTTTCTATATTTTGACTTTAGAAAGTTCTCAGCTTATGTCTTCAGATAGTCAGTTTCTGTTCTCTGAAGCCGTCTTGTAAGAGTCCCCGAGGTCCTTGTGTGTGGGCTGCTCACACATCCATCCCACTTGTCTCTTAGGTTTTTATGTTCCATCCTTTTGTCCTTCAGTGTAGCTTCTTCAGACCAAGCTTGTTATCAGCTCTTTCCCTCAGTTTCCCATCTGTTGAATTCTTACACTGGCTTCATAGTTGAAGACTTTACATTTGGTTCTTTCAGTGACTTGGCAGAACTCTCTGTCTTCCCAAAGTGTAAACCCAATAACTTCATCCTCTGCATTATTTAGGCCGTGGGGGGTTTCCAGTCACATTAGGTTGATCCTTCATAAACCTAATTGTACAGTTCCTCGCTCGGCAGCCCCTGCTGATCCAGGCTCTGCAGCCCCTCTGTTGATTGGACTGCAGGTGAAGCAGGGACACCCAGTCACAGGACACTAATGGCAAATGTACACGTGCTGCCACTCTCTAAGGACAGGCATTAATGATACTGTCCATTTACTTATTTCTTAGCGTATACTTTTTCCCATACACCTAACTCTAGATACTCAAAAGAAAAACAAAACGAACAAACAAAAAAACCCCAGAGACTAAGAGCCTTCTTGAGATGGTAAAATAGGTTAAGTTACGGGGACAGACTTGACACTGTCATATGTTTCTCTTTTATGAGCAGTGTTGCTACAAGCTGTTCTCCATTGGATGGCCTTACCATGCAGTATGCAGAACAAAATGGAATTGTGGATTGGAGGAACCAAGGCTGTGCGGCCATCCAACACTCAGAACACTGTGTGTCCTCAGCTGACCAAGTATGTGGCAGGTTGATTTTGGTGTCATGTGGTAAAAGCATTCTGCTCTGTGTACTTCCTAAGAAATGAATGCTATAAGTGCTGTGTCGGGTGATTTCTGGTAAGAAGTGAGGAAGCGTTCCAGCAGGAAGCTTTATTCTTAAACAGGACTGAAATCTTCTGAGGTCTGAAAAGGTGTATCTTTGGTTGTTTGTAGGAATACTGCAGTAAGACACCTACACTCTTTATTCTAGTTGTAGGGTTCATTAAGTTGTTCCTTCTTTTTGGGGGGTGGGAGGGAGGGTCTCACTATCTTGATATGATAGGGTTTTTAAAACTGACGTTTTCTTGTAGTGTTTAGTCAGGTGTCTCTGCATTCTAGCCTGTAATAAGTGAACTACTGTGCTGAGAGGAGAAGGCTGTGGTGCATATGGTATAATGTGCTACCATACTGGGGCAGAAGACTCATGCCGCAAGTGTGTTCTGTCTAGAAGATAGATCTGACCAGGACACAGATCCAAGTGTGTCTTTATGGATTCGTGGTTGTTTTGAGACGTTGTAAGTTGTCAAGGTCTCCTTTCTAAAGCCACCTGACTTTCTTTCCCGCTATTCCAATGTCTAGACCCTCCCTTAAGTTTGACAAACAGGTCAGTTTTATTCACCCGACCTTCAGCGAAGGCCTGTAGCACATGCAGTCACTCAGCCACAGTCTGTTTTAGACAGTAGTCTCCATTGCCCACAGAGATAACATTCCCGGAACTTAGCAGAGTACCTGAAAACCTAAGTGATGTCAGCTCCTGTCTACGTTTTTCCGATACGTACATGCAGAGCTATGATACACTTTGTGAGTTGGGCCCAGTATGAAGTTAACCACAGTAACTGATGTAATAAGACAGCAGTAACAGTATAGTATCCCAATGTATATGGTTGTGTTCATGTGCTCGGCTGCTCTCAGGCAAGGAGTGAATATGGCCTGATGTCTGCCAGGAAGGTGGGACAAAGTCAGGTTTTGCCATGCTGCCCAGAAGTTTATGACATAGGACATGTTTACTTGTGGAATTATCCTTACTGTGTTTTGGACTGGTTGACTCTGGGAAGTATAAGTGCAAATGAAGAGACCTTACTAGAGTCATAAAAACAGAAAATTGAGATCCAATGTAAAAGAACAGTTTTCTCATGATTAATGTTAACTGCTTGTTATAGAATATGTACACTTTAGTGCTTCTGTAGGGAACTTCAGAAGTGGGCTGGAAATGAAAATGTGTTAGTCTTTAATGGAAAAGATGCTGTTTTAGTGTTTGCTAAGGGTACCTGTAGCAATGTGTGCTGTAGCTGAGGTCTGTCTGTTTTTATCTCCAATAGCACTCTGCTGAAAAACGGAGCTTATCTTCAGGAAATAAGAAGAAAGGGAAGCCACAAGTAGAAAAGTAGGTTCAATTTAATGTTTGCAATAGTAAAAATTAGGAAAGATACACATGCAGTATTTGAAGCTGTGTGTATATCTAGTGTATGTTTACATATATATACATATACACATACACACACACACACACACACACATATATTCCAGTGATTTTACTTCTTTCTTAGTTTTGGGATTAATGTTGTAATTGAAAGTGTCACATGCAGGTGACAGAAGTCAAGCTGTTATGGGGGTAGAGCTCAGAAGCACACTGAGTGGTGACACTTGGCTTTTCTTCCTTGCAATTGATTTTCATTATACAAATATCTGAAGGGTTTAAGTTCTACTCTCTTTAATGTTTTTGATAGAGGACCTTACAAAAGTGTTGATAATCTCTCTCTACCTGTCTGTCTGCTTGGTTTAGGGAGAAAGTAAAGAAAACTGAGGACAGATTGAACAGCAGAATAAATGGAATTAGACTCTCTGCTCCACAGCATGTTCATGGCAGTACTGTGAAAGGTAAGAAGGGTCGTGGCTCCAGCACTCCTTAGGTCAGTTGGTGTAACAAACGTCAGCTTAGCGGACACTGAGCTGTTGTGTCCCCTCCCTGCCATGTACAGCAGTTTCCAGTCAGAGATGTTCATAGACACTATAGAAAGAAAAATGATTTTGTTCTGAATTACAGATCATGCCAGTTTATTGTATTAGCTAAACTGGGAATGACTTCTTTTTTCTATTGCTATGATAAAACACTATGACAAAGGCAGCTTTTATAAAAGAAATTATTTAATTTGGGGTGTACAGTTTCAGCGGGTGAATGTGTGACCATAGTAAGGGCAGTCTGGCAGGTCCAGGTGCTAGAGCAGTTCTGAGAGTGTACATCTTGACCACAAGCACACAGCAGAGAGGGCTAACTTGGAATGGTGTGGGCTTTTTCAAACTTCAGAGTTCTTCCCCCACCCCTACCCACATGACACACCTCCTCTACCTCTTAATCCTTCCCAAATGGTTCCACTAACTGGGGACTAAACATTCAAACAAATAAGCCTGTGGAGGCCATTCTCCTCCAGACTGCTCTGAAGTTCTGGGGAAGAGGGCCTGGACAACCCATCTTACCTGTATAAGGATGTGGTCCAGAGCCATGTTGTAGCACTTTCATGTCTTATGTTCCACATGGTGACAGCACTGACAGCAAACGCTGTCTGCTGTTGACTGACTAGAAGCCACTCCTGCCAGGCCTTGTGCTTCTGGTCCCTATCTCATCACATTTGCTTCCACATTTGTCTTCAAAGAGCATAGTTAACTGAGCCCCTCCCTTGTCTACACTCTCTGAGGCTCACAGCCTCAGATCTCACACAGTTCTGGAATTCCTGTTCCTTCAGGGAGCTCCCAGCGGTTCTCATCTTCTTCAGCCTTAGTTGCCCAAAAAGCAGCACACAGGCTTTGGTCAGAGCCACGCATGGCTCTGGTTCAGTGCCCCTTGTTTCTTAGATGTCTGGCCTCTTTGGAGTTGTAATGTTGCCGTGCATAAGCCAGGAATAATGCCCATCTCACCCAGTTGTAAATTGCACAGAACAGCCTGCGAACAGCACTTAGCCACTGAGTGGAGAGATGCTCAGTAATTTAGTTCTTGTTCCTTGTTGTACTAAAGGAGACAAACATACACATTTTGGGGCTATTGCAAGCTTTGTAAAATCCAAACTCCACTTCCTTTTTCCCTTTATCTCTTTAATTTTTAGCGTTAATGATAACAATTAGGCTTTTCAAGTAAGGCAAACCTTATCCTATGTTGGGTTGGTTTTGCCTCTTTTATTTTTTTGTTTGTTTGTTCGTTTTAGTGTTTCTATTGATATCTAGATATACACATGTAGATATACATATATATGTAGATGTAGATCTAGATCTAATTGACTCATATTTACATTTATTGGGCAGGAGTATGAGTAACGTGTACTTTAGACATCTTGTCTCATTGATGTCTTATGTCATTCTATTGTATGCCAACCCCAAGCTAAGGAAAAAAATTCATTTATTTTTCTCTGAAATATTAAAGTGCAAAGCATTCAGTAAACTAGAAATAATTATTTTCTTTCTTAATATTATATCATTTACTTTTAAAAAATGCTCCTTTTTTAATTTATTTACTTATCTTTTATGTACATTGATGTTTCGCATAAACGTGTGTCTGTGTGAAAGTGTCAGATCTTGGCGTTAAAGACAGTTGTGAACTGCTCTGGGAATGCTGGGATTTGAACTCAAGTCCTCTGGAAGACCAGTCAGTTTCCTTAACTGTTGAGCAACTTGTAATTTTTAAAATCTTATTTTAAATCTTAACTTCTTCTTTGACCAGTAGCATACCTGTATAACTAAGAAATACAAAAGGGAACAAAGTAAAAATGCCACAGTGCTCCTCTGCGATTGCTACCTTCAGGAAGCTGTCTGTGCGATTAGTCAGCTCTGTAGGCTACAGTTTTTCTTTAAAAACTGCTCTCAGTGCTAGGGATGGTGGCACAGCCCTGAAGTCCCAGGGCTTTGGAACTTGGAGCAGGAAGATTACCAATTCAGCACAAGGCCAGACTAGACTACTCAGTAAAATCACGTCTTTTTATTAAAGAAAAAAAAAATCACTTTATAATTCCATTTTAAAGAGATGAGGGCATTGCTACACAGAGCCCATTAAGAGCTTATTGCTTTGGGGTCTGGAGAGATGGCTTAGTGGTTAAGGGCACTTAAGGTTGCACTATCATGAGGACTTGAGTTCTTATAGCAGTGCCCACAAAATGAGCTGGCTATGATCTTAAAGGAGCCTTTAACCCTGGAGGTGGAGGCCCAGGGCTTGCTGAGCACTCTGTTAGGCTTCTAGCCTGGGTTTAGGGAGAGAAGGCACATGACACCCTCTTTTGGTCTCTGCGTATGTTCACACACATACACATATGTGCACATTCACACACAGACACACCCCAAAAAATAATAAATAAACTTTAAAAAGAACTTAATGTTCACTTTAGTATGCTAGCGTTTCTTACCACTTTTCTGTTGCTGATGGCCACACTAAAAACTTTAAAAGGAAATGAGACCCTCTTGTGTTTTTGTATACTTAGATTGCTTGCTTTTTTTTTTTTTTTTTTTTTTTTTTTTTGGAAAATTTTTACCCTTCCATATAAGCCCACTGCTACTTTTCTTATAGCTTTATGAGTTTTTGTGCAGTTTTTTTCTTGGCAACTTGCTGTTAAATAAAATGAGCCAGCAATATCTACATTCTTAAGGCCTGTGTCTTTCATTGCTCATTTCACATTTCAGTGGCTGTAGTAGGCTAGGTCATCAGTAAACATCTTTACACAGTTGGAAGTTTATTCCTGACATAAAGCACTAGTTAAGTCAACTAAATTGCTATTCCACTATATGTCTTCTCAGTACATATTTTGCCTAATAGTCATTACTTTTTATTGTTCTACCATTTTGCCATGGAAATGATTGGCTTGTCCATACGTGTTAGGAATCCCCTAGAGTTGCATATATGAATCTGTACAGTAAACATGTGTTGGATGCTGGCTGTGTAACAAAAGCCATGCTAGCAATTGGCTTACAGAAATGAAGAAGATGGGACTAGGCTATGTCTGGCCTGGTGTATGAGTGACCCATACTAGACACATGAATATTCTGACCTAGTGTGCTTACAGTGGATATAGCTAATTGGTCCTTGTGTGTACTGCAGCCATTCCTACCTTGTCTTTGGATAGGAGTGACATCTGGGTAGAAATTAAAGGGCTACCTTATCTGCTTGATGAGAAACATGTCGTATTAAGTACTGTGGCATGGCTAGTGGTTTTAACAGAATAAGTATTATGATAGACCACCCACTCTTGGATGGTGTCTATAGCAAGCTCTAAGGAGACAAATTCTGTAGACCTACAAGGTAGTTCAAAGTGGTGATACTGGCCTGACTCTGTAAGAAAATAACTCTGATTTAGTAAAATTATCTTGATATTCTATGCCTCTGCTTTAAATATGTATTTATCAGCTACTTAATAAATTTCAATATAAAACAAAGAATTTTAAATGTTGTAGAAAAATAAATCACTTATAGCTACAACTGATTTCTAATGATTCCATTTGAAAATTAACATAACTATTTAACATAACTTTAGAGTTGTTATTTCTAGATATGAATTTGGACATTGGATCTGGACATGACACATGTGGAGAAACATCTTCAGAGAGTTACAGCTCTCCGTCTAGTCCACGGCATGATGGAAGAGAGAGTTTGGAAAGTGAAGAAGAGAAGGACAGAGGTTTGCTAAAGGAGAGGGGGTAGAAAGAGGTGGGGGGACGAAGCTGTCTTCTCATGAGCACAAACCTAATCAGAAAGAGCCCGGCAGGGTGAGCCCAGTAGCTGCTCAGCTCACGTGGGTGATGATTTGGGGAAGAAGTCCATTCTTGCTAAAGACTTAATGTTCTTGTTAGTGACTTGTATGTTACTGGTTTTCAAAACTGGCGTCATTGAGAGATTACTGCTTTACTGAGAGGGGTAGGGTAAAAGGTCATAAGGATCTCCTTTCTTGCAAGATTTTGTATTTCTTCTTAAACATTCCTCTGATTTCTCCAGGCCTTTAGTTAATTTCCTCTTTCCTCGACACTCTGGTCTGACTATAAGAGCCCCTTGAAAAGCCCACTGATGGCTCACACCATGTAGTGGTCAGCACCATACTGTGTTGATCGAAGTTTCTATGCTAAAATTCTTACAGCATGGTATTTTGGCCAAATGTGGTTTCTCACTGCAGTTTTCAGCTCACTGGGACCTCAGCTTCTGTGTCACTTTGGCATGTCTCAGGACACTGCTACTGTCTTTGGAAACCGCTGAAGTCAGTTTTTGCCTTGTGATTGTTTCACAGTCCCATCATGTAACACCTGCAAGGGTCAGTGATACCACTCTGAGGCCACACTGCAGTTTTGTACAGAGTCTTCTCAAGAAAGAAGTGAAAATAACTCAGAGCTCTGGGACATTGAGAGAATCATAAAACTGAACAAGAAGGCTTCAGTGTATGTTGTAGTGCAGTTTGTCTTGGTTCCATGGGGTGTGCCTGAGTGAGTACAGACACTCTCACGGACCTCAGTTCTGACTCTTGAGTGGCTCTCACCTGCTTGTCATGTCTGCGGTGACTCTGAGTAGATAGATGGCAATGTCCTTTATTCATGTAGGCTTTCCTAAAGACAGACAGGATCTCTGGGATCCAGAGCTTTGAACGTTTTCCAAGTTTGAGTGTATACAAACGCTTTTAGGAATGTGTGGCTTTGTTGTTGTTTATTGTAATGATGCTGTGAGACTGCTTTCCAAAGTCAAGTACAAGACTATCTTTGATCATAATAGGGCTTCAAAACCATGGGACTGTCTATTATGACGTAAGACTTAAAGTTTTAATTCATATGGAAATTTAACAGGCCATCTGAAACATTCTTTTTCCTTTTTGGACTTCATTTTTGTTCTTAACTCTGCATAGATGGATGGTACAGATTCAGTGCCCCGAGGAGGTTGTGAATTTAGGAATCCTCCCCCTCTTACAAGGTTGAGTATAAGTAGAATAGTGATTTCTCTCTCAGGGTCACAGGTGCTCTGAGCATTCACTCATTCACTTAAGCTCCCTCTAATACATTGAGACAGTTCAGTTAATAACACTAGATTTCTGTGTCATTGGGCTCTATTTAGCCTTTCTTTAGGAAGGTTAATTAACTTTTAATACTCTTACTTCAAGAATGTTTATTCTTGCCAGCTGTGCATAACCAGTCTTGCCTTAGTGAATGCAAACACTCTTACATCCCTCAAGTAATCCAGCTTCATTTGTGAGCAGAAAGATTCTTACAGTAGGCACAACATCTAACTCTGAGCTGTGGAGACTGCAGTGCAGCATCAGATAGGCCCTTGGTTCCCTCTCCCTGGGGAAGCTGGAGGGGCTTGTGTGTGTACCGTGGCGTGGTGCAGAGCAGCTTAGTGTCTGCCGTGAGGTGGTGACGTGACGGTGCTTTCTCCCTTACTCTGCCTCTTGTGTTCCAACAGCATGTCCATTGTAGGACTAATCTCATAGACTTACGTGTTCCCTGTTGAGTATATACTGTACAGATGCTAACTAATTCCATTTCTCCCCTGAAACATTTGAGTTAAATGTTCTCCTGAGCAAACTCCTTGACTGAATCATTTATAAGATACATTTTAAAATCAGGTGTGATGGCACAGAGTGGATTGTTAATGCTTATCCCAGTAATAACGTTAGTAGTACATGCATACGTCTTCATACTCCAGTACCCTGTTTTATTGCTGTTTTGCTTATTCCTCCATGTTTTAGAGATAAAGCATACTACAGGCCAGAGATCAGAGGAAGTCAGCTTGAGCAGTCAGGAAATGTGATAGAGGGAGCATTCCCGACTTGAGAATTAATTTGAATATACCAAGCTTTTAGTTCTAACATGAAAAATAGGAATTCAGCCTGGGTTGACCCGAATTTGTACGTTTTCTATAGATTCAGACAGCAATTCTGAAGATTCTGTGAATCCGTCGTCAGCCAGGTTTTCAGGTTATGGCTCTGTCGCCCAGACCATCGCAGTCAAGCCGCCTGCTGAGACTGTCTCCCTGGGAACCGAGGACGGGAATCTTTTGGAAGCTGCACTGACCTCACACAAGTACCCGCATATTCCCTTCATGCCAACTCTACACTGTGTCACGCACAACGGTGCCCAGAAGTCGCAAGTTGTCATTCCGTCGCCCAAATCTGCAGATGGCAAAACCTTAGGGATGCTTGTCCCTAATGCGGTGGCTATTTCTGCAGTGATGGAATCCTCAAATTCAGCCCCTGTTGGAATCCTAGGCCCGGCAGCTTCTGGGGAGTCAGAGAAACACCTTGAGTTGTTAGCTTCCCCTTTACCTCTCCCATCAACCTTCCTCCCACACAGCAGTGCGCCTGCTTTGCAGCTGACATTACAGAGTCTAAAGTTACAGCCACCACAGGGATCTTCTGACAGTTGTCCAGTTAGTATCCCACCACAACCAACCGGAAGTCTGAGCATCGGATCACCAAACACTGCCTTTATTCCTGTCCATAACCCAGGTAGTTTCCCAGGGTCTCCTGTGGCTACCACGGATCCCATCACAAAATCCGCACCCCAAGTGGTAGGACTAAATCAAATGGTGCCTCAGATTGAGGGGAACACAGGGACAGTCCCTCAGCCGAGCAATGTGAAGGTAGTTCTTCCGGCAGCGGGCCTCTCAGCTGCACAGCCACCAGCTTCCTTCCCCTTTCCAGGCTCACCCCAGGCTGCCAGTGCACTCCCCACCCAGAATTCCAGTGCGCTCAACGCAGCCACTTCTGCCCAGCCAGCAAGCACAGGCATCAGTCCATCCCAGTCCACAGTTCCCCCTGCTGTTCCCACCCACACCCCAGGCCCTGCCCCGAGCCCCAGCCCTGCCTTGACACACAGTACTGCACAGAGCGACAGCACGTCGTACATCAGTGCTGTGGGGAACACGAATGCTAACGGGACCATAGTGCCACCACAGCAGATGGGTCCCTGTGGTTCTTGTGGGCGAAGGTGCAGCTGCGGGACCAATGGAAACCTCCAGCTAAATAGTTACTATTATCCCAACCCAATGCCTGGACCAATGTACCGACTCCCATCATTCTTCACTCTGCCATCCATTTGCAATGGCAGCTACCTCAACCAAGCACATCAGAGCAATGGAAACCAACTTCCTTTTTTTCTGCCTCAGACTCCATATGCAAATGGACTGGTGCATGACCCAGTCATGGGGAGCCAAGCCAGCTATGGCATGCAGCAGATGGCAGGATTTGGGAGATTGTATCCTGTATATCCAGCACCTAATGTAGTTGCCAACACCAGTGGTTCTGGGCCCAAGAAGAATGGGAATGTCTCATGTTACAATTGTGGTGTAAGCGGACACTATGCACAAGACTGTAAGCAGTCATCCATGGAGGCCAATCAGCAAGGTAATCCCACTAACTCCCAGAGGACTTGTTTTTGAATTCCCAGTTTCTTCTTGATTATGTGGTACTGTCTTAGCAGAAAGATCCGTATGTGTGTTTGTTTACAGAGGTTGTATTTTCAGTAGCAAAATGCAGCCAGAGATGGCCAGCATAGACCCAGGCCCCGAGGTCATGGAGGAAGGTCTGAGGAAGTTTAGTTTGTCACTAAGGAGTGAACGGCAGAGGTGCTTGTCCAGGCTCAGGGCACAGCATGCATAGTACATTCTGTAATGTTGGTTCCTTGCATACAGGGCTGTAGTTTAAGAATACAGTCCTCGTACATAGAGGAAGCAGACGGGTTAAACTAGGATGTGAGCCAGTTCCCCGCATACATGGTTAGAGTCTGTGCACACAGCTGGCTCCTATCTGAGCCCCTGCTGCCCTTTGATTCTGTACACATAAGGCAAAAAACCAAGAGGCCATGGAATCTTTACAGCAACAAAGCTTTGTGAACACCAGTTTGGGAGTAAATTTGAAGAGTGCTAACAGCAGAAGAAAAACATGCACTTTACTAGCTAGGTGTGGGTAAGGGACCAGATTCAGTTCTTTTGTATTTGTCATTGTGCCAGATCTTACCTGGGGAATGTCTTGAAACAGGAGTATATTAATTAGGCATCCTCAAAGGGAAACCCAGTTAATTAGCTTTAGGTTATACTTAAAGCTCAAGCTCTCCTCTGCTTTTGAGAGTAGCTTACTTGCTGTTTTGGACTGGAGTTAGTGCTGAGGAAAGGCCTTTGAAAGCATGCTCATTTGCAGTCTTGTGTAGTGGTTTGTGATGCGTGTAGTCATAAGCGGTGACTTAGCCGTTCTGTCTTTCCTGTTTTAGGCACTTACAGACTGAGATACGCACCTCCCCTCCCCCCTTCTAATGATACGTTGGATTCTGCAGACTGAACGAGTAAAGCTTGCCTACTTAATGCACTCAAGTGTGGGGAGTCATGGGGTGTGGAGGGGAGGAAAGGAAAGGTATTTTGTTTCTTTGTCTGTCCATTTCCTCACTTTCTATGCAGTTGGGAGTTTTCATTTCTCTTTTACCTGTGTCCAGAATATGAAAGAATGTGATGCTCCTGAGCCTCTGGTCTCCTGGTCCAGCAGCCGGCTTACATGTATGACACTTGTAACTTCAATTTCAGACAAACTCTTGAACGGAAAACATTGATGTGTGCTTTTTTACACTGACTACTTGCTGTGTGCAATGTTTACTGAATCTTTAAACTGTGTATCTGACCTTAGTTGTTTCCACAACACTGGTTAACAGTCTTATGGTTTTCTTCTTCCTGGCTTTCCTCACTTTGACCCTGAACCCAACTTCTCTTCCAGCTACCCTCTCTCCCTGGCCTGCGGCAAGGGTGCTCAGCAGTGTCCTTGTCACACTTCAGTAACCTGTCTGAACCAAGGCAACATGTTTCACTGTAAATTTTAGACGTCAGATTTCCAAGAAGTATGTATATATGTCATAAGAGCATCACGTAAATGCATATATGCAGCACCTGTCCAAATAACATGAGAACAAGTGGGAGAGAGGAAATCAGACTCGGGAAGCCCCAAATGGGGAGTGGACAAACAGGCTGTTCTTGAGCGAAAACAGCAGTTCCTTCCATCACACTTCTGAGAGACTCAAAGGGGACACACTGGTGTGAATGTTCTTCTCTGTGTGCTTGTATCTGTGATGACAGTCAACATCCAGGGCTTCCTGTCGTCTGCCACCTTGACCTACCCAGACACTGCTGAGTGAAGATGTCCTCTTCCCTACCTGGCTGTTGCAGTGTCACACTGTTACAATGTGTGTGGTTTATTGCATCAGAACAGAAGCTAGTGGGTTTTCTCAAAAGTCAGGTACCTGCTTCCTAAGCCGAGTCTCCTCAGCCAAGTCACTTTTATAACCCTTTACCACTATGCTTGATACAATGTGAAAGACTGCGTGGAGTGTGTTGAGATGGTGTTTGTTAATCATGTCAGTGTCGTGTCACTAAGTTTAATGCTGCTGGCTTTTTAAAGTTTTGTTTTGTTTTAAGCCAATCTATATACTAAATCGCTTCCAGGTAATTTTTTGATTTCCTGAAGTGCACTGAGGTTATCTGGGAGGTTGGATGTATCTTCAGTGACTGCTGCATTCAACAGCAAGGAACAAGTACCACCATCCATTGTAAGCTCTCGGGGTAGCAGGGCTTCCCATTCCTTGGTACAGAGTAGAAGTGATTGACTTTTGTTGTGGGGAGTAGAGTTGGTGTGCAGCAGAGGCACTGGAATGTTGGGTCTGGGTTCTGAAACCTGACATTGTGAGACAAAGAAAAAACTTGAAGCAAGAAGAAGCTAGTTGAACACTTCAACGGTAGTGTTTGTATTTATCGCGCCAGTGTACGTTCTGAACCTTTCAGGGGTAGGAGCTACTGGGAGAGACGGGGGAGTGAGATGGGGTAGACGAAAGCTTTAATTTAGGAAGAAAAAGTTCAAGTAAAGGAAATTATTTTGATGAAATATATTTTATTTGATCTGGGTATTTTTGGACCACATTATTAAATTGTTGAGCTGCAGCTGAGTTGCTGAGGGGAGAGCTTTGCTAAGCCTTGCACAGGTGCGTGTGACTCATCGCCAGGTGTACTTTATGGAGCTTATTTTATGATTTCAAATACTGTACTGTACATAGGAGGTATGTTACCTTCTCCTTATTTGTATGTTTACCATATACTTTGATATTTGAAATGTTATGTACTGGAAAGGCCACTTATATTTCTAGAACAGATTGGATTTTATGCAATCTTTTTCCTTGAATTAACAGCAATAAAAAAATGAAAAACAGCCTAAGAATTATGCCTTATTGCAAGTTTTATAAAAGTGGGTTTTCATGGTCGTTTTCCTTTTAAAGAATAGGTTTGTTTCCCTCTTGCTGTGGGCAGTGTCTCCCACCATGATTTGCCACCTAGATGTTCTAAACCTTTCCCTAGTGTAGGTCATCCGTGTCCGTGCAGCCTCCAAAGGAAGGGAAAAGAGTGGATGCCAAGGCCATCATGTACAGGGCACAGTCCCTGTCCCTACAAACTAGACTTCTGGTTTAAGTTCCCCCATACTAGCAGCACAAAGGACCTGAGTTACTCACCTTGTTGACTCCTGTTGGCTGAGAGGCACATCGTCACCATGGCTCAGTACCATGTTTTTACTGTCTGTTCCTTCTTCTATAACCCAGTCCCAAGCCAGAGCCTTTAAGCTGTCAATCGCTCCTAAAGTGTTGGAGGCCACTGTGCCTGCCATGCTGTCCGAGTCTTTCCAAAGTGCCTCCACCCCTGGCGTGGGTGGTGGCTTGGTGAAGGGCAGAGCCGAGCTGTCAGACTATCCCTGACCACTATTCGAGTGTGTGCTGGTTCATCGGACACTGTGTTAGTTACTGTTTTACTGCTGTGATAAACACCGCGCCCAAGGCAACTGATGGGAGAAAAGTTTGTTTGGAGTTGTGGATCCTTAGGATCCACAATGGGATCGTTCAGGCATGGAGGCTGGAGCAGGGTCTGAGGCCTAGTGTTATGAACTGCGAGCCCAAAGCAGAGGAATGTCAGGAGGCTTTGAACTCTCATAACCTGACTCCAGTGACACACTTCTACCTCCTCAGCCTCCCCAAACTGTCACCCTGTCACCAATAGGGACTAGGTACGGTACCTGGCAGGGGAGGGGCCAGGACATTCATCTCGGAGACCACCACAGGCACCAGCTTTCCCCTTTAGCCTGTCAGTGTGCACATCACAGAAGCGGTGAACTTAGCCTTTACCAGTGCTCACACGCAGCCCAACACTCCTCAGCTCTCATTGGCCCCCCTTCACTGTGCTCTCTGGGTTGGTGTGAGAGGGACTCACTTCACACCCTCTGGGGCTGTGTCAGCTCGTCTGGTTTGTGATCCTGACGCTGCATTGCTAACACTTTAATACCCTGGAGTAGTCTCATAAGGATGAGTATCAATAAACGGATCGATTGTTCAGTCAGTGGACATCCGGGAGGCTTGCTTCTCCTTTTCAACTTAAGAGTCTGGAATGCCAGAAACATTGTGTGCTGTTGTGGTTTGTGTGTAGAACATGTTGTTAGGGCATGTGCCTAGGCGTGTGTCATCCTTGTAAGAAGCCAGATGGTTCAGCTTTCTAGAACCTAACATACGTCTTTCCAAAGGAGACACACATTCCTGCAGGGCCCTGGGGCCCCTGGAATGCTCTCCTGACACTCTCCCAAGATGCTGTCGAGGAAGAACAGGATGTGACTCCAGAGGGGTTTGGAGGCCCGTGGGAGAGGTGAGTTGAGACCAGTCTCACAGTGTAGGTTCGTGATGGCTGCATGGGGAACGGGAAGCCTGTGGCAGGAAATTGGACAGATGTGGCTGTGGTATACGGTCAGGAAGGAAGGGGATGGAGATTAGCGGTAAAAGGTGTGTTTTAAAAGGGTGGATGTGCAAACAGTAAATTGGGGTAAGAATGGGGGAGATTGGAAAGTTGGGAGTTACCAGGTTTGAAACTTTGGTGTCTGAGAAAACTTTAAAGGTTGTGGAAAGCGAGCCTGGAAGTTGAGGGTCTGGTGAGAGGGCCTGGATTCGGTTGCTGCCTGTAGCTAAGGTCTATCTGTCTAGACTAAAAACCGACAGAGGCAAGCCAGTTGAAAGAAGAGACGAGACAAGAAGGGAGGTGTGCGGTGAGATTTTGTTCTTGTAAGCAGGGTTTAGAAGGATTCAGTGAAGAATGACAGGCCCTTTGTAGTAACACTGAGAGGGACTCGGTAGTGATTCTGTTTCTATACACGGGAGGCTAGGAAACCCCCCAGGGGATGGGAAGTATGGACAGTTTGTCCATAGCCAAGGGGTGCATCTCAGTTGCTCCATTGTTACCCCATAAAATAAGTCCATTTAGGAGGTGAGTTCAAATTTTTAATGTTCTATGTAAGTACTAAAAATCTACTTTTTTTCTGAAAAGGTGTCAAGTTTTAATAGCAGCTGTTACTTGCGGGCTACATTCAATCGTGCTTAAGAGACATCTTTATTCAGTTCTGTGTACCGATGGAAACGTTCTAAAGTTGAGGCAATGAAGCCACACAGAGGCAATCTGTGACAACAATCCAACCCCATGCTCTCTTTGTAATTTCCACTCAAGTCAATGCAAGCGCATGTGCACACACAACACACAGCCGTTCATTTTCAGAGCAGTGTTTTGATACGCTGGTGATGAGGATAAAATGGCCTACAGCTCATCTCTTCAGGGCAGTGTGGGGTCCCAGAGAGGAGCCCCAGGTGTGGCCAGGGAAACCCTGAGTGTGTGAACAGCTGCATCATTGACTTGAAATAGGAGTTTGAGCAGAGAGAGCAGCCGGTCCTTTCTGGGCTACCCCCATTACTTGCTTATAGCTTGGATTCCTAGAATATCAGTACTTTTTGTTGTTGTTGTTGTATATAAACCATATCTACTGCGCCTATTGATGTTTTGGGGTTTTGTTTGTTTGTTTGTTTAACCTTATCTCAGAAAGAAATGTGTATAATTTCCAAATGCCACCCTATTGAAAAAAAAGAGAATCAGAGGGTGGTGGGCGGGGGTGCGTTGAAGCCACCATGTGCGTCGAACTCTTCTGTGAATGCTGTGTACCAACCACACCTGGGTTCAAAGAGCCTTCAAAGTCACAAGCACAACTACTGCCTCTGTCACCAGAAACTCTTTGCCCCCAAATCCGGTTTCAGTGTTTGCAGGGTGCCTTGTAAGGTGAGGTGGGGTAGGGCTGTAGAGAGATGGGAGGTTGAAGTGGGGTGGGGTAGGGTGCTTCCCTTTTTCCTCTTGGAGCTCCAGTTTTGAGCCACTGAGCACTTCTCACCAGGAATAAATAAATAAATAAATAAATAAATAAATCTTATTGGAAAGCACTGCCACCTGGTGGGACATGGAAGCACTGCAAGCAAGCGGATGAGTGCAGGCGTCTGGCCATCTCGTGTGTGCTTGTGTGGAGGTGTGGCTGACAGTGCTGCCTCCCTCGACAGTACTGAGTCCGGAGCCCGGAGGACTGGGATTTTCCTTTGTAAGACTTGGGAATCTGAGGGCCAGGGACAGCAAGTGCCACAAACACATCAGCGATGAAGACCAGTCCCCTGCTTGAAATCAGTGCTGCCCTCCGCACACCACTCGCTGCCTGCCCCCACTGCGGTGCTGAACCAAAACTAGGTGGCAACAGTCTGTAGAAAGCGTCCTCCAGGCCTGGCGGTAGGCAGACATACCGCACGGGCACAGATCGTGTTCTAGTCAACGTGAGGTCCAGCTGGTCTCTTGTGTTGAAGGACCGGGCGTGTGACATAGGATGGGGAAACATCTACAAATAAGAAAATTCGACAGCCATGCTTCAAGTGTTCATCTTAAATTGCTACAAAGGAAAGGCTCACCCACAGTGCAGGTTTTAAGTGTGCACAGAACTACTCTGACAGAAGACTGCTTAACTTTACAGAGGTGGTGATCATCCTGTGTCTCTTAAGCATTGCATGAATATCCCAAGACTTAAGTTATCAGAGTAAGGCGCCATCCCAGCACTCAGGGGCAGGGACAGGAGGAATAGGTTCCAAACCAGCCTGGTCTGCATAGTGGGTCCCGGGCCAGCCAGGGCCACATAGCAAGACCCTGCTTCGAAGAAGCAAAATATTTAAAAGTGGGATAGTGGGAAGAACAAACAATCCAACAATCTGAAGCCCAAAAAATGGGGATGCAACAGCTCCTCTGAGTGCCACTCGGTGACCTACTATTATAACTACAGTTATTTAGTGCTCAGTTTTTGAAGGTACAAAATATTTTTTATTATTCACTTTACATCCCAATAACAGCCCCCTCTCCTCTTAGTACCCCCTCACACAGCTCCTCCCACCCTTTCTCCTCTGAGAAGGGGGAACCCATATCTCTTCTCTATCCCTACTCCCCTCCCCTGGCACAGCAAGTCACTGTACTGCAGGACTCCATGCACCCTCTCCCACTGAGGCTAGACAAGTGGCCCAGTTAGCGCAACCGGATCCACAGTCAGGCAACAGAGTCAGGGACAGCGCCTGCTCCAGTTGTTGGGGACCCTGCCTGAAGACTAAGCTGCACATCTGCCTCGTATATCTGTGCGTAGCGTGTGGTGCTAGGTCCAGCCCATGCTCGCTCAGTCTCTGGGAGCCCCCAAGGGTCCAGGTTAGTTGACTCTGTTGGTCTTCCTGTGGAGTCCCTGTCCTCTTCATGTCCCTCAGTTTTTCCCCCAACTCTTCCCCAAGACTTCCCGAGCTCCATCTAATGTTTGGCCGCAGGACTCTACATCTGTTTCCATGGGCTGCTGGGTGGAATCTCTCAGAGGATGCTTATGCTAGGTTCCTATCTACAAAGCATAACAGAGTATCATTAACAGAGCCAGTCATTGGTTGGCAGTTCCCCCTGTCTCTGCTCCATCTTTGTCCCTGCGCGTCCTGTAGGCAGGGCACATTTTGGATCAGAGCTTTTGTGGGTGGGTTGCTGTCTTTATCCCTCCACTGGGGTTCCTGCCTGGCTACAGGAGATGGCCACTTAAAGCTCTGTATCTCCCACTGCTAGGAGCCTCAGCTAGAGAACCCCCATAGAATTCCTGAGTCACCACTCTGTCCCAGGTCTCTGGCACATCCTAGAGATGTCCCCCTGCCCACGGCTAATTTCCAGTCACACACACATGCACACCGTGCTCCCTTTCCCATCCCCTGTCCCACCCAAATCCCTGCCTCCATCCACCTCTGATATCTATTTTACTTCCCCTTCTGAGAAAGATTCAAGCATCCTCCCTTAGGCCTTCCTTGTTCTTGCTAGTTGGAGTTAGATACTGTTTATTGTATGGAGCTTAACTGTGCCCTGAATACAGAGACAGAGTCAGCTTGTGCTAGAGTCTATAATCTGTGTCCATGTTATAGACTAATTACTGAAGCATAGACAGATCTTCTCTATATTAAGCACCACTGTCTGGTACAGTCTGTCCTTCCTGGGCCTTCCGTTATGTTAGACAGGGTCTCGGCCTCACGCTCGTGTGTCCCGCCACACTTGGCTTTCCTCCCCTCCTCTAATGCTGGGAATAAACCTCCTGCATGCTCAATCAGCACGATGCTCCTGAACCACTCCCTACTCATCTCCAGTGAATGCTACATGGCTGATCATAGTGCTCGGTGGGAAGTGAGCCACGGCTCCAGCCGTGAGGCATGGAGCTTGACTCCTCCATTCAGCGATTTGTTGCAGTTGTAGTTTTACTCCTGGGCTTATTTTTGGCTCAGTGACTGCACTGCTTTGGAATGATGCACATGGCTGTGAGAATGGACAGATGCAGAGAGAGGGGCTTTGAGGAGGGAAGAACTCGGGAAAGCCTGGTGTTAGGAAGGAGAGCCAGTAGATGGCAGGACAGATTGTGCAAACTGTGCAAGACCATCTTTTCCATCACAGTTTCTAGGTTTGGCTCTAGTGTGGTTCTCATCTGGGAATACAGTTGATAGCTACAAGATTAGTGCTGACAGTGTGAGTCCTATGCTAAGGGCGAGGGATTTCTTGTGGTTTGTAACAACAAACTCCAACATCAGAAAGCTAACGTTTTTTCAAGCTCTTTAAATAGGTGAAAACGAAATACTGATGCAGGCAGATTGAGTTTACAGCCAGACTAGGCTACACACTGAGAACCTGTCTACAAAAAAGATTTCGATTGCATGTTATTAATATTTCAGTGTCTACAATGAAGCTGTCTGCTTTCCACCTCTGTCAGTAAAGCTGAGTTATCCTCCCAAGCACCCTATGGCTCTTTAAGCTAAAGCAGGTATTGCTTGTTCTTTACAACGAAAGCTTGCTGAGCTGCGCATACACTGCTAATTTTCTTCAGTGAAATGAAGGCGTGTTTCCCATTGTCTTTACACCCTGGTGTTGTATCCCTAGCAGGAGTCTGTACCTGGTGTTCTGGAGCAGGAGCAAACACTGGTAGGGAGCCTTCGTGATGGGCACAGCCAGCACTACAGCAAATGGCCCAGGTTCTCCAGAACCAGAAACTAAGCCCTAAACTGGGAAAGGTTCACAAGGGGCATGCTTTAATTGGATCGGGGAGGAAGGGAGGTTGCCCTACTGAAGAGTTTCAGAAGATGACCAAGAATGGACTAATCAATGCTGAATTTCAAGATGCCTGCGAAGTGTTGTAAGAGGACTCTGAGAAGCTTCAAGGACAAGGCTGGATCCTCGCCCAAGGACAGGCTTTGGGTCCAACCCTAGAGTAGACTGGCAGGAGGCCTCGCAACTTTGAAAGAAATGGCTTCCTTTGTTCTGCTGAGTTTGTGGCACTTGAGTAGCACCTGTTAGGGCTCTTTCTCAAAGTGTAATGCTTGGGTCTTCTGCAATACAACTCTCACAATGCTCCTGCTCTCTCTCTCTCTCTCTCTCTCTCTCTCTCTCTCTCTCTCTCTCTCTCTCACACACACACACACACACACACACACACACACACACACGTAAGAGAGATTCCTACTGGAAGAACATTTCCAGAAGGCAGGGTCAACAAGAATACTAAGAATAAGAATTTAGACACTGGAGAGTGTGAAACTGTGCCCTGAAGACAAATACATGTATACATACATTCATACATTCATACATACATACATACATACATACATACATACATACATACATAGTTCAAGAATGAAATAGCACCACTATGCACAGTGGGCATAAGATGTTCCGGGAAGTCACCAGAGCAAAGGCAGAACACTGAGAAAGGCACTAGGCAGAGCTGGAGGAAGCCTGTAAGCTACTGTGTGCACATGGCGGTGGGGTGCCGATGGTGTCAGTGCAGGGGGAAGAAAATGACCCGATGACCTCTTGTTTTTGGTGAAGTTGGGGAGGTGACACTAGAGTAAAGGTGCCAGCCCTGGAACTACTGTGCAGAGGCAACTGTCCAGAGGCAGCAAGCAAGAGTGATACCCCACCCACCCTTTTACCCAGGGTCCACTGGTGTGACCAATCACATGGCATACTTTAAGAATGTTGTTTGTTTGTTTTTTTTTTTTTTTTTCGGTTTTCCTCTTTAGTGATGTGGGGAGCTGGGTCTAAGGTTAAGGTAGAGAACGGTGGCTTCCATGCAGTTTATATTGAAGTCATTGGCCTCTCTCAGACCTTCCATCTTCCCAACCCATTACTCTCTCAACAAATGCCTTCCTTCTTCCTTTACCTCCCAGAATGCCTTTGCAAAGGGGGCTTGTTCAGCCTCATTGCTGCTGAGTCCATCACTTCCCTGCAGCCACCAAGGGCTTCCAGGGTCCCGCTGCCTCCACTTCTAGAAGCTTCGCCCTCCCAAGATCTACTTCCTGTCCAAGCTTCCAGGATACTGTCCATAACCTCTGTGTGAAAGATACTCATCTCAGGAGACCCAGACCTTGCTGACTAGTTAGTGATATACACCTCTGTCAATTACATCAGTAAACAAGCCATGGGTTGGAGAGTAGCCCTGGCCCTTCAGGATTATCTGTGTATAGACAAACCATGTGTGCACACCAGGCATCCCACTAAACTCAACCTATGTCCAACCAAGTTCATTTGAACTTTGCTAATTCAAATTATGGTGCTATGGAAAGTGGAGTAGATGGAACTGGTCTGCTGCTGCCAGGAGGGTGAAGAGCAGCAAGCAAGTCGCTAAACATGGAACTGATAGTGTAATTCTGAGGAGTGGATGAAACCATAGGATAATCTTTTCTTAAAACTGATAAAGCAATGATGATACTTTCCTTATTGAAGTCTATATGATTAGTGTTCACTCATAAAGTTCTGTGGCATTGATAAATGTATATGAGTACTGCTATCACCGAATCATGGAATACTCTATGATAATTTCTAATAGAAAAATTGTCTGTGTGTGCTTTACCTGCTCACTTTTTATTGACTACATAGTCTTGCCTTTCTAGAACACCATATGCACAGATGTCCCTCCACTTCCCATAAGGTGATATCATGGTAAAACATCAAAAGCCTACCAAACGCCACAGCTTTACCATGGTGTACACTTCGGAGAATCAAGCGTTTACTGGTGACTGGGTGGCTGACTAAGAGCCTTAGAGTGCTGCTGCAGCATGACCGGAGACTGCCAGACTGCACGTTAGCGTGCTCAGTTAGAAACTCAGCGCAGCTCCTACTGCTTTTGTAGCACTTGCACCCTGAAGGAAGTGGAAGTGGAGCCATCACAGGCAGGCCAGGCTTTCCACTGCTGGATCCTGTAAGTCTATAAATCACCTCCCAAAGCACCCGTGCCATTCTGTGTGCACAATGGCACTGTCTGAGAGTTCCTGTGGCTCTGCATCCTTGGTAGCAGTAGATGATGTCAGTGTGGATCGGAACCACTCTAGCAGGTTTGTGATTGCATTCCATGGCTGTCTGAGTTTTTGCTTTCCCCAGGGGTACACAAAGTTACACATCTTTTCGTATACTAATTTACCATCTTTGGTGAGGTGAACTTATCTTTCTGCCGACTTTTTTAATTGAGTTTTGATTAGGTGTTCTTTCTCATTTTTAAAAAAATTTTTTATTACATTTATTGTGGGAGGGGGTGCACATGCCAGCGGATAATTTGTGGGAGCTGCCTTCTCCTTCCTTGTATGTTCCAGTACTAAAGCTTGGTAAGGAGCTCAGCAAGTCTTTTCCCACTCATGAGCCTGCGAGTTATTTTCTTACTGGTGAGTTCTTGTATTATTTTGAGTACCAGTCTTTATAAGATACATATTTTGTGCATATTTTCCCCCAGCCTGTGGCCTGGTTTTTATGCTTTTTTTTTCTTTTTAAATTGTAATGAAACATAAATGTAGGAACACCATAGCACAGAAAGCAGCCAAGGATTTTTTTCTCTCTCTCTATTTTAATTCTTATCACAGGAAATATGAGCTGCCTCCCCCAGGGCTACCTTATGCATGCAGCAGCTTGCCAAGTGAGATTCCTCGAAGGTTGCCAAGTCCTTGGCCCAGAGCTGCCAAAGCTCACTTGGCAAAAGACATGGAAGCTCGGGGCTTCCTCCCTATAGGGGCAGCCAGGCACTGTCAGGGCAGTAGCCAATGCTTACCTTTAGTGTCTCCCAGTGTACAGGAAGGAGTCCCTGAGAACTTCCCCCTCATGTTTCCTTCTACCTTATTATTGGTATACTTTACTGGACTGGCAGACTGGTTTAGTCTTAAAAGACCAACTGTGCAAGCCATTGAACACTGGCTTCATGAAGGGCTGCAGGGCTTGCCAGTGCTGTGCACACAGCAATGCTTCTTTTCTGGAAGGCCCAGACAGATCTTGGCAGACCTTGGTGGGATAGTCTGAGACTCTCATCTGTGGATAGAAAATCATTCCACGGCAGTGGGAAGGAGGGTCAGCCCGAAGAGGGCCCTTCCTATGACTCCACCCAGCTTTTGGCAAGTGGTTTCATGACACAATCCTTTAGAATAGTCATATTTTCCACAGAGCTCAAGCATGGTACAAGTACTGTGTGACTATGTTAGAAAACATGCAAGAAGGTTTCTTTGACCCACTGAAAATAAACCTTTATGCCCAGCTTGTTCTAAACTGCAGCTGCCTCCAAGATCACTCTTTCCACCTACTACAAAGTGGAACTTTGAGTTGAGCCCAGAGAAAAATGGTAGTTACTCTTTAGTGAAAAGATTTGGAAATTGTGTGTGGTATGGTGGCTCACACTTGTAATCCTAGCACTGGTGAGGCAGAAGCAGGCAAATCTTTGTAAGTCTGACACAGCCCGGTCTACATAGTGAAACCCTGTCTTGAAATAAATAGGTAATAGATAGATGATTGATATATACATAGATGATAGATAGATAGATAGATAGATAGATAGATAGATAGATAGATAGATAGATGACAGAATAAAATTAAGTAAAATAAAGATGTAGTCCAATGGAAGGCCACATATCCCAGAATATTTGATGGTCTTGATGGAGGAAAAAGGCATGTGTGAATATGATCAAAACACACTGGGCTGGCGAGATGGCTCAGTGGTTAAGAGCGCTGACTGCTCTTGTTCTTCTGAAGGTCCCGAGTTCAAATCCCAGCAAGCACATAGTGGCTCACAACCATCCATAACGAAATCTGATGCCCTCTTCTGGAGTATCTTAGGATAACTACAGTGTACTAACATATACTAAATAAATAAATCTTAAAAAAAAAAAAAACACTGTACAAGATAACTGATAAATAAAAGAACTAAGCCATTTTTATCAATGGGACATAACATGAGCTAATACATTTTCATTATCTGCTGGGAAGATAAATCCCAGGGCAGCCTGAATATATGGTTCACAAGATTCATAATATTTGACAATCATTCAGTCAAAACCACGCATTTACCCAAGTGTGCTGGTACACACACGTGGGAGGATAGTGAGCTTAATAACAAATTCTACCACATAGTGAGACCTTCTCAAAACAAAACAAAACAAAACAAAAACAAAAATGAAACAAAGAACTGAAGCAAATTCCTGCAAACCTCCGAGACCTGTGAGCCTGAGTGTAGATGTGGACCCTATGACCTTTGGGCAAATATTTGATGTCTTCACTCTTTTCTGTAAAGGAGAAATGGTCATAAGAAAGACAAGCATCACTACTGTGCGATGTGACAAAAAAAAAAAAAATCAACTCACGGTGGCTTCAAGATCAGAAAGGAGGAGCAAGACCTTGGAACTGCACAGAGGAAAGCCTTTGTGACTTAGGGTTGCCATGATATATTTTATAGCACATTCACAGAATAATGAAAAAGTAATTAGGCTTGATCACAAAACTCCTTAGGTTGTTAGCATGAGAGAAAAATTGACACATCATGCGTTCATAAAGGACTTATGTATAGAATATATAAGGTGCCTTCAAAACTTAGTGATTAAAAAATATACAATTCCTAAGCATGTTGGTACACACATATGACCCAGCATTCAGGAGGCAGAGGCAGGAGCTCAATGTTTGAAGTCAACCTTGGTAAATGCCCCCCCCCCACACACACACACAAAAGAAAGAAGAAAAAAAAAGAAAAGAAGGAGAGGGGCAAAGAGGAAGACAAGATACAGAGGGAAGAAATGAAGAAAAGGGAAGGAAGAATAAACCAAAGTAGAAATGTGCAAAAGATCTGAACAGGTCATCAAGGAAGGCCATACAAATGACATGCAAGTCAGTGCAAGGATGATAGTATTGGTCACCGAGTTTATGCAATGGGCATAAAATCTGTCTGTACAAGGAATGTCCACCATAGCTTTATCTGTGCTGGCAGAAAGCAGAAACAATTTGAATTTCCATTTGGAGGTGAAACTGATATTCTGAATAGTGGATTATTACTTGACAATGGAAATGAATGAACTATGAAAACCACAATAACAGGAATGAATCACAAAGGAACTTCGCTGTCAGAAAGAGGCTTGCAAGTATGGTGGAACACAGTTGGGAGGATAGTGAGTTTAAGAATAAATTTCCCTGCTTCCTTCTGGTCTGGGAAGGTGCCCTGAGCAGAACTCCGTAGCCAGTTACTAACACCCAGAGTAAGCTCCACTCCCAGGCGCTCTAACATGCCCAGGATCATAGGATCATAGGTGCCCTGAGCAGACCTTGGGCACTAACTTCACAGCCAGTTCCACAACACCCAGAAGAAGCTCCACTCCCAGGCTCTCTAACATGCTCAGGATCACAGGATCACAGGAGCTTGGTCACACCAGGATCTCAGGGTCCCAGAGGTAGCTTGACTCCTAGGAGCTCTGACACACCCAGTATTTCAGGACCACAGGATCCCAGATCACAGGATCACAGAGACAGCTGAACACTGAGGAGTTCTGACACAACCAAGATCACAGAAAGGACAGGCTCCAGTCAGATATAGCAAGAGCAGGTAGCACTAGAGATAATCAGGTGGCAGGAGGCAAGCATAAGAACATAAGCAACAGAAACCAAGATTACTTGGCAACATCAGAACCCAATTCTCCCACCATAGCAAGTCCTGGATACACCATCACACCAGAAAAGCAAGATTCGGATCAAAATCACTTCTCATGATGGTGATAGAGGACTTTAAGAAGGGCATAAATAACTACCTTAAAGAAATACAGAAGGACACAAGTAAACAGCTAGAAGCCCTTAAAGAGGAAACACAAAAGTCCCTTAAAGAATTACAGGAAAACACAATCAAACTGGTGAAGGAAATGAACAAAACCATCCAATAGAAACAATAAAGAAATCACAAAGGGAGACAACCCTGGAGTTAGAAAAACCTAGGAAAGAGACCATAGATGTAAGTATCATCAACAGAATACAAGAGATAGAAGAGAGACTCTCAGGTATAGAAGATACCATAGAAAACATGGACATAACAGTCAAAATGCAAAAAGCAAGAAACTCCTAACCCAAAAAAATCCAGGAAATCCAGGACACAGTGAGAAGGCCAAACCTAAGGATAATAGGTATAGAAGAGAGGGAAGATTCCAAACTTAAAGGGCCAGTAAATAGCTTCAACAAAATTCTAGAAAAAAACTTCCCCAACCTAAAGAAAGAGATGGCCATGAACATACAAGAAGCCTGCAGAACTCCAAATAGACTGTACCAGAAAAGAAATTCCTCCCATCACATAATAATTAAAACACCAAATGCACTAAACAAAGAAAGAATATTAAAAGCAGTAAGGGGAAAAGGTCAAGTAATGTATAAAGGCAGGCCTATCAGAATTACACCAGACTTCTCACTAGAGACTATGAAGGGTAGAAGATCCTGTGCTGATGTCATACAGACCCTAAGAGAACACAAATGCCATCCCAGGCTACTATACCCAGCAAAACTCTCAGTTACCAGAGATGGAGAAACCAAGATATTCCATGAGGAAACCAAAATTACACAATATCTTTCCATAAATCCAGCCCTACAAAAGATAATGAATGGAAAACACCAACACAAGAAGGGAAACTACATCCTAGAAAAAAGCAAGAAAGTAATCTTTCAACAAACCCAAAAGAAGATAACCACACAAACATAATTCTTCCTCTAACAACAAAAATAACAGGAAGTAACAATCACTTTTCCTTAATATCTCTTAACATCAGTGAACTGATAAAAAGACTTAGACTGACAGATTGGATATGTAGGATCCAGCATTCTGCTGCATACAGGAAAGGCACCTCAGTGACAAAGACAGACACTACCTCAGAGTAAAAGGTTGGAAAACAAATTTCTAAGCAAATGGTCCCAAGAAACAAGCTGGAGTAGCCATTCCAATATCAAATAAAATCAACTTTCAACTAAAAGCTATCAAAAAAGATAAGGAAGAACACTTCATACTGGTCAAAAGAAAAATCTACCAAGATGAACTCTCAATTCTGAACATCTATGCTCCAAATGCAAGGGCATCCACATTCATTAAAGAAACTTTAGTAAAGCTCAAAGCACACATTGCACTACACACAATAATAGTGGGAGACTTCAACACTCCACTCTCATCAATGGACTAATCATGGAAACAGAAACTAAACAGAGACACAATGAAAATAACAGAAGTTATGAATCAAATGAATCTAACATATATTTATAGAACATTTCATCCTAAAGCAAAAGAATATATCTTCTCAGCACCTCGTGGTACCTTTTCCAAAATTGACCATATAATTGGTCACAAAAAAGGCCTCAACAGATACAAGATGATTGAAATAATCCCACGCACCCTATCAGATCACCACGGACTAAGGCTGGTCTTAAATACTAACAAAAACAACACAAAGCACACATATACATGGAAGCCGAACAACGCTATACTCAATGATAACTTGGTCAAGGAAGAAAGAAAGAAAGAAATTAAAGGCTTTTTAGAATTGAATGAAAATAAAGACACACCATACCAAAACTTATGCGACACAATAAAAGCAGTGCTAAGAGGAAAACTCAAAGCTCTAAGTGCCTCCAAAAAGAAACTGAAGAGAGCTTACACCAATAGCTTGATAGCACACCTGAAAGTTCTAGAACAAAAAGAAACGAATTCACCCAAGAGGAGTAGATGGCAGGAAATAATCAAAATCAGGGTTGAAATCAACCAAATAGAAACAAAAAGAACTATACAAAGAATCAACAAAACCAGGAGCTGGTTCTTTGAGAAAATCAACAAGATAGATAAACCCATAGCCAGACTAACCAGAGGGCACAGAGACAATATCCAAATTAATAAAATCAGAAATGAAAAGGGAGACATAACAGCAAAATATATCTTAAAATAATTATTCTGTCTGTTGAATATTAACAGTTGAAAATATTAAAATCATGTGCTACAAACATAATGAGAGATAATTTTTCTCACTGTGCTTGAAATAGGCATTTTCTTTATGTTTAACTTCAAAGAGTGTTTGCTATTTTAAAATTTTTGAAAAATACTTACTGATAAAATAATTTCTCTCCTAGAAACACTGATAATCTTTTTTAAGTAAACTGATTGTTAGGCGATGTACACAGGTATATAATGCGTTTCAAATTCTTTCTCACTATGTCAGGTGGTATCATATAAGGGCTTTTGAATATATTTCTTAATGATTCATTTTTAATATTTTATGCTCTTTTACTATGCTTAATTCCCAAAGCATATTTTGCATGTTTTGAAACAATTTAGTACTCAACATTAGATATAGGATCCTCAGTTATGGATAGTATTAAATATTCATTAATGATACTTTTAGGGTATAAAAGTATATGAATATAAAAGTTGAACAATTTTTTATGTATTATTTGATCCTCAAAATACTCAATATTATTAATATGTTTGATGTATAAAATGCACTTAAATAATAAAAAATTAAGGAAAAAAAAGAATAAATTTTCCCACATAATGAGCTTCCGAGAGCGCCGATGGTCTCAGTGCACACTGGGAGGCTGGATAAGCTGGTTTCCAATGGCATCAAAGGTAACAGCAGTGGCACAACAGGGCAGACATGCCAGCCAGCAAGATGGCAAGTGACACCTGTGCTGCCACCAGAGGTGCTGCCCACTCTGAAGGAGTCTCTTCCCACTCAGTTGATGTTGCCTGGAAATACTCTCACAGACCTACCCACAGGCTGCTCTCAGTTCATTCCAATCCAGTCTAATGACAATCAGCGCGATCCATCACAGCACCCATGATCATACCGAAGTAGGTGAGGACCATCTATGAGTGTACTTAACAGCAGGCCCAGGATGATACAGCAGAAAGTCACTACTTTCCATGCATCCATGAGTACTCTGCCTCCAGCAAGTCCTCTGTCAACTGCTGGAGCCTCTTTAATCCTTCTTTATCCTTTCTGCAACCAACATGCATACATACAGATATAAATATAATTGCTGTGTGATGTGTTCTATATGACCTGAGAGTTGATATTAGTAATTAAAATTGGATAAAGGAGCCTATATTTGCTGGCTACCAAGGGAAATCTGGACTACTTACAAATTACAGCTGATACTGTGGAAAGACACAACCATGTCTGTGTCTGACATAGCACACTCATCACATTGCTCCTGGGTCTGCCTCCTTCATCTGGGTGCCTGGTGCCTCATCTGGAAGGTCTTGGGCCCAAGAGGATCAGGCAATTCCTCAAAGCCAGGAAAACTCCTTTCCCTCTGGATGCCTTCAGCTCCCTTTCTGCAGCTGCCCAGGAGCCTGATTTCATTTGCTGCAGGTTTGGTTTCATCAAAAACTGGGGGATTTGGACCCAGGAAAGCTCTGCAAAAGATGAGATGCCAGGTTCCTGGTAAGCACTCAGTAAACCTTCCTTCCATGACACTGCATGTGTGAATGAGATGAGGCACCTTCCTCCCATTTGTGTGTGTGTGTCTGTGTCTGTGTGTGTGAACACATATGTAAAGGTCAGAGGTCAATGATGAAATAAAAAAATAACAAAATAATTTATTATTGTTGCATATATGTGCACACATGTGTGTGTGTGTCTGTGTGTGTGCACACATATGTAAAGGTCAGAGGTCAATGATGAAATTAAAAAATAAAATAATTTATTATTGTTGTATTATGTGCACATGTGTGTGTGTATCTCTGTGTGTTCACACTTATGTAAAGGTCAGAGGTCAATGTTAAAAAAAACAAAGAAAATAATTTATTATTGATGTGTGTGTGTAGAATGTACATGTGTGAGAATAGGCATATTTGTGCCACATGCACACGTGGAGGCCAGATGCCAACTTTCCCTGTATCTTTCCATCCACAGTAGTGCCAGGGGCTGAGAATCATTTGCCAGACTTTTGCAGCAAGCACTTTTACTCACGTGGCTGTCTTGTCTTGGCTCCATTTGTTTTTTAATTAAAACAATGTGTTTTGAGTATGAGTATTTTTCCTGTGTGCAGTATGGGCACCATATTCATGCAGTGCCTATGGATGCCAGAATATGATGAATAGTGTGAGCTGCCATAAAGGTGCTGGGAATCAAATCCTTGTCTTCTGGAAGAGCAGACAGTGCTCTGAACTGCTGAACCCCTCTCTAGCCTCTCACCTTATTTCATTTGAGGCAGATTATCTCACCACTATGTCAGGACTAGGCAGCCATGGAGCTTCAGAGAGCCTACTGTCTCTAGCACTTGTTTTTATAGGTGTGCTGAGTGAGAATCAAAACTCAGGACCTTCTGCTTCCCTGACAAGGACTTTATCAACTGAGTGAACCCTACTTTTGCTTTCTCTCTCTCTCTCTCTCTCTCTCTCTCTCTCTCTATATATATATATATATATATATATATATATATATATATATATATATATATATATATATAACATATGTGAATAAACCTTCACTGTTCTTAGACAGACCAGAAGAGGGCATCAGATCCCATTACAGATGGTTGTGAGCCACCATGTGGTTGCTGGGAATTGAACTCAGGACCTCTGGAAGAGCAGTCAGTGTTCCTAACCTCTGAGCCATCTCTCTAGCTCCACTTTTGCTTTCTTTTACCAAGAGACTTGGGTAAGAGAGATGGCTTAGGAGCGCACGTTCTGCGTGGCCTGGTGTAGTGGCTCATGCCTTTAGTCTCAGCTCTAGGGAAGCACAGTTAAAACTGGGAGTTCTAGGCCAGTCAGGGCTACACGCTGAGAACCTGTCTGGAAAGGCATGTGGGTCTGTTCTTCTGGAGACCTGGAGTTCAACTCTCATCCCCAAGTCAGGAGGCTCACAATTTCCTGTAACTCGGCTCCAGAGGATTCGGTGCCTCTGGCCTCTGTGGACATCGGCGCACATGGGCACAGACTCCACATGCACATGCATAGTTAAAAACAAATATATAGAAAAGAAATGGTGCCCATTCCTGTTGGACTTTGAGGGTCACACCCCTCAGGAGATGAGTGATGGGGATCGGTAGATCTGTGAGGTACCTTTTCCTCCATGAGGCAAGAAAAGGACCTGCAAAGCCCTTAGCTCCCTGTAGAGATAGGAAAGGCAGGCAACGTTTCTCAAAGGAAAAACAGATGGCTTTGTTTTTATTTTTAAATGTAACATATAAACATGGCATACTCATAAACAGTATTTTTAATACAGTTACATATTAAAATGCTAAAATTTTCCCTCCCGGGGATAACCTACCCCCTGCACTCTATGTGTGGGTCTGCTGCTGTGCCAAACCGTTCCCTGACAGGCCTTGATGCTTTTTCCCTTGTACGGGGGCTGAAGGGGGGGGGCAGGGAGCTCCTCTTTCCTATGCTGGTTTTGTTTTTGTTTTTGTTTTTGTTTTTTGATAAGGTATAACACTCCTACAGTAAGGTGCGTGCGTTTGCCCTAGCCTCCCACTGCTAGTATTACAGGGTGTGTCACCGTGCCTGCTTTATTCTGTGATGGGAGAGCTCATGGCTTCATGCGTGCTAAGCAAGCAATGCATTAAGGTCTTCCCCTGGGTCCCAAGGATGTATTATACAGGAAATCCACTTTGACCAAGTGAAGGAAGTGTTATCCCTGTTAAGCTCTTGGCTTGTGTGAGAGAGAGAGTTGCCTCCTCTATACTTTGTCCTGTTTTAATGATGCACATGCTATGGTTTAAATTAAAACATTAGTTGTGGCAAAATCAATCTAATCATTATTTGGCCTTCACCACCAGGAGCGTAGTTTGGTTGTGAAGCACGTACACCCTGCGGTACTCCAGGTTTTCTTTGACTTTGCAAGTCTGGAACTCTGCGCCTGTCCATCCAACGTCTCCCTCCTGACCTGGTCACCGCTCTCTGCTCCTTTTTGATTTTGCTTTGTTGTCTTGAAACAGGGTCTCACTATACAGTCTCCGTCGGCCTAAGTGCTAACTCTGTAGTCCAGGCTGCCCTCAAAACTCACAGAGATCCACCTGTCTCAGCCTCCTGAGTTCAGGGATTCAAGAGTACACCTCCATGCTTGCCCCACATGCCTCAGCACACTCCTTGTGGGGGTCAGAGAGCAACGTCAGGAGTCTGTTCTCTCGTTTCACCAGACACAGGTCCCAGGAGTTAAGCTGGGTTGCCAGGCTTGCTTGAGTGGTAAGCCCCTTTACCTACTACGTCATCTTGCCGGGCCCCACGACTCTTCTCGGGGTGTCTGAATTTCATTTCTTTGGATACTGTGGGCTTAGTAGATTTATATAGAATTTGCTGTTTTGAACCTAGCTTATTTCACTTAGCAGGCTAAATGGATATCCTCGGGACACATTTATGTTGTGGCATATGTCACAATTCCTTTTCTGAGCCTGCATGATACTCCATTGCACGTCTGTCTCACAGTTTGCACATATCAGTCCATCCATCAATGAATATTCCAGCTGGTTCTGCCTTTTGACTCACCATAAGATATTGTTGTGAATATTGAGCTGCAAATATGTTTTCAAGAGCTTCCCTTCAATGTGAGGAGCTTCTTGGAGGAGGTGGGTTTGCTGCCCCTACAGCAACTGCCCCTCTGTCTTTTGAAGAATTGCCACACTTTTTTCTACAGGCACTGCACCAGCAGTTCCCAGAGCTTCAATTTCTTCACGACGTCACCAATTTTTGTTCTTTATTATTGTTTGTTTTTGGAGAGTGGGTGTCTTCGTGAATCTGCATTGTGCTTTGCTTTGCACGCCCCTGGTGGTCAGTGCTATCAGGCGGCTTCTCACAGATTCATGGCTACTGTATATCTCTAGACAAATGTCTACAAGTCATTACCCATGTTTACATTAATCTCTTTGGTTGGTTTTTGTTGTTCAGTTCTAAGTACATGTTACACTTAAAATCAGAAAATCATTTCACAAAGAAAGGAGACAATGCGCAGAGAAAGCCAACATGGAGGGGGTCGTGGCAGAAAGCTTTAAAAGCTTTTGGCTCTAAAAAGAAAAGGTTCAGCCATTGGGATTTTTGAGCAATTGCTATGTATTTCAGTGTAGACTAGGCACTCTGTTAACAAAGAATTCCCAGAACTTAGTGATTCAGAGCCAGGTATTGCACCCTTCAAGTCCAGCCTGAGGGAAGGGTGGGAGTTACAAGAGAACAAAAGGACTTTGACTTATGTAATCATTCAGGGATGTCCTTTTGGGTATCCATGGGAGAGGGTAAAGGAAGGACTACACGAGGGTAATTTTGGGGGCTCGGTCATTCCAACACCAGGCGCTATTGAAGAGACAGGAGCCTCCTCTTCTTGTGTCCTAAAGAAAGTGCATTGTTTTGGCCACAGCCCCTTAGGTGACTAAGCCATGTCATTCTTCATACAGAGACACACTCTTCTTTTACCCTAGAGAGTCACCCAAAGTCCCACTCAGGCACTTCTTCTGGGATTCCTTGATTATATCTTTTTCTCCCTGGGGACCACAAATCAGCTCTATTGTCCAGCAACCAGTACACCACATCTTAGCTATCTTCTAGCCGTAGACACAACATCTGGGGACAGCACCTTACCATCTGACAGGCCCTGGGATGGACTGTGCTCTGGGTGGTATGATAGAAACTGCTAGTGTTAGAGACAGAGCTCTGGCAGCCCCAACAAGTTGGGGTTGGGCTTCTGTCCCCAGTTCACCTTTTAAAGAATCATGGTATCTGGGAAGTAGAGAAAGGAGATGTATCCAGTGTAGCCACAATGGGAAAAGATGGGCGTAAGGCCAGTGACACTCCAGGTGAGCCTTCAAAGTACTGACATGAGATTTATCTTCTTTTATTTTTTATCTTTATTGAAAATAGATTCTCTCATACAATACACCACCTCGACCACAGTTCACCCTATTTCTATGCCTCCCATCTCCCACCACCACCTCCCCTCTCCCTCAGACACACTCACCCTCCATTTCCTCTTCAGAAGAAAGCGAGCATCCAAGAGACCACAGCCAAATAAGACAAAAGCAAGCTACACTAAGACAAGGCAAACGCCCTTATATCCAGTCTGGGCAAAGCAACCCAGCAGAAGGAAGAGGCCCGAGAGCAGGGAAAAGACTCAAGAGAGACACCTGCTCCCACTGTTACGAGTCCCATAGAAACACCAAGCTAGCATCCAGCATCTAAGCAGGGGACCTGGTGCGGACCGGTGCATGTTCGTCCATGCTTGCAACTTCAGTATCTGTGAGCCTGTGCGACCCCATGTGAACCCTGCTTAGTTGACTCAGTGGACCGTGTTCTGGTGTGCTTCACTCCCTCTGACTTTTACCATCTTTCATCCTCCTCTTCCTGGGATTTCCCTGATCTCCAGAGTAAGAGACCCAGTAGAGAGCCTCCACTTTAGACTCTCTCCACATAATGAATGGCTTCGGGACTCTGCATCTTCCCATCTGCTTTCGGAGAGAAGCTCCTCTGATGATGACTGGACAAGGCACCAATCTAGGAGTACGGCAGAATATCATTAAGAATCTTCTGGTTTTGTTTGTTTGTTTGTCTGTTTGTCTGTTTGTCTGTCTGTTTGTTTGTCTGTTATGTTTGATTCTCCGGGCTATCCAGGGACTGTAGGGCATGGGCTCCCTCTTGCGGATTGGACCTCAAGTTAAACCAAACATTGGTTGGCCACGCCCACAAGGTCTAGTTCCAGCACATCTTGCAGGCACGACAGATTGTAACAGGTCAAGGGTTTTGTGAATGAGTTGGGGTTCAGGTTTCTCTTTTCTTAGCCTGCAGAGTACCTTCTCTGGCCAAAGGTACTAGAAACTAGGGGTAAAGGCTCCATGCAGACACCAACTTGGTCTCTCTACGTTCAGTGAGCTGTAGATGTACTTGGTAATGGGTCCTGCTGTCAGTTTTCAGAGAGCTACTTTCTGTCCTAGCATCGACCTGAGTTGTTTGGAGGTGTGTGTGTGGCGGGGTGTTGTCTCCTTTGGCTCCCTTGGCCAATAACTCAAAAGAATGTAACCAACTTCGACCACTGGAGGCCTAGCCTGGCTCCAAGAGATGGCCAGTTCAGACTCCATATCCTGAATTACTAGGAGTCTTCACTAGGGTCACCTTCATAGATTCTAGGAATATTCCAATATACTAGGTTTCCACTACAGTGTTCCCCAGTGCTCCCTCGTGCTCCCCAATTCCATCTGTCTCTCATATTCTCTTCCTCCATTCCTTCCCCTTCCCCTGCTTAATTCTTTCCTCTTCTGTGCCCACCTCCTCAACCCCCACCACAACCCCTGTCCACCTGCAAAAATGTTCTATCTCCCCTTTTCAGGGCACTCCAGACTTCTCCCCTAGAGCCCTTCTCTTTACCTAACCTCTGGGTCTGTGGACTGTAGCTTGGTTATCATTTATTAGCAGTTAAGAGCTACTTATAGGTGAGTACATACCATGTCTGTCTTTCTGGGTCTGGGTTTCCTCACTCAGGATGATTATCTTTCTAGTTGCATCCATTTGCCTGTAAATTTCATGGTGCCATTTTTAACAGCTGAGTAATAATCCATTGTGAACCTGTTTGTCCCTTTTTCAGTTGAGGTACATCTAGATTGTTTCCAGTTTCTGGCTATAATGAATAAAGCTGCTACGAACATAATTAAGCAAGTGCCGTTGTGGTAAAATGGATTATTCTTTGGGTATATGCCCACGAGTGGTATAGCTAGGTCTCGAGGTAGGTCAAGTCCTAATTTTCTGAGGAACTGCCATATTGATCTCCATGGTGGCTGTATAAATTTGCACTCCCACTATCAGTGGAGGAGTGTCCCCCTTGCTCCACATCCTTGTTAGCACGAGCTGTCTTGTGTTAATGATCTTAGCCATTCCAACAGTTCTAAGATGGAATCTCAAAGTAATTTTGATTTACATTTCCCTGATGGCTAAGGATGTTGAAAATTACTTTAAGTGCTTCTCAGCCATTTGTGATTCCTCTATTGAAAATTCTGTTTAGATCTGTACCCCATTTTCAATTGGATTATTTGGTGTTTCAATATCTGATTTCTTGATTTCCTTATATATTTTGGATAGAAATCTGTCAGATGTGGAATTGGTTAAAAAAAAATTCCCATTCTGTGGCTTCCATTTGGTCCTTTTGACAGTGTTGATTGCCTTGCAGAAGCCTTCCTTTAAGGTTCATGAAGTCCCATTTACTAATTGTCCATCTTACTGCCTGAGCTACTGGTGTTCCATTCAGGAACCTGTGCCCATATGTTAGCTGATGTTCCCTGCTTTCTCTTCGATCAGATTCAGTGTATTTGGTTTTATGTTGAGGTCTTTGATCCACTTGAACTTGAGCTTTGTGCAGGGCGATACATATAGATCTATCTGCATTCTTGTACATGCAGGCATCCAGTCTAGCACTGTTTGTTGAAAATGCTTTCTTTTGCCTCTGTTTCTGGCTTCTTTATCAAAAGATGTCCATCAGTATATGGATTTATGTCTGGGTCTTTGCTTTGATTCCACTGATCAATGTGTCTGTTTTTATGCCAGTGTCATATAGTTTTTATCACTATAGCTCTGTAATACAGCTTGAAGTCAGGGATAGTGACACCTCCAGAGGTTCTTTTATTGTTCAGGATTATTTTGACTATCCTGGTTTTTTTTTTTTTTTTTTTTTTTACATATTAAGTTGAAAATTGTCCTTCAAGGTCTGTAGAGAACTGTGTTGGAATTTTGGTGGGAATTACATTGAATCTGTAGATTACTTTTGGTAGGGTGGTCATTTTCAGTGTGTTAATCCTATGATCATGGGAGATCTTTCCATCTTCAATTTTTTTTCTTCAAACTCTTGAAGTTTTTAATCATACAAATCTTTCACTTGCTTGGTCAGAGTTACTCCAAGGTATTTAATATTATTTGAGGCTCCTTTAAAAGGTGGTTGTTTCCCTGTTTTTTTCCCCAGCCCATTTATCACCTGTGTACAGGAGGGCTGTTTTGTTCTGTTTTGTTCTGTTTTGTTTTGTTTTGTTTTGTTTGTTGTTTGTTTTTGTTTTTGTTTTTGTTTTTTGTTTTTTGTTTTTTGTTTTTTGTTTTTGTTTTTTTAGTTAATCTTGTATCCAGCCACTTTGCTGATAGTGTTCATCAGCTATAGGAGATCCCTAGTGGAATTTTGGGGGTCGCTTATGTATACTATCATATCATCAATGAATAGTGGTTTTTACTTCTTCCTTTCCAGTTTGTATTTTACTTGATCTCCTTCAGTTGTCTTTCTCTAGCTAAAACTTCAAGAATTATACTGAATAAATGGGGAGAAAGCAGACAGCCTTGTCTTGTTCCTGATTTTAGTGGAACTGCTTTGAGTTTCTCTCCACTTAATTTCATGTTGGCTATAGGCTTGCTGTAAATTGCCTTTATTGTGTTTTTAGGTATGTGCCTTGTATTCCTAATCTCTCCAGTACTTCTATCCTGAAAGGGTGTTAGATTTTGTCAAATGCTTTTTCAGCATCTAATGAGATGATCATGTTTTTTTTTTTTTTTTTCTCTTCAGCTTATTTAATGATGGGTTACATTTACTGATTTTTGTACTGTGTCATCCCTGCATCTCTGGAATGAAGCCTACCTGTTCGTGGTAGATGTTCTTTTTGATGTGCTCTTGGATTTGGTTTTATGAGTATTTTATTGAGTAGTTTACATCTATGTTGAAAAGGAAAATTGGTCTGAAATTCTCTTTCTTTGTTCAGTCTCTGTGTGGTTTGGGTGTCAAGGTGACTGTGGGCTCATAGAATGAGGTTGGCAGTGTTCCCTTGTAAGGGTCCATTGTTCACCAAAGAATGATACCTGAAACTCAAATAGTATGCAAAGGCCAGGAGCGTTTCATTCTGCAGAAGTCCAGCATACTGGCGTTCCTCATGACAAAACAGAGAGACAACCAAAGGGAGCTAGCACGCCTGTTTTAAAGCACTTTGGAATTCCAGGGTAGATGGGCTTTATCTTACTCTATCTCCAGGCATTCTAGAGCCATTGTTGAGGTGTGAAGGCTGGAGCCCGGGGTTTTTTTTTCTATTAGTAATTGACTTGCCTGGGCATGCCTGGACTTAGGCCTAGTCTCCCTAACTGCCAATTTGAATCCTGTCATGAAGTCAGACTGTCACATTCCTCTCACCTTCTGTTTCTATTTCGTGGAATACTCTGAAGAGTATTGGTGTTAACTCTTCTTTGAATGTCTGGCCAAATTCTGCAGTAAAAGTATTTAACCTTGGGCATTTTTTGGTTGGGAAACTTTTAGTGACTACTTCTATTTCACTAGGGGTTACAGGTCTGTTTAATTTGTTTATGTGATCTTGATTTAACTTTGGTAAGTGGTACCTAGTGAGAAAAATTATCCATTTCTTTTAGATTTTCCAATTTTATGGAGTACAGGTTTTAAAGATATGTCCTCATGAGTCTCTCAGTTTCCTCAGTATCTGTTGTTATGTTGCCCTTTTCATTTCTGATTTTACTAATTTGGATATTCTCTCTCTGTCTTCTGGTTAGTTTGGATAAGGGTTTGTCTAGCTTGTTGATTTTCTCAAAAACCCACCTCTGTCTCATTGATCCTGAGGGATCCACAGGAGGCATGGACAAGGGCAGCCTACCTGGTCTTCTGGCAGGCATGGCCTGTGGTTGAGCAGGGGGTGTTCTCCTGAGTTGGGGGCTGGGACACAGCAATGAGACAGGAGGGAAGGTGGGGGAAGTGGGGGAGAGGGTTGTAGTCTCTGGGATCCACAGGAGACATGGACAGGGCAGAGAAGAAGCTGCAGCTGGTGTTCTGACTTAGCACTAAAGAGGATCCTGAACCTAGGGTAACAGAGAGAGTGGAGCTTTCTTTTAAATACAGCCAAATGCTAAGCAGTGCTGGGCTAGGCAGCCCTGTCTGTCATTGGCTCACCATCTCTGGGCTAGTCTGCCCTACAAGGTAGTCTAATACATTATCAAAACACTGCAGAATCTCTTCCTGGGGTGTGTGTTGGGGGGGGGGGGGGTAAGTTCCTCTTCCGGTTGGTAACAGGCATCTGCCTTTCCCTTCTTTCCCCCAATCCCCCATAGTGGACTTGGTGAAATTCAAGCTCCTTGGATTCCAATGTTTCAGTTAAGGGACCATGACACAGTTGTCTCTAGAACAATCTCATCCTGCCAGTACAGTCGCAAAGCCACAGCCCTCTGTGACCTGTCTGCCTCAGGCCCCCGCATCTGTTTTCTGTGAGCCCTTGGAAGTCTGCAAGTCTTCCCTGGGGATGGGTTTCTCCTTAGCACATTCTAGGTTTGTGAACTTCTTTCCTGGATAGTGTATCCAAAGCTTCATGCTAAGTCTGCCTCAATCAAAAATTTGAGAAAGATGAGGTTAACTTCCTGATTTCTCTAACAATAATTGTTGCAGAAATCTAATAAGTTTCTTATGTGTTTGTTTCTGGTCAGGAATCCTAGAAGGCGGAAAGATGGCTCAGTAGTTCAGAGTGCTTGCTGTTCTAGAGGATCCAAGTTTGATTCCCAGAGCCTACAGTAGGTGGCTCACAATCTCCAGTAATTCCAGCTCCAAGGGTCAGATGACCTCTTCTGGCATCCACAGGCACTCAGACACACTCTCAAACACATAAATATGAATTAAAAAAACAATCTTTTCTACATGTAGATTCTATACTGCTTTACCTTTTCTCTTGAAAAGTCTGCTCTCTCTGTAGTGATACCTTGGGCTATAGGAAATAGCTGCTGGAGAATGGTTGTTTCTTTGCTTTTCTCTGTCTCTCTGTCTCTGTCTCTGTCTCTGTCTATCTGTCTCTGTCTCTCTCTGTCTTTGTCTCTCTCTCTCTCTCTCTCTTGGTTTTTGATTGTTGGTTGATTTTGTTTGGTTTTAGAGACAGGGTTTCTCTGTGTAGCCCTGGGTGTCCTGGAGCTTGCTCTGTAGACCAGTCTGGTCTTGAAGTCAGAGATCTGCCTTGATGTGTTAGAATGGTGGGTCGAGTCTCAACAGCACACTAGGCCAAGACAGTTCCACGTGGAAGAGGTTTTATTGGAAGGGAGAGACAAGGTAGTGGCAGAAAGAGAAGAGGGGAAGAGAGAGAGAGAGAGAGAGAGAGAGAGGGAGGGGTGATCTCCTTATTTATATGGAGAATGATATAACACAGGTAAAGGTGGGAGATGAGCCAAGTGGATGTTGGGAATATGGTGCCTATTGCTCTTGAGACTGGTCTGCAGGTCTCAGGTCGTGCTGTTGCCTATGTAATGTCATAGATTTGGGAGGTCCTGATGCCAGCATACTTGCCTCTGCCTTCCAAGTGCTAGAACTAAAGATGTGCACCACAATGCCCAGCTAGGTTGTTTATTTTGAAAGATCCTGTATACCACACTGGCCTCAAACCCCTCTGTGGTTGAGTAAACTCCTGATCCTACTAATTGGTGCTGTGGTTACAGGCCTATGCCAGGTAGTTGTAGTGCTGAGGGTCTAATCTCGGGTTCCAAGCATGCTAAGCAAGAACTCTACCAGCTAAGCCAGTCCAGAAACCCTTTTCCTCATCTGATCTTGCTGCCAAGGCTTAACATCAGTGCCCACTTAAGATGCCTTCCTGAACTTCTGAGTCCTTGCCATTCAACATTATTTTTATATCCAACCTTCCTTCTTTTTATATTCAGAGTTAGGGTGGAGGTCAGGGCCTTGCATGGGGTGGGTAAGTGTCCCTGCCACTGACAAGCCTGGGTCCGATCAAAACTCATTTCAATCTTCTTTCTTAGCATCTTAAATACAGAAGCAGGGGACTTTCCCACGCTTGCTAAAGCCACAGCTGTGACTTTCCTCCCGCCTTTTCTTTCTATTTCTGCTTACAGATGGGTTCATCCCACTTGACTTGTTCTTGTAACAGCTGATCAAATATTGCCATGACAACCAAAATACATTGTTCTTTTTTTCTTCTTCTGTCCTTTATGACCATCAGGACTCCACAGCTCAGCAGGCCTATGGTCTACCCCAGGGGTAATCACAGAAAACTGTGTTATCTAGGATTTCCTACCTCATAAAAAGGTTTGTATCTTTTAGGCCTTTGGTGTCAACACCTGCGAACTCTCATCACTGCCTAAGGGCCACAGACTCCTCTAGGGTAACAACAGAAGACCAATCACATCAGTCAATTCCCACTGGGGGAGGGTGGGGGGATAGAAAGAGCACCAAATTGGAAGCCAGGATATGGCCTGACTGTGTGCTGACCAGTTCCTCCTTAGGGCTCCTCAAAGTGCATATTGCTTCCTGCACATAAATAGGTCATCTTGCCTACTAATGAGCCCTGTCTGGGCAGCTCCACAGGCTCTCTTCTGTAGACATCTAACATAAGTCCTAAGATTGATCCAAGATGGATCTGGTGTTTCTGCCCTGCCCCAACTCATATAGAACGGCCCTAGCAGGGATGCCTTAGCTCTTTTCTACTCTCCATGGGAACCAACATCCCCAAATACAAGTGCTTGCTTAGGCCTGTTAACAGAGAAGAAAGGAAGTAGTCTAAGTGAACCAGAGCTCCAAGGACAATTATCTGTCACTATGGCAACAGGCAGTTGTCATCAGTGACTCCATCTTACTTTCCTCTTGTTCTTTCTCATTCTCAAGGTTTTCAGCCTCCTCTGTAGATTCTGGAGCAACTAACAAGAATAGTTATCATTTAGAACCTCTGCTCTGTGTCAAAACCCCAGACCGCACAACCTGAACTCCTGGGAAACTCAGATCTCTTCATGTCACCCTAATACCTACCCTTTCAAACAACTTAAAAAAAACAGAGACCTGAGGCCCCTGGAGGCCTCCCTTCCAGACTAGCATCTGCTGTAAACTCTATGACCGTCCTCTAAAGCACTCTGGTCCTGGGCTTGCTGCACAGAGGGGTTGCCCACAGGGATCGTGAGCAGTTCTAGAAGGTTGCAGGGATCTCTGCAAAGTCTGGTAGCAAACATCCCTTGGGGGAAGCAGAGCCTTGACTGTGGCCCAGCAGAAATGCCCTTTCTCTGCTCACAGGAGCCTGCCACTGTGTTTTAATTTAATGCCACTGAGGTCCAGGCTTCGGTTCCAGCTCTGTTCTTCTCTGTTGCCCTTCTTCCTTTCCCTTCGGCCTCCCCCTTTCAGCTCTGAAACTTAGAAGGTCCCTATATAGAAGCCACAGTAGACACTTTCCTAATCTTTCTGGTAGTAAGAAGACTAGGGAGTGACCAATCACTCCTTGTGCAGTCAGCAGTGTGTCCTGGACCAATATGCTACGAACCCATGACTCTTCTGTTATAAGCACAACAGAAGGCCAATTCCTGGGCAGTGGCTGGAATATTAGACTGCCTGTTCTCACATAGAATATCATAATTTTCTATACCAATTTAGTCAGAATTATTTACTCTAGTTACACCCCTTTCAAAATCAGCATCTTTTGGCGGTCTCCTACATCCCAGGCTGGTCCCGCTAACACTGTAGTCAAGGATGACTTTACCCCTCTTGCCCTTCTTGCCATAGTGCAGGCCACACTTCTAGTCTGTGCAGTATTTACTTAACTGCATTGATCTCAGGGCTTTGTGTGTGCCGGGCAAGCATGATATCAACTGAACGGCATCTTCGGCTCAGAGTGGGCTCAGAGTGGGTATATTAACTTACTTCAGAAGGGAGGTGCAGGCCGGGCATTGGTGGCACACGCCTTTAATCCCGGCACTTGGGAGGCAGAGTTCAAGGCCAACCTGATCTACAGAGTGAGTTCCAGGACAGCCAGGGCTATACAGAGAAACCCTGTCTCAAAAAAAAAAAAAAAAAAAAAAAAAAAAAGGGGTTGGGGGTGCGTTTTAAGGACCCCTTCAGGAACAGCACACTGTCAGGTCATGCTGAGGGCTCTGCACACTGTCAGGTTGTGCCAAGGACTCAGCAGCCTGCTTGGCAGCCACTTTTCCAGAGCAATCAAGAAGGACCTCTTTCTCTGCCCAGCTGAGAGCCCTGCTGCATCCAGACAGGCACACCACAGACTTGCCTGCTCCTTTCACTGTGCTTGGCTATATTCCTTTAAAAAAAATTAGGATTGCATTCATATTTCATCTGTAATAGCTATTTCCAAATATGTCTACATTTGAGGTCCTGGGGGTTATCACTTCTACATAGAAACTTGGAGGGATACAATTTAACTCCTAACAATTCTAACTCAGCTTCTGGAATCAGCTCCCTTTCTCTGGGTGACTGAACAAATCGCTCAGGACTGCCAGAACAAATTGCTACAGGCTCAGTGGCTGAAAACAAGAGAGTCAAGTCCCCTAGTTTTGGAAGCTGGAGGTCCCAGATGAAGGGTCACCTGGAGCAGAGTGCCTTTGGAATCCGTAAGGGAATGTTTCCTATTTTTAGATAAGTCTTACAGAATGTATGGATTACACTTTCAACATGGGGTAGGTGGGGCTAATATTACAATTCAGCACATCCCGGGGACCATCTTGTCTGCTGTCTGGAGCAGGTCACTACTGTTCCAGCCAACTGTTCTAATCAGCTGTCAGGAGGATGTTTCATGGATGAGGTGCTGAGGCTAAATGTGGAGACAGCTTGCTCGCTCAGCAAACACATGGACCTGAGACACTCTGTGGGCATGTCCCCTAGCACACACTTTTAAATATGCTCCCACCTGAGGTGGAAACACGAGGCTGGGAGGCTTTGTTCAAAGGTCCCTTTAGTTCTTGTCCAGACACAGTAGAAAGTAACACTGTGCACACCACTTGCTCAAAATCTTTTATAAAATCTTTCTGCCCACATGGTAAGATCCCTTCTATATTTTTCTCCATTCTACAATCAGACACTAAGTAGTTGTTATCTGATTCTCTACAACTGTAAAGCAAGAACCAGATCTCTGCCTGAGCAGGAAAGACTCCTCCTCCATTTACCCTGGACATTCCAATGATGGCAGGAATAATGCTATTTCTGTCATTGGCTTGTCACCAACTAGTTCTAAACCCCACCCTAGACTCCCATATGCACCGCCACCATTATTACACTTCCTGCCTGTAGGCAACGGTAGAATTTGAAAGTCCTCGTGTGACCTCAGTGTGATTTCTGGAGCTTCCACTGTCTGTCAAGTTGTGGCACATGTCAGCTCACAAGGAGAACAAACTGGCTTTCCAGACCTGTTCAGGTTCATCATTAATTGAAGGATCAATTGTCCCTGCAACCTCTGATTATTGTGACAGAGCCTTTTTGTTAGGCTGTCAACTTTAATGATGATATAGCCTGGACAGTATCTCTGCGGACCGCCCATCACTTCCCACCTCCCTGTATGCTGGCTGAATGCTTTGGCTTCCCTGTGCATCTAGGTTGACACACTCTTTCAAAATATCAGCTCTTATGATTAACAACTGGGCTCCAAAGATCCAAGTCCCAGGTCTTAACTGCCAGCAATACAGGCTGGCCTTCCTGTTGGTAGGGCAGCCTTGAGAGCCTGCCAGCTGTGGGCTTTTCCTCCTTTGATCTGATATTGCTACTGATGCTTGACTGTGGGCTAGCAGGTTTAAGCACAGCCATTTGAGTGGGACAGAATCTTCACACACTATAGACTGTCTTTGTGTTATAGGAAATTTGATGACATTTAAAAATAAATCCGAGCACTTCAGCAATTTGGAAAGGACCGACTCTTACACTTGATAACACACCTTCAACTGAGGGCTCTCTCAGGCTTCACCCTGCTTCCTAACCATGATCCTCAAAACAAACTTCCAGTCAATTTTAGGATCCTCACCTAATAACTAGGCATACAAAGGCAGAACAAATTTAACTGGTTTATTTAGGATGATTAACAGAAACTCTAGTTTGAGGTCCAGCTCAAGTCTAATGTGCATGTGCGTGTGTGTGTGTGTGTGTGTGTGTGTGTGTGTGTGAGTAGGACTCTTGTAAATGCCCAAGAAGGTCACCGTACTTAATCTTCCTGGGGCCCCTGGCTGTTTCATCCTGATCTTGTTAGAAATTCACTTTGCTTTTTTTTTTCTATGCTTATTATGTATTGTTATGATGGAGAGAAGGAGGGAGGGAGGAGGGGGAGGGAGGAAGGGGAGGAGGAAGGAGGAAGAGAGAAGAATAATTTTTAGGTCCTGTCAATCTTTTGTCTTAAACACTTTGCCCAGAGATCAAACTCCTTTATCCCCTTTTCTGTTTTCCTTTGCTGGGAGTTTGTCTAGAAGGGTGTGCTTCCCAGTTGCTGCTCTAAAGACTCTAAAGAGGTCATTTTAGTCCTGGCTTCAGTAGAGAGGATGGACTGGGAGGGGTGGGCAGCCCAGCAATCTCCCTTCCTTCCCTTGGCTTGTTTATGTTTGCATAATCGGTTTTCAGCAGTAATTGTCTCATATATGAAAAGATGAGAGCTTATTTTGACAGCTGGCAGTGTCTTTGATATTAGGAGATGTCGTCTGGAGAAGTGTGAACCGAGAGAGATCGGAAGCAGCTGTTGGGCGGCAGCAGCCTGAGAGTGCAGCTGTGGGGTCTGAGAGCCAGGGTGGGGTTTGGGCTGTGGTCGGTTTCTCTGTTTCTGGTTTGTGTTTTTGCCGGAACATCATTAGGCTCCAAGAACCATAACTGTATATTTATAACCAGGAAAAACTGCACTGAAAAACAGGAAGGAGACAGAACAGAGATGTGAGGAGGAAAAAGAAAGACAGGAGAGGTGCTCAAACATGAGGTAACAGAGAAGTGGAAGCCACGAACATGGGAAAGAAAACCAGAAAGAGAAAGACAGATGGGCTAGGAGATGGCTCAGTGGGAGAAGTGCTTGAGTTTGGATCCCTAGCCACATAAAAAGCAACACACATGTGTTTGTAACCCAGGGCTGGGAAGACAGGGACAGGCATGTACTGCCAGTCCAGCTGAGCCACTGAGCTCCAGATTCAATGAGAGACTTTGCCTCAAAAGATCCAGCGGAGAGTGATAGAAGACACCCTATACTAACCTCTGTCCCCCACATGTATAAAATACAAACAAGTACACACACACACAGGCACACACATGAGCACATACACCTATGAACACTACACACATACACATGAACAACAACATACAAACACACAAACACATTCATGGGCATGCACATGCACACACATGCACACACATGAGCAGATACACACATACACATGCACACACGAACACACATAAACATACATGCATACACATGTACACACACACACACACACACACATATGCACACACACGCACACGCACATGCACATGTACACATGAGCACACAAAAAAGAGAAAAATAGAGTGTTTGCCAGAAAGCCCAATTGCCCAAGTCAGACCCTTTCTGAGATTTTGAAATTTTCCTGCTGTCTTTGCCATTCTGAATTGCATAGGCAACCACTGCCGTAAGCACGTGATCTGTGTGACTCCTGTCCTAGCATGCTGCAGACAACAACCCCTATGGTCCCTTTATTCCCGAGGCTAGGCTTTCATTTCATCACCAAAGTGAGAAATGACTGCCTGCTTTGTCATGGCTATTCATGTTTATACTCATAGGAAACGTGACTCTCTGCCAGCTGACCGGAGCTATAGCTGCCCTGGTTCCATGTTCCTACCCTAGCTATAGGCTGTAACTCTGGTTCTCCTCCCCTGTCCTCCACCTTCTTTCCTGTTCAGAGTGTTTCTTGTCAACAGCATCAGCAGCACATCCTAAGCTAAATTGTTTGTTTGTTTGTTTGCTTGCTTGCTTGCTTGTTTGGTTTTTGAGACAAGGCATAGCTATACAGGCCAGAAGAGCCTCACTATGCAGCATAAACTGGTGTGGATTTGAATCAGTATTCTTCCCTTAGCTTCCTAAAGGCTCACAAGCATGTACCACCATGACTGTAGGATTGTGGGTCCTGCATCCACTCTGCCACAGGGCATGACTGGGCCATAGGGAAGCCCCAGGACACCACTCGGAGGTGGTGAAGCACAATCTGAGGTGCAGGACACCCGGAGCTGGTTCCAGGGTCCAGCAGCCTGTGACGAGGCAGGGGCCATCTGGTTCTCAGGCTCTTGGACATCCAGGCCCCCCTGGGAGCTGCAAAAGAGCTGAGAATGGAGTGGGAGCCTGTGGGGTGGATCTAGCCTGGGGCCGGGGAGGAAAAAGGGAGAGCTCTGGCTAGTTTCATGGGGAGCATCCTTGGCTTGACAGACAGCGGCAGGCTTGGTGGCGATCATGGCTGGGAGCACAGAGAGGCCTTCTGCAGGAGTCTAGATGGCAGCTCTATAGGTGCAGGCCTTCTCTATGGCTCCCCACAGCTGATCTCAATGAAAAGAGACAGTCTGTGGTTCCAAACCATTTATTGCCATGGTGGAAAGCATATGTGTAAAACCTTACCCCCACTTCTCAAAGTGGGCCTGAGATTAAATAATCTTTTGCAGGCAGGAATGTCTCAGAATAGAAGTTTATTGGCTACACCCTCCAGGCCTCTAGGTACCTCGTTAGCATAGAGACCTCTGTCTTGAGCCTACATGACCTGTGGTTACATCTTGGTCTGAGGTGTTAGGGATGCCTCATCTATATGTGTGTGGAAGGGCTTGAGGCATTGCCCTTACGTGGCTGATGGCCACAAATCTATGGGAAATTGTGTCTACATGACAAGGGCCTGGTGCTGGGAGCTGGCAAAGCTCCTACTGTCCCCTCAGGGTCTCTAGGGCTTCAAAGCCTTTAGCTCAACCGAGGACCAGGCTACCTTTCAGGGTCCTCGCCCAGCCAGGAAGCCCAGTTCTAACCTTGAAAACACCAGGAGGGCTCTGTGGGAGAGTCAGACCCTTGTACTTTTCTTTCAGCAGTGGAACCCCAAGTTCTCTTCTTCCTCCACACCAACATTGAGAGAAACCCTTGGGACACCTGGAAACAGACACAGACCTGGGGAACGAGGTTGTCTGCCTCTTTGTTTTGAGATTTAGTCTCCCAATGTAAAACTGCTTGCTCAAAGGATTCCTTTTCTAAGAGACAAACCTATTTTTAGTATGGCTATGAACATGTAAGTAGCCACTTTCTTTCAGCCCGATACATACTTTCTTTTGTCTCCAGTTTCATAGGTAATTACTGTAAAGAAGAGTGTGTATGGTATGTGGTGTGTGTGTGTGTGTGTACACTGGAGTTTGAGCCCATGCGTGCTAAGTATGTATTTTACCTCTAAACTAGCCCCAGTCCTTAAAGAACTGTTTTACATTTGTATTTAAATCTGTGCTTCTGGGCTAGCACTGTGGTTCAGTGGGTAAGGGCAACCTGAGTTTGAGCCTACATGATGGAAGATGAAAACTAGCCCCTGCTAGTTGTCCTCTGACTTCTACCTGTGCATCATACCCTATACACATGTCTAAGAGACAAACCTACTTTTAGTATGGCTATGAACATGTAAGTAGCCACTTTCTTTCAGCCCGATACATACTTTCTTTTGTCTCCAGCTTCATAGGTAATTACTGTAAAGAAGAGTGTGAATGGTATGTGGTGAGTGTGTTACCCTCTGTCTTAGGGTAACTATTGCTGAGAAGAAACACCATGATCAAAAGGGCTCGTTTGGCTTCTGGAGAGGAAAGGGTTTATTTGACTTCCCCTTTACTATCCCTAGTCTATTGCTAAAGGGAATCAGGGCAGAAACTCAAGTAGGGCAGGGTCCTGGAGACAGGAGCGGATGCAGAGGGTGCTGCTCACTGGCTTGTTCCCTGTGGTTTGCTCAGCCTGCTTTCTTCCAGAACCCAGGACCAGCATCTCAGGGGTGGTCCCAGCCACACTGGGCTGGGCCCTCAAATGTCAATCACTCATTAAGAAAACGCTCTAGAAGTCCAATCTCATGGAGGCATTTTCTCAGTTGGAGTTCCTTCCTCTCAGATGACTAGTCTAGCCTGTATGAAGTTGACATAAAGTTCGCCATTTTAAAGAGCAAACAGTGCTGAATGTCACCTATCTTGGGTGTATTGAGGTGTGACCTCATAAGCCTTCCCCCTGGGATGTCACATAACCAACGACACACACCTCCTTAAGGAGCTTGTCTTACTCTGTCCCCTGTGCCAAGGGTGGCGTGTCCATTTCTGACATCTGCTAAAATTGCAAACATGTGGCCCAGTTGTCTCCATAAAGTGCACCCATTCTTTGGAAGCTGTGTATCGCCAAAGTGTGGTCACTATTGTTATAGCACATTGGTCTCAAGCATAACAGATGCACGATTGTTAGGAGAAACGGCTACATCTTGTTCATCGTTCCACAGCACACAATCTTCCTGCTGCCTACACCATCCTGTAATTACAAAATCATTTCTGCTTGCTTGTTGCTACCAAAAGTTGCCTGGCTGTAAAGCACACACCCTAGATAGCACTCATCACTTTTGGCTCTTCCAAGCTGTGTGTGTGGAAATGGATTCCAAAAATAAATTTTAAAAAATGTGTTTCATGTGACAATATAGAAACTAGATGTAATAATATGCCCATCAAACGATGCCTGTCAAATTAACCCTTCTGAGCACTTCCTCTTCCTGCCAGCAGTGAAGGGTGGAGCTTAAAGGTCACCAATCCCCTCTCTTTCACTCATACACAAACTGAAGTTGGTATGGCTATAGCAGATGTCAGTTACAAGTGTCAGTCATAGAAAGAGCATCCAGTGTGGCTTGAAGCTCATCAGACAGTCAATGTGAAGATAAGAATAAAACACATTTTAAGAATTGGGAACCAACCTGGCATATGCACATAGCAAACCCTACAGGTGTCAGGGAAAGAGCTGCAGCAGATACTAAAATAAAGCAGAGTCTAAATTCTTCACATTCCACCGACTTTATCAAAGACCCCAGAGCTACTCATTTTCTCCCTCGTCTCTGCACTTCCTCCTGCCGCTGCGGAAGCCAGGTTGCTGAATGAAATGCACAACTGTCCTTGAGCTACGAGCCACCTCCAGCCCCAGCCACAGCTCAAAATCAAATCAAGTTTTTGCCACCAAAGCAAACCCTCTTGATGGGTGGCTGTGCCTAGTGAAGGCCGTATATTCTTTACAGAACAGTGGGTTTCTTTCATTTGGTAAGAACCAGTTTTCACTAACCCATTAGGAATCATTTTAAATTATATTCAGTTACTTATCTGTGTGTTGGTGGTCACTTGTAGTGATCAGAAGACAACTTGTGGGAGTAAGGTCCTGCGGATGGAACCGAGGTCCGCAACTTGGGATCAAAGGACTTAACCCCCTGAGCCATCTCACTGTCCCCATGGGGTCCTCTCACCACCACTAAATAATTTGAAAATAAAATTCGGCATCCATGAGGAAGTATCCTTTGCAAAGTAAGCATCCCTTATCAGCCTTACCTGTGGAACCCTGGAACTGTTAGTGTGAATCCTGGAAGTGCCATCCTCTGCGTCCCCTGTCTCTGTCACACTGGCTCCCAAGCCAGAGTTGTGTAAGCCTGGGAGAGCTGAATTCTGAAGCTTGCTGCCGCTGCTGCTGCCTGGCATTGATTATTTGTCTCTGTGCAAAGAACACAAAGCTGCAGATCCACAGGACAGCAGCTCCAAGCCTGGCATAGCAGAGTGGCGCAGCCTGGGGGTTTGCTCAGAGTTAACACCAAGCCATTGTTCCCAGCTAAAAATCCACTGGGGTTCAAACTGCAGGGCTGACCCTACAGCTAGTCATCAGCGTGGGATAAAAGCAAGGTATTAGGACCAGAACCAGGCAGGTATCAGATGTTTGACCTGAGCAAAGAGAAAGTTGGCTCTGGGACCCCAGGAGAGGCTCCAAGCTGAAAGAATGGGCCCGCCTTACTTATAGTAGAAAACATTCTGAGTGAAAGAAGCCAGTCACAAAAGAGCTATATGACCCCACAGACATGATGTACCTAAAATAGTAAACGTCATATGAGCACAGGAGAAGCAACTGGTACAGTTTCTGAAGACTCCTACAATAGGGGCATGACAATGGATGCACTAATCACCGTGAACTGAAGGGGGCGCAATTGTTTCATGCACAGTTTCAGTATGGGAGGCTTGTGAGGATGATAGTTACAGCGATCTGCTAAAAATTTTAAACTGGTAAGTTTTCTTTTAAAAAACACTTTAAAACACAATTCATCAAGTAAGTTCTTTTGAAAGCAGAATCGGGGTGAGGGTGGGGGAAATAGTTTGGTGGTTGAGTGGGTATTGCTCTTACAGTAGGTACCCAATTTGGTTCCTAGCACCTACATCAGGCAAATCACAGCTACCTGTAAGCTTGGGGGGGAGGGGGGAGGCACAGACAGACAGACAGGGAAAAAAGGTTTCTCTAGACTCTTCTCCACCTGGTATGTTAAGGCCTCGACCCAGTGTTTAGATAATACAGAGAATAAACAAATATGTTCTCCAGGGAAAGAACAAAACACAGCAAGGCGAGGAGGAGACAGATGGAGGGGAACAGTTGGCACCTTTCTGAGCTTAGCCTCTGTCAAGGGTTCCCAAACTTTGGCACTCAGCAGAATCCTTTGGAAGGGGAGCCTGTTAAAACAGGAGTAGCATTTTAAACAGTGTCTCATGTGATGCTGCTGTTGTTAGTCAGCAGGTCGCTGTCTTTGGGAACTACTGGCCCACCTTTAAAGAGTTAAGAGCATAGTCAGGGGGTTCATAGACTTTATTAAACACTGCAGTGTGGTACTGCAGATTTCTACGGTAGTAGAAATGCAAACGCCTCTGAGAGCTTCCCCAGCTGACGGTCGGTGAGCAGGTTCTCCCGCCCGCTGCTGGGAAGCGCCGCCCTGAGCATACATTAATTAGCTGAGCATTCTGTGAGTGCTCGGTGGGAGGGTGGGGTATGTGGAGTCACTGCAGCTGCCGCATCACTGCCACCTGGGTACCAATTAAAAGCCCAGGTTCCCAGGCCTCTCCCAGAGCTTCTGAGTTAGGTCTTTCCAGGGTGAGACCTCACTATCTGTGGTGTAAGCATACTGACTGTGAGCTAGAGCTTTTAAACAATTATTTTAGCAAATTTTCCTTTAATTTTCAATGGCTAAACCAGAGCTCCTGACTACCAGGTATGTATTGTCACAATATAGGTGACCAATTGCTGGTGAAAGATTTTTTTTTAAACTTATTCTTTAATTTTTTTTTTTTTTTTGTCTTACAGTCCAGACTTTATCCCCCTCCTGATCCAAGAGAACGAATTTTTATTCTCCCTTTGTTTTCCTGCAAATACGGTTTGTGTATCACCTGAGTGAGAAATTTAATGCAGGATGACTACTGAGTGAGCGAGACCCTATCTCAAAAACCAACGGAGAGATGGTTCAGTCTGCTCCTCCAGAGGTCCTGACTTCAATTCCCAGCAACCATGTGGTAGCTCACAACCATCTGTAATAGGATCTGATGCCTTCTTCTGGCATGCAGGTGTGCATGCTGATAGAGCACTCATACATTAAAGAAATAAGTAAATAAATAAATAAAATCTAAAAAAAGAAAAAAAAAAACCCAACTGGACATGGTGACACACGTCGGCTTAGGAAACACTCTGAAGGATCATTGCCATTTGGGGACTAGCTTGGTGTACATAGAGAATTCTCATATAACCAGGGCTACATAGCAAAGCCATGTGTCAAAAAACAAACAAAAACAAAACAAAACAAAAAAACAAAAGCAAAAAACCAAACTAACCAATCAACAAACAAACAAAGAAAGTACAAGGAATTTTTCTGAGTGGGTGGGAGATGGGGGGGATAATACCAGCAGCAGAGTTTTTCAGGTAAACGTTAAGTAGCAGAGAGGGAAGCACAGAGGACAGGACATCTGAGAAGCAGGCTGGCCCCCAAAGTCCCATAGACTCCATGAACACAGAGACCGCAGAGACACAGAGTCCCGTTCCCCTATCTGCCACACACCACTGCAGGGAGCCTGCTGGAGCTGGAGCTGAGAACATCTCCTTTTAACTCAGTTGGCAGGAATTCTCTCTTTATCTCTTACCTTCTAGTGTTCAGTGTCTACGCCTGCATGTGTGTCTCATGACGCTTAGGTGTTCGTTAGCCTGTTTCTTCTGTGTCCCACCCTGTCTTCCATGAGGCATGGTTTCCATCCTTTCTGCCGCCTCACACACTCTTCTGCTTCCTGTCTTTTCTTTCATCTTTATGCCTCCTCCTTATAGCTACTAATTATAATCTCCCATAGCTTAACGAGCCCTAAAATACGAAGTCCTAGTAGTATCCCAACTTTCCCCATGTTGATTGCTTTTGTGGTTATTTTGTTGTTGTTGTTGTTGTTGTTCAAAGCTTACCTAATTCTTTGGGGTGGGCAAGTAGGGATTCGAGACAAGGTCTCACTATGTAGCTCTGGCTGTCCTAGAACTCACTATGTAGACCAGGCTGTCCTCGAACTCACAGAGATCTGCCTGAGTGCGTGAGCCAATATGCCCAGTGAAGATGATCTGATAATTACACCTTATCCTAACCCACTCTTTCTTTTCAGGGTATATTTAATAATTAATCCTTATGTTTACCAAGAAGTAACAATGAGAGATTCTCTGATTCAGCTGAAGGTACCAATTAAAACAACTGTTCAAACTGTAGCTTCCTTCATTGCTCTTTTGTCCTTAAAACACAACCAACAAAGAGGAAAATAGATAAAATAGTAACATAGTGTTTACTTGCTTCAAAGAAACGGAAAGCCCAATTTCGCTTCTGTCATTTAATCCCCTGTGGACGACTTGAGGAGCATTCGCTTTTGTCTGAGCCTTTGTCCTCTGAGGACCAAGTCCCCGATAACGAAAAGTGAGGAATAAACCTGTGTTTGGCTTTATCTTACTGTGGTTTGGATTTTGAGTTATGCTTGGAGTTAGACATCCAAGCCAAAGGCACCGAAAGGGGATGATCTTGACGTGAAAGGGGGGTCAGGAAGGAAGCCCCTGAACAAATATAGATATGAATAGCAGCAGAGAGAATCGGCCTCCACCCTGGGTGTAAAGAAGGAACTGACAGAGCCAGGACACAAGACACAGGCATCAAGTCCCAGGGTGGATCCAATGGAGCCACTACAGAGCAGATACCCAGAACCTATGTACATGTTGGATGGATATTGAGTGACTCTAGAGGAATTTTAATCCAGCAACATGGCTTCTCTGGCTAGGGATCATATCCAGAGATCTTCTTAGGTCTGTGTGATCCAGCTGGAATGCAGGTGTGTCACATAGCTTTAATCCTCCTGGCTGGAATACAACACACCGTTAGTACAAACTTTTAATGCCAAACAATGTAGGTAAGGTTGGTTTTGTTTTTGTTTTGTAGAAGGAAGCAACCGTGTTTGAAAGTGACATCTAACTAGAGGGCGGTTCAATGAGTGCACTTCAGGTGAGTTTAGTTCTGTCAGTTAACAGGTGGGAGTCAGTGGAGTTGAGTTTGTTCCATGCAGCTGTGTGCAGGGCAGCAGAGACAATATAAGTCGAAGAATAAGGAGTAGCCAGAAGCTTATAACAAATTGCCAGAGTTAGTTTGAGACCAAGCAGAGCAATTCAGCGAGAAGCTGAGAGAAGCCAGATTGAACCTTGGAGAGCAGTTTGAGCCAGAACAGCTAAGTTGGACTAGCCAGCTAGAGTTCAGAAAGAACCAGAAAGGGTGAGCTGAGTTAGCAGTAAGTCTCAGATATGACAATTACATAAGAGGAATTGAAGTTACTTCTACAGGTGACCTGCTTACAGTTCAGGCACTTAGGAGGAGGGGAGCCCTGGAGAAAGCTGCTTAGCTACAGAAGTTTAATCTGCAAGCTCTGACTTCAAGCGAGAGACTCTGCCCCGTGTAAAAGATGGAGAATTCTCAAGAAAGGCATCTGGCATCAACCTCTGGCCTCCACATATATAGGCCCTTACCTCCCCACCCCCTGCCACATGTACTACAAAGCAAAGTCTTAGGGTGACCCTTGTATTTTTTTTTCAGTTGGAGGTATAACCAAAATTTGTGGGGTGTTAATGAAACCCTTTCCAAATTGTTTAGATTTTAGACTCTACAACATCTGGGTTCCACGTGTCAAGAGGCAAGTTTAGAAAAAGTATGATAGTGGTTTAAAACACCAGCCCTAAAGCCAAAAGACTGGTACTAAAAGCACCTTTCACCCTTGATCATGGGGCAGTTTCTTAATATCTTTGAGCTTTACTTGATTTTTTTTTTTAAATTTTTGGAGACAAAATCTCATGATCAAAAACTGGCCTTTAACTCTATACAGTAGCAAAGGCTGGCCTTGAAGTTCTGATCCTCCTGCCTCCGGCTCTGGAGTGCTAGGATTGCAGGTCTATGCTACCACACCTGGCTTATGATAAGCTTGGGGTTTCATGCGTGGTAGGCAAGCACTCTACCAATGGAGCTGCATACTCCTCCTGAGCCTTGGATGCTCTGTGAGATCAGCAAGGACACTTGAATATTTTGGCGCATTGTATAAAGATTATCCTTAAATTATTCAAATGCTGATTTCTGAACCGGCAAAGATCTGATTACAGGCTGGATTTCGGTTAAGCATCTCCTTCCTTAGTATTTTGTAAGCAGTGTTCTCCATCACCTTCTGGTTGGTTAAAATGAAAAGCCTATGGCCTATAACAAAAAGCGGGCTAGTAAGGTAGGACTTCTGGAGAGAGAGAGAAACTCTGGGAAAGAGGCAGATGCAGGAGATTCAGACAACTGGGACCTGGAGGATAAAGAAGGCCCGGAAGGAAAAAGAGGTAACTAACCAGCCGTCTTTTCTTTGACGACAGACAGGGAGCTTCACATTGAGAAAGGATGATCTTGGTAGAGGAGACAGAAGGGACTTTTCACATCATACGATCTGCACCCTTAAATTTGTCATTTATTTTATTATTAGTCTATGAAATCCAGGGTCCATTCTTCTTAAGGATGAACGACATGCAAGCAGAAGTGGCAGGGCTGTTTTTGGCTGCTGCCCCTCGGGTAGAGTAAAACCTCTACTTTTCTTCACAGTGTCTGTGTTGACCACTCTCATAAATATTTATTCCTTAGTCAACGGTCAGTGTCTCCCTTTCTTGGCATATGTTTCTGAGCTTATCTCTTCAGTCCCTCTATAGGCACTTCTGTAGCCCAGACTGGTCTCACACTCCCTACATAGGTAAGGATGACCTGCCTCTAGCTCCTGAGTGCTGGGATTTCAGGTGTGTATCACCCACCTGGTTTATGTGGTGCTGGGAATCAAACCCAGGCAAGCACTCAACCAACCTTGCCAGACCCCCAGCCCCTTACTCACTTTCTTGTGTCTGCATCAGGCTCTTTTCTGTTTTCTGGAAACTTCTTTCCCATTGCTGCCCCATTTTCCACCCCCCTCGAATATTTTATATCTGCTCCTGGTCTTGCTCCTTCTTCAGAACTCCCTCCAGTGACATCAAAGGATATGTGTGCTGTGTGAGGTCCCTTGTAGATGGAAGTCTGGGTTGAAATCGAACCACAGACATGTTATCAAGAGTGCCTCCTTCCCTCTAGATTAGTCCCACGATATTCACTGAGAAAGTCCCTCTTGTCACTGGATGGCCCCTCATCCACTAGAGCATTTCTTTTCTCAAAACAGCCAGCAGGGCCAGCATAGCCCACTTACTGGAGACTTGAGCCCTGTAAGTCCTACATTCTGGTGTCTGAGCCAGAAGTCTATCTATGGCAAGCTGGAAGAATTGGTCACCTTAGTAGCAACAGACTAGCACACAGGTTAATGATGAGGCATGGGTGGTCTGGTTCAGAGAGTAAGACCCAAGAGAAGAATAAGAGAGCTGAGACCATTGATCCTGGAGCAGAGGAGCTGGCTGCGGATGGACAGTGGCTATTTTGGGGACAACCTTCATGTGTTCACTGGGCGTGCCCCATCTCCCCCAGAGATCAGAGTCAAAGGAAATGGGTGTGTGGGGAGTCTGAATTTACTCACAAAGCCAAATTTCCTGACAGTGAGTATTCTTGGACACCAGAATGAGTCTCTAAGACAGATTGAGCATTGTTCTTAAGATCTTCAGCACAAGGAATTCCGAAGGGCTTCAAGAATGTGGGTGTGGCCCAGGACCTGGGATGGAAAACAGAACACAAGATTCTGTTTCTACCTACCCAGATCTTCTGTGGATCTGAGTTTGTTTCTTGTCATTGCTTGTCTGCAGTTAAGCCTTACCGTGACTGGGACAAAAGTGGCTTCATCGCAGTTTCCTGGGAGATTTCAAGCTCCACTGATGAGTGATGGAGAGGAAAAGACAAACTTGTTTTTTGCTTTTCTCTAAGGAATGTTCTTATTAAGAAAAGTTTATGTGGGTTCACCTTTAGTGACAGTGGTGTTAGGGGCTGGGCAGGAGTCCTGTCTATGATGACTACCACTCCATCAGAGTGAGGGCCCCCCCCCCCTTCTCTCCCTGCTCATTGCTCTGAGATTTCCTTAGGGCATCATGATTTAACCTGAGACCACATTTTCCCCACGGAGAATTCTTGTTACAGGAACTGGGGCTTGTTGAGGTGTGTTGTTGTTGTTGTTGTTGTTGTTGTTGTTGTTTTTCAGTTATGGAACTGTCTCTCATTCTGTGAAACTAAGCACTAGTGAATCACTGAGGTTACAAGTGGCATGTTCTTTGGTTGATGGTTCAGACTCTGAGAGCCCCAAGGGTCCAGGTTAGTTGATATTGGTCTTCCTATGGAGTTACTATCCCCTTTGGGGCCCTCAATCCTTCCTCCTATTCTTCCATAAGAGTCCCAAAGCTCCATCTACTGTTTGGCTGTGGGTGTCTGTATTTGTCTGAGTCAGATGCTGGGTGGAGCCTCTCAGAGAACAGCCATGCTAGACTCTTGTCTCCAAGCATAACAGAGTATCATTAATAGTGTCAGGAATTGGTGCTTGCCCATAGGATTGGTCTCAAGTTAGACTAATTATTGTTTGGCTGTTCCCTCAATCTCTCCATCCCTGCATTTCTTGTAGACAGGATAAATTTTGAGTCGAAAGTTTTGTGGGTTGGTGTTCCTATCAAACCATCAACCAAAGAACATACACGGGTTGGACCTAGGCCTCCCCACACATATGTAGCTGACATGCAGCTTGATCTTCATGTGGGTTCCAAACAACTGGAGCTGGAGCTATCCAAAAACCATTCATGGTATATGTTCTTCTAGCTGGGCTGCCTTGTCTAGCTTTAGTGGGAGAGGATGTGCCAAGCCTCACATTGACTTGAGGTTTGAGGGTTAGGGGATACCCAGGGAGGCTCCCACCTGCTCAGAGAAGGAGAGGAGTCAAGAGGGGAAGGATTTTGGGAGGGGATGACCAGGAGGATGTAAAGTGAATAAGAAAACAAAATTAAAAAAATAGTATGTGTTGGTGTTGATGGTAGTGTTGGTGGAGGATTCTTGTTGTAGGGATTTCTCCCTTCATGAGAACAGCTTTGTTGGTTGGAAACCATAACATCTTAGATCTATTTTCTTTGCGTGCATTTTGTATTGTCATTGGACAACACAGTCTGAGATAAAAGGCAGAGAAATTGTTTGGTAGAGCAACAAACTCTGGGTTATCTCCTTTATTCACTTTCTATATATGCTCCCTGGATTCTGCCCACGTACCTGCTTAGCGTAGACCCAGTCACTGACTCTGAAACTGTCCCACCCACCAGACTCACCACACTCACAGTGATAATCTCTTTATGGGATATTATGTATGCTAACCAACTCAGAGTAACAAGACCAGACTGGGGCCAGGAGAAACCCTGAAAGAAAAAAATAAATGGTCCTTGCACGAATAGCTTTCTAGGTAAAAATGAGCACTCTCTCTTACATATACATATACACACACTTGAGGAGTTGTAGTTTTATATTTAGTTCTTGCATGAATAGCTTTTTTTTTTTAATTTCATCATGTTAAGGATTTGAAAGGTCCTTGTGATGGTTTGTATATCCTTTTTTTTAAAATTTTTTTTTAATTAGGTATTTTCCTCATTTACATTTTCAATGCTATCCCAAAGGTCCCCCATCCCCACCCCCCAACCCCCTACCCACCCACTCCCCCTTTTTGGCCCTGGCGTTCCCCTGTACTGGGGCATATAAAGTTTGCAAGTCCAATGGGCCTCTCTTTGCAGTGATGGCCGACTAGGCCATCTTTTGATACATATGCAGCTAAAGACAAGAGCTCCTGGGTACTGGTTAGTTCATATTGTTGTTCCACCTAGAGGGTTGCAGTTCCCTATAGCTCCTTGGGTAATTTCTCTAGCTCCTCCATTAGGGGCCGTGTGACCCATCCAATAGCTGACTGTGATCATCCACTTCTGTGTTTGCTAGGCCCCGGCATAGTCTCACAAGAGAGAGCTATAACTGGGTCCTTTCAGCGAAATCTTGCTAGTGTATGCAATGGTGTTAGCATTTGGAAGCTGATTATGGGATGGATCCCTGCATATGGCAGTCACTAGATGGTCCATCCTTTTGTAAGATCAAGAATCGATAAATGGGGCCTCATAAAATTGCAAAGCTTCTGCAAAGCAAAAGACACTGTCAATAAGACAAAAAGGCCACCAACAGATTGGGAAAGGATCTCTACCTATCCCAAATCGGATAGGGGACTAATATCCAATATATATAAAGAACTCAAGAAGGTGGACTCCAGAAAATCAAATAACCCCATTAAAAAATGGGGCTCAGAGCTGAACAAAGAATTCTCACCTGAGGAATACCGAATGGCAGAGAAGCACCTGAAAAAATGTTCAACATCCTTAATCATCAGGGAAATGCAAATCAAAACAACAGTGAGATTCCACTTCACTCCAGTCAGAATGGCTAAGATCAAAAACTCAGGTGACAGCAGATGTTGGCGAGGATGTGGAGAAAGGGGAACACTCCTCCATTGTTGGTGGGATTGCAAGCTTGTACAACCACTCTGGAAATCAGTCTGGCGGTTCCTCAGAAAATTGGACATAGTACTACCGGAGGATCCCGCAATACCTCTCCTGGGCATATATCCAGAAGATGTCCCAACCGGTAAGAAGAACACATGCTCCACTATGTTCATAGCAGCCTTGTTTATAATAGCCAGAAGCTGGAAAGAACCCAGATGCCCCTCAACAGAGGAATGGATACAGAAAATGTGGTACATTTACACAATGGAATACTACTCAGCTATTAAAAAAAATGAATTTATGAAATTCCTAGGCAAATAGGTGGACCTGGAGGGCATCATCCTGAGTGAAGTAACCCAATCACAAAGGAACTCACACAATATGTACTCACTGATAAGTGGATAATAGCCCAGAAACTTAGGATACCCAAGATATAAGATACAACTTGCCAAACGCATGAAATTCAAGAAGAATGAAGACCAAAGTGTGGACACTACCCTTTCTTAGAAATGGGAACAAAACACCCATAGAAGGAGTTACAGAGACAAAATTTGGAGCTGTGACGAAAGGATGAATAGCTTTTTAAGGTATGAGTAAACACACATGTGAGGAATTTGGTTTTATATCTGGATATAAACTAGTTGAAAGAAATTCTACTTTAGTGGTATGAGGTATGCAGCCCTGTAGAGTCACCAACTTTGTATTTAAAGCAGTAATCAGAATGCAGCAGCAACACAGAGCACAGAATGTGTCAAGGAAACCAGTCAGGAGAGCCATTGGCTTTTTAATGGGCAATTTAAGCAACAAGCCCATGAGAACAGTTGCCACAGTTTCTTCCTGTATGACAAAGAAGCATGCCTGTGGTGTTACTTGCTGTTCCACTGGGCATTTATGCTTCATTAGATAGCATCTCATACCAACTAGTGTGGTACCAATGGAAGAAGAAAAGAAACTTGGATGGGAAGCTAAGGGACAATAATTTTGCAAGAGTTTTGTAAGCGTACCTTCTGCCTATGACCTTAAGAGTCTTCTTGATGAAGCTGCCATTCTAAAAAGCTACGTAGAAAAGCCACGAGCAACAAGAGAGTCTTCCTTATGTTGACAGAACATAAAACATGGGTTTCATCAGCTATGACATTCACCAGCGTCCCTGTCAGGCATAACTGCCACCTCCCTCCTTTCTTATTTTCTTCTCTCCCCAGCCCTGGTCTCCTCCCAAGTTAGCTCCAAATCTGTTATGTAGACGAGGATGGCTTTGAAGTACCGGATCCTCCTGCCATCTCTCAAGTGCTGGAGTCACAGGCTGCCCCACTATCCTTAGTGTATGCCATACTTGCAATCAAGCTCAGGTCTCCCTCCATGCTAGGTAAGTGATCTACTAACCCAACTAGATCACCCTAGCCTGAGACTTAAGACCATGCCTTGCCAAGCAAGATGGTGCACACCTGTAACCGTAGCACTTCTGGGGGAGATGTAGGATCTGAAGTTGAAGATCTTCCTCTACTACATAGTGACTTGAGGCCACATCGGACCTTCTCACCACAAAAAAAAAAAAATAGATATATAAAAATACAAAATAAAAAAGTAACTTGGTACCACATGTTTACGATGTCAGTTGATGCCACTTGCTGACCTGCAGACAATTACTTAGGTGTCACTGAGAATCAGCAAATGGTGGACTATAGATATACCTATACATATTCTCACTACTTCCAAACTCTGTCAGGGTAACAGCAGGAGTGGCTCCTGCCCATTCATGGTGCAATATATTCTATCCTTTACACTGTGCAAGTGTTTGTTTCTTACTAGCCAAGTCGTTGTAAAGTAATATCTCATTTTTAACATGAGTTGGGTAACTCTGATTACAATGAGTTTGAGTCTCGTCTTGTATTTATTAGATACTCCACTTTTGCACTGCATGTTTTATTCATACTTTTGACTGCTTTTCTCCCTAGTTTGTAGGTGATCCTTAGGTATTTTATATTTGTCCCTCCTCCCAGTGTTGCAAGGCATTGCATAAGCTCTTCTCCTGTTACAGGACCTTGTTAAATAGAAAGCTTTATTTTTGATGTCCAGAGACCTAGTCACGTTTCCTTTGAGATTTATCTCTTCTGTATCCCCTATTTGAATCTGGTTGTTTTTGCTATACGATACACTTATGAAACACAATTCCTGGCAGGTACTGTCAGGTGCTTCTTCTGAACTGGTTCTGATTGGCTTGCCTGGACAGTGCTGAATGGCCTTGCCTCTTTAGTAGGGGCTCTATCTGAGATCAGAGGGCATCTCACTACATGAACTTCCCATAGTGCCTCTGCGGTGACTGCATTAAAAGCACACTGCATTTACACACTCTTTACAAACTCCACCTCTTATTTGCTGACACTCAATGTACCTGTGTAAGCTGTAAGGCCTTGTCCAAACTCCAGGAAACACAAAGTACCTACTATCCGATGGGAGAGTCTGCCATTATGTGCTCACAGTCTGGATTTAGCTTGTATAATTCTAATCCATTGGACCATTCCAAGTTCATATTTTTTTCCACTGAAATTCTTGGATGCAATATGCTTTTTAAAGTATTTTTATTGAAAATGTTTTTCATATGCTATATTTTGGTCATGTTTCCTCACCCCCAACTCCCCACAGATCTTCCCCACCTCCCTGTGCACCCAACTTTAATTCCATTTTCTCTTTTGTCTCTCTTTCAAAAAGCCCAAATGAACAAAAAAGCCAAGAACCAGGAACAAAACAAAACAAGGAACATAAGCCCCCCAACTGCCAAAAGAAATGTGAAAATCCAAACAAGCAAGCAAAGAGTCAAAACAAAGCAAAACTAAACAGAAAGTCCTCAAGAGCATCACTGAGTTCGTGTTCTGTCGGCCAACCATTCCTGGGCATGAGGCCTGCCCTGAAAGATGTTTCACACACCCAGAGAGACTTCATTGGAGAAAATGACTTTCCCTTTTCCAGCAGTTATCAATCATAGATAGCTTTTTGGTTAGGGGTGGGACCCAGGGTCCACTTCCGTCTCTCAGTACTGGGACCCATCTGGCTTAAATTCATGCAGGGCTTGTGAGTTCATGTGTGTATTATTCCTGTTGTGTCTAAAAGATGTTGTTTGCTTAGAATTATCCATCCCCTCTGGCTCTTACAATCTTTCTGTATCCTCTTCCAAAAAGATCCCTGAGCTCTTTTTGGGGGGTGGGGTGGGGGTGGGCTTGATTAAGGCATTCCATTTAGACTGAGTGCCCGAAAGTCTCTTACTCTTTGTACATTGTCTAGTTCTCTGTATGAGTTCCCATCTACAGAAGGAATTTCTGATGATGGTTGAGTGATTCGCCCATCTGTGGGTGTAGCAGAATGTCATTAGGATTCATTTTATTGCTATCATCCTTAAGCAGAACAATAGCTGTAGGTTTTCTCCACAGCCCATGATATATCTAGTCTCAGGCTCTTGGTCACATTAGCAGTGTCAGGCATGGCTTCCATCTCATGGGGCTTTAAATAAGTTTTAAAAATCATGGCTAGTTGCTTTAGTTATTCCCATACCATTTGTGGCACTACTGCACCAGCATGTCTTGCAATCAGATCACTGTTCCAGGTGACAGGGTGTGCAGTTTGATGATACTGATTAATACCCTTCCCCAGCACCAAGAATGCTGTTCAATAGGGATTGAGCTCCTAGTTAGGCACCAGCTACTTTGCAAAAAGTACTTATCAGCTGCAGAAGTTTCCAGATGGAGTTGTTAGGGTCATTTCTGCATATAATCATATCATCTTCCTGTGCATATCTCCTTGACCTTCATTTGTCTTATTGCTCTAGCTATGACTTCAGGGACTGTATTGAATAAGTGTTGAAAGAGTGGACATTCTTGTCTTGTTCCTGATTTCAGTGAAAATGCTTTGAATTTCTCTCCATGTAGGTTAATGTTGGCTATAGGTTTGTTTTAAATCGCCTAGAGTATATTGAGGCATGTTCCCTGTATCCATAGTCTCTCCAGGATTTTTACCATGAACTACGTTAGATTTTTCAAAGACCACTTTTTTGCATCTGATGAGAGATGACTATGTATTTTTGTCTTTCAACTTGCTTATGTGGTGGATTATTTTTATTGATTTACATATATTGAATCATTTCATCTCTGGGAAGAAGCCTACTTAATCATAGTGGACAATCTTTTTTAGGTGTACTTAAATTCAGTTTGCAGGTATTTCTATTGAGAAATTTTACATCTCTGTACAAAAGGGACATTGGTCTATAGTTTCCCCTTTTTTTTTTTTTTTTTTTTTTGGTGGGGTCTTTGTGTGGTTTTTAGAATCAGAGTAATAATGATGTCATAAAAAGAATTAAGAAGTATCTGCTGGGTTTCTGCTTTGTGGAATCGTTTTAGGAGTATTGGTGTGAATTATTATTTGATGCTCTAATAGAATTCTGTGAGGAATCTATCTGGCCATGGATTTTTGCTATTGTTGTTTGGGGCATTTCAATTAATGCTTCTATTTCACTGGGAGACAAAGGTCTGTTTCCATTGCTTATTGAATCTTGATTTAACTTTGCTAGTTCATATATATCAAGAAATTCATCCACTTATTTTAGATTTTCCAATTTGGTTAAATATAGATTTTTTTAAAACTATATCCTTGTGATTTTCTAGATTTCTTCAGTGTTTACTCTAATGGCCCCCATTTCATATCTAATGTCTTATATCTCTGTCTTTTAGTTAATTTGGCTAAGGTTTTTATCAGTCTTGCTGGTTTTTCTCAAAGAACCAACTCTTCCTTTCATTGATGGAAATGTTCTATACCATTGCTTTCAGCCTTGAGTTTGATTATTTCTTACCATCGACTCCCTTCAAGGGTCATTTGTCTTGGTTGTTCCAGAGCTGTCAGGAGTGATGCTTAGTTACTGATGTGAGTTCTAAACAGTTCTTGTTACAGGCACTTCGTGCTATGAACCTGCCTCTCAGACCTGAGTACACTGCTCTCACTCTCATTCAGTCCGAAAATGTTTTTGATTTCCTTCTTTATTTCTGCCTTGGGCCACTTTTTAAAAATTAAGTAGTGAGTGGTTTAGTTTTCTTGAGATTTTGAACTTCCAGCTATTACTATTGATATCTGGCTTTGATCCATGGTTGTCTGATAGGATGCAGGGTGTTACTTCAGTTTTCTTAGATCTGTTAAAACTTGCTCTTTGTCCAAATATGTGGTCACTTTGGGTGAAAGTTTCAAGAGCTACTGAGAAGACCTTATATTCTCTTGTGTTTGAATGGAATAGTATATAGAAGTCTTCTAGGTCCACTTGACATGATTTTATTTAACTCCAGAATTTCTCTTATTTAATTTTTGTTTGGATGACCTGTATATTGGCAAGAGTGGAGTACTGAAGTACCCACTATCACTGAGGGTCAATATGTGATTTTTGGCTGTAGTAGTGTTTCTTCGTGCTATATTGTGTGAGTGTTCAGAACTGAAATATCCTCTTGGTGAATTTTTCTTTTAATGAGTATATACTACCCTTCCCTGTCTCTTTTAGTTAGCTTTTGTTTGAAGTCTATTCTACCAGATATTAAAATGGCTACGTCTTCTTGCTTGTTTCACCCATTTGCTTAGAATACCTTTTCTATCAGTTTATATTGAGGTGATGTCTCTCCTTGATAGTGAAATGTGGTTTTGGGATGCAGCAGAAAAATGCTGTTTTCTAATCCAATCTGTTAGGCTGTTTTATTTTATTGTGTAATTGAGACCATTAATTGCCAGGAGACATCTAGGAGAGGCTAAAAACTAGCAGGTGATCTTCCTGAGATCATTTCACCATGAACTCTAAAACATGATGAATAAGGCCTTTTCAAGCAAGGCCAAAGGGGACAAGATTTTAGGAGAAATTCCTGCTATTAATATGCCTTTCCTGTTATTATTAAATATATAACAATCACTAGGTATATGCCCACCCTGTTAGGCAGATTTCTGCAGATCAATGAAGATGTACTGTCTTATAGGGATGGTATGTAGACAAATAAATGATTTCTTAATTCTTTTTTTTTCTTTAATTTTTTTATTATGTATTTTCCTCAATTACATTTCCAATGCTATCCCAAAAGTCCCACGCCCCCCCCCCCCGACTTCCCTACCCACCCATTCCCATTTTTTGGCCCTGGCGTTCCCCTGTACTGGGGCATATAAAGTTTGCATGTCCAATGGGCCTCTCTTTTCAGTGATGGCCGACTAGGCCATCTTTTGATACATATGCAGCTAGAGTCAAGAGCTCCGGGGTACTGGTTAGTTCATAATGTTGCACCTACAGGGTTGCAGATCTCTTTAGCTCCTTGGATACTTTCTATAGCTCCTCCATTGGGGGCCCTGTGATCCATCCAATAGCTGACTGTGAGCATCCACTTCTGTGTTTGCTAGGCCCCGGCCTAGTCTCACAAGAGACAGCTATATCAGGGTCCTTGCAGCAAACGAATTTCTTAATTCTTAATGATGATTCTATAAGAATTCCTAAGATTATACTAGCAATTATTAAGGCCTTTATAATAGGACTGCTATTAAAGCCCTCTCTGATATGAAAACTGCAATGAGAACTCTGACAGTCTTCAAGTGTCAGGAGTTAATTGCTTCTGAGATAGAAAGCAGGCATTTACAACTTAGAGCACATTTCAAGAGGCTGTAAAACAATTAACTAAAGGTCATAAAAGGGAACTAATGATTTATAGTGGATGCAAGAACAGAAGATAAAATATTGACTGAGTTTATTTATACAAAACTTCAATGGTAACTTAGTTACAAAAGTTATGGTCTTTGACTCTCTATGAACCTGTGGAGCTAGTGACAGATAATGAATGTCTAGCTAGATAACTAGTCTTAATGTAAACACATGTAAACATTTCTGTTGTAAACTTCTTATTCAATTTAGGGTTTGAATTTATGTTTGAAATTTTAGTGAAATTCTGTTAAAAAAGAAAAAAGGTGGTGGTGGGGAGAAGCTTGGAAAAACATTCCCCTAGAGAAGGTACAAAAGAATTAGGAACATTACATTATAGCAGAAGGGAAAACACGATTAGGAGGAGGAAGGATAAGGACAGCAGAGTAGAGCAACTTAGAAATTGAGAAAGCACGGAGTCTGATAGATTTTCGCCCTTTTATTTTTCCTTAGAAATAAAGAGGACATTAGGGCAGGATCAGAAGAAGAGAGCAATACTCAGATAGCAGAGAGAAACAGGGACAAAGAAGAAGCTGCAGAGAAAGCAGAAAAAGCAGGCAGGCTTCTCCTTACCATGGGACAGAACAGGACTTTTCTTAACAGCAAGGTGGGCTAGTCTTACGAAAAAGGACAAAGTTTTTTTCTTTTTTTTTTCAATTTTTTATTAGATATTTTCTTCATTTACATTTCAAATGCTATCCTAAAAGTCCCCTATGCCCTCCCCCTGCCTTGCTCCCCTACCCACCTACTCACACTTCTTGGCCCTGATGTTCCGCTGTACTGGGGCATATAAAGTTTGCAAGACCAAGGGGCCTCTCTTCCCAATGATGGATGACTAGGCCATCTTCTGCTACATATGCAGCTAGAGACACGAGCTCTGGGGGTACTGGTTAGTTCATATTGTTGTTCCACCTATAGGGTTGGAGACCCTTCAGCTCCTTGGGTACTTTCTCTAGTTCCTCCATTGGGGGCCCTTTGTTCCATCCTATAGATGACTGTGAGCATCCACTTCTGTATTTGTCAGACACTGGCATAGCCTCACAAGAGACAGCTATATCAGGGTCCTTTCAGCAAAATCTTGCTGTAATATGCAATAGTGTCTGCATTTGGTGGCTGATTATGGGTTGGAACCCCAGGTGGGGCAGTCTCTGGATGGTCCATCCCAAAGTTCTTTTCTTACAGGCTAGTTTAATTCATTTAGCAGTAAAGGGGTTGTACTGGCTAGTTTTGTGTCAACTTGACACAGCTGGGGTTATCACAGAGAAAGGAGCTTCAGTTGAGGAAATGCCTCCATGAGATCCAACTGTAAGGCATTTTCTCAGTTAGTGATCAAGGGGGAAAGGCCCCTTGTGGGTGGGACCACCTCTGGGCTGGTAGTCTTGGGTTCTATAAGAGAGCAGGCTGAGCAAGCCAGGAGAGGCAAGCTAGTAAAGAACATCCCTCCATGGTTTCTGTATCAGCTCCTGCTCCCTGACCTGCTTGAGTTCCAGTCCTGACTTCCTTGGTGATGAACAGCAGTATGGAAGTGTAAGCCAAATAAACCCTTTCCTCCCCAACTTGCTTCTTGGTCATGATGTTTGTGCAGGAATAGAAACCCTGACTAAGACAGGGGTAAAAGTTTTTTCTTTCTCATTTTTCATCCAGAATGAATGAACTCTGCACTGGCACTTGGGCATTTGCTCCATATGCATATGTAAGTATGGATGCATGTATACGTATGTAATTATGAGATAAGTACATACCTGTGTCCAACTGGAGTGCATGAAGGTGTATAAGTGCACGTACATAAATGTGTATATAAATGTATGTGAGTTTTATGTATATTTGCTTGTGTAAAAGGTTTTCCTTCTGTGAGATCTGGTTCAGTAAAAGTTTATTGCTCAGAATCTTCCTCCTGCCTGACAAGGCAAGGCTTCTGGGCAAGAGAAAAGAAAGCCCTAGCAGTGAATTCTTTACTTAGTCCTCTGCTGTTTTTGTTTTTTTGTTTGTTTTTTTGTTTTGGTTTTTCGAGACAGGGTTTCTCTGTTTAGCCCTGGCTGTCCTGGAACTCCCTTTGTAGACCAGGCTGGCCTCGAACTTAGAAATCCACCTGCCTCTGCCTCTGCCTCTGCCTCTGCCTCTGCCTCTGCCTCTGCCTCTGCCTCTGCCTCTGCCTCTGCCTCTGCCTCTGCCTCTGCCTCCCGAGTGCTGGGATTAAAGGCGTGCGCTACCACGCCTGACTCCTCTGCTGTTTTACCACAAGTGTTAAGGCCCAGAGGCCTGCAACTTCCGGCTTCAGAGTAGCTTAGACTCAAGACAGGTAAACATTACTATAGAAAGCAGCCTAATCTTTCCCAAGACCAAGCCCTGCTCCTGCCCATGCTTTTCCCCTCAGCTGCTTCAGAGAGGACCCAGCCTGGTGCTAAGTTCCTGACAATTAGTATTGATAATTATTAATGGGCAGTGTTTATTGATTCCTGATATTTTGCTGTTATGGTATGAGTGTTTTGCCCACTCTTTTGATTTACTGGTCTGTGATTGATTGATTGATTGATTGATTGAGTCCTCTTGGGTGTAGTTAACCTCTTCAGACTGAATGTTTCTTACTAGTGCCTTCTGTAAAGCTGGATTGGAAATTGTTGAAAGTTAGTTTTACTGTAGAATATTTGTCTTTTATGTCTATTGTGATTGATAGCTTTGCTGCGCATAGTTGTCTGGGATGGTATCTGTGGTCTTTTTTAATATGTAGAACATCTGTCCAGGCCCTTCTGGCTTTTAGAGTCTTCACTGATAAGTGAGGGGTTATTGTAAGAGGTCTCTCTTTCTATGCTATTTGGTCTCTTTCCTTTGAAAATTTAATATTCATATTTTCTGTACATTTAATGTTTTGATTATTGCATGTCACAAGGAGTTTGTTTTCTGATCCTAATTTGTATTCTGTATGCTTCTTGTAATTTGATAGGCACCTCCTTTAAATTGGATTTCATTAAATTATGTACTTTTTTGGCTCTGTATTTCTCCCATTCCAGAGACAGCAACATCTTTTCACACATTGCCAGCCTGGTCCCTGAGACACAATGGTGAAGGTTTAGAGTGAATGGATTTGACCATATTGAATGCCTTCAACTCTGGCAAAGTGGATATTGTTGCCGTCAATGATCTCTTCATTGACTGCAACTGCAAGGTTGACATGTTTTAGTATGACCGTACCCACAGTAAGTCCAACAGCCCAGTTGAGGTTGAGAATGGAAAACTTGTCAATGGGAAGGCCATCTCCATCTTCCAGGAGTAAGATTATACCAACATCAAATGGGGTAATGTTGATGCCAAGTAGGTTTTGGAGTCTACTGGTATCTTCAACACCATGGAAAAAAACAGAGGTCATTTGAAGAGCTGAGCCAAAGAGTCATCATCTCTGCCCCTTCTGCTGATGCCCCCATGTTTGTGATGAGCACGAACCGTAGATTTATGACTACTAACTCATGATTGTCAGCAATGCCTCCTGCACCACTGTACCACCAACTCCTTTTGTCCCCGATTAATGTTACCCATGACAACTTTGTATCAGGGAGGGATGCATGGCCATGATCCCTGACATTTCTGTCACCCAGAATACTATGGATGGCTTCTCTGGAAAGCTGTGGCATAATACCTGTCAGACTGCCCTGAACATCATCTCTGCACCCATTGGTGCTGTCAAGGCTATGGATAATGTCATTCCAGAGCTGAACTGGAAGGTCACTGGCATGGCCTTCCGTGGGCTTACCCCCAATTTGTTTATTGTGGATCTTACATGCTTCCTGAAGAAAGTTGTAAAATGATGCCATGTAAAATGATGTCAAGAAGGTTAGGTAAGGTGGCATCAGAGAGCCCATTAAATGGCATTGTGGGCCACACTTAGGACCAGGTTGTCTCCTGTGACTTTAACACTGATGCTACTCTCCTACCATTGATTCTGGGGCTGGCATTGCTCTCGGAGATGACTTTGTAAAAACTCATTTTCTGGTTTGAGAATGAATATGAGTACAGCAACAGGGTGGTGGAGCTCACAGCCTACATGGTCTCCCCACTGTAAGAAGCCCTGGACCACCCATCCCAGCAAGAACACAAGAGAGAGACAGGCTGGTGGCTGCTGAGGAGGCCCTGTCCCACCCCTGAGCACCTCACTTCACCCCAGACTCCCAAATGAGGCAGAGTGGGATGCTTCTTCTCTTGAATGCTATCAATAAAGTTCACAGAAACCCTAAAAAAAAATTGTTTTCTGTGCCTTTGACCTGGAATCTCCTCCTTCCTCTATAACCACTACTCATGGTTTGGTCTTTCACAGTATCCCAGATTTTCTGTGCCTAGAGTTTTTTGTTGTTGTTTTTTGTTTTGACATTTTCTTTGACTATGCTATTTCTTCTACCTTGTCTTCAAGACCTGAAATTCTCTCTTCCATGCTGTTTCATCTGTTAATGAGGCTTACTTTGAAGTTTTTGTTAGACATCCTGAGTTTTTCACTTTCAGTTTTATTTCAGTTTGGGTTTTCTTTAGTGATTTTCTTTGTTAAATTCAACTTTCATGTTTTAAAATGTTTTCACTATTTCACTCAATTGTTTCTACTTTCATTAAGGCATTTATTCAAATTCTCTTTAAAGTCCTTTGAACATGTTTATAATTATTATTTTGAAGTTCTTGTCCTGTGTTTTTACTAACTTGCTTTTCTGAGGACTTATTTCAATAGGGTTACTGGCGTCTGGGGGAGGCATATTGTCTCGGCTGTTTATGCTCTTGTACTGGTTTCTATATGCCTAGAGTTATTGTGTTTGAGGTGTTTCTTCATATAGCTATCTGGTCTTGCCTCTATTGGGTGATGGGTGATCTGTTCTTTGATTGCTGTTGCCCACTCTGGATCCTAGCCACGTGTGGTGGCTGTGGAGTCCCTAGTAGCTGTTTCTGTGGGTTAGCTGGTGAAACAAATGAATATAGATTAAGATGGAAAGAGCTAAGGGGTCCTTGATCTGCACCAAGAGGTGGGTCACTCAGGATGTAGATGTGGGATGGGAGGAGGGGCTCCTGTAGGCAGGCTGCTATAGGACTACTGCATGAGGAGACTAGGATGAAGGACAGGAAGGAAAGGAAAGTGAAAACAGTCTATCTGAGTCTCAGCCCAGTGTGCCCATTAGGGGTCTTTCTATATAGTGTTTGTGCAGATGGATGGGTGACTTAAAGGAATGGAGAGGGCTAGAAAAGAAGTTTAGAGGGTTGGCAGAGAAGATCTAAGGGGTACAAAGCTCATATAGACAATCCTGCACCTCCTGTTAGGAGCTTCAGGATCTTCTGCAGCATTTCTTTCTTTATATCACTGTGCTTTTAATTTATTTAAATCATTTAAGACTATAAATATTTAATATATTATTTAATGTTTATTTACTATAGTAACATATATCATATTTATTATAGAATTATTGTTGTCACATATTTTAAAACATAATTGTTAAAACGTTCATTTTGTGTGTGTGTGTATTTGTGTGTGATGGGGTATGTATATGTGAATACATTAGTGTCTGCCTCAGTCATATCTCATTATTTTGAAACAGGATCTCTTACAGAACCCAGAGTTCATTGATTTAGCCAGACTGGCTGCCCAGTGAGCCCCAGGGATTCTCCTGTCTCTTTGTGCCCCTGTGGCAGCATACTGCCTTAGCCAGCTCCTTATATGACTGCCAAGGAGCCCTACTTTCTGCACAAACAGATTACCAGCTATGGCATCTCTCCAGTCTCTGAAATGTTAATGTTTGGTCTTTTACTATGTATTATAATGCTAAATGCAGTCCCCAAAGACCTGGCTGTCCCAGGATGAGAGAGTCCACATGTAGACACAAGTGATACTATGTGACCTTACCCTCAAGTTAGTTCTGATTGGTAAATAAAGATACCAATAGCCTGGGCAGAAGAGACATTGGAAGAGTTTAAGGTTCCTTGGGCCTGGGGGGTCAGGGAGAGAAAGAGAGAGAGAGAGAGAGAGAGAGAGAGAGAAAGAAACGTGAGGAGGAAGTAAAAGTGGCCATGAGTTAGGAGTCAAGAGAATATGGCCATGAGAGCTGGCCAATTGGAGTTAAGAGCAGCCCAAATGAAATATAGTAGTAATAACTCAGAGTTATCTGTGGTAAAGTAGATTCTAATAGCACAGAGGATATCTGCCCAACTCTTGTACTGTTTAAGGCTTAGTATAAACAATGAAAAATTTATGTCTTTTATCCAGGAGCTAAATTAAATGATAAAGGCAGGATAAAAACCTCAAATTCGGATTGAAAATTTCTACAACATTGAACTCTTCAAATTGTTACATAAATCAACATCTGTTTTGCTTTTGCAACAAGGTCTTACATAGTTCACTAGACTTGAACTCTTTCTATGCAGCCAAGATGCTCTTGAACTTTTATGGTCCTGCCTCTGCCTCTGGAGTGATGGGATTATGCTCTTCCTCTACATCGTCCTGCTCAGATCTTGTTTTTCTGTAGAGTGAGCTATGACTGGATACACTTTTACCCTTGGCTGTGATGCCAACCCTGCTGTATATGTAGTTCTGTCTCTAAGCTCTCTACCCTGTCCTCTTGTCTCTTTGTCTCCTTATGTTGATGTTTGTTCCTGTGTTGCTGAGGCTGGGACCCAGGGCCTTGTCCATGCTAGGCAAGTGTTGCCCTGCTAAGCTGAGACTCTATCTAGCTCCATTTATGCCTGTGATTCATGGCATTTGCTCTCTGGAAAATATAGTCCTGTTTTGCTTTACTTTTACTGGTGATTTTTTATTCTTCTTAATATGTTTCACAACTAACTTCCTGGTTTAGAATTCATCTTGAGATGGTGGTGACTCCAGAGATTCTTTTTCTCCCCTTTATTGAAGGGATGTCTCTGTCAAATCCTTCCCCTCAGAGCGCAGGGAACCCTATGTAAGAGGAGGCAGAAAGGGTGTAAGAACCAGAGAGGGTGGACGACACCAAGAAAACAAGGCCCTGTAAATCAACATGACCAAAGCTCATATGAACTCACAGAGACCGAGGCAGAGTGCCCAGTATTCCCTGACATAATATATCCTGATTACAGTTTCCCTTCCTTTTACTCCTCCTAGTTCCTCCCCACCTCCCCTCCCAGATCCACTCCCTTTCTGTCTTTCATTAGAAAAAAACAGGCTGCTAAGAGAGAACAACAGAACATAACAAAATAAAATATAATAAGATAAAGCAAAAAACCATCACATCCAAGTTGGACGAGACAAACAAACAGAAGGAAAAGGACACAAGAATAAGAGACCCACTCATTCACACAGGAATTCTATTAAAACACTAAACTGGAAGCCATACTATATATGCAGAGGACCTAGTGCCCTGGGCACTCTGCCCCAGTCCCTGTGAGTTCACATGAGCTTTAATCATGTTGATTTACTGGGCCTTGTTACCTTGGTGTCATCCATCTCCTCTGGCTCCTACTCTCTTTCTGTGTCCTCTTACATAGGTGTAATAGCTATTCCTGGTTGTCAACTTGAATATATCTGGAATGAACTTCAATCCAGAACTGGACATCACACCTGTGATACACATCTTGAAGATGAAGGACAAAAATTTCTAACCTGGATCTTGGCATTAAGGTCTTGAGGCACAGTGGCCATGAAAAGCTTAGGCCCAGGCAAGGTAGTACACACCTTTATCTCAGAAGATGGAGGCAAGGAGATCTCTGAGTTCAAGATTAGCCTGGGATAAAGCCATCCCCAGATCCAAGTATGTTGATACACACCGTTAATCTGGGCCAAACCTTTTGCTGAAGATCTACATAAGGACATTGGAAAAGGAAGACTCACTCTTCTTTGACTGCTTGCACTTACTTGCCAGTACATCTGTTGGAATCTACTTCTTCTACAGAAGACCAGCTGAAACAACTAGACTTATGGGACTGAGCAACGACTAGATTCTTGGACTTTTTATCCATCCATTGTTGGGTTAGTTGGATTACAGACTGTGAGTCATCACAATAATTTCCCTCAATTTAGAGAGGCATTCCATAAGTTCTGTGACTCTAGAGAACCCTGATTAATACAATAGGGTTCCCTGAGCTCTGATGGGAGGGATTTGATGGAGACATCCCATTGAGGACTGAGTGTTCCAAGGTCTCCTACTCTCTACAGGATGTCTGCCTACACATCTCAATATTTGTTCCCATCTGCTGCAGGAGGAAACTTCTCTGATGATGGTTGACTATGTCACTGATCTATGATTACAGCAGAACATCATTTAGGAGCCATCTTGTTGTTACATCTCCATGTTCAATAAGGTGTGTGGGTGTTGCTTCAGCAATGGGGCCTTGACATCAGTTTGTGGAGAGCAACCTATTGTCATGGCAACTGCCTGGGTTGTTTGCAGATTCCCATGGGACATCTTTGGCCAACAACTAAATTAGATGTAACCCAATCTCATATCTGATGCTTCATTTGGTGACAGGAGATGACCAATTGGGACTCTGTGTTCACCATTATTTGGTGATTTCATTTAATTGCCTTCATGTGTGTGTGTGTGTGTGTGTGTGTGTGTGTGTGTATATATATATATATATATGTATATGCATAATTTTAGAAAATTTTACTGTGTTTGGTGTCCATGCTATCCTTCATATGGTCCTTAGTTTTAGTTGTCTCTCCACACATTTTCTCCATCATCCCCTTCTCCCCACCCTAGTTGATCTTCCCATTTCAGTCCCTCCCCATTCATTCATAACTATCTAGTCTATTTCACTTTCCTAATGAGGTCTATCTGTAACCTGTAGTCCCCTTATTTATACCTACCCTCTGCTTTCTACAGAGTATAGCTTCTTTATTACTGACTTAACAGCTAATATCTACGTATAAGCAAACACATACCATAATTGACTTTAGAGATCCTTTTAGGAAAAAATAAACACTAACTTTGGCCCATTCATAAAATCAGTATGTATTTTTCTGCTTATTTTCTTTCTAGGTCTTTTATGTATTTCAGTAGATGAAAATGATTTTACTGTTAAGTTTTGTCTACAATTATACGGGATTTGGGGGCAGATTACCCATAGATATTTTATAGTTTGAATGATATTTACTCAGTATTATCAAACACTGTTGGTTTTATCTGCCTGCATGTTATCTTATGCCAAAGATAATGGTGTAGACATGGCCTGATGGATCATTGAGATGCTATAGTGAAATCCTGAATCTTGGTAAAAAGCTTGTTGTCTAATGGTGTTAATATTTGAGAAAACATCTTGTATGCCTTCTAAGCTGTACCAAATGATTAGGTGCAAATGAAACTGGTCTGTTGATATATTCACCCAACTGGGTGTATAGAGTATTCTATGCCAGTAAGTGCAGGAGGTCAGATCTCAGTGAAAGACATAAAGGCAAAAAAAAGGTCATGAACTATTGTCTCTGAAATACCCTTTACTTCTGCAGCTCCTGAGCATTAGAGAGAGTTAATTGCTCAATTGTAAAAGCTGGATCTCAGGGAAGTTTCAAATAAACCAGCCAGATGGGAGCGAGTTTTGTGGCCCACGTGGTCTTATACCCTAGCAACAGAAAGCCGGGGTGAAGGGAAAGCTTGCTTTTTCACTGACAGCACAATGCCTGTGAGTTTCCTTTGTTCTGGGGGATAAAAATGGAGAGATGAAGGCTAAACTTCAGTTCCTGTATTCTCATGGTGTTGGGTGCTATGGGATGTCATTGTTCGCTAAGATATGGATTATAACTGCTTGTCATTTTGCAGAGGGAAAAGAATGTAATAAACCTTTTGAAAAACACATGTTTAGCAGTTGGCTAGGGCTTTGACTTGTGGTGCATAAATGTGTTTCTCAGAATCAGTCTAAGAGCAAAAATATATTCTTTTATTTTGTCAGGTTTTTTTCTCTTGATTTTGCATTTGTGGTTTTTATTGCCTTTGAAATGTTTTGATTCCCTTTCTTCACGTTCCTTTTCAACATCTCACGCTGATGTCCGTGTGCTGTAGATAGGGCATGACTGAAGAGCCTGGGAGCTCACTCAGATCACTGGCACTCTGTCCAGCTGAAAGCAAGACACACTTCTCCAAACCTCATTTCCCCATCTTACAGAAAGTCTTAGACAACCCCAAAGTCCTTTCTCAAGTGCTAAGGTTCTGAATATCATCTTGGACTCACCTTCTAGGTCATTCTGGAAGGCTGTATTAATAATGTAAGATGAGGTGTGTGTAGGGGGCAGCTGTGCTTGTCTTGAGAACTTGAGTCTGACCCCCAGGACACACACATTCTTTAAAAAGATGACCATAGTGGCTCATGTGTACAAACCCAGAGATGAGGAGGTAAGAGAGACAGATCCATCGGGCTCTCACCCATCATAGCCAACGTGACTAATTTCAGACCAGGGAGAGGCCAAAGTTAGACATTGGCACTTAAGAAACAACACTGGAAGCTGTCCTCTGACTAATATATACACACATACATCCGCATGAACACTCAGACACAGAGGAAGTCGGCCACCTCCTTAAAGCCTTGAGAAGTCTACAGAGTCCTGAAATGCCCACAGAGCTGTAGCCAAGTGTCAAAGCTGCTGGAGTACTCTTGTACTAGCAAGGACTGAAGCACAGACTTAATATCTTTTCCCCAAGTCCACATTTTTAGCTATTTCTTAAATTTCCATGAAAATTGGAATGGATGAGAATTTTGGTTTGTCGACAAGATAAAAGGCTCACAAATATAGAGCAAGTTACGTGCTTTTCAGTGCAGACTGAAAGGTGAGTTACCCAGAAATGATGCTGAGCAGCTGAGGAACTAACCTGGCCGAGGGAGCTCAGCTCACTGGAGAGATGCTGCGATGCCCTTTCTTGGCCTGATGCTGAAATAACAGCCACTTTCATCTGCTAAGGCAGGAGCAGCTGCTGGACGAGAGGAAAAGCGGGAGAAACTCAGCAAATCAAAGTCATTCCAAGGTGTAGGTGAGGGACCAGGCAGCCAACATCTAGGCGACTACCTGAGTGGAGATGTCACATGTAAGTTCTCCCTTCTATAGCTTATGATTTAGTTAATAGCTGAGGGAGCTCGGAGCTGCCAGCTCCTGAGGTTGTTCCACACTTCTTGAAGCCACAGACAGCCCCTTGCCCATGTGTCTGCATAATTTGACATTTGATTTTTGTTTCAATCTCTTCCAGTTCCTCAGGGATCCAACCACTGTTGGCTCTTAGCCGCTTGGATCCTGGCATATCTCTGGCTAGCCAGTCTCCATTCTTGGAACCTACTGCAGCTGCCACTCTGTTTGCTCTTCCAATTTTATACAATTCTGAACCTCCTACTTCTGCTGGGTTCTGATCCCCAACCAAGACTCTTCAGGGTGGTTGAACATGTTGGATGGCTATATCTATATTCTCGGTAACCCCACAGGAGACATATCTTCTAACTTGGAGTTCTTGGAAACTTGACTTTGTTGGCCTCCCAGATGTGCCTTGACAGCAGATTGCCCATCATAGCTATACAGCTCATTCTCTGCTGTATGTGCCACTGCCCTGTCCTAAATGTGGCGTCCTATAGTCTGAGCAGAGACAACCAGAACAGGAACCATCTCTCTCCTCTGTTTTTAGAAGAACCTGCAGTTTTGGGGAAAATGGCTTAGTTGGTAAAGTACCTGCTGCTCGTGTATGAGGCCTGAGCTCAATCCCAAGACCCCAGTAAGAAATCCAGATGTGGAGCATACAGCTACACTCCTGCTGTTGAGGAAGAGACAGGAGGCCCTTGGGACACACTGGGCAACTAGCCAAGCCAGGACTACCCTATCTCAAGCAAAGAAAACAAAAATGCATTCATGTATGCATGCATGTGCATGAACATGCACACATACACAAATAAAAATAATAAAAATAAGTCTTTTGAAAGAAGCTGAGTTTATCTATTTTACCCCTGTGGTCGATAATATTGAGTATCAGTTTGACAGGGCCCAGAATGGCCTGGGAGACAAACCTCTGAGTGTGTCTGTGAGGAAGCTTGTAGAGTGAGTATATTGAGGTGAAAAGGCCCACTGTGAGGGTGGGCAGCACAGTTTCATGGCGTAGGGTCCCAGAAGGAGTAAAAAGAAAAGGGGAAGTAAAATATCAGCATTCATGGCTCTCTGCTTCTTGACTGCAGGTACAGTGTGACTGCCTCAGGCCTTCATCCTGCCTCACCTCATATCCTAAACTCCAGTACCACCGTGGCCTTTTCCTACAAGACAGCTTTCTATTGCATGAGAAGGGAAGGTCTTCTTACTCAGTCCAGCAGCCAGTCTTATCCACAGATTGGTCATTTCCCATCATGCACCACCATGCACCCTCTGTATATGGGGAAGCAAGCTCAGCGACACTCTTCTCCAATCTTGCAACTCTCATTCAGTTCTGTGTCTGACACAGATGACCTTAAGCGTTCCGTGTTTCTCTATCTGTCCTGAGCTTGTGTGAGGCTTCTGCCTGAACTTCCCTCCTGTCATCTCCCATTTCCTCCCAAGCTGACCTCAAATACTCCTGCTGTCCCATGGCTGACACAATTCTCTTCTTTTGTTTCTATGGCATTTAACATCTTTGATCTTTTACTGAACATGGTTGTTCTTGTGTTCATATTCCTTTCTAGCTTATACATTTTTTTTTAAGTCCAGAGAATTACAATACTCTTTGTGGTCATTGCAGTCATTGATAATCGTAATTTTTTTTGAAAGCTATCCAAATCTATCCAAACTTACCCAAAAGCCTGGTTCCCAAACATGATACACAAAAGTGCATACACAATGCTATAGACACACCTGTACATACAAATATTTAAACACACAGACACACACATGTATGCACATGCAAAAATATGCACTTACTCTAGCACATTCATACACCTTCATATAGTTCATATACTCATATACTTCATATACTCACACACACAAACTCACAACTCACCTGTGTGCACATGCGCACACACACACCATCATCACAAGAAAAGCTAGATACATTTGTACAAGTGAATGCAAGTGTATATATACAAATTCATGCATGTATGTACTTGTATGCATGGAATATATCCTCACATATATTCCCAATGTACAGACACGCTTCACTATATATGCAGGAGATTAGTTTTGCTTGTAGACTGTTGTTAGACTGGGTTGCAGTACAGGAGAAAGGCATCCAAGTTTAACTTTGAGGCACACTTCCCTCCCCACAGGTGATATTTTCTGGAAGAGGTGGGGCCTCTGTTGATAGAGCATCCCGACTCACTTTCCCTTCTGCTTGAAGAAGGTCTCGGCTGATAAAACCCTAGAGAGTATAAACCTATCTCTGCTCTCCTCTCTAGAGCAGACCTTCCGTGCAGTACCATGAGGTCGGGTGGGCTGCAGCAGGGCAGGCAGGTCCCTTTACTTACGGAGATAAGTTTCATCTTAAGCATCAGTGGAACACAGGTGATCCATAATCTTCACTGCCATTTTCCTTGCTTTGTTTCTGCGTTGGCTCAAAGATCAGGGAGGAAAGGGAGTGTTACCTATCGGCCCCTAAAAGGAGCCTAGCAGAAGCTGGAGCCTGGGCAGAGCGTGGACAAGTCACATGATCTCTAGCTTATCAAGTTTCTCGTGCAGGAAAAAGGCTGAAGAAAGTCTGTGTGCTCCTGAATTGATGAGCATATGATGTCTGGCAGTATGTGGGGCTCCAGTGTGGGTGACGTGGACCTGTAGACATACATGATACATCTCAGCTTCCCCAGGACTTAGAAGCTCACCCAATAAAAGGCCTCATTTGTGTTTATCTCAGTTTGTTTACAGCTGGATCTGCTGGTGAGACTGGTGTCCTGTTGGCTTCATCTGCCTGGGAAGTGAGTTCCAAATCTTGGGATATTGGTTTTCCTTCCTTGGGCGAGGCATCATTGTGTTGGGTACACAGAGGCAAGTGTGGCACCAGACCAGATTGTGCTTTCTTCTCTGTAAGGAGATACTTCTCTGTTCCTCAGCAGCGGGCCCAACACTGGGCACATGACTCCTTGGTTTGTCTTACTGTTGCACCTTATATACTTTGCTTTGCTAACTGTGAAAAATCCATAGAAAGTTCTAGATTTTCCAGGGTCAAGTAGAGACCTAGTTCCCAGGAGGAAAGGCTAATTAGTGTGTGAAAGTGCAGACCTAGAATGACTGAGTTTGATATCTAGAGGTCATTTTTCAATGTTAGTCACTGGCTGGTCCATTTTCACTAAGGAAACATGGAGAGAAAACATCCTGAGGTCACAAGAGGGCACGGAGTCTTGAAATGGGCAACAAGGACATCTTGGAATTGCTTTTATTTTGAGGAACTTGGAAATTATGATAGGTTTTAGTCAGCCTGGGCTGGTTGACATAGTTCTTCAAATAAGCTCAGGGACATCGCCTTCCTCAGAACATTTTGCCAGCTCCCTCTGTCTTTTATCTACTTTTGGCCCTGGGGAATCTGATCATTTCTACCTCTCACCCCCTCCTGAGTCCACTCAGATATAAGCAATACCATGGAGTTCTTTGGTAAAAATTTAAAATTAGTTAAATTTCCACTTTGAGTATTACCATTTTGTAAGCTTGTAATGGGCAGCTTTGATATATCAAATATCTGCTTTTTTTTCCAAATTATACCTAACTGCCAGATATGGTGGTTCATACTTATAACCCCAACATTTGAGAAGGCAAGGCAGGACAATAACCATGAGTTTGAAGCCACTCCAGGTTACCCTAGTGAGTTGTTTAAAGCAAGTATGAGCTAGAAACTGAGACACTGTCTAAAAACAAAACCAAAACCAAAATCCAATAACTAAATAAATAAAATTATATATAAATAACACAAATGCTTCCAGAATTGTACACTCTTTTTTAGAATTTGAAACTGGACTGGGAATCTCAAAGTATAAAAGATTATACAGGTTCTGGATACAGACTACATTCCCTAGCTCACGTGTTGCTTTTCTTGATAACATTCTCAGCAAGTCACTATCTATCCTCTGGTACCTTAGCCCCCAGCCAAGGAGGTAAAACAGCTGTGCCACTGGAGCATTAATGACAGAGAGGTGACCTGTTTTATTTTATTTTGTATTTTTACTTTTATGCTTATTTATTTTCTTACTACCAGACAAAAATAATCAGAGGTTGTATGCTTCAATAGAAAGTAAGAAGAGGTTGAGAATAAGATAAACAAAGGAACCAAGCATGCATTTGCTACTTGTCAACTGGACTATTGAGAAAGTTTAACATGGGGAACAAGGAAAGAGGAGAGATAAATTTAAACAGAAAAATGTGGATTCTTGCCTGAAGATGTAGCTCAACTGGCAGAGTACTTGTGTAGCAAACATGAAGCCCTGGGCTCTCTGACCTGATACCTCATAAATCCATGACTGACATGGCAAGATTGGCCCATGGATACATTAGTGGCATGCATGTTATAATGTTATAGTCAACTGTTTTATAATTGTATTTAAAGCCTGTTCTACAGGAGGAAACTCAATCCTGGTACTGTACATAGCCCGTGGTTGGAGAATTCATAGGCCCAAGAGTAAAATTATTACTATTATTTTGCTAAACAGCATAGTACCAAACACCCTTCTAAATTTCTGTCTCTCTACCACAAGATTAGTGCAGCCCCGAGATCTTAGAGAAGTTTCTCTGTGCAGTGAATGATGGATGACTCTGAAACTCACAACTGATCAAAGTGCAGTGAATAAGTGAGTGAGTAGCTCATCCATGAATAGCTCATCCACGTGCCTTCTATAGCACATCCCCTCCCTAAGGCTCAGGAACCACTGCAGAAGAGAGAATACAAAGATCACAAGCACCAGCGACCAGGTAGAACCAGAGCAAACAGGTCTTCTGGAAATGTCAGGACTGCTGAACTCATAAACACGCAGCAACTACAGCTGCCTGCACAAGACCTTGCCACGTCAACATCCTAGGATGGAGGGAAAGGGGTTCATGAGCCCTATCCCTAACTGGAGAGGTGTGGGGAGGTTATGGTTTCTGGAGGAGAAAAAGTCAGTTTTCCTTAAGGCTGTGGCTCCAGTAGATTGGCCATATTCCCTATACCTGCCCCCATTCTTGGACATATATTGACAGCACAATTGGAGTAGATGGGTTTTTAATTAAAAATTTAAAAAAAGACACAAAATTGAAAGGTATGGAGATAGGCACGGCTCTCTGATAAGTTAAGGGAAGAATTTGGGGTGAAAATGATCAAATGTGTAAACGTAATTCTCAATGAGTTTAGATAAATATTTATTTTTAAAAAATAAGTGTGGTGCCCAAGTGAGGACGCCTCAATCCCACTTGGGAGAGAGAAGAAAGCAATCACAAGTGGGGAGGGAGGGAGGGACCTGGGAGGAAAAGTGAACAGGGTGGTGCTGGAGGAGTTAGGGGAAGAGGAAAACCTGATCTGGTATTGGGTGAGGGGAAAGACTGAAGCCCTGAAGGCCAGCAGAAAGAATGGAAACAGGCAACCTCAGAAAATAGGAGGTTGGGGGGACCTCCCAGAATGCACCAGAGACCTGGAAGGTTAGAGACTTCCAGGACTCAAAGGGAGGGAACTTAGATGAAATGCCCAACAGTAGAGAGAGTGAAGTTATAGAGCCCACCTCCAGCAGGAAGACAGGACATTAAGTGAGGAATGGGGTTGCCATCCCACAGTCACATCTCTGACCCATTATTGTTCCTGTCTGAAAGAATTACAGGGATGGAAATGGAGAGAAGCCTGAGGAAAAGAAGGTCCAGCGACAGGCCCTAAGTGGGATCCAGCTCAAGTGGAAGTCCCAAGGCCTAACACTATTTCTGAGGCTATGGGGTGCTCACAAAAAGGGATCTACCATGACTGCCCTCCGAAAGACCCAACAAGCAGCTGAAAGAGTCAGATGCAGTTATTTGTACCCAACCAATGGACAGAAGCAGCTGACTCTTGTTGTTGAATTAGGGAAGGCTGAAAGAAGCTGAGGAGAAGGGAGATCCTGTAGGAGGACCAGCAGTCTCAATTAATCTGGACCCCTAAGATTTCTCAGTACTGGACCACCAAACAGACAGCATACACCAGCTGATATGAGGCCCCCAACACACTGCTGGGTCTGTGTTCATTCAGAGATGATGCACCCAACCCTCAAGAGACTGGAGGCCCCAGGGAGTTTAGAGGTCAGGTGGGGTGGGGAGTGGGGACATCCACGTGATGGGGTCAGGTGGGGAGGATGTATGGGATGTGGAACAGATGGATGGTGGGGGCGGGAAATGGAATATGAATTGTAAAAAATAAATTAAAAATAAAATTAAAAAAAATAAGTGTGGTGGTACACATTGCAATTCGAGTGAGTGGCAAGAAGGTTAGAAGTTCAAATTCATCTTTGGCTACATAGGTAGTTCAAGACCAGCCTGGGTTACATTTGAACCTGTCTTAAAAAAAAAAAAAAAAAAAAAAAAAAAAGGAAAGGAAAGGGGCTGGAGAAATAGCTCAGTGATTAAGAGTACTGACTGCTCTTCCAGAGGTCCTGAATTCAATTCCCAGCAAGCACATGATAGTTCACAACCATTCGTAATGGGATCTGATGCTCTCTTCTGGTGTATCTGAAGACAGCTGCAGTGTACTCATATAAATAAAATAAATACATCTTAAAAAAACAAAGAAAGGTGGAGCCTGCTAAGAAGACCCATGAAATCAATAATAAATGCAGTAAACATCATGTTGGCAGCAGTACATGGGCTGTGGAGAAAATAAGAAGGATTTCTACAGATGAACTCTGTGGATGCATTTGTGGCTTTTTTTGTTGTTAATAGGAAATGGGACCAGGGTGATCTATGGGCTGTGGTAGGGTCACAGTCTACTGGTGGTAGTTATTCATCTGGCAACAGCTGATGAGGTTGCTTTGTATTGAACTTACTTCTGAAAGCAACTAGAGAGGAGGACTACACAGAAAACATTTTTAAGACACTGGAAAGTCACCAAGGAACCGAGAAGTTGCAATACCAAGATTATTTTCCCAACCACAGTGAAGTAAAGCTACAGATAAATAAAAAGCTAAGAAGAGAAGTCTCCAAACACTTGGAAATGATGAAATATACTATAGCTCCCATAGATTTTAAGGAAACTTGGACTATGCAGTGAGATCTTAGCGCAAAAACCTAAAAAGCTAGGAGGACAGGCTTGTTCAATGGGTGAAGGCACATGCTGTCAAGACAGTCAGCTATTGGATGGGTCACACAGCCCCCAATGGAGGAGCTAGAGAAATTACCCAAGGAGCTAAAGGGAACTGCAACCCTATAGGTGGAACAACAATATGAACTAACCAGTACCCCGGAGCTCTTGTCTCTAGCTGCATATGTATCAAAAGATGGCCTAGTCGGCCATCACTGCAAAGAGAGGCCCATTGGACACGCAAACTTTATATGCCCTAGTACAGGGGAACGCCAGGGCCAAAAAGGGGGAGTGGGTGGGTAGGGGATTGGGGTGGGTGGGTATGGGAGACCTTTGGGATAGCATTGAAAATGTAAACGAGGAAAATACCTAATTTAAAAAAAAAAAGACTGATGGTCTGAGTTCAATTGCTGGGACCCACACTGTAGAAAAAGACAATCAAATCATTCAAGATGTCCTCTGACCTCCATGAGCAAGGCGTCATACACATGTGCCCCTTTCAGTTAAATAAATAAGTAAATAAATATAATTTAAAATTCTTTAAAAGCAGGGTTGGAGAGATGGCCCAGTGGTTAAGAGCACTGACTGCTCTTCGAGAGGTCCTGAGTTTAATTTCCGGCAACTACATGGTAGCTCTTTATACCATCTGTAATGAAATTTGATGCCCTCTTCAGGTGTGTCTGAAGTCAGTGACAGTGTATTCACACATATAAAATAAATAAATCTTTAAAAAATAAAATAAAATTCTTTAAAAGCTAGTGAGTAAATAAAATAGGGTTATCAAACAAAAATAGGCAGAAACCTTAGAAAAGATAAGTCAATAAGTAAGATACAGAATAAATCTACAACTGAGCCAAAAGACAATGCCCAAAAGACATGCTGAAAGTTAATACAAAGAAGACACACACACACACACAAATTACAAATGACATCATTATCAAAATTTCACTTAGAATATTGTAATAATATCACAATTATCCTAATGCCTAAACTTTTGATTTAAAAAAAATTGAAGTAGACTAGTTGCTTTACAAAGTCTGCCTTTGCAAAAGCTGACATGAATTTTTTAATGTGAACATTTTATATCTAATAAAGACACTGAGCCTACTAATTTGAAATGGATGGCAAATAAAACAAGAAAAAAAAACCACTCAAGTAGTTTCACTGGCAAATTCTCCAGAGAGACTGAGGCAGGAGGGTTGTGAGATCAAGACTAGCTTTAGCTGCCATGTGAGAAGCTGTTTCACACACAATAAAAACAAAACAAAACAGAAATGGAGAAGGTGAAGAAGTTCTCAACATGTTCCATGAAAAGAGCAAGACGTTATCAAGAGTTTTCATTTTGTTTTATCTTTTCAATGAACTAACTTCTGTTTTTAACCATGTTCTTTTTAAAAATATTTCATGTACACTAGTGTTTTGCCTACATGTATGCATGCATGGGCACTATGTATGTGCCCTTGGAAGTCAGAAGAGGACATCACTAGATACCCCAGTATCTAGTATCTGGATTGGTTGTGAGCCACAGTATGAGTGCTGGGAACTGAACCCAGGTCCTCTAAGAGATCAGCAGATATCTTAACCCCTGGGCTACCCCTCCAGCCCCTTATTGATCTCCTTGACTATTTCCCACTTGTTCTCTATTCTTGTCTTTTATAATTTTTATTGTTTCCCTTACAATAAAAAGGATCTTGTTGGGGGCTAGAGAGATGGCTCATTGGTTAAGAGCACTGACTGCTCTTCTAGAGGTCCTGAGTTCAATTTCCAGCAACCACATAGTGGCTCACAACCATCTCTAATGGAATCTGATGTCCTTTTCTGGTGTGTCTGAAGACAGCAACAGTGTACCCATATACATAAATAAATAAACCTTAAAAAAAAAAAGATCTTGTTGTATAACCTGGGTTGGCCTAGAACTCACTATAAAGCTCAGGGTAACTTCTAGCTTGTCTCAGCCTGCTAAGGCTGCGAGTATAGGCATAAAGCACCATATCCAGCTATTTTGCTTCACTTTTTAAAGACATAGTTAAGTTTTTTGTACTTCTGTGTATGTGTGTGGGTTTGTAAATGTGAGTTCAGCCCACAGACTCAAGAAGTGGATGTCAAAATCCCTGGAGCTGCCCAACATACACGCTAGGAATCGAACTCAGGTCCTTTGCAAGAGCAACATGTGATCTTAACCACTGAGCAATCTTGCCAATCCTTCTTTTCTAAAGTAAGTATTTAATGAAAATTTTCCTTTAATTTTTCTTCTGTTGGAATCACTCCATAAATCTTGATATGTTATATTTGCATTTTTCTTCCGTTTAAAATTTTTAAAATTTTTTTCTTGAAAGCTCCTTATAGATATTGGGCTACACTAAACTCAGGAACATTGATACTCCAAAATAGCATCCTAAGAGTGAAATCACAGCCAGAGTAGAGAAGGTATTTGTAAGCTTATAAATAATGACAAGGGGCTTAGATTTTTCAATATAGGATGTTCTAAACCAATAGAAAAGACAACATAAAAGAAAAATAGTTAAAGACAAGAAAAAAGATATTTCATAAGAAAGGACAAACAAATAGCCAATAACTATATGCTGAGCATTGGCAGTCATCAAACAAGAAGTTAAAGCCACAGCAAGATGTCTTAGACAAAAAACTCACCTGCTTAATTAAGTATCAGACTATGTGGAAGAGGAAGGAGATTGGGGGTCACTCACATACCAGGACCAGGAGTGTTAGCATCATGTTGGGAAGCCTTTATTTCTCAAGAATCTATTTAGGCTGCTGATTCATGTACCCTATAACCTTGCAAATCCATTCTTCAGTTTATATTCAAAAAATGAAGAATGCTGTGCACCAAAAGCTGTGTGGATTACTCATAATGCTTTGTGGTATGCCCAAGTCGAAGGGACCCCCAAAGACCACAGAGGAGCCAATTCTGATGCAAACATCCAAAGGTCTATCAGTCTCTACTGTTGCAGCGGGTCAGAGTGAGCGCCCCTCGTCTAGGGGTTTAAGGGTTTTTTGTTTGTTTGTTTGTTTGTTTGTTTGTTTTGTGTGTGTGTGTGGTTACAGCAAGCATGGGGAATTTCCATATGGGTCAGCAAGTTAATATTTTAAAAACTGCATTTCTGGTGTAACCTGAAGGGACCCCACACGAGGGCAGAACCACCTGACAAACAGAATTGTCAGGTTATCTAGTCTCTGCAGGATGTCTTAGGCTATCTCTATGTACCTTGGTCCTGCATTGTAGCCTGGCTGTTGCTAAGGGCAGGTGTGTGTGTGGGGGGGGGGGGGAGTTCATAGAATGATTGCTCAGGTGGACTTTGTGATTTTCTTCCTGGAACTGGAGTTTAGCCCCTGGTCTAGCACAAGATGGGGTTTCTTCAAAAATGGAGTTGGTTGGTTGGGCCTTATGGTAAACTGAGCAACAACAGCCACCCCCCACATAGCAGGTCTCCTTCCAAGGAGACCTACCCCCACCACCACCGAAGCTGTGAATGTGTTACTTTGCAAAGTGGTCTTTGTAGCTATACTAGAGTTAAGTGTTGAAGTGAGAGATTATTCTCAGCTATCTAGGAACCCCAGCACTGCTACAAGAGGGACACAGGAAGGTCATTTAGGAGGAAGGATGAAGCAGATTCCACAGGGGAAAAAGCATACTCCAAGTCCACCTTAGCAGACAGAGAAAAGCATCCTGAGGCCAGGACATGTGTGACCTCTAAAAACAGTGAAAGGTAAAGCTGTGGGCTCTCCTCTAAATAAATGGCGGTATGTTTATAATATTCATTGAAAGGAGGGCCAGAGGGATGGCTCGTTGGTTAAGAGCACACACACACACACACACACACACACACACACACATGCACATAGTATATACTCACACATTTACATAAATACAAATGAAAGCTAAACAAATTAATGACAAAACTAACACAGCAAAGTCTCACAAGTATGGGCTTAGGACTAAGCACTGCACAGCTTCAAAGATGGTGTTCCATCCCTGTGTCTTCCGTGAACATCCAGCCGGAGGAGATCCTCTGTTACAAGGTGAATTCCATCCTGTGGCGGCCTCAGCAGAAGGTCTCACTGTTAGTCATGAACTTGGCAGTCCTAACTAGCCACTGGAATGAGGTACTTGGAACATGCAATACTCAGAAGCTCTAGTTTATGTTCAATTATTGGCTTCCTTGGACAGCATCTGTGTTCAGAGGCAGCTCTTATAAAACTGACATGGGATGACCTCATTCCCTCCCATTGCCCTTCAGAGGCGAACAACAGACTAGAAAAGCTGCTGTCTGTTTAAATTGCCAAGCAGGAAGCAGTCCGGAGGGCAGGCTTTGTGCTACCTTGAGTGATAGAGACTTCCAAGGAGGAATTGGAGAGTGCTTTATTGTTTTACAAAGTGTGAAGTCCTAAGAACTGTCCCTTAGGCTGTAAATGAGTGTTGGTTGTCCAGACTGTGGGCTGTGGAAGAGACCCTACCTCTGGGAAAGCTGGGCTGCTGTGAGCAGAGTGGAGAAAGCCACCACCTACCTAGCCATGCCCATCCTATTGAGCTATTGGATCTGGGGAGAATGGGGTGCCTAAGAATCTGGTGTTCCTTCCTGAGCTGTGTCATAGAACAACAAGGTTGGAGCATAAACAGCACCCAGTCATATAGCTGTTCATGCTCACCTCAGTGGCCAACTCTAGTAAAATCCAAACTTTTACCTGACACAAAAATGTTCTTACCCAGCAGCCCTGCCTGACGTTTGGCACTTCATGGCCCTGTGCACTCTTGGGATCTGTGATAGTCAAGGTTTCCTAAAGGAACGGAAGTATTCTCTCTCTCTCTCTCTCTCTCTCTCTCTCTCTCTCTCTCTCTCTCTCTCTCTCTCTCTGTGTGTGTGTGTGTGTGCTCACATGTTAGTATGTATATGGGATTTATTAGCCTGGCTTATAAGATGTTATCTGGGTAGACCAACAGTGGTTTTCATATTCAGAAAGCCAAGAATTCAGTAGTTGTTCAGTCCACGACACTGGAGGTCTCAGCAGTCCCAATCTAGCACTGGACCGCTGGGGGATTCCTGGAGAGGTGCTGGTCTCCATTTACATTGAAATTCTGAAAAACTAGGACTTAACATTGGCCCCAGCAACAGGATAGATCAACTTGCCAGTGACAGCCAAGCCAAGCAAGCAAAAAGCAAATACTTCCTCTCCCCACACCCATTAGGAAGGCTGCCATCAGAAGATGTCATCCAGATTTAGGGTAGATCTCCCTGCACCCCCGAAATAAACTGATTGAGGAAATCCCTCAGTAGAGCATGCAGCAAGTTGTGTTTTAGTTGATAGTATATGCAGTCATCGACAACCAACATCAGCCACCTGAGGATGCAGTCATCAACAACCAATATCAGACACCTGAGGCTCTCTCCCCTGCTGCCCAGTTTCCCTGAGGTCTGATAATTAGAAGACAGTTAGCTTCCATCTTAGGGTGATGGTCTCTAAAGGGTGATCTCCACGATTGTCTTGGAGTATTTTCCACTCTGCTCTATATTTATGTCTTTGTCTTGCAGAACAGCATGGTGTCCACAACATCCTTCTAGAAAGACTTCAGATTTACCTGTCTTTCAAGATTTACTGGTGGTGTTTCCTATGAGGCCGGTTCTAGACTAGTTATAGTGAGCTTGAACTTTCCCTGAAATTTCCCATCTTGTCATTGAGGCAGTTGCCTTGTGGTTTAGGTGTGTTCCCCATTCCCAAACAAAAGCTGGATGTGATAGCACAAGTCTAAAATTCTAGTGTTTAGGAGGTAGAGGCCAGGGCATAGTTTGAGGCCAGCTTAGGCTACATGAGATCTTGTCTAATAAAACAACTTTACAAGCAAAAAAGCTAACAAAAATTCCTCTCTAGCTAGAACCTCAAATCAAGCTATATAGTTTCTGGACTTAGGATCACATCAAGTGCCCTAGCAAGCCAGGTTCAGCCATATGCCCCCAATATACTAACTGGAAAGCTCAATTCATACTAAAAAGCAAGAAAGGGAGATGTATTCAGTGTGAACACACTGGGAAAGACAAAGAGATCTGGTGAAACCAGCCCAGGCCATTTCTGGGGTCCTAACACACATGGTTTAGGTGAAAGCAGAGGGCAGGAGTTATTCATACTTAAGCAGGCCTGCTCAAGGCGCAGGTGCGGTCCTGCCTGTCACTGTCTCTGCCACAATCTCTCCTGCAAGATGGCCTGCCCAGTTACCTACACGGTGTGAAATCTCTGTCCAGGATTCAAGGTCCTCTGCCTGATGCCAGGCTTGAGACTTCCCTTTGCCCAGCATGACATTCCTGGAGAAAATTCTAGATCCTTGGGGTACCTTGTTTCACTGTCTGATAGTCATAGGGAAGAATTTAAGTGTACTTTTAGAATATCTTCATCTGCCAGGTCATTGCAATACCAAGCATGAACAACTGCTTGCTCAGCTAGCTGGTTTACCATTTTGATAGAGTTTGTGTCTGACTGCAGAGGGATACCATGCACCAAAATTGGCAACATAAAGGAACTCTGAGCATGTAACAGTTTATAGCTCAGAGAAGATTTTCTGAAATCACATTAAACAACCAACTGATGGTTTCTAATGTTTCCTACATCCCTATTTTAATATAATGGAATTGACAAATGAAGATTTAAAACAATGACCACCTATTCACTAAATTATTCAGTTCCAAGTTATAGACATTATAAGCCCTCCCTTAGCCCTCAACAAAACAATGAGTAATCTAAACGCCATATTATCTAAACTTCAAAGCCTTGTTTGTAGAGGAAATGAGAGTGGTCTTTTCTTCTTTACTTCTTCAGACATCTGGAATATCCACAGCAAGCTGACCTGGTAAGGATTCAGTATCTGTAATAGTTATATACTTTCCTGGTTACAGGAGGTGCCCATTTCAGGTTCCATATCCCCTATTGCTAGTAGTCATCCCCATAGGTTCCTCCTGGGAGTTCCCATTGTCCTAGGTTTCTAGCTAGTTCCAGAGATGCCCTCCTACTAATTCCATTCTCTCTCCCAGGACTTTCTCCCTTTGTCCTCCCTAGACTTGAACCCTCCTGTTCCCTCTCCAACCCCTCACCCATCCTGATCCCTCTATTCATTCACCACCAACACTACCTCATCCCCATCCCACCCCTACCACCATGTCTATTTTATTTCCCCTTTTCAGTGAGAGTCAACCATCCTCCCTTGGGACCTCCTTATTACTTAGATTCTTTGGATCTGTGGACTGTAGCATGTAGTTCTACCCTATACTTTATGGCTAATACCATGTATAAGTGAGTGCATAACATGTGTGTCTTTCGAGATCTGGGTGACCTCACTCAGAACAATCTTTTCAAGTTCCATCCATTTCCCTGCAAATTTCATAATGTCCTTGTTTTTAATAGCTGAGTGATATTGTGTTGTGTAAATTAACTACAGTTTCTTTATTCATTCTTCAGCTAAGGGACATCTAGATTGTTTCTAATTGCTAGATATTAGAAATAAAGCTGCTATGATCATAGTTGAGCAAGGTCCTTGTGGTATTGTGAAACATCCTTTGTGTAGATGCCCAGGAGTGGTATAGCTGGGTCTTGAGGTAGAACTAGTCCTAATTTTCTGAGAAACCACCAAATATATTTCCAAAGTGGTTGGGCAAGTTTGCATCCTAACCTGCAATGGAGGGGTATTCATTTTGTTCCACATCCTCATCAGCATGAGCTGTCGCTTGAATGTTTGATCTTAGCTATTCTGATGGGTATAAGAGGAATCTCAAAATTGTTTTGATTTGCATTTTCCATGTAACTAAGGATGTTGAATATTTCTTTTAGTGCTTCCCAGCTATTAGAGATTCCATGGTTGAGAATTCTCTGTTGAGATCAGCTCTCCATTTTTTTTCTTTCCATTTTTTATTAGGTATTTAGCTCATTTACATTTCCAATGCTATACCAAAAGTCCCCCATACCCACCCACCCCCACTCCCCTACCCGCCCACTCCCCCTTTTTGGCCCTGGCGTTCCCCTGTTCTGGGGCATATAAAGTTTGTGTGTCCAATGGGCCTCTCTTTCCAGTGATGGCCGACTAGGCCATCCTTTGATACATATGCAGCTAGAGTCAAGAGCTCCGGGGTACTGGTTAGTTCATAATGTTGATCCACCTTTAGGGTTGCAGATCCCTTTAGCTCCTTGGGTACTTTCTCTAGCTCCTCCATTGGGAGCCCTGTGATCCATCCATTAGCTGACTGTGGGCATGACTTCTGTGTTTGCTAGGCCCCGGCATAGTCTCACAAGAGACAGCTACATCTGGGTCCTTTCGATAAAATCTTGCTAGTGTATGCAATGGTGTCAGCGTTTGGATGCTGATTATGGGGTGGATCCCTGGATAAGGCAGTCTCTACATGGTCCATCCTTTCATCTCAGCTCCAAACTTTGTCTCTGTAACTCCTTCCAAGGGTGTTTTGTTCCCACATCTAAGAAGGGGTATAGTGTCCACACTTCAGTCTTCATTTTTCTTGAGTTTCATGTGTTTAGGAAATTGTATCTTATATCTTGGGTATCCTAGGTTTTGGGCTAATATCCACTTATCAGTGAGTACATATTGTGTGAGTTCCTTTGTGAATGTGTTACCTCACTCAGGATGATGCCCTCCAGGTCCATCCATTTGGCTAGGAATTTCATAAATTCATTCTTTTTAATAGCTGAGTAGTACTCCATTGTGTAGATGTACCACATTTTCTGTATCCATTCCTCTGTTGAGGGGCATCTGGGTTCTTTCCAGCTTCTGGCTATTATAAATAAGGCTGCTATGAACATAGTGGAGCATGTGTCCTTCTTACCAGTTGGGGCATCTTCTGGATATATGCCCAGGAGAGGTATTGCTGGATCCTCCGGTAGTACTATGTCCAATTTTCTGAGGAACCGCCAGACGGATTTCCAGAGTGGTTGTACAAGCCTGCAATCCCACCAACAATGGAGGAGTGTTCCTCTTTCTCCACATCCTCGCCAGCATCTGCTGTCACCTGAAATTTTGATCTTAGCCATTCTGACTGGTGTGAGGTGGAATCTCAGGGTTGTTTTGATTTGCATTTCCCTGATGATTAAGGATGTTGAACATTTTTTCAGGTGCTTCTCTGCCATTCGGTATTCCTCAGGTGAGAATTCTTTGTTCAGTTCTGAGCCCCATTTTTTAATGGGGTTATTTGATTTTCTGAAGTCCACCTTCTTGAGTTCTTTATATATGTTGGATATTAGTCCCCTATCTGATTTAGGATAGGTAAAGATCCTTTCCCAATCTGTTGGTGGTCTCTTTGTCTTATTGACGTTGTCTTTTGCCTTGCAGAAACTTTGGAGTTTCATTAGGTCCCATTTGTCAATTCTCGATCTTACAGCACAAGCCATTGCTGTTCTGTTCAGGAATTTTTCCCCTGTGCCCATATCTTCAAGGCTTTTCCCCACTTTCTCCTCTATAAGTTTCAGTGTCTCTGGTTTTATGTGAAGTTCTTTGATCCATTTAGATTTGACCTTAGTACAAGGAGATAAGTATGGATCGATTCGCATTCTTCTACATGATAACAACCAGTTGTGCCAGCACCAATTGTTGAAAATGCTGTCTTTCTTCCACTGGATGGTTTTAGCTCCCTTGTCGAAGATCAAGTGACCATAGGTGTGTGGGTTCATTTCTGGGTCTTCAATTCTATTCCATTGGTCTACTTGTCTGTCTCTATACCAGTACCATGCAGTTTTTACCACAATTGCTCTGTAGTAAAGCTTTAGGTCAGGCATGGTGATTCCACCAGAGGTTCTTTTATCCTTGAGAAGAGTTTTTGCTATCCTAGGTTTTTTGTTATTCCAGATGAATTTGCAAATTGCTCCTTCTAATTCGTTGAAGAATTGAGTTGGAATTTTGATGGGGATTGCATTGAATCTGTAGATTGCTTTTGGCAAGATAGCCATTTTTACAATGTTGATCCTGCCAATCCATGAGCATGGGAGATCTTTCCATCTTCTGAGATCTTCTTTAATTTCTTTCTTCAGAGACTTGAAGTTTTTATCATACAGATCTTTCACTTCCTTAGTTAGAGTCACTCCGAGATATTTTATATTATTTGTGACTATTGAGAAGGGTGTTGTTTCCCTAATTTCTTTCTCAGCCTGTTTATTCTTTGTGTAGAGAAAGGCCATTGACTTGTTTGAGTTAATTTTATATCCAGCTACTTCACCGAAGCTGTTTATCAGGTTTAGGAGTTCTCTGGTGGAATTTTTAGGGTCACTTATATATACTATCATATCATCTGCAAAAAGTGATATTTTGAATTGCTCCTTTCCAATTTGTATCCCCTTGATCTCCTTTTGTTGTCGAATTGCTCTGGCTAATACTTCAAGTACTATGTTGAAAAGGTAGGGAGAAAGTGGGCAGCCTTGTCTAGTCCCTGATTTTAGTGGGATTGCTTCCAGCTTCTCTCCATTTACTTTGATGTTGGCTCCTGGTTTGCTGTAGATTGCTTTTATCATGTTTAGGTATGGGCCTTGAATTCCTGATCTTTCCAACACTTTTATCATGAATGGGTGTTGGATTTTGTCAAATGCTTTTTCTGCATCTAACGAGGTGATCACGTGGTTTTTGTCTTTGAGTTTGTTTATATAGTGGATTACATTGATGGATTTTCGTATATTAAACCATCCCTGCATCCCTGGAATAAAACCTACTTGGTCAGGATGGATGATTGCTTTAATGTGTTCTTGGATTCGGTTAGCAAGAATTTTATTGAGGATTTTTGCATCGATATTCATAAGAGAAATTGGTCTGAAGTTCTCTATCATTGTTGGATCTTTCTGTGGTTTAGGTATCAGAGTAATAGTGGCTTCATAAAATGAGTTGGGTAGAGTACTTTCTACTTCTATCTTGTGAAAAAGTTTGTGCAGAACTGGAATTAGATCTTCTTTGAAGGTCTGATAGAACTCTGCACTAAACCCGTCTGGTCCTGGGCTTTTTTTGGCTGGGAGACTATTTATAACTGCTTCTATTTCTTTAGGGGATATGGGACTGTTTAGAAGGTCAACTTGACCCTGATTCAACTTTGGTACCTGGTATCTGTCCAGAAATTTGTCCATTTCGTCCAGGTTTTCCAGTTTTGTTGAGTATAGCCTTTTGTAGAAGGATCTGATGGTGTTTTGGATTTCTTCAGGATCTGTTGTTATGTCTCCCTTTTCAGTTCTGATTTTGTTAATTAGGATTTTGTCTCTGTGCCCTCTAGTGAGTCTAGCTAAGGGTTTATCTATCTTGTTGATTTTCTCAAAGAACCAACTCCTCGTTTGGTTAATTCTTTGAATAGTTCTTCTTGTTTCCACTTGGTTGATTTCACCCCTGAGTTTGATTATTTCCTGCCGTCTACTCCTCTTGGGTGAATTTGCTTCCTTTTTTTCTAGGGCTTTTAGATGTGTTGTCAAGCTGCTAGTATGTGCTCTCTCCCGTTTCTTCTTGGAGGCACTCAGAGCTATGAGTTTCCCTCTTAGAAATGCTTTCATTGTGTCCCAAAGGTTTGGGTACGTTGTGGCTTCATTTTCATTAAACTCTAAAAAGTCTTTAATTTCTTTCTTTATTCCTTCCTTGACCAAGGTATCATTGAGAAGAGTGTTGTTCAGTTTCCACGTGAGTGTTGGCTTTCTGTTATTTTTTTTTTTTGTTATTGAAGATCAGCCTTAGTGCATGGTGATCTGATAGGATACATGGGACAATTTCAATATTTTTGAATCTGTTGAGGCCTGTTTTGTGACCTATTATGTGGTCAATTTTGGAGAAGGTACCATGAGGTGCTGAGAAGAAGGTATATCCTTTTGTTTTAGGATAAAATGTTCTGTAGATATCTGTCAGATCCATTTGTTTCATCACTTCTGTTAGTTTCAGTGTGTCCCTGTTTAGTTTCTGTTTCCATGATCTGTCCATTGGTGAAAGTGGTGTGTTGAAGTCTCCCACTATTATTGTGTGAGGTGCAATGTGTGCTTTGAGCTTTACTAAAGTTTCTTTAATGAATGTGGCTGCCCTTGTATTTGGAGCATAGATATTCAGAATTGATAGTTCCTCTTGGAGGATTTTACCTTTGATGAGAACGAAGTGCCCCTCCTTGTCTTTTTTGATGACTTTGGGTTGGAAGTCAGTCTTATCAGATATTAGGATGGCTACTCCAGCTTGTTTCTTCATACCATTTGCTTGGAAAATTGTTTTCCAGCCTTTTATTCTGAGGTAGTGTCTATCTTTTTCTCTGAGATGTGTCTCCTGTAAACAGCAAAATGTTGGGTCTTGTTTGTGTAGCCAGTTTGTTAGTCTATGTCTTTTTATTGGGGAGTTGAGACCATTGATGTTAAGAGATATTAAGGAAAAGTAATTGTTGCTTCCTGTTATTTTTGTTGTTAAAGTTGGCATTCTGTTCTTGTGGCTGTCTTCTTTTAGGTTTGTTGAGGGATTACCTTCTTGTTTTTTCTAGGGCATTGTTCCCGTTCTTGTATTGGTTTTTTTCTGTTATTAACCTTTAAGGGCTGGATTCGTGGAGAGATAATGTGTGAATTTGGTTTTGTCGTGGAATACTTTGGTTTCTCCATCTATGGTAATTGAGAGTTTGGCTGGGTATAGTAGCCTGGGCTGGCATTTGTGTTCTCTTAGTGTCTGTATAACATCTGTCCAGGCTCTTCTGGCTTTCATAGTCTCTGGTGAAAAATCTGGTGTAATTCTGATAGGCTTGCCTTTGTATGTTACTTGACCTTTTTCCCTTACTGCTTTTAGTATTCTATCTTTATTTAGTGCGTTTGTTGTTCTGATTATTATGTGTCGGGAGGAATTTCTTTTCTGGTCCAGTCTATTTGGAGTTCTGTAGGCTTCTTGTATGTTCATAGGTATCTCTTTCTTTATATTTGGGAAGTTTTCTTCAATAATTTTGTTGAAGATGTTTGCTGGTCCTTTGAGTTGAAAATCTTCATTCTCATCCACTCCTATTATCCGTAGGTTTGGTCTTCTCATTGTGTCCTGGATTTCCTGGATATTTTGAGTTAGGATCTTTTTGCATTTTCCATTTTCTTTGATTGTTGTGCCGATGTTCTCTATGGAATCTTCTGCACCTGAGATTCTCTCTTCCATCTCTTGTATTCTGTTGCTGATGCTCAAATCTATGGTTCCAGATTTCTTTCCTAGGGTTTCTATCTCCAGTGTTGCCTCACTTTGAGTTTTCTTTATTGTTTCTACTTCCCTTTTTAGGTCTAGTATGGTTTTGTTCATTTCCATCACCTGTTTGTATGTTTTTTCCTCTTTTTCTGTAAGGACTTCTACCTGTTTGATTGTGTTTTCCTGTTTTTCTTTAAGGACTTGTAACTCTTTAGCAGTGTTCTCCTGTATTTCTTTAAGTGATTTATTAAAGTCCTTCTTGATGTCTTCTACCATCATCATGAGATATGCTTTTAAATCTAGGTCTAGGTTTTCGGGTGTGTTGGGGTGCCCTGGACTGGGCGAAGTGGGAGTGCTGGGTTCTGATGATGGTGAGTGGTCTTGGTTCCTGTTAGTAGGATTCCTACGTTTACCTTTTGCCATCTGGTAATCTCTGGAGTTAGTAGTTATAGTTGACTCTGTTTAGAGATTATTCTTCTGGTGATTCTGTTACCATCTCTCAGCAGACCTGGGAGACAGATTCTCTCCTCTGAGTTTCAGTGCTCAGAGCACTCTCTGCTGGCAAGCTCTCTTACAGGGAAGGTGCGCAGATATCTTGTTTTTGGACCTCCTCCTGGTCGAAGAAGAAGGCCCAAAACAGGGCCTCTCTCAGAAGCTGTGTTGCTTTGGCAGTTCCCAGAAGCTGTCAGCTTCTGTGGTGCAGACTCTCACCTGTGCAGACAAAATTCCTAAGTTCCAGGGAGTCCTGGAACCAAGATGGCGACTGCTGCTACTGAGGCTGAGGCCGCCTCCCGAGCCAGGCGGACACCTGTCCTCTGGTCTGGACGGTGGCCGGCTGTCTGCAGCCTGCAAAGGGTACTGCCTCAGCCAGCGGCTCTGTGCTTCTGCCTGTCCCATAAGCTGTCCGGTTCTCTGGCGCACCCTCTAACCTGTTCAGACTAATTTCCTAGGTCCCTAGGAGTCCCGGAACCCAGGTGGCGACCGCTGCTGCTGAGGCTGAGGCCGCCTCCCAAGCTAGGCGGACACCTGTCCTCTGGTCCGGACAGTGGCCGGCTGTCTGCGGTCCGCCAAGGGTGCTGCCTCAGCGGCTCTGTGCTTCTGCCTGTCCCAGAAGCTGTCCGGTTCTCTGGCGCACCCTCTAACCTGTTCAGACTAATTTCCTAAGTTCTGCTGAGTCCCGGAACCAAGATGGCGACTGCTGCTGCTGAGGTTGAGGCCGCCGCCTCCCAAGCCAGGCGGACACCTGTCCTCTGGTCCGGATGTTGGCCGGCTGTCTGCGGCCCGCCAAGGGTGCTGCCTCAGCGGCTCTGTGCTTCCGCCCGTCACAGAAGCTGTCCGGTTCTCTGGCGCACCCTCTAACTTGTTCAGACTAATTTCCTAGGTCCCTCGGAGTCCCGGAACCCAGGTGGCGACCGCTCCAGCTCTCCATTTTTAATTGGATTATTTGGTTTGTTGACATCTAATTTCTTGAGTTCTTTTTTGGATATCAGCCCTTTGTGCAAGACTTCCAATGGAGGAATGAGGACACCAACCCAGCCAAAAAGTTTTCAACCCACAATTTGTCATGTCTACAAGAAGTGCAGGAAAAAAGATAAAGCATAAATTGAAGGGATGGCCAACACAATTTGACACCTGTGTAATGAGAGACAGCCCATCTCTGATACTGTCAATGGTACTCTGCTATACTTGCAGAAAGGAGCCTAACATAACTGTTGTTTGAGAGGGTTCCCTCAGCAACTGATGGAAACAGATGTAGAGCCCCACAGCTGAACATGAGGCAGAGCTTGGAGAATCTTGTAGAAGAGAGGGAGGAAGGATTGAAAAAGCTAGAGAGGCCAAGGACACCACAAGAAAGCTGACAGAATCAAGTAACCTGGGTCCATAGGAGCCCACAGAGTCTAGAACACCAACCAGAGAGCAAGAATGGGACAGGCAGAGGCCCAGTACAGATATGTAACAGATATGCAGTTTTCCCTGCATGTGAGCACAGGAGTGGTGCTATTTCTGACTCTGCTGCCTAGCTTGGATCCCTTTACCCTAACCAAGCTGCCTCAATAGGAGAAGGTGCACTTACTCCTACTGCAACTTGATACACCAAGGCAGATTGATGACCATGGGAGGCCTCCCCTTTGCTGGAGAGAAAGGGAGGGGACTGGGAGAGGGGAGGTAAGAGGATGGGACTGGGAGGAGAGGAGGAAGGAGAAGCTTCAATCGAAATGTAAAGTAAAATGAATAAATTAATGAGTGAAAATAGTTATATACTTTGATGCTTATACTAGAGTATTACCAACAATAGTTTCTCAGTCAGTCTCGAAGGTGAGCTGAAGCTGAGCACGGTAGCACATGCCTATAATCCTAGTACTTAGAAAGTAGCAGCAAGAAGATCAGGAGTTCAAGGTCAGATTCACCTAATCATTGATCTTGAGACCAGCTTGGGCTATAATTGAAACAATAACAAGAAAACCAGGGGCTACAGAAATGGCTCAACCAGTTAAGTGTCTGGTATGCCAGCATGAGACCGGAGTTCAAGTCCCCATGTAAAGAAGTCAGGCATTAAGACACCCACTCTCAACTCCAAGGCTTGGGCAGGGGTGGAAACAGATCACTGACATTCATTGACCAGCCAGCCTAATCCAGTCAATGAGCTTCAGGTAGAATGAGAGACCTGACCCTCTCCTAAAGCATAAGATAAGATAAGATAAAAGCATAAGATAAGATAAGATAAAAGATGGTTTGGGGTGTTGGCTCAGCTGTTAACAGCACTTGTTCTTGCAGAGAACAAGTTATGGTGGCTCATAACATGCAATCTGGACTCTGTAGGCATCAGGCATGCTTGTGGTGAACATACATACAAACATGCAGACAAAACACTCAAACACATAAACAGTAAAATAAATCTATAAAAACAAATAAAATAATAAAAATTAATATGGATGAAAGGTAAAGGTGGGAAGAAAGAGAAACACATGTGTACACTTGAACACTCATCCTAACAAACAGATATATCACACACATACACACCACATACACATCGTACACAACACACACACATATGCTAACAAGTAGATACACCATATATGCAACATACACACATATACAAACCACACACAGAACACACAAACACACGCACACAACATGCATGTACATACATGCATGCCATACACACATATCATACATACCACGTAACATAGACTATACATGCATATACAGACACATACACACAGACCATACACACACCACACACATATACATATACCACACACATATGTACATACACACACACACACACCAGACATAGTCACTACACACACATGCATGCACACACACTACATACATTTATATACACACACCATAAACACTACACACAAACCATACATACACCATTCACAAACACATATACACACACCATACATACCAACAAACACCCATATACATACACACACCACACAGATACCACATGGACCATACATAACACACAAACACACACACACACACACACACACACACACACACTGTTTGAAACTGAATCTAATCTTGTCTACATACTTATAAGAATATTTTAGAACGTAGATATTTACCAATTTTTTTTCTATTTTCTTAGGAAACCAGTGTCAGTTTATGTAGACTAGCCTAAAACTTTGCAGTCTTTCATTCAATTCGATATACTAATGACAAATCATCTAAAATCTTTTTTTTTTGGTATTTATTTCATTTACATTTCCAATGCTATCCCAAAAGTCCCCCACACGCTCCCCTACCCACTCCCCCACCCACCCACTCCCACTTCTTGGCCCTGGTGTTCCCCTGTACTGAGTCATATAAAGTTTGCACGACCAATGGGCCTCTCTTTCCACTGATGGCCGACTAGGCCATCTTCTGATTCATTATTCAGCTACAGACACACGCTCTGGGGAGGTACTGGTTAGTTCATATTATTGTTCCACCTATAGGAACAATAATATTGCAGATCCCTTTAGCTCCTTGGGTACTTTCTCTAGCTCCTCCATTGGGGGCCCTGTGATCCATCCAATAGCTGACTGTGAGCAACCACTTCTGTGTTTGCAAGGCCCCGGCATAGTCTCACAAGAGACAGCTATATCTGGGTTCTTTCAGCAAAATCTTGCTAGTATATGCAATGATGTCAGCATTTGGAAGCTGATTATGGGATGGATCCCCAGATATAGTAGTCTCTAGATGGCCCATCCTTTTGTCTCAGCTCCAAATTTTGTCTCTGTAACTCCTTCCATGGGTGTTTTGTTCCCAATTCTAAGAAGGGGCAAAGTGTCCACACTTTGGTCTTCGTTCTTCTTAAGTTTCATGCGTTTAGCAAATTGTATCTTATATCTTGGGTATCCTAAGTTTCTGGGCTAATATCCACTTATCAGTGAGTACATATTGTGTGAGTCCTTTTGTGATTGGGTTAACTCACTCAGGATGATGCCCTCCAGGTCCATCCATTTGCCTAGGAATTTCATAAATTCATTTTTTTTAATAGCTGAGTAGTACTCCATTGTGTAAATGTACCACATTTTCTGTATCCATTCCTCTGTTGAGGGGCATCTGGGTTCTTTCCAGCTTCTGGCTATTATAAATAAGGCTGCTATGACCATAGTGGAGCATGTGTCCTTCTTACCGTTTGGAACATCTTCTGGATATATGCCCAGGAGAGGTATTCTGGGATCCTTCGATAGTACTATGTCCAGTTTTCTGAGGAACCGCCAGACTGATTTCCAGAGTGGTTGTACAAGCCTGCAATCCCACCAACAATGGAGGAGTGTTCCTCTTTCTCCACATCCTCGCCAGCATCTGCTGTCACCTGAAATTTTGACCTTAGCCATTCTGACTGGTGTGAGGTGGAATCTCAGGGTTGTTTTGATTTGCATTTCCCTGATGATTAAGGAAGTTGAACATTTTTTCAGGTGCTTCTCAGCCATTCGGTATTCCTCAGGTGAGAATTCTTTATTTAGCTCTGAGCCCCATTTTTAATGGGGTTATTTGATTTTCTGGAGTCCACCTTCTTGAGTTCTTTATATATATTGGATATTGGTCCCCTATTTAATTTAGGATAGGTAAAGATCTTTCCCAATCTGTTGGTGGCCTTTTTGTATTATTGACGGTGTCTTTTGCCTTGCAGAAGTTTTGCAGTTTTATGAGGTCCCATTTATCGATTCTCGATCTTACAGCATAAGCCATTGCTGTTTTGTTCAGGAATTTTTCCCCTGTGCCCATATCTTCAAGGCTTTTCCCCACTTTCTCCTCTATAAGTTTCAGTGTCTCTGGTTTTATGTGGAGTTCCTTAATCCACTTAGATTTGACCTTAGTACAAGGAGATAGGAATGGATCAATTCGCATTCTTCTACATGATAACCGCCAGTTGTGCCAGCACCATTTGTTGAAAATGCTGTCTTTTTTTCCACTGGATGGTTTTTGCTCCCTTGTTTTTTTTCCCAAGCTGACCTGCATCAGCAATTTTCCCAGTTTCTTATTTTTAGCAGTAACATTCTTCTTTCTTGCTTGCTATTCAGGAAATGCTAGTAATGACCACATACCAATCCATACTTACTCCTTGAGCACTAGTGCTGTTCTTAGAGCTGCAAGTCTCTAGGTTTGTTATTCAGTTTCCCGATACACAGAGCCACAAAAGAGCAAGTGGAATAAAAACCGATGTCTGTTACAAAGACATAGGGTGCTTGGGCTGCTCATTCCAACACACAGTTCCCAAAGAGGTGGAGAATGAGGTGAGGCTGTACAGGTAGGGGAGGGGAACCAATATTTGTTCCCTCCCCTCTACAGAGATTTCTAAAATTCAGTGTCTTATCAGCCAAAATATCCATGTGTCTTTTGAAATGAATGTAATTTAAATTTTTAAAAATATTTGAGAGATTTCTTTAGAATTTAAAAAAATCTTTGTGTTATGTAAGGAGCACCATAGCATGCTTTAGAAGATTAAAGGACAGCGTCCTGGAGTTGGTCCTCTCCTTCCACACTGACTTGGTGGTAAGCAACTTTGCCAGCTGAGCCATCAAACTGACCCCTTGAATATGGATTTTGAAGAAAGTCCTTAAGATAGATAGATAGATAGATAGATAGATAGATGAATAATAGGTAGGTAGATAGATGATACATACATACATCAACATATAGATAGATGATACATACATACATAGATATATAGATAGATGATAGATACATATATATACATACATAGATGATAGGTACATAGATGATAGATGGTTAATAGATAGATACATACATAGATTGATAATAGATGGATAGACAGATAGATAATAGGTAATAGATAGATGATAGATAAATAGATAGATAGTAAATAATAGATAGATGATAGATAGATGATAGATAAATAGATAGATGATAGATAAATAATAGATGATAGAGAGAGGGATAGAGAGATAGAGAGAGATAGAGAGATAGAGAGAGAGATAGAGAGATAGAGAGAGAGATAGAGAGATAGAGATGGCAGATAAATGACAGATGGTAGATAATAGATAGATAAATGATAGATAGATAGATAGATAGATAGATAGATAGATAGATAGATGATAGATAGATGATAGATAGATAGATGATAGATAGATAGATAGATAGATAGATAGATAGATAGATAGATAGATAGATAGATAGATAGAAAAAGACCAGCACAAGCATCAAGATGAGGTCGTACACTGAGTCTCCTTGCCTCCCTTGACTTCATGTCAAGTCTTGTGAGCTCCCCAGGCTGAGTGTCTGTAGACTCTCTGCATCCATTCTTTTCGTGCTCCCAGGTTTCCAATTTCCAGTGTTTGGATCTGGGTCATTTATATACAGTTATATAGCCCCAGAAAAATTCCACCTGCAAGGAAAAACAAGGAAAAATCAGAGCATTTCAAAGTTACTCAGGAATAGGTGACATAGGTTTCCATTTTGTGTCTGAACTCAGCTGATCAAAAGTGGAGATGCATGGAACATTGTCGGGTTCATATATGATAACAGCCTTCAGAAAATACTATCTGAGTACAGTGGCTGAGGGTGCTGTGCAGTGCCCCTTGCTGTGGGGCACTCTGACAAGCAAATATACGCAAATTATACTTGAGCACTCAGGTCCCATAAAACTGGCATCCTGCTAGGTTTGGTGGTCACTATTCAGGAGGTTTTCCTCTCACACAGTAATCCCACTCACTCCTGGAATCTGCTAAGGAATAATTTGTAAAGACTGTATGTGACTAAAAGGGACACTTAGATTATTCAGAATCATATTATCTAGTATATTGCAGTTGAATATTGTGAGTTCAAAAGATAAAATGCAAACAAGAGAACACAAAATTAGGCATGCCCTGTGATTAAGTCCACATGCAGACTGTCACATGCAGAAGGTGCTGATGTTCAGGTATTCCCCAACCTCAGGTCCTACAACCTTCCTAGCCCCTCTTCCAAGATGGTCCTTGAACTTGGGGAGAGGGTGTGACATAGATACCCTTAGCCTATGGCTGAGCCTCTACCCTTGGACCAGCTGTGAGGTTAGTGTTCTATGCACTCACAGCTGCTGCAATTGTCTGCATCAGACTGGCACAAGAGCAAGCCAGTCAGCATTCTAGAATGGAGTGACGGTGTCATGAGCCCCCACCTTTAACTGATGAGCCTTAGGAGGAGGGAAAATCAGTTTTCTAAGGAGTGCTTGGCCACACTCCAGCAGATGGTCACACACCTAGAAATACATAAACAGCATTAATGTCTTTGAACTTCTAATCCTCCTGTCCCCTGACACTTGAATGCTAGGATTACAGGTACCATTTCTACTGGGTACTGGGGATCAAATCTGGGGCTTTGTGCAACTGAACTAGTACTCTACCTACTAAGCTACATCCCCATGCCTCAATAGAGATATTATAATAACAAAGTAAAATGCAATATTGGTGTTACCAAGGGGAGAGTCAAAACAAGAAGGTGACAGGCTGTCAGGCTGGAGACTTTCTGTCACTTTGATGGCATGAGTGACAGTGATGTGCTACTGGTTATTTTGATCCCCCATTCATATCACTGGCATAGGTAGGGACATGGTTGTTCAATGCAGAAAGGGAATTGGCAGCGGAGGATAGTTTTCGTGAATGGGTGCCACGCATCTCTTCTCTCTAGTCTCATGTGCTAATGGTTCGTATTGCCTTGGAATCAATCACAGTACAACCCTGTACCACATAACAAAGCTTCAGTCCACAGCACAATGCATATAGAATGGAGGTCCTGTAAGGTTTTAATGAAGTTGGAGCACCCTGTTGCCCAGTGACATTCTAGCAAGAAGCAATAGTTGACTGTTTTTGGTGCTGCTGGTGCAAACAAACTGACTCTGCTGCCAGTCGCAGAGAAGCATAGCCTGATCTATCCTGTCCTGTGCAGCCAACATTTGCCAACGATACTGAGTGACCACATCGGTGGCTTGTGTATTACTGTGATACACCTATTTTCATTCTTTCAGGCTGTACTCATGCTTATTTGCTTTTAAAGTTATGCAGTATGTTACATATGCAGCAGCCTTTCATGCGGGGGCTCCCAGCACAGCAGAGGACAGCAGTGCCCTACCATCTGTGTTTATGTCAGTGTGCACTAAAGTGTTCACACATGGTGTCATAATGGTGTATCTCTTAGGCTGTGTCTCTGCTAAGTTATGGGAGACTATACTGTTGTTCCTTCTATGGGCCTGAAGAGATGGCTTTGCAGTTAAGAACACATCCTGTTCTTCAAGAGGACCAGAGCTCAGTTCCCAGCATCCATATTAGCTCACAGCTCTCAGGGACACAACATTCTTCTAACATGTGCAGTCACTACACACACATACATAGACATACACTCAGACACATACATGTACATGTAATTAAAATAATAATAACAGCAATAATAATGATAATAATATTAATAATAATAATTAGAAGCAGCCTTGAGCTAGGACTGGTGACATGTTCCTATAATTATAGCACCTGAGAGACAGGGACAGGTGGGTTGTGAGTTTAACCCACATAGAAGTAGGCGGGTTATAAGTTTAAAGCCAGCCTGGTATATTAAGCAAATCTTAGGCTCCCTGAGCTATTTAGTGAAATCCTGTCTCAAAAACCAAGGTCTGGGATATAGTTCAATGGTGGAATACTTGCCTAGCATGTGCCAGGTGTAGGGATAAAAGCAGATCAAATAATGTCAAATAATATAAAGGATGGATACCTCTGGTGTATTTTGTGTTAAAGGGAACAGTTGTGAGCAGTAGGGAACAGAGGTAGACGGCAAGACTGTATTTAATACAGGGAACCGAATATTGAAGTTGGCATGAGACTTCAACAGCAACACAGAGAACCTCCCTCGGGGGATGCAGAAGCCCATGATAGCTCCAACTCCACAGGGGAACCCAGGGCACCTCCTAAGTATGAATGGTTCATGACTGAGAGGTTATCATGTTTTAAAAGGCAAAGAAGTCTAGTGAGGTAGTTCACCAGGTAAAGATCTTTCCACACAAGCACCAAGACCTGAGTTTTAGATCCCTAGCGGTTCTATAAAACCCAGACGCAGTGACACCTATTGGTAGCTAAAGTCTTGGGAGTACAGGGACACCCTGACAAGTCTCTCAACTCTAAGTTCAGCATGAGTCCTTGTCTCAAAACACAAGAATGACACTGAATTTGAGAAATGGGTCAATAGAAAGCACGGCTTTAGTGCAGATCAGGAAGAAGAAATGAATGTAAGAGAAATGATGTTAGTTAGTCATAATGAATTATGACTAACTCTCCAGGGAGGTTTACTGAGAAAATTGAGAGTGGCAGGCTGATAGTTAGATGTGAATCTATCACCAAGGGAGGAAATGTTTAGGGGATGAAAAGCGCTAGAATATATTTTATGTTGATGATGAAAGTGGTTTGAGCTAGGGGTGTAGTTCAGTTGGTAGAGGGCTTTACTGGTGCACAAGAAGCCCTGGATCTTATTCCCAGTGCCACATAAACCAGGAGTGGTGGCCAACATCCAAGGACACAGAAGTTCAAGGCCACGCCCTTGGTTATATGTTGGATTCAAGGGCAGCCTGTAATGCACGAGACCCAGAGAGGAAGAAAGCAAGAGGGCAAGGGAAAGATGGTGAATGAGAGAAATCAATAAGGAGAGACAAGGAGAGACATGTGTAAAGCAAAGTCTTTGAGCATCAAGATGAGATAAGCTCACAGCACGAGGGTCTATGGAGACCCTCTCATATGAGAAGGAGACTTTCTCCACTGTGGGTTAGAAGACAGTGTCTATGAGTACAGCTCAACTAGAGTTAGATCAGCACATGATAATGGAGTTCCAGGCATGCAGTTCGGAGTTCCGATTCCTCCCTTGGGGTGTCCAGGCACCACTGTATCCCAGGTGGGAAAGGATGAAGCAGGTAGGTCAGCAGATCTCAGTCCCACCATGAGTGCCAGGAGGGGGAGGGGCTTCTCAGGGAATTGCAGTGTTACTGCTCTCCTAGCTTGTATTTAATGAAACAGCTTGTGGTCTTTATTTGGGATGAACAAGGGTTTGGAGTGTGGGAAGGTTACACTGGTTGAAGCTTAAGGTACTGGGAACGCCTCACTTGCATGGAGAGGTATTTCAGGTGCTTGCTGGACAGGAAAAGAAGTTGAACTTGTAATTTCGCTGAGGACTCTGCAACATTCCTCAGGTAGAGGATGTAGGGATCAGGCTCCCTAGATGAGGTCAGCCAGAGAAAAGGAAGCTCTGCTGGGAAAGGGGGTCCTCCATTTTGCACAAAGCTCAGGGGAGTTGTCTGGACCTATTAAGGTAGACCTTAATAGCAAGATCTTCCTATACAGGGAACTTTCATCCACTATCAGCTTCCTCATAGACTTGTGTGTGCAAAATACTGCATTTCTGCAGTTTGTTTTGTCTATACATATATTTACACATTATGTCAACGAACATTTCTATTTAAGGACGATTGTAGCTTGATTGGGTATAGATTATATGCATGCCACAAACAACTCTAAAGATATCTCTGCCCCATGTGACTTTTTTAAAAAAATCTGGTTAAAAAATAAACCTAACAAAGCAGAGGCATGATTGAGCTAAACACTAGCATTAGCTATGTATGAGCCAGTCTGAGCTAAACACTAGCATTAGCTATGTATGAGCCAGCCTGAGCTAAACACTAGCATTAGCTATGTATGAGCCAGCCTGAGCTAAACACTAGCATTAGCTATGTATGAGCCAGCCTGAGCTAAACACTAGCATTAGCTATGTATGAGCCAGCCTGAGCTAAACATTAGCATTAGCTATGTATGAGCCAGCCTGAGTTAAACACTAGCATTAGCTATGTATGAGCCAGCCTGAGCTAAACACTAGCATTAGCTATGTATGAGCCAGCCTGAGCTAGATGACACCCTTTCTCAACCCTCACCCCCACTCTATTAACCACATGGCACAAACTGAAACTCATAACCAGTTGTAAGCATTTGGTTCAGTATTGCTAAATATATACACACTGTTGGTGAATATATGGAAGTCATTTTTATCTTCTGTGACTGTCAACTTCTTTGACTATCAATCAGTACCTCATTTTTTAGTCCTCTCTCAGCCTGAAGTAGACATCATTTTATTTTCTACTTCTGTGCGTGTGACTGACTTAGATGTCCCACTTTGTTAAGTCATGCCCTCCTCTGAGTCAGCTTAGCTCACTCAGCACAATGTCCTCAGGAATCATCCATGTACTAGTATACTGCATAGGCCTGATGTCCATTGATATGCCTCCTGTCCTGTGAGAACTGTGTATTTGATTGCTTTGTCACATTTTTACTTGTTGACTTATTTTCTGGGCTGGGGTGCACACGAGTGCCATGGCACATATGGTGGCAGGACGACAACTTTTAGAACTTCTCTCCTTTAAACTGAAATTTATATTTTTTAAAAGTGTGTGTGTGTGTGCGCGCGCGCATGCGCGCGTTGTGTGTGTGTGTGGTGTACTCTGATCAATTTATAATTGTGCTACTTATTTGGTTATTTATGGTATTGAATCATAGGAGTTCTTTTATTGTATGTGTATGTGCACGCGTGTGTACACATCACATACGGGAGCACATATGTCATGGCATGCATGTGGAAGGTCAGAGATCAACTCTATCGAGGCAGTTCTTTCCTTTCCACATCTGCATAATGTCCTGGAATCCAGGTCAGGCCATCAGGCTGGGAATGACAAGCATCCAGTGCTTTTACCCACTGAACCCTCTCACCTGCCCCAAAGACCTCTGTACACACTTGGACATCTCTGATACTTCGGGCATACACCTTGCGAATATTGCCTCCCACTCTATGCCATCTTTTCCCTCTCGCTTCTCTTATACTTCAGCAGCTCCTGTGTTTGACATCACCCCACTTGTCTATTTTTACTTTCATTAGCCATGTGGAATGTATCATCAAGACATCCCTGCCAAGACCATTTGGGTTTCTAACAGTATTAAGAGTATGCGATTTCTCCCACAGTTCAGTGCTCCTCCAAAAATCATATTTAAATTACTTCTGTGAAATATTTTATTTTTAACAGTGTGTGGAAACTGAATCAAAAATAGAACCAGCAATAATGTCAGATATTTCATCTTTGACCAAATGTACTTGTTTATATTGATTTCACAGATTCTATGAAGACAAAGAGTCATTATTGGGCAGAGTTGGTTTTCTTTTTGAAACATCTGATGGCATTATTAAACCACCATTACTAGCCATTCAAAATCTTCTGCTGCACATAGCAGAGCAAGCATAGGTACTGTATACTTTTTAATCTATACAATAAGTATCGTATATTTATTTAATCTTAGAAATAAAAAGGCAAAATTAATTTAGAAGTGTTTTATGGGCTTTATTTTCACAATAGGGTTTATTATACAACCCACAAATGTTGGGGGATGGGTTTATGCACTGTGTATTCAGATGCTGATTACTGTGCCCAGAGATCTGGCTGCAGTCTGGACCGTGTGTGGCATTTGTCAAGCATCCCCTGTCTCAATGTTGTGTAAAAGTTGTTTTCCATCATCTCTGATCAGTTAGTAAAATCTGATGGCTGATAGCAAATGCAGGAAGTAGAAGGTAGAAAGGAAAGGAAAGGAGAGGAGAGGAGAGGAGAGGGGAGGAGAGGGGAGGGGAGGAGAGGAGAGGAGAGGAGAGGAGGGGAGGGGAGGGGAGGGGAGAGGAGAGGAAAGTTGATTATTGGTTCAAAGTGGGAATTTGAACTGAGGAAACTTTCTCTAGAGCTTCTGTTCATATACGTGCACCATACACAATAACACTTGAATTTATATACTACTCTGTAATTTATTTTAGTCATCATATGGAGTTATGTGAGGCCATCTTCTACATATTTAGGATGGACACCTAGCTACCTGCCCCTCTTCTCCCTTCCTGTTGGTCTCCTCCGTTTCTTATATAGTTTTGCTTCTAGTTTCATCTTATTTCTACATGCTCTAGGATGCTTCTCTGTTGCTGTGATAAAATACTTTCTCCAGAAACAACTTTGGGCAGGAAAGGACTTATTTAGTTTAGTCCTTCCCTGAGGGAAGTCGGGACAGAAGCTCAAGTAGGAGAGGAAGCTGAAACCATGGAGGATGCTGCTTACTGGCAGTTTCTTACAGAGCCCAGGACCACCAGCAACGGGCTGTTCCTCCACGCCAATCAACAACCAAGCCAGTTCCCCACAGATATGGCCACAAGTGGATCTGATCTGGGCAATTCCTCAACTGAGGCTTCCTCTTCAACTACTTACTGGCAAGTTGTAAATTGTTAATGAAAATTAGAAAGTATTTTCCTGTAGAAATGAATCACAGTGAGTAGCTGCATGGATGAGCCCATAAGTGCCAGGGCACCACTCACTGTTAACCTCAGCTCTCCAGGGCTTGCTGTGGATAGGAGCCAGGCAAGGAGCAGAGGGTTGGTGGCTGTAGTAGCACCTCCTACCACCCACCCCGCCCCCACCCCCTGGAGGAACAAGTCATAGGGACAAAGGGTCTGAGGGCTGAAAACATGGGAGCATGCTGGCCATCCTTCTTGCTCACATGGCTCTGCACTGTCCATGTCACTTACACACAAGGGAATCAAATTTGCTAACTAATCAAAGAGATTTTTTCTGGAACAACAGACGTTTTACATCTGAGGGTCACACAATCGCTAGGTCTTGCTTAACAAGGGTAGGGAGGGTCTAATGACAAGCCTGAAGCCAGCTGAGAGCCATTTGCAGAGAGAACACATGTCCAAATATGTCTGATTTCCCTAGAGGATACTGCTTCCCCCCTCCTCCACTCCCCTTTAGTCATTAGGCTCCTACTCTCAGCGCTAACCTCCAGACCTTGTGAGTTACACACTGCCTTTGTCCTGAGGTGACACGCAAGACTCTGCTATTCTGAGCTAAGGCAGCCCACTTTGATGCCTTCAGAGTTTTACATGCTTCCAAAATAGGGATCTTCTGAAATAAAGCACTTTTCAAGTGGATGTAGGATAAAAGCTGGGCACAATCCTCTTTTAGTTGGTTAATTATAATAATTACAACCACATTAATCATCCGTTATTCATTTATTGCCTTTGCTCATTCTGAAAATTACACAAGGAGACCAAATATGGGTTTGTTTGGGTTATCTTTTTGTCCATGATATTCCTGGATGTCCTGAAATTGTAGCAGAGTAAAAATTCCTATGTAGAGGGCTGGCATTTCTTGTTGGGTTCAAAATCTTTCTTTTATTTTTAATTTTTTTTAAAAGAAATTAATCCAACCTGTGTCCTGTGAGGTCACAAAGCCTCCCCTTGTCAATTGTCAGATGACATATATCATTTGATAATTGAGACAATTCTCAGGGTCAGACACCATCTTGCCATGAGAAGGAAGTTGAGGGTTGTGGTGTTAGGAAGGCCAGAACCCCTGCATTGAGCCTGCACACCCAGAGAGCCATCTTTCTCGTATCCATGTTGAAGGTGGGGCTCTTCCTGCAGTGTCCTCCTCCCTTTCCTGTGTACTTAGAGCAGGCAAGAATACACATCAGTGCCTACCACTGCTGTGCTAAGTTACCACACACTTAGTGGCTTAAAACAACCTACATTCATTATCTTGGAGTTCTTGAAGTCAGAAATCTGAACTGAATGTTGAGGTGGTACATTTAGAATCAAGGAGGCTGTAGAGATGTTCCTTCTGCAGACTGTAGGTGCTACCAGGGATATCTGTTCCTGCTTTTCCGGCTTCTGAGACCACCTGCATTCATTGGCTCAAGGTGCCTTCCGTCTTCAAAGCTAGTGATCTCACGACACACAGTCCTGCTCTGGCCCTCTGGTCTTCCCCACTCTTTCTCTTCTAAGGGCTCTTGTGGGTGTGTTCAGGGTATACCAAGATAATCATCTCCAAATCTTCAACTGAGTCACACCTCTAAAGTTCCCCTTGCCATACAACATAATGCATCCACACATTGGGGACTGGGGCCTGGACATTATGGGTGGCCTTTAGTCTGCTCACATGGTTTTCTTTGTCCCAAAACTTGTTTGCCAGTGTTCCCAACCTTGCTAAAGCTGTGACCCTTTAATACAGTTCCTCATGTTGTGATGATATCCAACCATAAATTCATTTTCATTGCTACATCATCACTGTAATTTTGCTACTATTATGATTTATAATGTAAATATCTGTATTTTTTGATGCCCTTAAGTGACTCCTGTGAATGGGCCCCCAAAGGGGTGGCAACTAATAGGTTAAGAACCGCTGCTCTATACTACATCAAGGTGAGACAGCATGATTTTTATCCAATGATTTATTCAACTTTGCCCTTTTCCAAAATGTTTTTTAAGACCATTTTTAGATGGCAATCGTTTTCCTCTGCTGTTCACAATCCCTTATCACCAAGCTGTCTAACTGTGATCCTATGAGCACTTTGCATGTAAAAGGACTTTAACATAACCCAGGATTAGTATGCCTTTGAGAAAGTACCCTCACACCCCTCAGACCTTTCTGAAAGTCCAAAAGCATACCAGAAAGAAAAGAAAGAAAAAAAAAAAAAGATTCCCTGACTGAGTAAAGGAAAACCAGGCTGGGCTGTAGCTTAGTCGTGGTGTGCTTGCCTATCATGAGCAGAGCATGGATTTGGTCCCCAGAACCACTTAAACCCAGAACAATGACAACAATGTGCATAAAAGAAAACTCCTGAAAATAATGCTGTCTTCTACTTAAAACAATCAATCAATCAATCGATCAATCAATAAAGCAATTTCTCACACCTTTCCCTACTGGCCGTCCTGCAGTTCCTTCTACTTTTGATGTAGAGCTGACCGAATATGAAAGCAAAAGATGATGATATGACTGAACATTTGCATGGAAATGTGGTAGAGTATTTCACATGATAAACACCTTAACAATGTACACAAAGACAGTCACAGTTGTCTGTTCTTCGTGCTGATGTCCTGTTTGCTTGTACAAATGATTCCTGTGTGTGTTTCTCTGACAGTGTTGGTTCTTAATCTTGCTGGAGACTCTGAGTTTAAAGAAAGCATGTATTTCTTAGATGGCTGGGACAATTTAACAACAATCCATCTCTATCTTCAGGAGGTGCATTCAGGACCTCCAGTGCTTGTCTGAAATGAGGATTACATCAAGTCCGACACCCAGGCCCTGCAAGGATACACATCTGATGAAGGAGATAGCTCCTAAGTGACTACCAGGCTCAGGGCAGACATCCTGGACAAATAATGACTTCCCAGAAGGAATGTATCAGGGTGCCTCGAGATTGCATCCCACTACTCAGAGTGGGGTGTGGTTTAGAACATATGAAGTGCTGGCTTCTGGAGTTTTCCATTTAACATTTTGAAGCACAATTAAAACCACAGAAACAAAACCATAGAGCAGTGGAGACTCATGTGTCACAAACTGAGGGACCTCATCACTCAGCTTTAGGAGGCCACGGCTCTGAAATGAAGGCATTCACAGAGGCACTGCCTTTAAAGGCCCTGAAAGAGAAACTCACCACAGGCCTTTCTCCAGTCCTTGAAGCTCTCAGGCTTATGGGACAAAACATCTTAGTCTCTGTCATGTCACAATGTAGCAAACATGTCACCTTTTTCTTATAGGGACACTGTCAGATTTCTGGCCAACTTGAGAGCGAAGATGACTCTATTTTTAGATTCTTGACAGGATTATACCAACTAAACTCTTATTTACACGTTTCCAATTCATAGGTGTCAAGGGTCACATCTTGTCTTAGCTGTTTTTAAAAATATTTTTTGAGATTAATGTTTCCTCAGAACCTGCATCCAGGCCAGCTCCAAAACAGTTACCCACAATGTGCTCAGGCCCAGACACACAGACTGCTCCATCTTGCACATCTCCTACCCCCAGGTGGTCCCACAGCCTGGGCAGCAGTGAAACAACCAGCCCTTCCTGGGTTTGGCCAACATCACAACTTTTTATTCCCCATCCCATAACAGGCCCCCAATGTCAGCAAGAAGTGCTAAAAGGCGATTATATCACCCTGTATTCATTTATTATCAACAAAAGGCTGGGATATTTGGTTCCGTACATCAAAGCAGATATGGCCTCCAAGTCCTCCCAGCATCCCTCAGTCCCTACCTGGTAGACGATGCCCCAACCCTGAACTTCTTCTAGAAGCTTCTCCCTGTATAATCCAGACATTTTTGTTCTCGCTGCTCCATCTTGCACATCTCTCTTCTCTCTTTGCTGGCGCTCTTACTCTCTTTCTCTTTCTCCTCACCTCTCTCTCCCTTCCCATGGTGACTGTTGTGTTTTATAAAAAGACCAGGATATGTTTTGTAGAGCGAGGTATGGTGAGGTGGGAGAGGTGCCTCGGCAGACCCATGCTGAGACATCCCTTCCTCCTGAGGTACCAGCTAGCCATAGACAGGTATAGTAGAATAGAATTTAATTTAGGGCATGGGAAGGGAGTTGAGAAAGGAATAAACAGAGAGGGGAGAGGAAGAGGAGGAGGAGGAGGAGGAGGAGGAGGAGGAGGAGGAGGAGGAGGAGGAGGAGGAGGAGGAGGAGGACAGGCCAGCCAGGAATGCATGGAGAGGAAGAGGGAGAGGGGGAAGGAGAGCAAGGATGGGCCAAACACCCCTTTTTATAGCAAGCCAGGCCTACCTGGCTGTTGCTAGGTAACTGTTGGGTGCAGTCCTCAGGGCCAGTGAACTTGCCTGAGAGCAGCTTCTCAATAATACTGCATTTAATATACTGTAGTCTGGCTTGAATTGGCTCATTTCACTGGTGGTGAAATAACTCATCAATTAAAATATAATTAAATCGCTTTTCTCTTTCCCTTTTCTCCCTCCAGTCCTTCTACCCTTGCTTTTTTTCAATTCAATGACCTCTGACCTCCTTTTCTTCCATTGTTGTTACATATATACTTATTCTTGTGTGTGTGCTTGTGTGTGCGTGTTCATGTATGTGTTCATGTACTACGTGCATGCAATGCCTTCAGAAGCCAGAAGAGGATTTGGATTCTCTGGAGTTAGAATTACAGTTGGGTCCTCTGGAAGATCAGCAACTGTTCTTAACAGCCGAGCCATCTTTCCTGTCCCTGTTCTGCTTTGAAAATGTCATTTTTCATTTTCTTCTTTCACTAGCTCATGACTCAAACACCAGTCTCTTGTTTGTGCTTATGAATGTATCTACTCCAAACATTTTACATATGTGGGATGCCTTGTGGGCTTCTTCCTGGCTGCTGACATTTAACACAGCGGTTGCAAGACTCACTCATCCATGTTTATAGACTGATCTACCATTGCTTCCATGAGTAAGTACTTTCTATGGTAGGAATGTATCAGACTGTATCCAGTGGATGAACACTGTGGGCTTCCACTTTTCCAGTTATTGTGAACAGAGCTACTGTGCATAGTTATGTGTGGCTTTAAAGCATTTGTTTCAGTTCTTCAAGAGAGAACACTTGGGAGTAGAATATTGGTCATGTGATGATTATCGCTGCGTAATCAAGGTGGCCAAGTCATACAAAAGACCCCCACGAGCAATGTCTGAGGGCACTGACCTCACTACACATCACTCACACTGGGTGGCTGGCATTGTTGTGCCCACTTGCATTTCTGGTTTTAACTATTTGTATCTTATGTTTTTTTTTTTCCCCTCAATTGTCAGTTTTGTTGATCTTTTTAAAGAAATGCCTTTTGTGTTCACTGATTGAGCTGGTTTTTGTAGTTTAGGAGATCATTTGCCATAATCTTTCCACTTCCTTGGCAAGCTTGGGCTTGATCTGCTCAATCGTGTCTCTGCTTTCTGAGATCTGAAGCTAGGTTGTAGGCTTCAGAGCTAGCACATCCTTTACTATCAACATATGACATTGTAACCTTCCCTCTGAACTCTTACTAGCATGTTGTGTTTTGTTTTCAACTCATTTTCAAATATTGGAATCTCCTTTGTGCTCTCCTCTTTGCTTCCTTTTTCTTTAGGTCTTTTGTTAGCTGGGCATGGTGGCTCCTGCCTATAAACCCAGCACTAGGAGGCTGAAACAGGAGGATTGCCATAAGTCTGTGGTCAGACTGAGCTACAGAGTAACGCCTTGTCTCAAATAAATTTCTATTATTTCCTATATATGAGTGATATTTGCAGTTTCCCTTCTGTCATTGATACTTTCCCACCTGTGGTAGCTCAGGAAACTGCTTTCACTATTTTACTATTTAAGACATGTAGCGATTGTTTTGTGGTCTAACTTGTGACCTGCGATGGGAAGCATGAGTATTCAGCTGGATTTGGTGTTATCATTTATAGTGAGATATAGTTATAGCCCTGTGTTTCCTCACAGCTCTTGGTAGGATGTTCTACCCATTGGGGGGTGGTGGTAGTGAGAGGGGCTGAAGAGATGGCTCTGTGGTTAAGAGCACTGACTGCTCTTCCAAAGGTCATGAGTTCAATTCCCAGTAACCACATGGTAGCTCACAACCATCTGTAATGGAATCTGACGTCCTTTTCTGGTGTGCCTGAGACAACTACAGTGTACTAGCAAATATAAAATAAATATTTTTTTTAAAAGAAAGTTGTTCTGGTAGTTCATGAAAACCTCTTCCAGCTGTACATCCTTTAGGTTCCACAAGTGTGTGGCATCTATATCTACCATTACACTATCATACAGAACAGCATCTGTGCTGTTTAATTAGCACAGAATACCTAATAACAATTTAAAGGAAGAAGGGTTTCTTGTGACTCCTAGTTGAGAAAGAACAGTCTGTTATAGGGAAAAGAGCATGCCAGCTGAATATTCTTGCTCCACTATGGAAAGAGTATATAGTAGCTAACTGTCACATGGTGACGACCAGGAAGAAGAGGTTTCTATAAGCCTGCCTATAAGGCCTGCCCTGAAAGTCACCCACTTCTATCTCGCATTTACCTCCTATATGTTCCATCATCCAGGAACCAGGGGTTCAAGCCTTTGGGAACATTTTACAGCCCCATATAGCAGTGACTGTATTAATTTCTGCTGTGATAAAACACTGACCAAAGGCAACTTAAGGAAGCGTTTACTTTGGTTTTCAGTTCTACAGAGCTAGAGTTCATAGTGGCAGGAGAGACATGGTGGCAGGAACAGGGAGCTGAGAAATTGTGTCCCAACTGCACACACAGGAAGCAGAGACAGCAAACTGGAAGCAAAGCAAGGCTTTAAACCCTTCAAATCCTTCCACTCCACCCCCCCACTCACTTCCCCCAGCAAGGCTCCGCCCACTAAAGGTAGTGTGACCTCCCAACTAGGGAAAGTTTTCAAATGCATAAGCCTATGGAGGAGATTTCTCATTCAAAACCACCACAGTTGTTTAATCTCTTTGGAATAAAGTGCTATTTAGTGTACACACATTAATATGTGCCATATATACTGTGTGTTGGATGTATATTTACTAAATCTCCAAGACTCCTACTTCTGCCATTTTGCTAGTTGTTTGGATGTAATTTTTCTTCACCCTCAATTCCTTCCATACTGCTTTCTTTTGTGTTTAACTGATTTCTCTTATAGTTGACCTTTTTATTTTTCTCCTTAATTCCTGTTTTGTAATCTTTGTGGTTATTTTCTAAGTGGCTGCCTTGTGTGAGGAAGAACAGACAAAAGAGAAGTTAGGAGAGACAACTGGGAATGGTTGTGAGAAACACTTCCAACAGAAAACAGCACACTGTTGGTCACTGTGGCTGTCTGAAAGGGCAGAGTCTGTGTGTTGACTGATTTCCCTGAGGTAGGTCTCATATAGCTCAGGCTGGCCCTGCTCTCCACTCCATAGCTGAAGCTGCTCTTGAGTGCTGTGTTTGTTTGCCTATCTCCTTTACCTCGTAAATGCTGTGGTTACAGATGTGGGCTGCTACACCCAGAGGAAAATCCTGCATTTAAAACAGATTTGAAGAGTAACATTGTGATGGTTTGTATATGCTCCGCCCAGGGAGTGGCACTATTAGAGCGTGTGGCCTTGTTGGAGTAGGTGTGTCACTGTGGACGTGGGCTTTAAGACCCTCATCCTAGCTGCCTGGAAGTCAGTATTCTGCTAGCAGCCTTCAGGTGAAGATGTAGAACTCTCAGCTCTGCCTGCACCATGCCTGCCTGCATGCTGCCATGCCCCAACCTTGATGATAATGGACTGAACCTCTGAACCTGCAAGCCAGCCCCAATTAAATGTTGTCCTTTATAAGAATTGCCTTGGTCATGGTGTCTGTGCACACAATAAAACCTTGACTAAGACAAACATTTAAATTTTATGTAAAATTTAAGCTGGAAAGGAGACCATCTTCAATGTACAATGACTGAAAATTTAAAAAAAATACTGTTTTACATAGTAAAATTCTATTTTACATAATGAAATCTATTTTTTTCAGAGAGTAAAATGTACTAACATAGATGGTCATTTTTTTTATTTCGTATTTTCCTCAATGACATTTCCAATGCTATCCCAAAAGTCCCCCATACCCTCCCCCCCACTTCCCTACCCACCCATTCTCATTTTTTTTTTGGCCCTGGCGTTCCCCTGTACTGGGGCATATAAAGTTTGTGTGTCCGATGGGCCTCTCTTTCCAGTGATGGCCGACTAGGCCATCTTTTGATACATATGCAGCTAGAGACAAGGGCTCCGGGGTACTGGTTAGTTCATAATGTTGTTGCACCTACAGGGTTGCAGATCTCTTTAGCTCCTTGGATACTTTCTCTAACTCCTCCATTGGGGGCCCTGTGATCCATCCAATAGCTGACTGTGAGCTAGATGGTCATTTTTAAAGAAACATTAAAAAAAAAAAAGCAAAACAGGTTACAAGCCAGTTGTGGTGACACACACCTGGAACCCCAGCACTTAGGTGGATGTGAGGTTAAAGGTCATCCCTGGCCTGAGACACTGGAAACCCTGAATAAACAAGCAAGCAAAAGCAACAAAAGAAAAGAAAAGAGTTCCACACACAGTAGCATGGACCATCCCTGACCGTGACCTTCCAGTACCTGGAGAAGCTGCACCGGAACTCTGCTGCTCAGTACTGAAATGAGCTCAGAGACAAAGTACTAAGTAGGAGGCTCTGAATTTGGAGGCAGGAGTTGCCTGGTACCACAAAGTGTTGCTCACTCTCCCCAGACACATCCTAGGTAGCCAAGGGGAGAAGGGGGAGGAATATTTTAAGGTATCTGTGACCAAGCAGATATCAAGTTTGTCTTCATCACTGTAGATGCTTAACAAGTTGGTTAGCCAAGATTTTAAATTGTTACAAGTTGTGGAGATAATCTTAGCTTTGTTAAATGAGGTCCATTTACACAGAGCAAATGTGTTATTATACTTATTTAATCTCAAATTGGGGTTTCTATTCCGCTTTTGATCATTCAGTTCCCAGACAAAAGACACAAAAGTTTTATTTTTATAATAAGCCTTAATCAACACTAGAGGTGAGCAGATATCTACCCTCTATGCCATTAGAATCTATTTCCCAGTTAATAACCCTGAATTATAACTTGCTATGTTTCATCTGGGCTGCTCTTAACTGTAATTGACCAGCCCTCATGGCCATATATTCATAACTCACTAACCCCATGGTGGCTTCCTCCTCTCTCCTTTCTTTCCCTTTCATGGTCTCCTCAGACCACAAGCCCAGGGGAATCCAAGAACCTATTTCTTTTCTGCCCAGCTATTGGCTCTATGCAACTTTACTCACCAATCAGGAATAACTTGAGGACAAAGTTACATAGCATCACTTGGGTATGTCACTTGGGTATGCATAGACTCTCTTGTCCCAGAAAGCAGCCAGACCTTGGGGGCCAGTAGTTAGCATTACAATGCAAGCAAAAGACTAGACCTCAACACAAATGTAATTACTATGTAATGTCCAGCAGATTAGAAGGACCTTTACAATATAAGGAGATGATACCATTTGTTGCTTCTTTAAGGCTTAAGACAGAGAAAGAGATGAAGATTAGAGACTTCTAGCCCATTGTATTCTCTAATCTGAAGGTGTGGCTTTTACCCCTTCAGGAATCATTAAGGAGGAACAGGGACACTAAAACAGGTAGAAAGAGAAACTGATTTTATGGCTGCTCTCAATGAAGTAATAAGATATATAAATAGCATCCCTATGTAAGGAACCTCAGTCAAACCGAGAATCTGAGCAGTGAGCAGAGAAAAACAAGAAAATTAAAGACCAAGGATGGCACACTGGCCAGAGGCCATCCAAGTTGAAGCAGTGTCAATGGAGGGAAGAAGGCTGCCAGGATTAGAACTATAGGATATAATTAAAATACTATATAGACATGAGTAAAAATTCTAAACAACAATCGGAAGAATTGAAGGTCCAAGGTGCTGATTCTTAACCAGGAATGGTTTGCCCCACCTAGGAGACATCTGTCAATGTCTAGAAAGAAGAGGAGGACAAGAAATGCACAAGCTGTTATTTTAGGGGAGGCAGCACTCAATGCCAGAACAAAGAATCATCTCATTCTAGTGACAGCAACTCATGCTAATGAATTATGCAGCCTGGTAAACATCCCCCCAGGAGGCCTGATTGGGCTGAGCACAGTTCATCACAGTTTGTTTCCTGACTCTCCCTCAGTAGGTGTGCTGGAGTCTACTCTGGCCACTTTGTAATGTTATTAATCCCTTCAGGAGAGAATAAGAACATTACCATAATTTTTAAGCCAAATTTGAAGCAAACTTTTTTATTAAATATTGCCCGAGCTTTTGTCCCCGCCTGCAAGAACACATTCAGGACAACCGGAATCTTCTGTGGCAAAGCTTTTATTGCTTACTTATCAGGAGGGAAGACCCCGAACCGGGAAAATGGCGCTGCTTATATAGCCCGCAGCGTGATGTTTCAGCACCTGATGTGGCGTGACAGCTCCTGATTCGTTGCTCGCCCATCACCCCATTACTACGCCGCAAGACGGGCAGTGACTAGGCGTGAGTTCACTCTTGCACTTGTGCATAAGGCTTGTTTACTAGTTAGGGGCAGTGGAAGCCAGCACCATCTTATAATGGCGATTGCTCACGGCACACACGTGACACGGCTCTCCACAATTAAATACTGGCCTGGTCCATACCTGGGATTCCCAGAGTATGGTGCCAAATTATATTAGTTGGGGACTTATAAAGGCAAACCCCATATAAGGCTGTTACTTTCTACTTTCACCCAATCAGGAGCAAACATATTTCCTGATGTGCTTCCTGCCTACAAACATACCCCCTGCCTATGTGTGATCAAGCACACATCCTGTGCAGTTGGTGCAACCAAGCTTGTGTACAGAAGTGAAAAAACAAGGTTTGCTATCTGACAAGAGCAGCCCCCCAGCATTCCAGGAAGTTATCTGCCCTTGAGCAAGCAGGATTTACAGGTTAGGGGCATTTTTGGTTTATATATTTCTTAAACACAGTAATTTAAACTTAAAGCCTAACTGTAGTCATCACAATGTCCTAGTCCTACTTCATGTGACTATGTTTAAAAGCCTGAGGTGGCAATGTTGACACCATGAAAATGGGCAAATATGATAAAGAAGTGCTTTGTAACCTAGTGTTCTACATCCCAGAGAGATGGTTTTAAACATATATGGATACATTGTGGCTTCTCAGTTACTGGAACAACGAGACTATCCCTCTCTTCTTCTTGTCCCTCCTTTATCTTCCTTTTCTCCTTTTTCCTTTCTCATAATTCTCTTATGAAATAGTACTACCCTTGGGGCTGGGGAGATGGCTAAGATGGTACAATGATTGTATTGAGGCATACAGACCAGAGTTTAGGTCCTCTGCACCCGTGTCCTTTGCTTTACAGCTTATCTGAATTGTGGGGCTCAGGAGGCAGAGAAAGGGGATCTCCAAAGCAAGCTGGTTAGTTGGAGTAGACAAATTGGCAAGCTCTGTGTCCAAAAGCATTGAGGAAGTCAACCTCTGACTTCAACACACATAATGCACACATGTGCACACACACACTCCTAGACCTTGGGCCTTCTGTTTGTAGCCCATTGTTTTTCAACCTGAAGAGAACAAAATGATCATTAGGAGGGCTTATTATGTCATAGATTGCTGAGTCTCATCTCCGGTGGTGCTGACTTACCGGTCCAGAGATGGAACCAAGGGCTTACATTCTCTCAAGCACAGCAAGTGATGTTGGTGCTGCTGCTCCCAGGGGCAGATTGACTCTCTCTTCTTTCACTGCTGTCATCTGCAGCCAGAAGGAAGCTGTACCACCCTTTGCTTTGCCATGTTAAACAGTTAAGGCTATCGTGAGTTTTCCAGAGTCCAGCCTGGTGAAAGCTCTGAAAACCACATGACCACAGAGTTGATCACATGCAGAAGGACTTTACCAGCCAGGGGCTTGGTGGAACAGAGAGAACCTTCCAATGGGTGATTTGAGGAGAAATTCTTGGGGAGATAACATAGGTAGGTGTGATGATTAATTATCAACTTGACAAGATCTAGAATCACTTAAGAGATGAGTCCCTGGATATGCCCATGAAGGACTATCCTGAATTGGTTAATTGAGGTGGGGAGACCCATCTAAAGGAGACCCTTGGAGCAGAGCATTCATTGCATGAGAATAACAGTTCAGTGATGTCTTGAGGAATGGCCAGGCTGAATAACTACACTCAGGATGCAACTGCCTGTCACCCTTCTATTTCTCTCAACTAAGCAACTGCATGGCATGCTTCTCTCAACTACTCACCTCACTGCAGTACTGCGAGGTCACCATATGTAGTATGTTATTTCTGGTTTTTGCTTTTGTTTTTGTACTTGTATTTTTTGTCTTGCATTCTTTGAAGATGGATCATAGGATCCTTGTGTACTACAGCTGTGCTGTAGGTTAGGTTGGAGTGCCCACTTGCCAGAACCCAGAATCACTTGGGAAGCAAGTCTAAACTGAGGAATTAACTACATCAGGTTGGCCTGTGGGCACATCTATGGACACACTATAAACAGCCGCTTCAAGTTCCTGCCACCATGACTGCCCCGTCATGGTGGACTGAACCCTTGAGCTTATGAGTCATAATAAACCTTCTCTTCCTTCAGTGGCTTTTGTTGTGATATGCTGTCACAGCAGCAGGAAAAGTAGCCAAGACAACCAGAGTTTAGGGAAAATAACTCAAGGGCTAGAAACACAGCACTGACTTCCTGCCCCCACAGGAAGCATTGTAGGGTGACTTTCAGAATAATTCTACAATGACCTTCTCCTTGGATACACTCCTGACCTTAAATATGGGAGGTGCCTGTGATTCTGTCTGATAAAATACAGCAGACATGACAAGACACCATTCCTAGTATCAAGGCACATTAAGGACCTTGAGAGGGTCTCCCATGAGTCTTGAGGAAGTCAGCCACCATACTGTAAGAGACTCACAAAGCAGAGAAATATAGACTACTAAGAACTGGGAGTGATGCTCAGCTGTCAGTCAGAAAAAAAGTAGGCTCTCCCTACTTTCACAAGAATTCTGCCAATAACCACGCCCACCCCCCCACCCCCCCCCCATGTTCAGAAGGGAACCACATGCTCCAGAAGGCAATGCATTCTGGGAAACTCCCAAGTTACAGAGACCTTGAGCAGAAGGATCCACTGAACCTCATCTGCTAAACCACTTCCTGACTCAGAGAAGGAATCAGGCCACCAGTGCCTCTTGTTTAAAGTTACTGAGGTAATTTATTATGTAGTAAAGAACAGGTATGTCTCCAGTGCAAAGGGAAGGAACCCTTACCTGCACTGCAGTAAGGAGAGGAAGCCAGAAAAGTACACTATGTCCTAGAAAGCCAACCTCTGTAGCCTGAGAAGATGCTGTTGGAGAGTGGACTGCCACTTGCCCTGTCTTCTGCCAGATGCCAGAGGTGTGTGTTTGGGGGGGGGGGTACGTGGGGTGAAGGGATACCACTAGTGAGTTCTGTCAGAGGCTATAAGGAGGGACCAGCTGATACGACCCATGCATGAACTTGTCCTGCACAGAAGAGGGCACAGACTTGACAGAGATTTGGAGAGGCCAATGGAAACCCCATCTGGTGCTTGCATGTCCATAGACCCGCTGTAAGAGTACTGAGTATTGTCTTCCTGTTGTTAGTTACAGGACAGTGAAAGGGAAAAACCAAGTGATAACTCAGGCTTTGGTTTCCATGGTAGACCTAAGTAAAAATACCCTAAAAATGCAAATGACTTAAAATTTTACTTTCTGCCTTGATAAGTGGGCTGATCAAAGCTCTCCCCACCAAATAATTCAGTTTCCTACAGAAGCCCCTGTAGTATACTCATCTTCTGACTCCCAGCACATTTTGAGGTCTAAAGAGAGACAAATCATTCGACTAGGTTGATCATAACCAGACAGCTCTGCAGCTAATGGGAAGTGACATGGTCCCTAGAGACATTCGTGCTATCATGTTTTCTTAGTTACTCCTTAAAAGAGGCAATTTATTCACTGTTCAGATCAAAATGGATTTGTTTAAATACCCTGTATCTTATTTTATGACCCTGGGGTTGAGGATTTGTATTAGGTTGCTAGGGCACTCTAACAAAGTACCAGCAACAACAGAAATTTATTGTCTTATAGCTCTGGAGGCCAGAAGTACAAGTTCAAGGCATTGCTGGTTTTCTTTTTTTTTTTTTCTTTTTTTTTAAGGCATAATTATATTGGATAAGAGCCCTATCCAATGACACTATTTTAACTGGATCGTCTATAAAAATTATTTCCAAATAAGGCCCCTTTCAAAGATATTGGGCATTAGGACTTGACATCTTTCAGTAAGGGACACAGAACAACACATAGTCAAGGCAAAGCCTATGTTGAGTAGCTGGGTCTAATAATCCTGGTGAACCCTTGATCAGCACTCGTGTAAAATGGTGCATGCAGTTTGCAATGAGTTTGGCAGATCCATAAAAAAAAGGTAAAGATGCGGGGTCTGGGACGTCATAGTTTGAATATGCTTGGCTCAGGGAATGGCACTATTTGAAGTGTGGTCTTGTTGAAATAGGGTGTGGGCTTTAAGACCTTCATCCTAGCTGCCTGGAAGCCAGTATTCTGCTAGCGGCCTTCAGATGAAAACGTAGAACTCTCAGCTCTGCCTGCCCCATGCCTGCCTGGATGCTGTCATGTTTCTGCCTTGATGATAAAGGACTGAACTTCTGAACCTAGAAGCCAGCCCCAATTAAAGTTGGCCTTAAAAGAGTTGCCTTGGTCATGGTGTCTGTTCACAGCAGTAAAACCCTAACTAACACAGTGTGTAAACACTTGCCGTCTAAGCCTGAGGACCTGTGTTCGGATCCTTAGTACTCACAGAAAGCTGAGTCAGTGGTGTGCATCTGTAACGCTGGCATTGGGAGAGCAGAGACACACACTTCATTTGTTAACCAGGCTAGATGGATGTTTTAGCTCCCAGTACAGCAAAAGCCTATCTCAGAAAATAGGATAGAGAGGGATGGAGAAAGACACCAGAAGCCAACCTTTGATACGCATGGGCAAGTGAACCTGTACATACATGTGCACATACATACATATGCCACACACACAAGCATGCATGCATGCATCTGGTATATGGTCCAGGCCATCTATAATGTTTCATAGAAGCATGATGGTTTCAGATTAGAGACAGCCCAATTGACTCTGTTACGTCAACTAGACATCCACTTAACAGAATATTATTCATCCCTAAACAAGAAAAAAAGTTTCAGACACATGCTATGACATGGATGAATCTCAGCACACACTAAGTGGAAGAAGCCAGTTATAGAATCCCACACATTGTTTAGTTCCGTTTCTATGAACTATCCAAGGAAAGCAAACCTAGGGAGATAGAAAGCAGACAAGCAGTTGCTAAGAGTTCAAGAAGGACTGGAAACAAACCATAAGCAGCAGGAGGGGTCCACTGGAGTGATGAAACCGTTCAAAAGCTAGGCTGTAGGATGACATAGTGCAAGCCGTGGCAGGTGGTGCCCATGTCTGTAATCTAAGCTCTTGGGAGGCTGAGGGAAGAGAATCACTACAAGTTTGAGGCCAGCTTGGGCTATGGAGTAAAACCTTAGTTGAAAATATAAAAACACCCAGGACCCGCACAGGTTCAAAGCACACAAAATCTTCACACTAAGAATGGCAAGTGAACACAAAGTCCCACTCCTAAGGGAGAAACCATTGGCAACTGGTGCCTGCTGGGAGAGGGACAATTCGTTTCTCCAATGAGTACCATTGGGTGTATCAGACACACTCCATGCCCAGGGATAAGCTGGCCAATACAAAACGGACTTGGTGGCTTTTAAAAATTTTTTTTGTCTTGTCTTGTTTTGTTTGTTTTTTTTGTCTTATTAGGTTTTGGTTTCAGTTTGTGTGTGTGTGTGTGTGTGTGTGTGTGTGTACGTGTGTGTGTGTACGTGTGTGTGTGTGTTTGTGTGTAAGAGAGAGAGAGGGGGGGGAACTTGAATGAGTAAGGAGCTAGGTGGGATCTTGTAAGACATTGGGGAGAGCAATGAATATTATCACAGTGCAAAACTCTGTTCTTCAAAGTTATTTAATTGTGCATTCGAGTTAAAAAAATCATTTTTTAGTACCTGAATGTTTTGCCTACATTATGTCAGTGCACTGTGTGTGTGTGTGTGTGTGTGTGTGTGTGTGCCTGGTGCCTGGCAGAGAGTGTCAGATCTCCTGGAACTGGGGTTACAGAGAGTTGTGAGCCGCCATGTGGATGCTGGGATTGGAATTTGGGTTAACCAATGATCTATTCCTTTAGTCCCCCAAGTGGGTACATTTTATGGATTATAAAGTATAAGGCAGTAGTTTTAGAAACAGTGTTGTTAAGGTAAAAATCAAGGCATTTTGTGTGTTGAGGAGGTTCTACCTTGATCTGTTAAATAGACCGAAGCTCATTATCTGTGTAAGTGTGGTAGCATAGCCAAGCATCGGGGAAGGATGAAAGGAAGCATAGCTTGGACGGCTGTGCGTGGAAATCTTTGTGAATAAAACAAAAGACAGCAGGCTTTCCCTGGAGAGCGAGGTCAAGACAGGCGTTCCCCTGTAAACTCTTTAGCATTTTCTTTATTATAAATTCCATGTGTATATCACCTCTTCCAAACACATGGATAATTAAACATTTTTGAGTCGCCAGTATACCACAAGCCAAAATAGACATTCAGTATTTGAGATTAGTTTTCAGAAAATGAAGAGCCATTTTCCCACCATGTGTGAGGCTGGCTAATGAAGGAGCTGCCAGATCTCATATTTGCCCTCAAGTGCTAATAATAGTCCAGTCCCCTCCAGCAATGAGTCTCATCGCACAGCCGGTACAGTTTTATTATGTGGCCATGCTTGAGATCGCAGGCTATGTGCTTTTTTGGCCTGCTTTACCTCTTTACATAGAGACCGAGGGAAAGAGTCTTCTATGTAAATTGTTCCAGGGAAAAGGGACTATGTAAACATTAAAGCAATACATGGTATTGAGAACTGGGTGCCGAGGCCCTATTTTTATATCTGTACTGATTTTGACCACTTGCTGGGCTGTGGTTAAAAAGGGAAATGTATGACGACGTTTGCTTTTCCTTTTAACAACCCTGGCCGTCACGCAGAGGAGCATATTACTGCTTCTCGGTCTCTCTGCCCTTTCACTTGCTCTAATTTCATGCAGTCTGAGGTGGAGGGGATTACTTTTTTTAACTGCAGTAAAATAGTATCATAGAAGAGAGTCCTGTGATAGAGCAGTTGACTTCTGAAGAAAACAGGGGAACCAGGCACTTGTGAGTTATGGGCCAGCCTCAGCTACATAAGATAATTCAAAGCAAGCCTCAGCTACATGACCCTCCACACACACACACACACACACACACACACACACAGAGAGAGAGAGAGAGAGAGAGAGAGAGAGATTAACACAACTAATACTTCCTTTCTTAAATTATTTCAGAGACTTAAAATATATCAGGCATCAATTCTTCCTGATGCTTCTATCGGACCATGTGATGTGTGTTCTGGTTTTTGGGACCTTTAAAGTCTTTGCAAGTGAGCTTCTCCTCAGCCATGCCGTTGCATATATGGCTGTGTGAGTTCATGCACATGAGTGTAAGAAGGACAGAATTCTACTATCTTCTTCTACCCTGTGGTTCCCCCACGAATTGAACTCAAATTATCAGACTTGACAGCAAGCACCTCTCCTGGAGGATTCATCTTGCTGTGCCATAGAACCTCTAGTCCATCATGAGGTATTCCTCTCAAGCATAAAACCCTTGAGATATGATGGATATCATACCCAGGCCCTTGCCATTTCTGGTGGGTCTGTGAGGCAGGCAGCAGAAGGCATCAGGGCATTTGATTGTAACCACTGTCTTATCAACAGAGATCAATTGATCTTCCCTCCCCCCCATCCGCTATTCCCACCACCCGGTTCCCTGAGCCAACTCTCTGGGTTGGCTTGGGAGTGATTGGAAAGCAGACTGTGATTTCCTCAAATACATATTTCTTGGAGTTGGGGAGATGGTTCAGTGGCTAGGTACTTGGCTTACAAATCTGAGGACATAAAGGTCAATTGTGTGTCAACCAGTAATCCCAGATCCAGAAGAAGGTGACAGGGGAACCCCAGAACAAGCTTGCTAGCGCAACTAGTTATTGGGGAGCTCTGGGTTTGACTGAGAGACATGCCTAATGGCTAAGAGAAAACAATATGCCCATCACCAGTCTCAGATCCCCACATGCACACACACAGATATGTGCATATTCACACACACATATGCCACATGCACACTCACACGCACTCATAGAAATACAAATAGAAAAAGTGTATTTCCTTAATTCAATAATTTCAAAATGAGGTTGTTATTCGAGTTGATTGTAGCCAAGATAAGGTAAAAGAAAAGCATCCATGCCGAGGTTTCCTGGTCTCCCAAGCAGATCTGTTTGTGTAGTACATCTGTTCTCATAGTATGTGTCCTCGTAACGTGGATAGGGCATGATTAAATACACAGCCCTCCCCTGCCTGAGCCTCCCCTTTATACCTGTGTGTCCTCAGCATCATTCCAGGGAATGTGGGAAGAATGGACAATATTAGGTTAAGACCTCTGGTCCAGGCATGTCTTAATTCCTTTGAGAGCAGCTTCCAACTTCCGGGAATTCCTGCTGAGATGAAATGCCGCTTGGTATTTTGAGGCATCTGAATAGGTAAGCATGCATGTGTGTGGAGCTGGTCATCTGCTTTTCCATAACATGAAGCATATTAGCCCTGCTGAGCTGAAATGGCCTAGCAGATGGTGTTAAGGTAAAGTACTTGGGTCTGCACATGTAGGTTTGTGCATTTGTGCAGAGATATTTTGGTGTGTTTTGTCCTTGCCTCAGCGATGTGTATAAAACAGAGGAATGGGGGCTTGGGTCAGCCAACGAGTAGTGACTCCAATAGGAGGCACAGCTGTGAAGCATGTGTGGTGTGTGTGAGTGTGTGTGTCTGTGTGTTATGAGCGGGGGAGTGTGCACACATGTGGATGTGGAGGTCAGAAGACAACCCCGAGTATTAATCCTCAGGGCTATCCACCCTTTTGTTGAGACAAGGTGTCTCAGTGGCTTCATGTTTGCTGGGTATGGTAGACAGGCAAGACAAGACAAGCCCCACCAGGGTCTACCCTACCCATCATGCAATTATAAGCCTGTGTCACTATGACTGGCTTTTCCCCCTGTAAGTTCTGAGCCTCAAACTCAAATCCTTGCTTGTGAGGAAGTGCTTCGCTGACTGAATCATCTCCACAGCCCATAATTGGGATTTTCTTTTTCTGCTTCTTTTTTTTTTTCTGGTAATATTGGGGATTGAACCAGGGCTTTCGTTGTGAGCATTAGGTAAGACTGCTACCACAGAGCTCCACTTCCAGTCAACAAACTGTGCTTTTCTTATTCTCCAAATCACAGCCTTCACGCTATTCATTCTAATGTAACTCTTTCTTTAGTAGAGCTTAGATTTACACCAACATGGAAAAAAATATCCGGTTGATACTTATAACAGAAAATTATGTTGCTGTAATAATAAAATTATAAATGCTTGTACATAGTAGCAAATAATTGAGGGCTTAGAATATATAGGTATGGAAATTGAGAAAATTCTTCTAAGCCCCCAAATAATAGTATTCGAAACCTCTACAGCTCTGTGTAGCTTACAAAGCATGCGAATGTGTTCTCTGCTTTGACTTACCTACTGACGGCTTAAAATGCTCTCCTCACAGGTTCGCTGAGGGAAACTGGCTTAGAAACATCTGGGCAAGCTGTCCAGGCAAGGCCAAACGTTTCTTAACTCCTCCTCTTGAGGGCGCTCAAGACCTCATTGCCTCATGTCTCACAGCGGAAACCCATCTGAATGTGTATCCCTTACCAGGATATTGTGGTTTAAAGAAGACTGAGGAGATAAGCTCAGTGAATATTTTCAGAAACTAGATCCAGTACTGACTAAAACATCTCAGGAGCTGCTATTTTTGGAGCACCTGCACCTGCTGACTGGTGTGTGTGTGTGTGTGTGTGTGTGTGTGTGTGTACACGCGCGCGAGCGAGCGCCGAGCTCGTATACATGAGAGTTTGTTTTTCTTTTGAAGTTAGCAGAGAGAACATAAAGAACATAGACTTGAGGGCTGGTGAGATTGCTCAGCGGGTAAGAGAACTGACTGCTTTCTGAAAGTCCTGAGTTCAAATCCCAGCAACCACATAGTGGCTCACAACCATCTGTAATGAGATCAGACGCCCTCTTCTGGTGCGTCTGAAGACAGCTACAGTGTACTTATTTATAACAATAAGTAAATTTTTTGGGTCGGAGCGAGCGGGACCGACCAGAACAAGCTGGGTTGACTGGAGTGAGCAGAGGTCCTAAATGCCATTACCAACAACCACATGAAGGCTCACAATCATCTGTACAGTTACAGTGTACTCATATATACATAAAATAAATAAATAAATCTTAAAAAAGAACATAGACTTGATATCAGGAGACTCAGGTAAGAACTCCAGTGCCTGTTCATTTAATGTCTCTACAGAATGTCTCTCTCTCTCTTTCTTCTTCTTCTTCTTCTTCTTCTTCTTCTTCTTCTTCTTCTTCTTCTTCTTCTTCTTCTTCAACAACTAGTAGGACCACAGGGGATCATTTTTAGAAATAAAAAATAGCATAGAAAGCTAACTTTTCATTCATTTTCAATGATTTCTTTGGCTAGTGTGGTGGTTTGAATAGGTTTGGTCCCTGTAGACTCATGTGTGTAACTTCTTGGCCCATGGGGAATGACACTATTAGGAGGTGTGGCCTTGGAGTAGGTGTGCTCTTGTTGAGGAAGTGCTTCACTGTGGAGGTAGGCTTTGAGTTCTCTTCCTATGCTCAAGCTCCACCCAGTGTGGAAGAGCCCCTCCTCCTAGCTGTCCACTAGTCAGGCTCTCCTGGCTGCAGTCAGATCAAAGATGCAGACTCTCAGAGCCTTTTCCAGCATGCCTGCCTGCATATTGCCATGTTTCCTGCCATGATGTTAGTAAACCTCTGAAACTGTAAGCCAGCCCCAGTTAAATGGTTTCCTTTATAAGGGCTGCCAAGGTCATGGTGTCCCTTCACAGCAGTAAAACTCTAAGACAGCTAGCATATTGTAGGTGTTTCTTTTGTACTCTGCCACTTCCTTCCTTCAGGAGACCTATGCAGGGATGTTGTTAACTCTTTCTATGTCAGAGAAATCATATCTCATCCTGTGATATTCGTCCCTGGGTTTAAGTTTCCTCTTTAAAGGCTACTTTTCAAGCACTTCAGAGAACACTGAATTCTGTTCTTGCAAATCTGTTGCCACTAATCTGGGTGTGGTGATACATAACTGTGATCTCAACACAGAGGAGATGATGGAGGCAGGAGAATCAGATCCAAGACCAGCTTAGGCTACACAGTAATGTGCTACAGTAAATGTGTGGCTGGCTTAGCTTCATGACACCCTGTCTCCAGACAAGACAAGATGAAAGAAAGGAGGAAAATGGGGGCTGGCAAGATGGCTCAGCAGGTAAAGTGCCCACCACCTACTCTGACACCTTGAGCTGGATCCCTGGGACCCACATGGGGCATGGGGAGAACTGACTCCCAAAATGTGTCCTCTGACCTCCACAGTCACACTATGACATGTGCGCGTGTGACAAGCGCACGTGCACACAAACAAGTGTGTTGGCACTTTGCTCCTAAACCAAGGCAGAGATGCTAATGCTTAGAATAGTTCCCCACCCCCCCTGAGTCAGTTTCTCTGTATAGCTCTGGCTGTCCGGGAACTCATTTTGTAGACCAGGCTGGCCTCGAACTCAGATATCTTCCTGCCTCTGCCTCCCGAGTGCTGGGATTAAAGGCGTGCGCCACCACGCCCAGCTCATTTTTTTTTTAACTGCTAATTACAAATACTTTAAATGCAGCCATAGGCATGGTGGAAAGTATGTGTTGGCATGTAAATGACCTTTCACCTGACCACAGTTATAGGACAGGGCAGTCAGGGCCGAACAAGGGTCCAGAGCACATTGCATACTGGGTTCCTTTGGCTACTATGATGAAGGAGTACAAGTTTAGCATCTTGAGAGGCGAGTGTATAACCCTCCAGTTTGGAGTCCAAGTTCCAACAGTCAGGTTGGCAGGACTGCCTTCTTTTCTGGGCTCCTGGGGCAAGCCCCTTCCCTTCCTTTTCCAGCTCTAGAGAACTTCCCAGATGCCTTGCCCCAGCTTTCTCCCATTTCCAAAACATTGCTGTATCCTGTGAACTCCAGCGAGGGACCTTCGCAAGGACTCGAGCCAAAGGACCACCAGGACAAGGATAGCTGTCCAGGCTGGACACAAACCTTTACCCCGGGATATCTCTAAATGTGTTCAGTTGACATTGGAGAAGTGTCTGTCCTGTCTGCTAGCTCCAAAGCAAATCTGTTATTGATCTATCAGGCGACTTTAGATGTTTGTTTAATGTTTAAAATCATTTAAAACCGATCTCTCAGTATTGTATTCTTCGAAATGTATGGGTGTTATCAAGCATAAATAAATAGTCTATTCCAGTTGCTTCCTCATCCATCCTCAGTAGCATTTTGGATATCTACTTGCTCTGCTGATAGGTGCGATTGCCATCCACCGGCATACGGCAATGGTGTGGTGGTGGACTGACTCTGCAGTGCTCAGCCCCTCTGATGTGGGACCTTCCTCTGCCCCTTGACAACTATTCATTTTGTTCACTTTTGCGAAGAGAAGCTGCTAAACACATTGGCACACATATATTTGTCAATTAAATACTGTGGGGGGTGTTGGCAGACTATGTGGAATCTCTGAATTCCAAACGGATGCCCTTCTCTTAACTACACTTATCTATGGTATTGTAGATGCTTTAGATAGAACTGTTTGGAAGGTGGTAGTAAGTTGCAAGGGGCAGATGGGGAAATCAGCACTAAAATGCGATGGTAAGCTTTAAAAAACAAAAGTAAGAGCTAGACTGTTCTGTTCATGTTCCGTCTGTTTGGAGGGTGAGTGTGGCACAAGCCATGCTAGGAAGCACAGCAGAAGGGAGTGCGGGAAGAAGGCGACATTTGTTACCAATTATGCTGTTGGTTGGAAGCCAAGTCCTGAGTTCGAAATTAACAAAAACAGATAAGGAGTCCTCCAGGAAGCTCACTTTCATCTCACGATGAAATTTAATCTAACATTTGGTAGCTTGAGTGTAGCCTTTGACTCATCAGCAAGGAAAAGCAGCTTGGCCTTGTTTGTTTTCCCTGCTTGCGCCTTGTTTGGGGTGTCAATAGTGCAGAGCCTGTGACAGGCAGCTGATCTCTGGGGAAGCGCAGCCAAACGGAAGATCCCAGCCAAGCCAGGAACTTCAGCTCAAACACTCATCTCAGGCACACAATGCCGCCCCTTGTGCGGCTAAAGAACAGGGCCAGGGCTTTGTACCAGGATAGGAATGACAATATGCCCTAAGATTCACTTTCTTAATACAGGGTTTGTGTTTCTGTCCCATGAAAGACAACTGTGTGTCCACTGAAAACAGGGTCATATTCTTTGTGTGGTGTCCTGGAAAAATACACAATCATTCTAAAACTCCAAATATTTTTTTACTATAAGGCTCATTAAAGAATTTGAACTTAATTCTTATATTCTAACACCCTGGTTAGAAATGTCTGTAACGAGTATTCTAATAACCTTGATTGCAGCTTCAGTCCAATCACTGAACTACTAGCCTGGGGTTCTTGACTGCTCTTTTACTGGAGTGTCTCTCTGGACACTCCAGATGACACTTATGAAATGTTTGTTTCCAAGCCTCCTTTGGTGATTTCTCAATGCCACGTTTGCTGTAGAGCTACCAACCTTCCAGCTTTAGTAACTATAAAATCTTCACCACAAGCTACTGCGTCCTGCTTGAGCGCTGTTCCGTTCATGGAATTATCTCAATATATTGCTTCTGCCGTTCCCTCCTAAAAACTAAACAAACAAACAAACAAACAAACAACAACAAATATGGTCCTTCTGATTTTTAAAACTGTAGCTTTATAGCTGGTGACACATGCTTGTAATCCAGGTACTTAGGAGGCAGAGGCAGGGGGATTGATGCAAATTCAAGGCCAGCCTGGGTTACAGAAAGTTCCAGACCAGCCCCACTACACAGTGAGATCCTGACTGAGAAACTTTTAATTTTTCTGTAAGCGCTTCACATCTGCTTTGAACATGTCAGGTGGATGCAACCATCAGTGGACTCCTTAGACAAGGGCAGCAGTTTTCATTTCTAATAGCAGCTGTCTGTTCTCCTACATCCTCCTCCTTAATGTCTAAAGTTTTCACCCTTTTAGTTATTTGGCTGTTTCCTTCACAGCACAAGATCTCTATCCACATCGATGCTTCCTTCCCTTCACCTCTGTAGGTGCTCTCAGTCTCCCACCCAGGCCCTTAGGTGCTCTGTGACCACAGATTTTCTGAATTAGTGATGTAATACATTTGGTTACATCAATTTTCAACCAATATACCACTGGATCATATAATATATTTAGGACTAATTTTCCTTCTTGCAAAAATTTTTTTTTTGTTTTCCCTCCACTTAATAGGTGTTTCATGTTTTCATTTGGTGGTCTATTTTCCACACCATGGAGGAAGCCCCAAACCCTCCACTGGAGCGCTAGTGTTTTCAGAATTCCTGGATCCCAGGGGTTCCCCCTGGGTATCTCCTAAGATCTCACAAGAGGTCTTTGGAGTCCTCTGTCCTTCTTCCACTTGAGGATCTCTCTTCATTGTTGATTTGGGGACTTTCTTGCCCATTATTGAGCTGGGATCTGTTTCCTGCATCCCTTACCTTCTATTTCTTGGCGTATCCTTCATCTCTCTGAAAAATCTTCTCCAGCAGCACTCTAGATATACAATTCCTTACAGTAAGGCATGGGGCGTTTGTGTATTCAAAAAACTATTTCAATCTACATGAATTCCTTGTCTTAGTTAGGATTTCCATCGCTGTGGAGAGACACCATGACCAAGGCAAGACTTATAAGGACATTTAATTGTGGCTGGCTTATGGGCTTAGAGGTTTAGTCCATTATTACATTGGCTGGAAGCTTGGCAGAGTGCAGGCAGGCATGGAGCTGGAGACGGAACTGAGTATTCTACATTTTGATCCCACTGCATCCAGAAGACTGTTTTCCATGCAGGTAGGATGAGGGTCTCAATGCCCACTCTGACAGTGACACATTCCCTTCAACAAGGTCACACCTCCTAATAGTGCCACTCCCTCAGCCAAGCATATTCAAAGACATGATCTATGGGGGCCAAAGCTATTCAAACCACTACACTCCTTTGGACCTGTTTTCATTTATTCATTTCTTCCCTAATGACTGGTCAGTGTTTAGGCAAGTGTCTAATTTTCCTGCATTGACAGGCCTTTCCTTTCCTTCAGGGGTGTGAGGCATGCACTATCATCCCTTGGACTTGAAAACTCTGAAGAAATTCTGACCACAAATAGAATTAATTTTCTTCTTCATAGAAGCTTTTAAATTTTCTCCTGACCTCATTATTTCAAATTTTGTGATGGTATGCCTTGATGTACATGTTTTTTAATTTATTCTGGCTATTTGATATTTTTATTTTCCAACAACCTAGAAATGCACAACATCCTTTAATTTGTGAAAACGATCCTTCATGATTTCTGTTTCTGTTGAGACATAAACCATTTTCTAATTATTTTCTATTTTCCCTATTTTCTTACATTTCCATTTCTAAAAGTAATCTCTCTGTCTCTGTCTCTGTCTCTGTCACTTTCTTCCCCTCTGTTTCTGTCTGTTCTCTCTGTCTCTGTTGTCTGTCTCTTCTTTCTTGCTGTCTCTCTCTGATGGTCTCTATGTCTGTCTGTCTGTCTCTTCTGTCTGTCTCTGCCTGTTTCTGTTTCTGTCTCTATCTCTGTCTCTCTGTTTTAGCTTTTTCTAAGAAGGCTTTCCTGTCCTCAAATTGTTGCTCAGCTGTCTGCCCATGGTTAGTGCTGTGGTCTTTGTGGCAGAGTCATTCAGCCGAGCTGTCATAGGTTTTGTCACGTGTGTGTGTGGGGAGTGTTGTTGGAGACTTCTGATACAAGTCTTTCATGAAGATTCTGAGTTTGGTCCCAGGCAGAGAGCTGCAAGCTCTGTGGCAGCCTGCTGTGAAAACTGGGAGCAGGCTCCACCTGTGGAGGAGGTGCCCTGCAGTCGTGGAGCTGGTGACCTCCTGGTTCCTCTTGGACAAGGAAGGAAAGGTGCCTCTTCCTCTGGCCATGGCCTGTGCCAGTGCTTGGGGCCCAAAAGAGGAGCTGGATTTCAGCTTCACTTGCCCTTTAGCACCGGCTCTGTTCCAGCCCAGTGCAATGGCTGAGCAGGTGCTTTGTGTGTGGGCACAGGGAAAGACTATAGCAGAGTGTCCCCATACCATCTTAGCACAGGAATCCAGCTTGATGGCACCATCTTAGCACAGTACTCTCCCTCTGTGTGTGTACTGTGGGCCCCCACCATCTTAGCACAGTACTCCAGCCTAATGCACCTATTGTAGAACTTTCTCTCTGTGTGTACTGAAAATCAAGTAAGCTCTGCAAAGCAATCAATGTTCCACAAGGTGAGGGGGCATTTGAGACCCAGTGGTGTATGTGCTTCCGAAAGAGACTGCACATCCTCTTGCCAGCTCCCACATCCAGAAAAGCCTGGTGTTCCCAACCCTCAACCGTCAAAAATATTTTTATTATAATCTATGTATGGGTCTCTCTCTGTCTCTGTCTCTGTCTCTGTCTCTCTCTCTCTCTCTCTCTCTGTGTGTGTGTGTGTGTGTGTGTGTGTGTGTGAGCGCGCGCTCTTGTGTGTGTGTTTGTGTATATGCAGCCGTGGAGGTCACAGAACAATTTTTGGGAGGTGGCTCTCACCATCACGTGGGTCCTGGGAAATCCAACTTGGGTTGTCAGGCTTGGTGGCAAGCTAAGCCATCTTGCAAGGCCTAGCCCCATAGCTTTCAGGAGGCTGTGCACTGCACGCAGGTTGCTTCAACTTCCTCTGTAGTTGGCTGAGAACTTTGTTGTCTGATCTAGTAACTTGGCTTCCACTCCTCTTTCAGATTATTAATAGTCCCTCTACAACTCTACATCTGTCATTTATATTCCTACCAATCGTTCACGTTTCTTCTATCAGTTATTAACCTATCTCTGTTTATTTTATCATTTGGAGACCGCTCTACTGAGATATGATTTGTGATAGTTTGAATGAGTAAGACCCCCACAGGCTCATATATATGAATGTTTGGTCCAGAGTTAGGGGAACTACTTGTTGGAAGAGGTTTAACATTACGGATGAGCTTTGAGGTTTCAAAAGCCCACACCAGGCCCAGTTTCTCTCTCTATGCCTTCTGCTTCTGGGCTAGATGTAAGCAAGCTCTCAGCTACTGCTCTAGCACCATGCCTGTCTACCACCACACTCCCTGCTATGATGATCATGGACTTAACCATGAAACTGTAAGCAAACCTCCAATTAAATGCTTTCTGGTGTAAGTTGCCTTGGTCATGGAGCCTCCTCAGATCAATAGGACAGTGATTAGGTGAGACTTACTGAGCTATCCATATTTAATGTATACAGCATGGTATGGTTAGAAATGAGTATATAATTGTGAAAATATCAACCCGGAAAGGTTACATGTACATCACTCCCCAGAGTTTCCCCTACCCTAGTTATCTATGCATATGCGTGTTTAATTTTTGTGATAAACGTACTAAGCATTAGAGCTATCATCTTGTGCTGGAGAGTCACGATAGTGTACTGCTCATGCAGAAGACCTGAGTTCAGTTCCCAGTACCCACTTTGGTGACTCATAGCTGCCTGTAACTCTGTCTCCAGAGAATCTGACACCTCAGGGCTCCAAAGGCATAATACACAGAGACTTACGAAAGTAAAACAAAAAACAAAAAACCAAAAAACTACCATCTTAGAAAGTGTCTAGTGTACAATACAGTGTTGTTGACCCATTAGTGTTGTGTAACTGAACAGTGTGCCCCCTGACCATTGATTCCCCCACCCTGTGCCCCACTCCCACCCCAGCCATGGGAATGCCTACTGTGTCCTCTGTTTCACTATCCTCTGTGTTTGGCTATTTTAGATTACATAGGTGTCTGTTTGGCTTCTTTCATTTTATAACTTGTCCTCTAGGTCTATCTGTGTTCTAGTAAATGGCAAAATTTCCTTCTGTTTTTTCCCCTGTTTTCTCATTTATATGTGTGTAGTATGCATATGTGTGGATACATGTGTGTATATAGTGAACATGAACATATATGTACTTGTGGTAGCCGAACTTTGACAGTGGGTGTTTCCCATGATTCACTGGGGCAGGGTTTCTCCACTGAACGTTGTCAAAGCAGGGACTGAGCTCTGCTGAAGGAAGAAGAAGAAGGACTGTCATGAAGAAGCAGAAAAATTCCAGGAATGTCAGGCCGTCTGTGCTGACCTACTTTGTCCAAGAGCAAAATGAGTTCTTCACATCTTTAAGATGGGAGTATAGCACTTGGAGGCAAAGGCAGGTGGATATCTGAGTTCAAGGCCAGCCTGGTCTAGAGAGTGAGTTCCAGGACAGCCAGAGCTGCACAGAGAAACCCAAAATAAACCCAGTCTCAAAAAACAAAACAAGACAAAACAAAAGATGGGAGAAAATTTGAACTCAGAATGGAACAGCCACTGAAGTTATATTCCTGTGCTCCTGTGGAACTGGGGTTTGGGGGTGCTATCTTCTTCTTTGATCACATTTCAAAGATGTAGTTCCTAGGCCGGGTCATAAAGCTGGCCAAAACCGTAAAAAAATTGTATGTATGCCCCAGAGAGGAGGATGGCAGATTTAAAAGGACATGTTTTCCTGAAGTAAGTGTTCCAAGAAAGGATGAGGCAAGGGGCTGCCAGCAGGAGGAAGACTCAGACCTTCAGTCACGCTAAGGGGAGTGGCAGCCATCTTGGTTTCCCTCTGTTCTGAGAGGAAATGGAGATAACGTCATCAGTAACTCATATCTTAGTCACTAACCCCCAGGCCAGTGCAGGGATCTGGTCCTGTGAGGACAGGAAGCAGCAAGGTGGAAGGATCAATGAGGGGAGCAGAGGAGCCAGTTCTGCTGGCTCGGGGACCTGGGGCTGGCTGGGCTCCTGCCTGCTCAAGCTAGGGGAGGATGTTCTAAGCTTGGGTCAGGTGTCCTCCCTTGCTTCAGAGGAACACTTTCTGGGAGGGTCAGTGCTTATGGCATTTATTTATTTAAAATAAAAATGAGAAATCCTAAACCATACGTTTCACTGGAGAATTTTATGAAGTCTTTAGGTACAACTATCTCATCAGAAAGAATAGTGGGTCTCTTGCCATCCGCAACACCTACTCTCTCTGTCTCTGTCTCTCTCTCTCTCTCATGCGCTCTCTGTGTCTTGTCTGTCTGTCTGTCTGTCTGTCTGTCTGTCTGTCTAGGGGTCTGCATTGTGTGTCGGGGATATGCATGTGTGCAGATGCCAGAGGACAGCCTTTGATGATTGATGTTCCTCAGGAATTAGCCACCTAGTTTTTGAGACAGAGTCTTTCAGTGGGACCTGTGGCTTACTGATTTAGCCAGCTGGTTGGCCAGTGAACCCCAGGGTTCTGTTTGTACAGGCCTGTCTAGTGCTGGGATAGCAACTGCATCCCTTCACAGCCAGCTTTACCAACTGAGCCATCTCTCCAGTGCTCTGGGCCTCAGTTTTGAAGTTAGCTCAGTGGCTCGGCTCTGTCACCTGGGTCGAGGACTCTTCCTCCATCCCCAGGACTTATTTTTCACATAGCAGTTCAAGTGAGTGCTAGACAGTTATTTTATTATTATTTTTTTTAAGAAACAATAACCACAAATGAAAACCCTAAATGTGCAATGTCCCAGACAGATGGGTCCATGCTGCCCAAGCACAATGGGGCCATGTCAAATACAAAATTTGGAGCTCACTGGCCAGGTAGCCTAGCCTAAAGGGCGACACACTGTCTTGAGACTATAAGGCAGAGAATGGTGGAGGAGGACGTCTGACATCCTGCTCTGGTCCTCTACATGGCTGTGGCTAGGCATCCATTCCTGTATATTCCCATGCATGTAGCACACACACACACACACACACACACAGAGTCACAGGCACACACACATATGGATAAATACACACTCTCACACACACAAAGCTTGTGTTTCTACCTTGGCTTTGTTCCTTTACAGTGATGTGACCTTAAAAAAAAGACTGAACCTTTCTGAGCTCTCTTCCCAATGGGATCACATTGCCATTCAGAGGGGTCAAGGAGATTAAATAAGAAAATAGCCTGATCGTCCTGGCAGGGCTCTGCCATGAGGTTGCCAGAGAAAGCACAGGATGCCCAATGGAATTTAAATTTCAGACTAGTAATAAATACTTATTGCAAAACTAAGTGGCCTCCATTTTAGAGATTCACTTTTCTTTTTTAATTACATGTGTGTCTGGTGTCTGTGTGTGGTTTGCCCGTGAGCATGCTGTTGCTCACAGAGAGCAAAGGCATTAGATCCCACTGGAGCTGGAAACTAGGCGGTTGTGAGCCTCTCCTTGTGGTACTTAAAACGGAACTCAGGTCCTTGGTGAGAACAGAAAACACTCCTAACCACGGAGCCAGGCCCTGTGTGCTCTATTCTCTCTGCTAGGGCGGTTCACCTGACCCTGGCATGCTATAGCTATGACGTGGTTCCTCATTTTCACTTCCTCTTGGTCTCATCTAAATATTATCTAAATGTCATTTGAATGATGGGGAGATACAGAGATGGCAAAATATTCCCTAATTCTTATTTCTACAAGTGAAAAAGCCGGGCAGTGTTGGAACATGCCTTTAATCCCAGCACTCAAGGAGGCTGAGTTGGAGGCACAGCTTAGCCTATAGAGATAGTTCCAGGACAGCCAGGGTTACACAGAGAAACCCTGTCTTGGGGCATGCATGCTTGGGAGGGAGCAGATGCAACACAAAAACAAAAACAAAAACAAAATAAAATAACAATAACAAAACCACAAAAACAAAAAGCATTCCTATCTAGACAATTAGAGTTGAGAGTTTGGCGTGTAGCTCAGAGATAGAATGCTACCTTGATGGGCCATTGATGAGTAAGTCACTGTGAGCCCCACTACCCAGCCAAAATACAAAAGGCAAAGCAACTCAGCAACAGGTTGACATTGGTGGACAGTTAGTAGCATGTTGGAAAGTCTTTTTGGTAGAGTTTTATGTGAGAAAAGCAGGCTAGGAAATGCTGTGAGATCAGGACTTCTGCTCTGTTATGAATTTAGCAACTTAGGGGTACTATGTGACTTTTCCTGGGTACAACTTCGGGGTACTATGAAGACATAAACAAGTGTCTACTTCCCAGACATCACATGCATCTATGTGTAGTGTATTCAACAGAGGAGTTTGCTGGGGTTACTTACAGGAGCGAGAGTGACTCAGGCAGCTGTCACCGAAGAGTGCACTTAGCACAGTGAAGCAGACATAGCACAGCGCTGACTTCTGCAAGTTGCCTGTGTTTCCGCAGCTCCCTGGACATTTGCAGGCAGCCACCCTGAAGCTTCTCCTCTCACAGCAACTGCACATTGCTGTATCACACCTGAGGAGGGAGGAGCTCGCCAATCCTGTACGTCTTCTTAGTTTTGAATCTGACGAGCTGTCTGCCTCTCTCCAGGAGAGAGTAATATTTCAATGGGAAAGAATTATATGACATGAGACAACATCACTTTTAAACTCATAGAAATAGACAAAACTCAGACATTCAGTAGAAAACCATACCGTTGATCTTTTCAAATATGCTTGTTCTAGAAACTACCCATCTAGAAAGTGTGTAAGATACGCATGACCAGTGGAACATACACACTGCATAAAACAGACTCAAGTACCCTGAAGTCAAGAAATGAACTAGGGATGGATGCCCCTGTGGCTGTGGACTCTTTCCACTCTCACCAGGCTTGTTTCCTACTACCCCACTCTCCTCTCCATAGACCATAATGATGAGTTTTGTTTGTTATAGAGGTGTGGGGTGTCTTGGTTCTATTTGCTGTGCAGAGACACCATGACTTTGGCAAGTCTTATAAAGGAAAGCGTTTAGCTAGCGTTTGCTTACAGTTTCAAGGTTAAATCCATTGTCATCATTGTGGGGAGAATCCTGCACAATGCAGGCAGATGTGATGCTGGAATAGCTGAGAGTTCTACATCTGGATTCCCAGGGAGCAGAAAGAAAGCTGCTGGGCCTGGCTTGACCTTTTGAAACCTCAAAGCTCACCCTCAGTGTCACACTTCCTCCAACAAGGCCACACCTCTTAATCCTTTCAAATAGCGCCACTCCCTAAACATTCAAAATATGAGACTACTTGGGCCATTCTTACTTAAACCACCTCATGGGGTAAATATACATGCTTCTTGTAGGATAATGGAGTCTCATCCTAATAAACCCACTTTAAGCTGGAAATATATTCAATGCACTTCACCACCCATGCGTCTTTCAATCTGGGGACACAGTATACTGTAGAGAGCAGTGGTTCTCAACCTTCCAAATTTTGTGACCCTTTAATACACTTCCTCATGTTGTGGTGACCATATTATTATTTTTGGTACTATTTTATAACTGTAATTTTTTGCTGTTATGAATCATAATGTTAATATTTTTGGAGCTAGAGGCTTGCCAAATGGGTCTCAACCCAGAGGTAGAAAACCTCTGCTGTAGAGTGTTTGCTGTGGACTCTGGAGGTCACATGACTGGGAAGTGTAGCTTGTTGCCTCTGTCAGCATCTCAAGGTGTATCCCACATAAATCACTAGCCTGGGAGAAGACTCAGGTCCAAGATTGAAGGCACAGCTTCTCCTGAGCCTGCACACCACTGTCCCACCACTGCAGAGTCAAACAGTCAAGGCAGGGGTTGTCTTCTGTGTTCCCTTGCCTGGCCTTTTTAATGGACATATTTGTAAGTTTCTTCACCTTGCTCAGTGGGTTCACTGCTACTATCTCCTTATTAGGATTTCAGGTGAGGACTATAGTGTGGTTCTTTTCTCAAATGCTGGGCCTTTAGGTTAATTCCAGATTTTGGTATCAGGACCCAGAGTGGCTCTCAGACTCCTATCCATGTCCCCTGCAGCATTAGAACAGAGGATTTTGTTTTTGTAGCTGACTGGACTGTGAAAATGAGATCCTGGCCCATCCAGGGTCTGATGAACACCCTCGAGCTGAGGATCAAGATCTGGGGGACTTCTCCTGCCCTATTCTTACTCATGACAAATATGTCTTTTCAAGGACCCAACACCCAGCAGCTATCTTAAATGTCAAACAAACCTGCTGCTACTCTCAATGCATTAAAGATCTTTTAAATGGCAAGAATCAGTATTAGCATTCTTTTTTGTTTCAAATTAATAGCATCTGAATGTGAAGGTCTCTGCCTTTTGACTCACAAAAACACTTGCCAATATTTCAAATTAGACAATGTTGCTTTTAAGAGAGGATTAGAAATTTGCTGTGAGTGGTATAAGACCTTTTAGAGACACTGCTCAGTTCAACCCTATTCACACCATAAGCCAGTAAGTGAATTGCCTTCTTGAGGTCAGGTATCTCCCCAAGGTCACACTTTAATACTGTAGAACAGAACTTCTGGTTTTCAAATTTGAACCTAAAATATTGCTTGGGTTTAAAATCATAGCTTGTGTAGGATATGGAGAATGTCATTTCTACCATTTCCCACTGTCTCTTGCTCTAGTAAAATGGTCACAGGGTACAAACCCCTGCATGGTTCTCCTGGTATCTCAGTTTTACAACAGAGACATGGCAATGTCCTATGACATAGCACTGGTGCAGTAGCCATGCCTTATAACAAGATATGCTATGGCACAGAATGCTGGAAATTATTGTTTTTGAAACTACATTCTTATTTTACTGTAATTGTCTGTTATTGACTATAAAATGGCTGAAGACAGTCTGGAAGCTGGAGGGTTGTGATCCCCAGAGGCCAGTGTGAAATTTACTAATGAATTGTTGTAATACCCAGGGGAATAGTTTATTATGAAGTTAGCCAGCTTTGATTTGAAAGGACCTTACTGTGTGCTGAGAAACCGTGTGTGTGTGTGTGTGTGTGTGTGTGTGTGTGTGTGTGTGTTTATTTGAAATATCTTGGAGAATAACGGTGGGACTTTGCTTATCATCATATACCCAGTTGTTTATATCACACCTGGCTCAGGACAGAGAAACAGTACTTCCATGAACAGTAAAGATAGTTATCCTGGCTAAGTTATGCCTGAATTCTCAAAGTCAGAGGGCTGGTAAGGTGACTCAGCAGGGAAAGACACTTGCCTCGAAGCCTAGTGATCTGAGTTTAATACCCAAAACCATATGGTAGGAGATAGCCAACTCCTATAATTTGTGTTATATATCCATCTACCCACCCACCCACAACCACTGCGGAGGGTTGTTGCAAAGCTTAGAGACTAATCTAACTGGACTGTGTAAATGAGATCCTGAGGGGAGTGGGAGGGATGAAGAAACCACAGACAGAAACAGCTGGGATTAGGTGGGCTGTGTAATCTGATGAAGATACATCACCAACAGCCTGGAAACTGAGCTCATTTATTTTACACACCTGAATGCAAGAGGTAGATTTGTTGTATACAGTCAGGGGTGGATAGCTAATCTTGAGAGGAGGCCTTTTTATGGGAGCAGCCTCAAGCTGTAAACCTGGGAAGAGGAAGCTGTGGATGATACTTTCTGTATACACTATCAACATCCACAAAAGGACCAGGGAAGGCTTTGCCATTCCCCATGGATGTGAGGCAGTAGGGCCCCGGGGGCCATCCTCGTGTCAACAATACACATTCATTTAGAATTTCACCTGCTCCCATAACCCAAACACTAAATGACTACAACAAAAACATTCACGGTTTTATTCAGACTGATGGAGGAGTGGCCCAAAGCATCTATTACACTGGTTTAGTGTTTCTCCCTAATTCCTATCTAAACAGAACCTCAGGAATCAGGGTCTTTGCAAATAATCCAGCAAGGGTAAAGTCAGAAAAGATTAGGGCAGGACTTGATATAGTGACTACTGTCCTTCAGGATTCCATGTGTCTCCCTGACAGAGAGTCAGGGACTAATATAACTTTAAACGTCCCACAGTCTTTACATATTCTTAAAATTTCAATCTCTTTAAAACATCCATCTCTTTTAAAAATCCAAAGTCTTTTTACAATTAAAAGTCTCTTAACTGTGGGCTTCTCTAAAATAGTTTCTTCCTTCAAGAGGGAAAATATCAGGGCACAGTCACAATCAAAAGCAAAAATCAATCTCCAACCATCCAATGTCTGGGATCCAACTCACTTCAGAGGCTTCAAGATGACGGACTCAGAGAGGTGGAAACAAACCAAGCAATGCTGATAGTCATCCGAAACTGAAAAAAGTGAGCAAGAATAGTAGTACCTGCATCTTGACGTTGGATTTCTAATCTCAAGAACCATGAAATGACACTTTTGCTTTATCTTGAGCCATTCATGAGGCTCATGGTACTTTGTCATTGACAGGAGTCCCAGGCTGTGACAGGAGGCAGAAGGGAAAGGGTAAGATTTCCAGAGACTAATGGCATCTCTTCTAATCTCTGCACTGCACAGCAAAAAGAAGAACACCTAGCTGCTTCCCCAAAGTAAAACTGAAGGCTCTGAGGCATCATTATCTAGAGAATACTTTTCTAGTATAGTCATAGACAAACCAGAAAATGCTTTGGTATGACATAGGAGGGACATTCGTTAGGAATCTCAAACTCTCTTTCTCATTCCCCTGTTCCCCCAAAGATAGAGATAATTATGGGGTTAAAAAGATTCACTAAAATTTGAAAAGCTATCGAGCCGTATCTATAAAATGGACTATGAGGCAAGACAGTGGCAATGTCAGATCTTAACAGAATTCACACTGGAAGTTTATGAGGGAGGGTATGACTTCAGAGAGCCCAGACGGTCTCATCCTGCCACTGAACAGAGAACATATTAATTCAGTTTGGCCACCTGGGGCCCATTTAGTGCACTAGAGCAGTAATTTGTGAAATGGGTCCCTCATAGTAAACTAGAATGAGTAAACATTGAGCAATTTAGGATGGTAAACCACGAGTAGCTCAAGGGACATACAAATGTGAAGCTGTAATTAGATCCCTTGTTCATAGTGTACAAATGAAATGTATTACATGGTATATTGTGTCTCTCTGAGTTTATTTCTGGACACAGCTGAGCCCTTGACAGTTCAGATCGAAACTATCCCAGCTATCAATTCATGCTTCCATTAAAATTCCAACTGCTTATGTTACAAAACAATGTCAAAGATGGTTTCTTTTATCTTAGATCTTAGGATATACCCGGATTAGCCTAGAAGCAGAACACAGCAAGTCAGTTATAAATCATGCAGCAGAAAGTAATAGATTTTATTCTAAATTTAGCTGTGAAAATAGTTTAGCAAGCTGACATCAGGGTTTATGATGTTTCTTTTCAGGATTATCCTTTAGCATTTTCAGATGTGATTCTAAGAGGCTGGTGAGATGGTTCAGCAGGAAAAGGTGCTTGCCAACAAGTCTGAAAACCAGAGTTCAACTCCTGGAACCCAGGTTTGTCCACTGACTTACATATGTCCAGGGCACAGATGTACACACACACACACACACACACACACACACACACACAGACACACACACAGACACACACACAGACACACACACAGACACACACACACAGACACACACACACACACACACATACACACACACACACACGGGAGGCAAGTGGGAGGGAGAGAGGGAGAAAGATGTCATCTTTTGTGGTTGCCTAGCCTGCAGGGTGACCTGGGTTCAAGCTCCAATACCACAACAAAGTGATCAGAAGGTGTGGCCAGGCAGAAGCACACGGTGGACAGCATGTCTGGAATGCTTCAAAGGGTAGGGCACTGTGTGATGTGCTGTGGCATGGCTTAGGACATTAGAACCGAAGCATTCCCTGCCCCCAACTATTTTGAAGCTGCCTGGAAAACAGTTTTAGTTTTATTTTCAAATCAAAACTCTTCTCTCATTCACAGCAATTGTAGAGTGTGGGTTGCTGCATAGGGTCTACATGATATCCTATGACTCAACAACTCCCCCCCCCCCACAATGAATGCTTAGATTTCATTGCTTTTTCACCAATTTGCTATTTCAACTGCAGAGCTCTGTTTTATCTGGTATTACAAAGACAGTCTACTCCTTCAGAAATTCTCGTTTTCTTTCTTTCCTTTCACATTCTTGTTTAGTCACTTCCTGAAGGTTCGGGATCACACTGTGGGTCTTTCTTGCCATTCTGCTATCCCTGCCAGTGGGATTCCTGAGAAGTACGCGATAGGTTGTCTTTTATATTACAGATTCCATGTGTGAAATCTGGCATAATTGCATTTTAATACCTGCTTTAAAATATTTTCCTGAAAATTTATTTATATGTACAGGAGTTTTGTCTGTACATGTATCTGTGCACCACATACACACAGTGTTCACAGAAGCTAGGCTAAAGAATGGGATTCCCTGGAACTGGAGTTAGACAGTTGTGAAATACCATGTGGTGCAGGGACTTGAAGCTGGGTCCTCTTGCTCTTAGCTGCTGAGACATTTCTCCAGCTCCAACACTTGTTCTTCTGTGTGGAGAAGATCTACTTTTTTCTTTATTTGGAGATAGTTACTTTTCCCATTGCTGTAACAAACACCTAACAAAAGGTTACTAAATACCCAAATAAAGAAAGACGTATTTGGCTCACAGTTTGAGGGCAGAGAACGTCAGGGCAGGGAGGGCAGCGTGGCAGGAGTTCCAGACAGCTGGGCACACTTTGTCAGTGCTCAGGGCACCTCACCCTCACACACATACCCCGTGTTTCCATGGTGATTCTAAATTCAGTCCAATTGGATCTAATCAAGTGTCTGTCCACCGCCCTAACAGTGTTTGACAACTATTATCATAACTTCTTTTGTTTTGAGACAGGATGTCATCATGTAGACCAGGCTGGCATCAAATTCAGAGATCTGCTGTTCTCTGCCTTCTGAATGGCAGGATAAAGGCATCACCACTGAGACTTATAACTATAAATAAATGTATATGCATGTGTGTATAATATTCCCATAATAAATATTAGTCTTCTGGAACCCAAAGGTAAGGTACAGGATATCTTCATTATTATTATTACTATTATTCTTTGAGTTACTATGTAACTTTGGCTGGCCTGGAGCTTGCTCTGTAAAAGAGGCTAGTTTTGAGCTCATAAAGTTCTTCCTGTTTTAGTCTATCGAGTGTCAGGAAGAACTTAATTTAAAAAAATTATTATCATTATGTATAGGAATGATTTGCCTGGAATATGTCTATGCATTACATTGGAGCACTGTCTTCAGGGTGAGCTATTATATGGGTCTTCTTGAAGAGCAGCCCACGCTCTTAGCTGCTGAGCCCTCTAACTCCGGAAAAAGACTTTTAATTAGTGTCTACATCTGCAATGCCATCATGAGAGTGGCAACTCAATGACCAACGTTTATCAAATTATTTCAAATAGTTAATTGCCCTAAACCAGCTTGGTTCAACCAATAAAAAAATGTTTATAGATCATACAATGTAACAGTAAACACCCATACAACATAGGTAGAGCGTAGGTGGTGAGCAGTTTGTGGACGGAAGTATGGAGAACAGACTAGACTGGGAAACCTTGTCTCATTCACCCTTTCTACCCGGCCCCGAGTGCGGAAAGAAAAATCCAGAAAGAACCAAGAGAAAGCAAGTCTATCTCCTATCCCACTATGACTCCATTTTAATATTTCTTCCTTCGTCCACTGCTTTGTGTCGTTAAGCTTCTTTTAAGCTTAAAACCAACGGGATACAAGGCTCCAAGCAGGTCCTTAGCTATTTCTGTCCTAATAGGGGAGGGAGTAAATGGGTTTAATTTGAGTGCAAACACTGCTAGCTTTCATGGGCCTTGAAAAAAGTGCGGAAAAAGTCAGGAAGACGGGGCCAGCGATCCTGTGAACTGTGTATGTATTTTTGTCTCATACAAAGGCCTTACCTAGAGTTTAGAGTTCCTAAAAACTCTCAATTTCAATTAGCCAGGAAAATAAAACTCATCTGGCAAGCAGGAGAGGATCAAGTTAATGAAAAACGTTCACAGGACACAGAGTTCAACGGCAGAGGGCACAATACCCACCAACAAGGGCCAGAAGCTGGAGGAGAGGGTGGGCAGAATTTGATGATATCTGGGCCTTGTAGTTCGCTGTTGGTCTCTTCTGGGTATCCTCGACACGAAGATGAACTACAACCCCCACTGTGCAACGCGAGCCCCTCTCGCCACCTCTCCTCTATGGCGAGGACAAACCTCCTGGGAAACAGCTCCGCCCCACCCCCGTACGCACGCGTCACGTTTGTTTACCCTGAGGCCCCGCCCCCAGCCTCCCGCTCTCCGCAGAAATGTCGTCATGCTAACGATGCATATTCATGATCAACTCCGCCCCGCCACCGCCCGCCTTCCCGCGCTTCATTAATATTCATGAGGCGAGCTCGGGCCGCAGCTCCCGGGAGCTGAGGCTGTCCAGCAGCGGGCGGGGCCTGGCGCTGGGGAGCCCGCGACCCGCGGGGAGGGTGTGTGTGGGGGGGCGGTGGCGGCGAAACGGGCGGGCGGCGCGCGGGATGGAACACCGAGACACCGACGGAATGCTCCGGATCGCCACATAATCCTCTGGAGCGGCCGCGCCGAACGCCATCGGCGTCTCCGTTCTCTTCGCGCCGCCGCCGCCGCCGTCTCCCACCTTCGCCTCACCTCCTCCTCCTCCGCTGCCTCCGGAGCTGGGGGAGCGACGTGAAGCCCCGCTACGATGGAGCCCGCCGCTGCAGCCCCGGCACAGCGACTCGCGGACCCCACGGGTGAGGACCAAGCCCTGGCGGCGGCGGCGGCCGAGGGCGGCCGGTGTCCGGATCCCGCGCTGAGCGCGGCGGCCCCGAGCGGCGGGAACGGCGGCGCGGCGCGAGAGGAGGCCCCCTGCGAGGCGCCGCCGGGGCCGCTGCCCGGCCGCGCCGGAGGCACCGGGCGCAGGCGGCGGCGGGGAGCTCCCCAGCCCGCGGCCGGTGGGGCCGCTCCGGTGCCCGCGGCCGGCGGCGGCGCCAACTCGCTGCTGCTGAAGAGAGGGCGGCTGAAGAGGAATCTGTCGGCCGCCGCCGCCGCCTCGTCGTCCTCGTCGCCGTCCTCGGCGTCTTCGGCCGCTGGCGGCCTCCCGGCGTCCTGCTCGGCCTCGGCGTCGCTGTGCACCCGGAGCCTGGACAGGAAGACGCTGCTCCTGAAGCACCGGCAGCTGCTTCAGCTGCAGCCGTCGGACAGGGACTGGGTGAGGCACCAGCTCCAGCGGGGCTGTGTGCACGTCTTTGACCGCCACATGGCCTCGTCCTACCTGCGCCCAGTGCTCTGCACGCTGGACACCACGGCCGCCGAGGTGGCGGCCCGGCTTCTGCAGCTGGGCCACAAAGGCGGCGGGGTGGTGAAGGTGCTGGGCTACGGGCCGCCTCCCGCCGCCGCCCCTGCCGCCAGCGATCAGACCCTGGACGGAGAGCACGGAAGGGACGTGGAGCCACCGCCCTCGAGCGGCACTGTTGGTGCTGTCCGGGGCCCTGCGCGCGCGCCTCCCGCCGATCTGCCGCTGCCCGGGGGCGCCTGGACGCGCTGTGCACCCCGCATCAGCCCCGCGCCTTCGGACTCCAGCCCCGGAGAGCTGTTCGCGGGCGGCCCCGGGTCCCCTCCCCGCGCCCCGCGCCCGGCCTCTGACACCGAGAGCTTCAGCCTGAGCCCCAGCGCCGAGAGCGTGTCAGACCGGCTGGACCCCTACAGCAGCGGCGGCGGCGGCTCCTCGTCGTCGTCGGAGGAGTTAGAGGCTGATCCGGCCATGCCCCACCGCCCCGGCCGCCCCGCGCAGCCTCGGCCGCCTTCCCCGAAGACCTCGGCTTTACTGCAGCCGAAAGCCCCGACGGGCGTAGACAGCACTGGCGTGATAGCGGGCGAGGGTCCCGGAGACGATAAGGCGATGGCAGCCGCAGCTCCGGACGTTCCTCTGTCGACTTCGGGGAGGATACGGGAGACCGTGCAAAAGACATCTCCGCCCTCCCTGTATGTACAGCTCCATGGAGAGACTACCCGGCGCCTGGAGGCGGACGAGAAGCCATTGCAGATCCAAAATGACTACCTCTTCCAACTGGGATTTGGGGAGCTGTGGAGGGTGCAGGAGGAAGGCATGGACTCAGAGATTGGCTGTCTCATTCGATTCTATGCAGGTAAGGAAGTTGCCTGCATGTTTATGCATGGCTTCGAACCTTGGCAGGGATCGATAAATGATTCCAGGGGCCTGGTGAGTCTGTCTGACACTCTTTTTCTAGCTTGTTCACATGCCGCCTGTGCAAGTACTAAATTGAGCATTCTTGAAATCTGCAAGGTTTAGAGTGTCCAGGCCTGAGGTTGGAAAGCCAGGTGGACAAGGTGACAAAGTCACCTGGAAATACAGGAAACAGGTAACACCCTAGAGGGGTACCAGTCCCTAACTTTAAAGGTGGTTTCCTCCAGGCCTCTGCTCTGGTTCGTTGGGTTGCAGGCGTTTTGGGATTCCAGGTAACTCCTTGACACTTTAATATAGACAGAGGACAATGACCAACGAAAAAATGCTCCATGATGCCTTCCTCTATTCAACTGTCCACAGTTTACCATTCGTAGACAGTAAAGTGCAGCGTGGGCCTCTTGGGAACTTTGTTCTTGTCAACTGATGCTCTTGTTTGTTCCACTGTCTGCCACGCGTGCGTATTTGCTCGCTGAGTCCTCATTGACACCTGAGAAGTGGGTATGTTCCTTGTTTTGGGTGCTGCTTACCTTCTGCCCTCTTTCATTGCTTTATTTCAGTTTCCAAGTTTGAATCTTAAAAAAAAAATGAATTGGCCTGTTTCTGAGTTATAGCTTTTATTGTCAGATACTTGAAATAGACTAGACTTAATAATGTCGGTGATTACTGCTTCTGATATGACCTGAACTCCTCTCTAGCATTTTTAGTATCTGTTCAAGTGCCTATACGGGTGTGACCAGTCAGTTTCTCCTCTTGGCTGGAACTAATTTGTGGAGTTACAGGGCTATTGGTTATTGTTTTTGAGCTTGGTAAGTTATTGCATTTTCTGGTTGAAAGAGTTTTTAGTGGTCAGAACTTAGCTAGCTAGCTTAAGAGCAATAAAACTTTTGGTGTTACATTTAGGTGTATATACTAACAACCTCGTGACTCCCATAGTGGTTGGTTCTTCCACATTAGTGTTTTTTCATTTTAGTTCAACATGTGCCCTAGTTGCAGTTTGGTTTGAATGAATGAGTCTTTAACACTTACGTTGATAATGCAAGGCCTCATCCCTGGACATAAACATAAACTGTTTTATTGAAGCTTTTTTGAACTTAAGTGGATATTTTGATTAATATTTGCCTTATAAAGAAAACCAAATTGTAATACAATAGCATTTTCCTGGAACTAATATCTTAATGGATGATATGTTCTTTAATGTTTTTTGTTTTTTTGTTTTTTCTTTTGGTATAGAAAAGTGTAGCAGCAACAACTGTATCTTTTTCTTCAATGGCTCATGTGACTGGTGAAATACTTTTTTTTTTTTTTTCAGAGGCATCAAATAGTACCACACTTGGAAAGGGAACTATTTTCAGATGAGAATGACAGTCTTTCTTAATCACATAGAGGGAAATGGGAATAACACAAGGACTATGTGATGGGTAATATTAGAGTATGCTTTAATGGATGGAGGAAGCTTTTCTCTGCTTTGCTCATGACTGGATGCTGATCAGGATAAATATCTGTTGGAAGGTTGGGATGTCACAGTTCTGAGATTTTGGTCGTCTTCAGAAGTGCTGAAATTATTCTGAGTGGGCTTTAAGCAGTTTGTTTTCTTTCATCTAAATTGAAAAATGATCTGATTTATGGCTAAATCTTAAATATGTTGTGATTTTAACCTTTTTGTTTGTTCATGAACAAGTAGTAATTGTTACCTCCTGAATTTACTGCTTTGTTTCTATGAGCACAGCATAAATAGATGCAGGCGTCTGTGTATATGCTCATAAAAGCAACTAATAAAATGAGGATGCCCTACACACATTATCCAGCCTATTCTTGAATCTGAAGCCTGTGTGCTTGTGTTGTAGAAGGAAGGTGTCTGACTGTTGGAAAGATGTGGGGTTGTCTATTTTGGTATATGAGCAAAGTTGGACTTACTTTAAGCCTAATTTAATATAATATACTGAGCATCTCTGTACTGATATTTGTCATAGAACAAAACTTAACATCACTAGATGCTATTTCAGTTTTTGCAAGGATGTGTGTTACTAACAGAAGGGTGCCGCTGAAAGGTGGTCTCACATAGCTTGAACGTTGTGAGGACATATGGCAAAGGCTTACCCAAGGCTGACAAGATTCCTAGAAATTGCTTTTGTCCTCCAGTGGAATATAGGACAGCCAAAAGGAAGCTGTTGTGTTTTGATAGTGCTTTTGTTAGCGAGAGGATAATTCATGTATGTTTTAAATGATTTCCTTTAAGAAGACACTGGAAAATTTTGTATTGATTTGCTCTGATAATTTAAATGTAGTGTATTCTTGAATTTATTGTTGCATGTCTTTTCTAGTGGAGTTAAGTGGAGTTTAAGATAGCTAGGAAGTTTGAGACTGCTTGAAAATATTTCCCTATATTTAAATTGAGAACATTATCATTATCTGTATTTTTACCTTCTCAGCTACCTGGTTTCTTATTTTCACAAAGTCCTTGTCCAGAAGAGAACTTCCATTCTCTTTTGAAGGTCACTGTTCAAAACCATTACAGTGCTTATAATCTTTCTCAGGTGGTTGAAGGGCCTTGAAAGCTATTTGCAGTTACTTTGAATGGTTTGGGGTAATGTAAAATGAAAGTCTTTAAATGAAGTCAGTGTGGATGAGAAGTACTACCTAATTACAGTTTCTGAAAACTTAGTTTGAAAATTAATACTGTACTTACGACAAAAGCATTCTTTGAGTTTCAAAATATTAGGAAATTGAGTTGGCTTTATCTAATGTTTCCTCAAGTTTGCTAATTATGCTAATGTTTAATTTCCTTTTAAAAATCTTGCACCTTAAGTTTTACCTGGAAGAATAATTTTAAGTTAAAAGAATTTTAGGAATTCAGTTACCTGATCTAAGTTATGAATACCTAGCATGAATGAGCTGTTTTGTTCAGGACTCCCTGGGGCATTTGTGTCATAGGGCAGTAGTATAAAGTCTTACATAAATTTTTTTCCTTACCTATTACTTTAGCTACAGTTGCCTGCTTAGTTCAAATCATAGCAACAAGAAAGAGTGTTACCAGACAGGAGAACACACCTCGCACCTAGTGTATTTTGGAAGGTGTGTTTATGTGGGCTTCTGTGGTAGTCAGCCAGCTTTCCTTCCCTCATTTCTACCCTCTTTCTCTTCTGGAAATGCTCAGTCCTTACATGATCTCGTACAAAAATGGGTGGTTATCTTCAACATCATACTTATTGATAAGCAGGTTCTTATTACTGTAATTACAGTAGTACCGAGTAGAGTAGTATAGTTTGAATATGTTACTCCAGTGTGAGCTTCAACAGTGCTTTGAAAGTACAAAGGATTTTACTTGATTTTGTTGTTTTTTTTGTGCCTAACACTTTGTTATGTTCATATATTTGTTCTTTTTTCACATGAAGCATGTGAATCTTTTGACTATGGCTTGCTAACTCCCATACATTGGGCTTTGATTGTCTTCTAGAATATGAAAGGGCTTCACTTAAATGATCTCATTTGTCTCTTCAGACTCCATTAGGGAGGAGGCCCTGGTGTCAGTCTTCTTTTCAGACTGCCCATCTGATGCTTGCTGTGGGTTTCAGCCCCTGGCGGAGCTGAGGTTAGGGAGCAGAACTTCTCTGTTTTGTAATTCAACTCACTTTCTATGAATTGGTGCTGAATTTAATTTACACTTGAATTTCCCCTAAAAGCTTTCAGAAAACATGCTATGTTTATAATGAGGTGCTATTACCAGTTTGTCCTATGTGGGGTTCCTTGTAAAGTGCAGATGACTCTATTTTTATCACATGGCCTTTAAAAATGTAAAGAACTGAGATTGACAACTGAGCACAGAACAGAAAGTATTGAAATATCCTAAGTATTGTGGTTATAAATTGTGATACTTACCTTTAAGGTTGAGAAGGCTATGGAGTTATTAGTTTTTTACCCAAGTATTCTTGTTTGTTAAATCTTTATTGGGAAATTACTGAACAGATAACTTGAGAGTGGGGGTTTATGTGATCTTTCCTTTAAAGCAATGAAAATACCCATCACTAAAGAGTATATGTATTTGAAATTAGAATTACCAATACTCCAACAACAAATAGTATTTTGACATTTTCTTGTACCATTTTGTAATTCTTAGGTGTGTGAGAGTTAGGGAGCAAGCATTCTTTGAATTTTACTATAGTGTTTTGAAAATGGTGGTGGTTTTGTATTCATAAGAATGATTGTAGCGGGGGAGACAGGTATAAATCAGTCTGTGCGAGGTCTAAGGTTATAAGTTTTAGCTTTTTCCTGAGGTAAGATTTAATCAGGAGTGCAGACCTAGTATTTGTGAGGCTCACACGTCAGTCCACAAAACCAAATGGACTGTCAAATCAGCTGCCTTAAACCGTTGCGTAAGATGTGTTTGTTCTTATAAAATTGAATTTAGCTTTTGTTTAATTAGGAAGGTAACATTCGCTGACATCATATAGGGTCTGTGCCTTGTATGAATCTTGGTATTTTTGCTTTTTTCTTGAGTTGGTTTGTGTAATTTCGTTAAGCAGCTGGTGGAGTGTGTCCTGATTCTTTTGACTTCCATCCTGTGTGGGTCCCCAAGGATGTGTTAAACACACACATGCACACAGAGGTATTTCTCCCATGGCCAGAGATTTCTGATGTGCCACATACTATTAATGTCTTCTGTTTCACGTGACTCAGCTCTGTGAACTTTGAGAGAACAATTTTCCCTCAAAGTTTCCCTAGAGTAAACAGCTCCTCTCTTTCAAAGGCATCTCATACCTCACCATTGAGATCAATTTAATGAGACACCTGTCAAATGAGGCGGCGTACATTTAATGATTTTGTTAGGTGTCACATTTTATGCAGTCCAGTCTGTCTGGACAGGAGTAGACTTAATTATAAACTCTGAAAGTCCACTGTATGGGAAAACTACTTCTTTAAAAATACCTGGCATTTGTGAAAATTGAGAAAGAGGCCTTATCAAAGTGTCTCCTAACATTCTGGGAAGAGAAGGCCCCTGGATCCAGCCCACGTTCTGAGACCCACTGGCACTGAGGGCTTGGACCCAGCCTAGTGTCCTGGACCTCTAAGGCAGGCTCTTTCTATTTACCTTTGGCTTTCTAAAGATAGCATAATAACCAAACCAAACCAAACCAAACCAAACCAAACCAAACCAAACCAAACCAAACCCCTGCCTCATGCAGTTCTAGGTATTTTAATCTAAGACTGTTTGACTGTTTTGTTTTATGTGAAGCCTCAATTAAGGATTTAGAAAACTCTAGGAAGCTGACAACTCCAGGATATGGAAAGAATGGATTTTAATGGTACTTTGATTAAAGAACACTAGGATATTTGGCTAGCCGTGACAGAGCTCTTTCAAGTTCTGTGGTATAGTAACTTTTATCATGCATGATAGTGGTCACCAGTTGATGAAGCACAGCTTAAATATGTTGGGTGTAGTGGTCTTCTTGTTATCACAACTCATTTGGAACCCTTTTTAGTATGTTATGTGGAGACAAAGCATAACTGTCCCACATATTTGTATTGAAATATTTTCTCATATTTTCAGATTCGATACTGTTTTTATTCATTCTGAACACATTTAATGATACAGTCTTATTGAATGAGTTATATATCTAGTGGCTTCTGCAGTTGTAGTGATGTGTTAAAAGTGGGCAAAGTGCTTTATTTGTATATAGTATATATTTTGCATTTGAAAACAAATATTTTGGCAAAAAAGAAAGAAATTTCCAGTATTTTTGGTGTAAACTTCATTTTTTAAATGAAGCCTGACTAAAAAAAAAATTAGTCTCATTTCCAGTTATAAAAATATATTCAATTGAAGATTGAATATAATGTGAAATAATTTAGTTGTGAGGCATTTTAATAATCAGTGAAAATTCTATTTAGAAATTTAAAGTATAAATGGATTTGAATGGCAGTTTTGTTTATTTGTTTCCCTTTAGTTTTTCTCCTTTTTCCCAAGCAGGAAGAGGTTTATCAGTGTGTTTTGTACTGCATATGTGTGGTAAGCAATGCTTGGATAATAGATCTTTTCATATTCCTGCCTCGGATAATGATGTGTTGGGACACTTGGACTTTCTCGTCAAGTACCAGGCTTCGTTTTAGATGTAGCCGGAGTAAGCATGAGCCATGCTGCTTTTCATTACCTGTTTATTGGTTTAATATTAATTAACTTCTGAAACATTGGTCCAGATTTTGACATTTTATAAACAGATTGAATTTTTGAGCCTTACTATGAGAACTGTATCACTTGGGAGAGCTTTCTTTTTTCTTATCCATGCATATTGAGGGTGAGGCTAGTTGCAGCCTTGTTATTGAAGCTACCTCGTGTGGTTCTTGCATTTGGCTGATGCTCTGTGTATGTTTTGGGGACAGGGAGTAAGTAAACTAAATGTTTATCAAAGTACAAAAATTTGGGAGTAAAAGCCCCCTCTTATTTCATAGTTTGGGAAGGAGATGGTAGTGTGTTTTTGAGAAACCAGTTTGTTCTGCGAGTTGGTAAACTTGATATGATTTGTTGATTTTTTTTTTCCTCCTGGTGCTGAGGAGAGGGGTACATATTAGACAGGAGTCCTACACGCTGAGCCTCATCTTTAGCCCTTTGTCTTTGTGAGACAGGTCTTGCTTTCTATATAGCTTACTATGGCTTTGACCATGAAACCTTTCTGTTCTTCTGCTGCTTTGGGCCACAGGTGTGAGGTAGCGGAATACTTGGATATTCATTTTAACCTACACTGGGCTGTGATTTCCTCATCTGTAAAACGATGAGCTTAGAAACAGGGCAAATCCAAGATCTCTTCCGACTCTTATCATTCTGAAACTCTTATCAGGAAGCCTAATTGATGCAGATTTTGAAAGTTGTTGTAGACTGATTTTAGATGGATTTGAAAGTTGGAGTTGTTTTGAGTTCTGTGTTGTTGGTTCAAAACTGTCAAATCACCTAGAACTTATATCTAATATATTAGATGTCAAAGCAAACTTTACATCTGATATATTGCAGTCAAAGCAGACTTCTGTTTGGATAAAGAAGATAAATAATGTTTTATTTAATCTCTTCACCATTGATATTTCCCAAAGTAGAATCTGGATGCTAGAGGTGAGTTGAAGTTAAACTCTTTTCTTAATTGATTCGTAAAGTTCCCTTCACAATCTGGTTTATGTAGCTTACTGTAATAACATATAGAGGAATCTCATTGCTCAAAACTGCTGGTTGAATATTTTTTAAAGTTTGTTTTATGTGTATGTATGTGTGTTTATGGACCTGTGTGTGTGTGTGTGTGTGTGTGTGTGTGTGTGTGTGTGGGTAGGTAGGTAGGTAGATAGGTAGGTAGATAAGCCAGAAGAAGCCCCCACATATGCTGGAACTAGAGTCACAGGCAGTTGTGAGCTGTGCACAGTGTGGGTACTGGGGAACTGAGTCTGGGTCTTCTGAAAGAGTAACAAGTGCTCATAGCCTTTAAGCCATTCTCCAGCTCTGGTTGTTTAGTTGTAGCTCATGGTAGACTGAAAATTCCCATTACTCTTCTCAGATTATAGAATTCAGAAAACTGAGATAATTTAGCACAACTGTATTTTACTAGATGAGGAAAGTAAACTCCAATCTGTTCAGTCAGAATTAAGAGGACACCCAGATTTTGATAAGTCCTCTAGTGTCATTTTCTCCACACTGTGAGCTTGTAAGATGAACTATTTTTAGGTGTTCTTTATGTTTTAATTATTCAATACGAAGGCTGATAACTGTTCTTTACACATTTCCTGGTTTCTTTATTACTGTTTCTTTCTAATCAGTGCCGTTGAGAGGTGGCTATCGCTGTGGCGGACTGTAAGGGGAGAGCCTGTAACTGAGGAGCCGACCGCCATGTGCTCAGTGCACAGAGGGAAATAGATTTCATTCCTGATGCTACCTGCTCCTCGGGAGATTTAGCATAGACCTCAGACCAGTTGCCAGGGAAGAGGCTGAGCTTTAGAATATCAGTTTGGGCTTGCTCCAACTTTGAAGTTGAAGTAGCTAGAAGTTTGGAAATGTTGGAAAAAGAAATCATTGAATTAAAAAAAAAACTAATCAGAAAATATTAGAGTAGATTTGAAGTACTTCTTTCCAAGAATATCTGTACTACAATATCCCATATTAATTGTTCTTATAAATTTATTATTATATTGGAACATATAAATTGTTCCATGTAGGGGCTGGTGAGATGGCTCAGTGGGTAAGAGCACCCGACTGCTCTTCCGAAGGTCCAGAGTTCAAATCCCAGCAACCACATGGTGGCTCACAACCATCCGTAATGAGATCTGACTCCCTCTTCTGGAGTGTCTGAAGACAGCTACAGTGTACTTACATATAATCAATAAATAAATCTTTTAAAAAAAAAAATTGTTCCATGTAAAAAACCTAAAAGTTCAATATAATTTAACCTAAAGTTAATTATGCAGTTTATTATTCTAGTATCTGTGTTAAGTTCTACTGAAGTCCCCGTTCATGGAGTCTGCCTTTGTAGTGTGCATAGTTGGAAAACTTTGTTCACTGATATTTGTACTTCTGTTATGTATTGATTTTAAAGTCTGTATCATGAAAATTACTTTGAGAGGTATTTATCAATCATCCATCCATCCATCAATCCTTCAATCCATCCGTTCATCTAACCACCCACCTATCACATGTGATAGCAAAAATGTAATTTGTGAGCTCTGGAAACAAATTTCCAGGTATTTTTAAGAGGGTATGAGAAAGATTTCCTGTTAATGGGGCTCAAGTTTTGTGAATTGATTCCCTGGAGAATTCCTGTTCATTTTTAGTATGAGAAGAGAAACCTTCAAAGTGCAGGAGTACAAAGGTGCGAAAGGGCAGAGTTACATTGCATCTGGAAGATTCAGTGATGTATCCCAGATGCTGAAGCAAGGGAGGAATTTCTTGATGGTTTCTTAGAAAAATGGGATGGCCTGGTTGCTGGTGACTTTCGGGTTTAAATAACAAGGAACTTTTATGCATAAATCCTGCTCTAGTAACCAGACTTAATTCTGTCTTGAACTCAGGCATGCACGTCCACACACATATTCCCACTGCATTTTTAGGTCGTCGACAACAGGAGTTGGTGATTGTATTTGTGGGTGAAGTATATGCACAGCATATTCTCGAGGAAGAAAAAAACCTTAACAAACTACTCTTCATGTTTTCTTGAGCCTTTCTCCACATTGGTAGCTTAATGTGAATGCCTGTTTACGTCACTAATCTGTCTTGGGTGGGACGCTTTTCTCTTGATTTACAAATCTCTTTGGGAGGTTCATTTAGGGAAAAGTTTTGTTTCCCAAATCTGTAATATTTTTGTTATCCATTCACTTCTTCCCAGTTTTTCCCTCCGAGTTCTCAGGCCTTACCATGCTTAGGAATGCCTTCATCTTCCCAAGACTGAAAAACAGCCCTTGCTGTCATTTCGGTTATCTATCTGTTGTTTGATTAGGATAGGGAGTAGGGAAGTAGGGAATTGAAGCTGTCCCCGAATTTTAAAATTGAGTAATTTTTTTCTTTACTTATTGAAAATGCTTCTCTTTTCCTCAGAGATTTTTGCTTTTTACTTGATAGGAAATTCAGATTTATGCTATGGAGTGTTTTTGGCCCAGTGACATTTGAATTTGTTGAGGCAAAAATAAGAGAGAAAAGGCTACTCAGTTAGTGTACTACTGCTTTTCTTTTTTATGCTTTAATTTCATATATTGCCATTACTTTAAAAAACACTTATTTTCTGTGTACATGTGTGTATTTGTACTACCCGTGTTCAGTACCAGCCAAGGTCAGAAGAGGGTGTTGGAACTCTTGGAAGTGGAGTTACAGGTGGTTGTGAGCCCACTAGACTTAGGTGCTGAAACTGAACCCCAGTCCTTTGGAAGAGCAGTGAGGTTGTTTTGTTTTGTTTTGTTTGACAGGGGTTCTCGGTATATACCTGACTGTTCTGGACATCTTGGCTAGCCTTAAATTTACAGAGAGTGGCCTGCCTTTGTCACCCAAGTGACACCACCATGCTGGGCCTACAGTGAGTGTTCTTAGCACTGAGCCATCTCTCTAGCTCGGGATGGAACTCAGGTTGTCAGGTGTGGTGACAAATATCTTTACTCACTGAGCCAACTTGCTGTACCATGGTCATATCCATCCCTCCTTCCCTTCACTTTAGAAACATGATTCTATGTTTCAAATTTGAAATCTTGGAATACTTTCCTTTTCATTAGGAATGAATCTCAGTTTCTTATTTACATTTAAATAGAAAATCCCTCTATTTCTCTTTGTGGAGAAATCTGAATTACCCCGATGGCTATTGTGAAATACAGTAGGTTTATCTTTGGGATTTAGAAAAAGTAAGGCTATGATGCCTTTTAGAGTCAGGAGGCCTGGCTGCCATTGGGGCTCTGAGGTTTTCTCTGGTTGACCTGGGAAGTAGGTACATGGAGTGGTCATGAACCAATCGCAATTACTATTACTGTGTTTTGGTACTTGGGATTGAATCCAGTGGCTCATGTGTGCTGAGCAATGTCTCTAGCCCTGATGAAAAACTCAAGGTCAGTCAGAGACATTGTTTGAAAGGAGTTAGGTGTGTTCTTGAGGATGACAATCAGGGTTGCCCTCAGCTTCCATATGTGCTTGTACCTGTACACACAAACACAAACACGCACGCGCGCACACACACATATTATAAAAAGAGTAATTTGAAAGAACTCTGATTTGATATAGGGGAGCATTGTGTTACTGGGACCAGTGTTCCTGTGGAAACTGCTGTACATGAACTCTCAGAAATGATGAAATGGTATTTAGTGGGGGTGGAGGAAGGTTGAAGCAATGATATTAAATGTAGAAGATTCAAATAGAGTATCATCTTTGTTAAGCAGCTTTAAAAATCTGGTGACCAATTCCTAATTATTAAGTGTCTACAAGCTATAAGTTGAACTGCTATCACACTTTGGCTTTATAAGATTTTACTTGGTAGAGAACTGGGTTTCTTTTCTGCAGGGTTATTTTAGCCAAGTTCTTCCAGTGTAGCTCAAGGTGACCTTGAACTTGCAGCAGTACTCCAGACTTAGCTTGCTAAGTGCTGGGATTCCAAGTATATAGACCACTGTACTTGGTCATGGGCTTTTAAGTTGTGTTGCTGAGGTTCCAAATCTCCATTTCTGGAAGTAGACTTTAGATTTGAATACATTCATGCTTAGAAGGTGGGTATACAGTCCCATTGCTCTGCAACATTAAATGAACTAAGATTTTAGTTGACAGACTGATTTGTTAACTGCAAGTGTTGTAGTTTGCTGTCTTTTGCTGTGATAAGGACCTTGACCAAAGCAACTTGGGTGTTCCACTTCACAGCTTATAGTTTTTTCTAAGAGCAATCAGGGGTAGAACCTGAGGCAGGAATATGGAGGGTGGAACCAGAGAAGGGGACAAGGAGGAATGCTATTTTACTGGCACATGGCGGCATAGCTCACAGTGCCCTGCACACCCTCCTGTATCAATCAATAAGCAAGAAAATTCCCCACCAGCATGCCGGAGGCATTTCCTCTACGTTGGCCTCCTCTTTCCAGATGTCTCCAGCTTTTGTCAAATTAAGAAAAAAACCTAACAAGCACAGCAAATAACATTTATTTTTTACCCCCACATTAACAAAGCAGAGGTCACTTCTTTTAATTTGCAAAATTAAGTGCAAAAGATTTAAACTGCCTCATCATTGTTGTATCCTGCTGTATAACGCCTAAAAATGTATAGTAGTTTATTACTTAGCAAAGAGATTACAGTTTGAGGCCATGTTTCAAGTTCTTTATAAATATTAACTAATTTAATCCTCATCATAACCCCAGGAGCAGATAGTGCTATGTGTATTGCAGATACACAAACTGAATTACCAGTTTGCAGGCTGACTGGATTTGTTTAGCAAGCAAGGCAGAGGTAAAATTTAGGTCCACATGTATCTGGTGCCGGGGTTAACTAGTTCTCTAGTTAGTGTTCTCTTTGACCTGCTGTAGAAAACAGTATGGCCCTGTGGTCAGGTGTGCTACATCTGTATTGAGAAGCACAGACTTGGAGCTCTAGGTTCTGGGCTTGAGGCCTGCCTGTGCCACCAGCTCTGCTTCCTTTACTTCCTGCTGCTTAAGCTGGCTGAGGATCTTTTGGGACCTGAAGGAAACTGCCTAGGAACACAGTATTACAAAGCAGGTACTAATTAGCCACGTATTGCTAGGGTTTTCTTTTTGGTGGGAAGAGCATTGACTGAGAAACTGGAGACCTGTGTTTAACCATGAGCCTCTCCACTTGATGTGATGCCTGTAATAAGTCCTTTAACCCCCTCAGCCTCATTTGTCAGAGAGGGAGAAAAGGCGATTAAAAAAAAATCCATCTGAAAGAACTTTGTGAGGTTGAGATTTGAGGATATATGTGGAAGTGCTTTGTAAACTGTGAGATGTTATGTAAACATAATGTGGTTCTATTATTTTTAGCAATAGTAAATTGCCACAGATGTTAATGAGTGTTAATTAGGGCTCATTAAGGAAGGGGGGGCGGGATACTGTTTTTGGCCCTGATGCTCAGTTATAGAAGACCACATTCAATTGGTAGTTACTACTGAATATCTCCAACATAGAAGGTGTTTAATATGATTTACCTAAGATGCCTTGAAAGACTTGAGGGCACTTTGGGGAGACATGGTAACATTTACAACAGAAAAGTGATACTTTTAAAGCAAGCCGGGGTTCTCACTAGTTACTCTAATAGCAGAAAAAGAGGGAGGGTCCTAGCTACACAGAGTGCACTCTGGGAAAGCTTGAGCCCTTGAAGGGCCACGAGGAATAATTGCTGCCTTACTTCTGGGATCTGGCTTGTTTATAGAAACCATAAGGCTTTAGTTCAAGGTCCATTTATATTGCTAGGGTTAGTCATTCCAATTTCATCTTTAAAATTTGCCAAGTACTCCCCTAGGCACCCAGGCATTTTTATTTGTTTGAATTATTTGGGGCTTGCTTTTGTATCATAGCTTGTTAGTGTCTAGGTTCTGGGGAAAGCATCTATTAACATCTTTTGCTTAGATGTGAATGTGTGCCTGAAGCTTTGCAGTGGCCCATGTTATGCTGAAAGACATTATCATCATCATCATCTTCTTCATCATCATCATCATCATCTTCTTCTTCTTCTTCTTTATCATCTTCATCTCCTCCTCCTCCTCCTCCTTCATCTTCTTTTTAAGGCCTGTCACATTTTATTTTTATATGGATTTATGAGTTTTATGGGAGATGCTATGTTTCTGTTTTGAAAGAAGGCACTTAAATTTCATGTATTGACCACATTAATGTAAAATTTGAATGATAACAAACTGATCATGACTTTGTGCTTTAAAAAGAAGTCTTAGACTTTGTGTTAAACTTCATGGACAATTTTTTATCCTTTAAACTATGTGTTGATTAGGAGAAAGTACAATTCTTAGGTGTTCACATAAACATAGCCAATATACTGTCTTTTCCCCTCTTGTCTATAACACTGCCCACAGGTAAGCCATTTAAACTTTTGTGTTACATTTGTTAATTTGTATATGTGTGTATATATAGGTGCATGTATTAGTATATATTTATGTGTGTATATGTACACATGTATATGTATATATGCATATGTGTAATATATGTGTGTATGGATATGTATATATGCACGTATATATGTGTATATGTGTATATATGGATATGCATGTATATGTATGTATGTATATCTGTATGTGTGTGTGTATTGCTCATCAGGTAGAGGACAACTTGCTTTCATTGGTAAGGTGAAGTTTTTACTAATGAGGTCTTATGAATTATCATCTCTGTGAAATGCTGCCTTATATATTAATGTGAATGACAACCCTAGAAGAGCTATGTTTTGCTCTTCCACATTAGCTGTAAGATTCTGACATATATCATAAAATATTTCTGATCTTGTCTGACAAAAATAAGTCATGCTTCTAAGTCAAATGAAAATACTTATAATTCAGACTGATCAGAATTCAAGCTAATTATCTGCCAATATACATTTTCCACCACCATTAGCACCTATTTGCCCTCTGGAAATGTTTACAGAGACTTTAGCTGACTCATTACCACAGTTTCCATACCTGACAGGCTGACTTCATGGGATGTTTTAACTGAAGTGTTATCAGCAGTGTGATCATAAGAAGGATAGCTACTGGCACATGTGATTATACAGCAGAACCTCAATGAGCCCTTGTTCTCTAATACAGGAGGACAAATGCTTTGTAAGTGTCTATCTTGGAACTACTTAAGAGGACAAGGCTGTTCTAAAGACACTAAGCAAGAGGCTGTTTCAGAGTGCAGGGCTTGTCCTCTATGGTCAGGATGCTTGTGTTCTAGCCTGAGTCAGCTTGTAGCTTATAGACCACTGGAGCTGTCACTGCACCTCTGCCCTTAGTACACACAAAACAGAGTGGTTTGCAGGTCTGCTTTAAGGAACTGACAGATTAGCCTACCTGGCGTCTACCTCCAGATAGTACTGGTGGATAAAGGCATAAATCATGTTTATTTATCTTTAAGGTACTTTGATATGGACATTTATATTTAATCTATGCACAGTATATTCTTTATCTTAATAGAACTCTTTTTGAACAAACCAGCATTGTTTGTAGACAGCTATCAAGGCGACACTGTGCGAATAGTGTAATGTTTACTCAAGTATAGTTTTCCAGGCTTTACTGGCAAAAAGGGAGGCAGCCTTGGGGGTGTCCCAGAGTTTAGAATCTTAATAATCTCTATCCTCCTGCCTCCGCCTCCTTAGTCTGTACCACCCACTCACCACCCACCAGTCCAGTTTCTTATTTCTCACAGAAGCCTAATATTAGGAAATTCTTGACAGATGGTCAACTAGCATCCTCCTGCAAGCTATGAAGGTAAGCACTTTGTTCCAGGACAGCATTTCTAGAGTTTTGCTATGAAATACGTTGTTTGGACCAGCAGCTCCTCGGAACTTGTTAGGGATGCAGACTCTCAGGACCTCCCTCCAGATTTTCCTGTTACCACTTTAACAGGATACCCAGGTGTTTTCGTGGACACTGTAGACTCTGAGAAGTACTAGTGCTGAGTAAATTGGGTGTGGAGAGATTTGGAGTTGGGGTGGAATGATTGTGTGAGATTCAGATGTGACTTAGGGAGACAGTGGGTTCCTGAATAGGGCAGAGAGAAGGAGGGAAAACAGAGACTTATATGACTTCATCCTGAGATCCACTTGCTAATTGACTGTCTTACTGGTAGAAATCACAAAATTTGTAAATTTGTGGTTTGGGTAATGGGAGGATTGTGGGTCAATTTATGAAAGTAGTAGGTATGAGGTGTCACACATTTAGTAAGATGTATGGACTGGGCATGTAGTTAGAGGCTGGCGGCATAATGAGTGACGGTTTGCCTCCTGCTCTGTTTCACAGATGGCACATTGCCTTTGCTGAGACATGAGTGAGCTGGTTGCTGTCCTCCCCTTAGCTGGCAGCCTTCCTTGGTTTACACCAGCTTCTAAGAATTGGTCCAACTTTGTTGTTTACTATTGGTTAGTGTAAGCGTTGACTCAGGAAGATGGTAGAAATGTTGCCTAGTTGTCTTACAAGAGTCCATTTTAAAAATACAAAATAAATGTGAGTACTGGCTATGGCTATGGGACACAAGTGAAGAGATCTAAGAAGAATATTTTATTTATGGAATTCTTAGGTTGTATTATTTTAAATGGCAATGCTTTCCTTTATAGTGGGGTGGGGACTTATATAAACAATTACCACCCTGCTTCCTGAAAGTAGAATGATTCTACTTTGTGGACTGGATATGAAAGGTATAGAAGTGTTGACCATTGTTCTCCAAGCAGAGTAGATGCAGTTCTCATCAGAACAGCTCTAACTACTTGCAAGAGACCCTGGAGTCCATTGACTGGTGACCTTTCTTCATAGAAGGAGGGGTGGGGAGAGTTCTTGGTTCCCCTTCACCTCCTGAGTCACTCCTGCTGGCACGGCCCAGCTTAGCCACCATTGTCCATGGCTTCCTGAGGTGCTGTGGAAGGTTAACTGAAGGAAGATTCCGTCGGTGCAGTTAGGAGAAAGTCCTCATCCATACTTGGATGAGTGGTGTCCGTGCTAAGCCATCATGCAAGCAGGCAGAGTTTTAATACGTTAAATTGAAGGGTGACATGACTAGATTTGTATTATAGGATACTAGTGGACAGTCGGCTGGAGGGAGAGTTGGAGGAAGTTCCTGGACGCTGGGGGTCTTCTTCAGGTGGAACATTTAGTAAACTCTTACAGAATTTATTTATGTTAATGTTGCCTGTTCCCAGCAAGCAATGTGATTTGTTGTCTTTGCCTCAGGTCAGCCTAGTCGGAAAGAAGAAAAGAACTAACAGTATGGACTCTGCCACTTTCAAGGTTTACAAGCATGGTGGTTGTGCCAAATAGAAAAATAACCAGCTCTGTTTTGGTAGGTGGCAGAGGTTTTGAAGATCTGGAAGAGTAACCCAGGAAGTAGGAGTGTGTGGGAAAAGGCCTGGGTGGAGTGGTGTAGCTACCTAGTTGTTCCATGAGGAAGGGCGTATCCAACCTTTTGGTATTTTTCACTTGACTTTGTTTCATACAAAGTCCATGCTCAGGAATGATACAATTGAATTACAAAACAAAACAAGACAAAACAACACCAAAACTCTTCATGTTTCAAGTGAATTTATGATATGTTGGGCTACATTCATAGCTATTGTAGCGTCTGGGCTGTTGATTGAATATATTTGGATGATGTTGTATAGATAAAAAAAAAATCCACCAGCATAGAGGAATTGTTTAGACTATAGAATTATGGATTTTAGTATTTAATTATGTGTGTAATATGTCTGTAGGGGACGGGTAATCAGACTTTTTAAACATGAATTTCTGATAGAATTTGAATATGTTTCCCCTTATGGGAAGTAGAGATATACTGTCAAACAAGACTGACAGGGTTTTAGATGCCAGTTTCACTTGGTTTCTAGTCTGAGTGAGTATAATCCCACTAATCAACTCTTAAGAATTCTTTAAATGAGGGGGAGAGATGAGTTAGAATTTGAATATGTCCAGTGTGGTATACTAAAGGACATCAGGCATGTCAAAGCTCAGGCATCATTTATATTAAAGCATTAGAGTTTTTGGTGGAATTTGGGAATGTAGTGCCCTAGTTTGCATCTCTATCCCTGTGATTAAACACTGACGAAAAGAAGCTTGGAGAGGAAGTTGTTTATTTAATTTACATGATAGTTTGTCATGAAGGAAAGTCAGGGCAGGAACCTGAGGCAGGGACTGAACCATAACAGTGGAGGAACACTGCTCACAGGCTTGCTCCCGTGGCTTGCTCAGCCTGCTTTCTTACACACCCAGGACCTCCCACCCAGGGATGGTATTGCTCACAATGGGCTGGGTCCTCCCACATCAATCATTAATTAAGGCGGGAGGCCAACCTGATGGAGGCAGTTCCTTAAGGATCCCTCTTCCCAGGTGATTCTTCTTTAGGTCAAGTTGACACAAAGGAATAAGACAGAGTGTTATACAGGGTGCACATAGTTCTGAGGAAGCAGCTCTGACGAATGCTTTTATTTAAAAAGTGTTGATGGGTTAATATTGAGTGAAAAAAGTCAGACACAGAAGAGATGTAGTCTATATGATAGGCAGTTAATAGCCAACTTTTGGTGTTGTAGCTGTCAAAGCGTTAGCAATGGGAAACGACATTGAGTCACCGAGTCTTTGTATTGATCTGAAGTTTAGTTTTCTTGAGTGAAGATTTATGGAACTGAACTCTCTACAGGTGGTGAGGTTGAGTACATACAAGATGGAAGAGAGGTAAAAGGTCCTGAGAGGAGCATTGTTACTGTTCTGAGATGAGGGAAAGAGACGGAGGCAAAGGATGATGGATGAACGGAGAAGAAAAACAAAGGAAGGGAATTCCTAGAAGAAACAAATGGAGGCAGAACCCACTTGGATCCATGTTAACCTTGAACCATCCAGACATTTCCCTGAGACAGAAGGATGAGTGAAGAAAAAAGTTCTTGGATCTGGAGAGAGTGCTCAGCAATGAGGAGTACTCAGTGCTCACAGAGGACCCGGGCTTGGTCCCAGCACCCGTGTCAGGGGGCTCACAACTGTCTGTGACTCCAGTTTCAGTGGACCATGACCCCTTTTGGCCTCTACAAGTACCTCCATGCACAGGCAGTGCAAAACAACTCAGGCATGCTCACTTAAATAACCATAAATAAAACAAAATACTTCCTTTTTTAAAAGGAAAAGATTGTTTTTCTGAGAGTTCAGAGTTCGGACTCAGCTGGCTTCAGACTTTTTAGTGAATTGGAAGGTGGCACCAAGCCTTCATATTTGTTGTAGTGTACCTTTTCTTAAGTCAGCCAATCAGCTGATCAGTCTACCCTTAAATTGGAGACTTCTTGACTGTTTTCAACTGGTGCTGAATTTTCTAAAGGGCGAGCGTTCTGGGGCTCGGTGTGTGTGTCACAGTGCACTGGAAAGAGGGTGAGGATAAAGAGGAGATTAGGAACAGATTGCCAGGCATGGTCTTGTAGATTTGGCTCGGTTTGCATTGGGCAGGTTGTCGTGGTAGCAGTTTCTGATTCTCTCCTCACTTTGTCTCGAGTGTGTGCAGGAGAGGTGGAGATGGAGAGGAGGCAGCAGCGTGGTCAGACGCTTTCTGTCATGTAGTAAATGAGAGGCTGGGATTATGCCTTCTCTATTTCCTTTTTTGTTTGTAAAATCACTTCTGGATTACTTTTGAGAAAATTTTGGCTTTTTTTCCTTTTCCCTATGACTTGATTATATTTGAAGATAAGAACTGTTTGGTGAATATTATTTTTCATTTTTAGATTAATAAAGTGATTTAGAGTTTAAATCTGTTTACAAAGTTAGTATAAGACCATGATAAAATTTAAGTATATATGTATATGTGTGCCGTGTATGCAAACCAGATGATATAGTGCACAGTTAATGTATTCTAAATAATAAATACTGGCAAGAAACTAATGAACATGTGATTTTCCTTAATTATAAGCATAGAATTCCTATTTTGTGTTCATTATTGGACTATATGCAGAGATTTCAAAATGAGTTTTTGACATTATTTTGATTGCTTTTAAGAATAAATTCCTCAAATATGTATAAAATTTCCTAGATCATTTGGCTATTTTATGTTCAAGTTCCAATATTTTTATATATTTCTTATCTGCATGTATATGTGTATGGAAATCAGTGGTCAGTCGTGGGTGTGTCCACCTCTTTTTGAGAGCCTCTCTCTTCCTGGGGCTCTAGTCGAGCTGGAGTAGCCAGCAAGCCTTAGGGACCCTGCCTCTGCCTCTCCAGTGCTGGCTTCCAAGCGCTTGTGTGTGACAAGCACTTTACTAGTTGTCCCATCTCCCCTGCCCTGGCTTCCATAAATTTCTAGTAATAAACTTCTTAAGGACTATGGAAGAAACTCTTGCACGTGCCCCCGTGGCCAGCATGTGCCCCCTGTACGTCACTTGCTAAGCAGCAGGCTGTGTCTTCACCCTGTGCACACACTCTTTACTGACTGAACCACCTCCCTAACCCCAGCTTCCATAATTTCTAGTTCATTGCTTAACCACTTGGCTACAACTACAACTACAGGGTTTTAAACCGGCCATTCAGAAGAACCGTGAGTGTTAATTCTTCACCCGAAGCTGATGGATCGCCAGACAGAATGGTTGGGGAATTGAGCTTAATTTACCAGGACCTGGAATCCTGACAGGACTGCCCCCTGCTCAGGATAGCTGCACAGTTTTGCTGTTATTCACACAGGAACTTTGTTATTTACAGGCTTAGCAGTTTCTGGCATGAAGTTTTATTTGTGTTCAAAAGTCACTGATCAGTGGTAACAGGAACTTTAAAAATATGAGATACTGTTGTGCCCCTACCCACTCTGTCATCTCAAACAGTTATAGAGTGCTTGCCTTTGCTTTCAAGGTGGTATAAGGTGTTTTGGAGGTGGAGGGAAAACTTGAATCGGCCCCAGCTTTTTCAGAAGATTAACCAATTTGAACAAGGACACTGATTGTCATGAGAAAAGCACCAGGAGCATTCTTCCTCTTTCCTTTATGGTTTCTTGAACTTGGTGCTTGTAAAATGTCAGTCTATAATCAGATAGATAAGGCCCCTGCTCCCAGGACTTCAAAGTAAAGGGCGACTTTACCAACTATTAAGCCGGATCTGGTATCACCTTCCTGCAGTTTACCCCTTAGGAAGCAAAAAAGGAAAGTTGATGCAAATTCCCAGCCAGCCTGTTCTATAGAGCAAGACCATGTCTCACCTTCCATTCTCCTCAGAAAATTACTAAGTACTCATAGAAAGAGCCATTCGTAACTGTGATATGTGCCCCCAGGGGCAGGGTATGCTGTGCATCCTTCCTGTGAGCACTGAGTTTTAGATGGTGCTTAGAATAAATGATACATGAAAATGTGTTCAGGTAGAGGGGCAGATGTATGGAGGCCGAAGGCCTGAGGCTGGGAGCTCAGCATCTCTAAGGATCTAGGGGAAGACTTGGGACTGTTGGCAGACAGCAGGAACCTCAGTGTAGTCACTTACGGGGTGGAGGAGGTGGGGGATGGCTGCTTCTGCTTGTATAACATTTTGTTCACAGCTCTATTCCCCCACCTTAAGTATAGTACAGAATAGGTCAGTTTGCATTTTTTGTTGTGGCTGATGACATAGGCCTTAGAGGCACAGTTAGTGTTTTGGAATTGATTTTAAGAATAATAAATCATTCCATTGATTTTTTTTTTCTTTTAATGTTCTTTTAAGGATATCCTTTTTAAGGTCAGTTGTGTAACCATTAATCAAGTTGTAAATTTTCTTTTTATCACCACAGTAGGAGGGTTAGGAGGAAGAAAAGCCCAGAGCACCAGGAGCTGCTGCTCTTCATCCTTCTAGCATGCCCCAGCCACCTGCCCTTCCTCACCTGCCACACTGGGTGCTCCACTACGAGGGGCTGTGACTGAAGGGTAAAGACGTGTTCATTCTCGGTTGTCCTAATCTTTTTGAATAATCTCCTTACTTTTGAAGACATCCAATTATCAGGAACAGGAAAGAGGTAAAATGGTTTTAGGATTTCTTTACAATGGAAAAGTCTAACTTTTAAATTAATTAGAAAAGTGAGTATAACTCACGTGCAGCTTGTGGAGGACTTAGATAAGTGTGGGCTCTGTAGCTCTGGGGTACATGTAGCACACAGTACCTGATGTGTTTGGTAGACACAGTTTGAAATCTTTCACAATTAATTGTCATTGGTTAAACACTGTAAATTTCCCATAAGAATCTGTAAGCTCATGTTCTGGTGTGCTTGGCTTGGGTAGCTCCACCCCTGGCTGTGACTGGTCAGTAGCAGGATGCCTGTTTTCCCACCTCACCCACCTGTGTGGTTCTCTTGCTTGGTTCTGAAAGCTGGCTCTGACGGTTTGTGAACCCTGATCAACAGCAACCAAGATTATTTTCTACCGTGCTTCTCCAGTCGGGTGCATGATAACTTAAGTTTTGTGAATGTTTACCTGCAAGGTGGTATTTGCTTTGTTTGAATTGATGTGCATTCTAATAGGAGTCAGAAGGCCAGCTGATGCTCTGTGCTTTGTACATCATAAGCCTTACTCAGCTTTAGTACAGTATGCTTGATTTTCAGGGCCCTCTCCACTTGACTATGGAAATTGCTATTTATAGTTTTAATGCTTAGCAGACTGGTTCTATGGTTAAGTGCACTTATTCTCATTGAATGAGCACAGAAGGAAACGACTAGGGGAGAAAGGACAAGAAACACCATCATGGGACACAACGATGTTTGAAGTTTTAGCCATGTTATTACTTCTGCTTCTTCCATTGTTGTGCTAAAGGTGATTATTATTATAGTGCGTTATTATAATGCAGTAAAGTAGTAGGCATACTTTACATTAATAACATGTAAATCTGTGGGTAGATTTCTTGAAAATTCAGTTTAGTTTTTGGTGAAATCTTTTTTTTTTTGTTTGAAACAGGGTTTCTCTGTGTAGCCCTGGCCTTCCTGGAACTTGCTTTGTAGACGAAAGCTGGCCTTGAACTCAGAAATCCACCTGCCTCTGCCTCCTGAGTGCTGGGATTAAAGGCATGCACCACTAGACCTGGCTTTTGGTGAATTCTTTAATTTACTTTATAGCTATGTTAACACACTGCTGGTGTGAACAAGGAAGGACATAGAGCTAACATTTGAAGATAGTTTAAGAAGTGTGTTTGGGGGCTGGAGAGATGGCTCAGTGATTAAGAGCACTGACTGCTCTTCCAGAGGTCCTGAGTTCAATTCCACAGTAACCACATGGTGGCTTCTGGTGTGTCTGAAGACAGCTACAGTGTACTCATAAACATTAAATAAATAAATAAATAAATAAATAAATCTTAAAAATACAAGAAGTGTGCTTGGTAAATTGTGATATGTATGTGTGCATGTAAGTATGCATATACGGAGACAAGGTGTGTGTGTGTGTGTGTGTGTGTGTGTGTGTGTGTGTGTGTCTTCCTAAGTAGAATAGGATGTCCTGAAGCTTGATGTGTAGTCCAGACTGGCTGCAAATTTGTGTTTTTCCTGTCCCAGCCTCTCAGGTCCTGGGGTTATTGATAAGCATCTCATATCACACCTTGATATTTTTAAACAATATTTGAGTATCATTGAAAACAGAAATTATAGTATTTTACTATAAGGCTTAATATAATTTATTTAGTATAAATAAGTCTATATTTTAGCTTTAAATTTGAACAAACTTTTGAGATTTTCTTTTCCTTTTTGAGTAGCTGTTAGATCTGCATGTCTTCTGACCTCCTTTAATCAAAAGGGTGGACCAGGTCAGGTTCTTACACATTGTCCGAGAATATTTACTTATCATGGTTGAGAATCAGAAATGAAGCATGCTACCAGTAGCAGTACCAGACTTTCTACTACCTAGTAGTAATATATGCAAATGTAGTTTGAATGACTCCAGACCATGCACAAACTAGCATCCCATCAAGAAACTAGAAGCCATTGCATGCTTACTATTGTGATCTTTACCTGTTGCCTTTGAAGGGTGTTTCCGCTTTCGAGTCCCTGAGTGGTGTGTATGGGTGTGAGAAACTGTAAGCTACTGAACACTGATACCTTTATACAGAGCTGGGGACTATTACTGGGAGGAGCTGTGATGCTGAAAGAAATTAAAGGGTATTTTGAGTCAGATTTTAATAATAGCATTCATACTCAATAAAATGCTCCATTTTCAAAGCATCTTCAGAATTGAAGTGATAATCATTGGTCCATTAAATCTGTGGGGGATTTTTAATTGAAAGGGAAATCCTTAATGGTATAATTGCTGCCTTTTTGTGATTCTATCCTTATTGTTGTAGCAGGGTCTCATATATCCCAGGCTAGCCTTGAACTTGGTGTATAGTGGAGGATGCTCTTGAGCTTCTGATACTTCTGCTCCCGCCTCCTGAGGGCTAGGATTACAGGTGTGCATGCAGTGCTGGAGACCAAACTCAGGCTTCATGAATGCTAGGCTCTGCCAACTGAGCTGTGGACTGGCCCCTTGTGACTATATTTTTAGAAAAATTAGTTACAAATGATAAATGTTAGTTAATCGTTCTGCCATACAGTATCAATGATGAGCTTTCATAAATTGGAAGAAAATTACAAATTAAACTAAAGGTTAGAAGCTGAATTACCATATGATTTGCAAATAACAGTTTTAGTGACAGACTAGTGTCTATAGAGACAGACTCTATAGCTGACTGCTGGATTTCTTTAAGCTCCCAAGAGGAAGACAGAATTGCCTGGCTTCTGGATTACCTTATATAGTAATTACTAGAAAACAAGAAAATATGGGTGCTTTCCTCAAATGTAAATGAGTGTGATGGTAACTGTTGGTTGTCAACTTGACTGTAACTGGAATGAACTGCAGTCTATGAGAGATTTTTTGCTTGGTTTGAAGTAGGTAAGTCCACTTTTGGTATGGACATCCATCTTTAATCTGGGCCAGTCCTTCTGCTGGAAGCCTGTATAAAGACATGGAGGAAAGAGGGTTTTGCTCTTTGCCTGCTTGCCCTTGCCTGGCTAGCATATCCATTCCTTCATTGGCCTTAGAGCCTACTATGTCTTTGGGACTCTAGCCTATACTGAAGACCATCTGAGACACCCAGCCTTGAGGCCTGAGCAATTACTGGATTTTTGGACTTTCTGTTCACAGCCAGCCATTGTTGCATTAGCTGGACTGCAGCCTATAAGTCATTCTAATAAATCCCCTTTGTGTGTGTGATTGTGTGTGTGTTTGTGTGTGTGTGTGGAGAGAGAGAGAGAGAGAGAGAGAGAGAGAGAGAGAGAGATTCTATAAATTCTCTTACTCTAGAGAACCCTAATAAAATGTTCCTACTTTGTCAGATAGTTCATTATGGTTTAGATATGAGTGTACCCATGGGATCATCTCTTGAATGTTGGTCTTTAGCTAATAGCAGTATTTTGAGAGGTTCTGGAAACTTTACAGAATGGAAGCTAATTGGGAGGTAGAGTCACTAAGTACATGTCTTTGAACTTTATATCTGGTCCACAATCCATTTTCCTCACTGTTTCCTGCCCACCCGGAGATGAACAAAGCGCTCCATATGTTCCCACTGCCGTGGTGTTTCTGCTTTGCTGGAGGCCTCAGTGCAGCGGAAACTCAGTGTAGCGAAGACTCAGTGCAGCAGAGAAAGCCAGTTGAAACTTGGAAATTGAGCTCAACCAAATCTTTCCAGCTTTAAATTGTTTTGTTTAGTATTTTTCTGATAATTGTGCAAATAGGCTTAACCCTAACTGCTAGTAACTCTGCCATATGGAGAGTCGGCATGTAACATTTCTTCAGTGACAGAATTCACCCAACACTCATTTTCCACCCTTTTATTTTTCTGATAAGTAGCGTTGGTTGTGGCCGTGTGTAGACAAGTGTGCCATGGGCACAGTGGTGAGTGGGACATAGTAATTGCCTTCACGAGGCTTGTAGTGTATCCATTGGAAACTTCCGACTGTTTCTCCCTCCTCCCACTTGTTCAGCACATGGGATGCTGCGTGTGGTGTTAATACAACCACTCCATTTTGATAAATACAGTGGAAAAGGAAAGTACCATTTGTCTTAAAAAATATGGCAGTTTTGCCATTTTTGCAGTGTTTAAGCAAGTTTTCTTCATTTCAGTGTGTCTCTAGATTTCTGTTAGATTCTTACCATTTGCCTTTATTACCTATTTTTCTTGTGTTTCTAGCTAGTTGCATAACTTAATTGGAAAGATGCTATCCTATAGTTCTAATTTAGAGATATTTTAATAAGCTCCTAGCTTCTCCACTTTTTTTTTTTTTGTAATTCATTAGTACATTTGATTTTTGCTACACGAAAAAAAAGCTGCTTTCCTTTAAGTTTTAGATATAAAATCAATCCTTTTCTAGGGGAAGGCCTTAGTGGGAGAACAAAAAGAAAGAAAATGAATTAGAGTACAGAGGCACAGGCAAGTGACACTGTGACTTCATCTGTGGGCTTGTTCACTTTCTTATTCTTATTAACTGTAGCATTGCATTTTATGAGCACATGTTATGTAGACTGATGTGTTGAGGTCAGAGGACAGCTTGCAGGAGTTGGTTCTGTTCTTCCATTGTAGCTCCATACAGACAGTGGAGTCACCTTGCTGGTCCTCACCATCAGTACCATTTCTCAGATACCCAGAGAGACAGGTAACACAAAACAAAGCGAAAAAGCAAGTGAAAAACTGGGTCACCTATCATTTGTGTTTTGAGTACTGACCCCGATGTCAGTGACCCGGAGTGAATTGTGGGCAGCTGCTCATCTGAAAAGTTGGTGGACTTTTGTATAAGCCTTGCAGGCAGAATTGCTTGGAGAATATATTGTTATTAATAATAATTATTACTATTTTGTAAAGTGTGAGGCGTGTGGAATGTTTGTGGGAATAGAATAATCTTTGCCCTGTCAGAACATGGTCTCTAAAACAAATTGTGTGAGAACTTTTAAAGAAATAAAGCCCAAATGTGTAAAGAATGATTTATACTTCTTCAGGAGGGCAGATTAAATTATTATAACTGGTAATGTCTTCCCAAAGTGTTTGTCTAAGAGTAGAACAACATCAGCTCACGGGGAGAAGGGCAAGCATGGAGAGGAGACATGGCCTTGTTAGCTCAGTTCAGCCCCTTGGAAAAGGCTTTCATTTGTATGCAGTCTAATTATACTGCAAAATAAAGGACTGAATCCATTAACAAGCCAGGGCCCTTTGTGTTGCCTGAATCCCTTTAGTTTCATGGCTGCATAGAAGCCTTATTCAGAGCATTCCTAGGCCTGCAGTATCTTTCCTGTCTGCGTGCCAGACCCTATTCATAGTGTTCTCACTTCAGGAAGTTCTCACAGTCATTTGGGGTGGTGTGGGGGGAGGGGCAAGATGGGGCGCTATGAGGATCTCTTTTCCCTTTTCTGTTTCCTGCTCTGTCCCTTAAAACAAAACCAAACTGCAGACAAAAAGCAAACTCAGGAAGGTAGCTCTAAAGGAGATTCTCAAATGACCCAGTGGATTGATAACTCCTGGAATATAACAGAAAATGTGTCTCCTTCTGGGCTCTATTCGTAAACACTCGGAGGTCAGATGAGAGTAGCAGGCATGGGAAGAATAGATGGCGATGTGCTCCAGAGGACTTATTTCTTCCAACTGCATGTACTTAAAGGACTGGCTTGTTTGTTTGTTTCCTTAGGTTGTGTTAGCAGTGAAGGTAGGGGAGGAGAAGCCAGGGACTCAGGCAAGCATCTTAAAGTCTGGATGAGAAGAAAAGGAGGTCAAAGATGGCGTCTTCCTCCTTGCAAAGTGTGACAGTAGATGTTATCCTAGGTCTGGTTTGGAATATGCCGTCTTTCAGCAGTGGGTGCAGAACTGTGCTCTGTGAAGTGGGGAGGAAGAGAATCATTTAGTTGTTTGAGAAGCTGCTGGCAGTGACTTCCCAGAGTTAATAAGTGATGCGTGTGTTCTGCATCCTCAAGACCAGTCTACCTAGCCATAGTTCTGGATGGTGATCCAGTGGAGCTTTGCTTTGCCTCCCTCCCTCCCTCCCTCCCTCCCTCCCTCCCTCCCTCCCTCCCTACCTCCCTCCCTCCCTCCCTCCCTCCCCTCCCTCCCTCCCTCCTCTCCTCCCTCCTTCCTTCCTCTCTTCCTCTTTCCCTCCCTCCTTCCCTCTTGTTGATTATGAACAGGTAGTCAACTTAGAATCTACTTTGAAATATAGTGTTTTCTCTAAATATCAGGGTAATTGGGTCAGTTTAAGTGTAAAGGTTTCTTATATTTTTTAAAAAAAGTGTGTGGGTGAGAGTGTGTGTTTATTTATATGCTCACGTGTTATCTGTGTGATGTGTGGAGGTGCCTGTGTGCCAGAGTGCACACGTGGAAGTCAGAGCATGACATTGGTCTTTGCCTTCTACCTTATTTGGGTAACTGTTTCTTTCTTGTTTCACTGTGGATAGACTATAAACTTCCTCAGACTCTCCTGGTTCTCCCCTCTGCCTGCTGTGGACTGCTGGTATATTAGTTACTTTCTTTTCTTAAGATTTTATTTGTGTGTATGGGTGCTTTGTCTGCATGTAGGTTTGTGCTCAGTGTGTGTGCCTGGTGTCCACAAAAGTCAGAAGTGTTTTGGACCCTGGATCTGGACCTAACTTCAGCTGTTAGTGGGTGAAATTGAACCCGGGTACTCTGGAAGAACAGCTGATGCTTTTGACCACTGAGCCATCTCTCCAGTCTCAGTTACTTTCCTATTGCTATGAGAACAGCCTGACTAGGGCAACATAAAAAATGAAGAGTTTATTTGTACATGTTCTCCATGTTATTATGGTGTGATATTTCCCTTCGAGATCATGTCCTGAGACAGAAATGGGCTGGGGACAAGATATAGCCCCCAAGGACCTACTCCTAGTGACCTACTTCCTTCAGGTAGGCCCTACCAACCAGAGTTTCCATAACATCCCAAAACCCTTTAGCAGGGGACCAGGTTCTTAACAGAGGAGTCTATGAGAGATACTGCATGTACCTTCATTTGGGTGCCCTAGCACGTAGTGGGACTTTAAGAGTCTCATGTGTCACGGTTCTCTTACAGCATCAATGACTGCAATTGCACACCGTAACCCAGGTTTTCAACTTCAATTGACCCTGCTAACGCATGCTGCGACTTGTACTGTGGTTGTTGACTTATCTTCTCACAAATTAGACTAATAGCAGTGTGGTTTATGGTTTTGGCTTTAAAAAGTTTAGGTTTTTTTTTTTTTTTTTTTTTTTTTTTGCTTGCAAGTTTAATTGGAAAACTTGGTAGATTTTAATGATTTCTTATGGAGAAGAAACCACAGTGCCTTTTGAACCTCAGGCTATTACTTTTTCTTCAGAACAACACTTTTGGAGGTGGCTTGGCTGGTTATTTCCTTGCTGTCACTTATTACAGATTCAGTAAAGACTGTGATTAAAGCATTTGTTACATGTGATTAGCTCTCTGCCTCCACCGCCTTGTCTACCACTGCAGCTGTCCTGAACTGCTGTTCTTCCATCTTGCCTTCTGCAGAGTGGGGAGTGTGCCCATTGTTCTTTGTCTTGGCGTCTGATCTCTTGGTTGTACTTGGGTTCTTGCTCAGCTGTTTCTGTCCTGCTGTGGAATCCCTTCAACCTTGTGGAACAGGCGTTCCCTGTCACCTATCTTGGCACGCTGGCAGACTGGATGGCTGTAAATGCTGGGGTGGAATAGTATGTGCACATGTCCACAGGTCTATTGTAGGAACCCTGTCTTCATGTCTGGTCACTCTGAAAGATATGGAGGATGGTGAGGTCGCACTTTAATTTTCTGAACTTCCTTACCTTAAATTAAAAAGACAAACAAACAAATAACCATAATGACATAAGTGTTATAAATGTGTTTGGGTGTCACCAAAGGCTTTTTGGTAAGAGGATGAATAGATGGCAGCTTGAACAGTGTTGAGAGGTGCAGTGCTTTGAGGAGTATGAATAGACTGAGAGGTGTTTAAGAAACTTAGCTTTGGATCCACAAAGGCAGGGCCTCCTGTCAGATGTATCAGGGTGGGGCTGATCAGCTGTTCTGTCAAAGGGTCATGGAAATCCTTGTTTGCCATTCATTTTGCTGTAAGGATAGCAATGGCATATGAGTGTACTCAATTCTCCGTATAAATGGGAAGAAAACATGTAGGTTTAAGTCAGTTTTACAGTATGTGACAGAAAGCATTGAGTTGCTGTGTCTCTTTAGGATACCTTCAGGACCACAGCAGGTTTCAGCAATTAACAGCTTTTGTTTTTGAGTTAGCTGCCTAGATGACAGCAATCTGAAATGACATATATGCTCATTTGAAGAAGTGTCTTCTAAAAGACAACGTTCTGCTAAACAGCTAATAACTCCCAAATGATTTTACTGTTGTCGTATGTATGATAAAGGTGTATTTCTTGTGAGTCTTGTGTATAATAATTGTGGAGTGGAGAGAGCTTTTATTGCATGGGATACCAGTGGAGCGAACACTCCCTGGCACATTACCTGTTGTCAAAGAGCTTCAGCGATCATACAGAGTTCAATCCCCAGGGAGCTAGGAAGGGTAATTCTGCCAAGTGCCCAGGTGAAGGGACCCTACAGTGTGGGTCATTTAGGATATTTGGTGGCAAGTAATGGAGCCCAAATCAAGCAAAGTTCAACAATAAGGAGCTTTATTATTTCAAAATGTGGAGAATTTAGAGGCTGGATCCAAAAGTGTGTGGTGCCGGCAGTAACTGAGAGAGGTCACTAGGTTTTAAGTTCCTGCCCAGATCTGCCATCCTGAGTGGAGCTTTGCTCTCAGCTGTGTCTCGGATTATAGTGGTTAGAGAAGGAGGGCTTCAGGAAGAAACTGCCATTCTTTTCTCCTTAGTGAAATCATTCCTAGAAACACACAGGGTTCACATGGTTCACTTTTAAAAAAATATTGTGTCATGTGGATGAATATTTGTAGGTATGTAGTACATCACATGTGTGCCTATTGGATCCTATGGAACATCATTTGGTTCATGGAATTTTAACATGGGTCTTCTGAAACAGCAAAAGTATGTTTAAGCAGCTCCTGGAAGGACTTTCATATGGTCCTTTTTAACCAGCTACTGTGATTAGTTTAAAAATCAGAACCCACTTGTTGGAGGGAGGGACAGGGTTGACTGACATTCTCCATATGGCTATATGTGGATGGTCAACAGAAGTGGGCTTTAATCAAGAAGGGGATTGTAGAATGAGCTGCCAGTAGCACCTGCCTTGCTCATTATGGTGTGAGTATGTGTGATGTAGGTGTTTGTCTCTGATGGCGATGAGATGCTCATGTCTGATGAGTGTAAGGATATGTAAGAAGGTGACTTGATTAGACAAGGGTGGCTTTAACCTGACCTTCAGATAGCTCAGCAGATACAGTGAATGAACTTATGTCATGTGCACGCTGCAGCAGTAGGCACCAGGTTGAGTACTACAGAAAAGACAAGGTCTGCATTCTTGCAAATGTATAATCTGTCATTAGTTACACACTTCTGAAGCAAAGATCTATGTGTAGCAAGCAGAGATTGAGCTTCCTGTCTAGGTGAGATAAAACTCAAACACAAGTTTAGTTTCCATTACATTTCTTAGTATTAGAAATTAGTACGTTACACTGACTTCACTTGATGTGCTTCTGTTTTTTTGTTTTTTTTTTTTTTTCTTTGAGATTCTGGAGAAGATGTGTTCTAATTTCTCGTTACCTCCCTGATGCAGGCCACACTGACATGTGTTCTACCCATCTGTACTTGGTGGCCTGTTTTCCCTCAGTGAAAAACCTTAAGGTTGGAACTTTACTTTTTTATCAAGCCTCTGAAGTACCCATGCCGAGTGTTGATTCCTAACACTGCAGTGGACTGTATTTATAGCTCTTCTTTTATCTGCATTCTTTAGTACAGCCACTCCCTCCCCCCACTGTTCTCAGTCAGCAGGGAAACATGGACTGCCTTGGAGTGCTGGCTTGCCTCAAGCTGCCCTGGTTCTCTTTCCTAGTTTACAGCTGTCAGCACTCACTGTATCTTGCATTTTAACCTTATAGACATACAGACTGTAAACAGATCAACGGAAATTACCATTCATGCATATTGCCTATTAGGCTCTGGGCCCTTATGGCGTTCATTAGTAGTTCCGAAGCAACGTTTTGTTTTTGTTTTTGTTTTTGTTTTTAATTTGTGTGTTTGTGATTTAAAAGAAGTATGTTCTATTGCTTCTCATTTATATAAAGTTTCAGGTTAGGGACATTTTTAGATAAATAACTATAGAGTTTTTATGAATGTAAAATGGCCTGTTCTCCAAGTGCTTGAAAAAAATACCAGTAGAAAAGTGATCTTGGTGTTCTTGGGAGTAGCATACACCCCCCCTTTCATAATAGTAATTTTCTCTCTTCAATCTGCATGAGAACATATAAAAGCAAACCATACTATACCCTGGGCATCCAGTCATTATTAACAATTTTAAAAAAGGAAATATAAAATTGAACATCTCGTTGATGACAGGTGAGCTGACATTTAGAGGATGGCGGAGTGGAGGTGAATGTGAACAGGACCACTGTGAGAGGTGAGGGGTCCCTTTGCCCTGAGCCCTGCAGTGTGAGCTCTTCCTCCTGTGGCCACCAGTGCTTGCCTTCCTCTCCTTCCTCCCTCGCCTGCGCTGTTTCTGCTGTTTCTTCCTCACCCATTGTCTTTCTTCCTTTGGTTTTTGGTGTAGTTCAGACATGAAATGCCATTTTCTTAAATAAATTTACAATGCATGCTACTGAGTGAACTATTTTCTTAAATAGACTTTCTTTCCTTCCTTCCTCCCTCCTTCCTGCCTTTCTTCCCCTCAGACTTTTGCCCATCTTTTTGAAAGTGTGTCTTCTCTTTAAGGACAAGCTCTGAATGCGGATTGACTTCTCTGCTGGTGACTCCAGTGGGGACGATGGTCAGGTTAGGTGCTTGTGGAATAGAGATTCTAGTTGAATACTGCCGTTCCCCACTCTTAGAAAATCAAAAAACGAAAACAAACAAAAAAAACAGTAAGTGTTTGACTCCTTTATGTTTGTGGGTCAAAATTATAATTCATGTAAAAATGTTCATTTGTGAGTACTTTGTGGAAAATATAGAACAGTCTCTGTGTTCATGGCTGTATTCTGAATTTTTTTTCTTTAGTTTAATGTGCAGAGTGTTTTGCCTGCATGTGTATATATGCACCACATGTGCTTGGTGTCTGCAGAAGTCAGAAAATGGTGTCAGATTCCCTGGAAATAGAATCACGGGTGGTTGTCAGTCACCATTTGAGTACTGAGAACTAAATATGGGTCCTCCACAGGAGTGACAAGTGCTCTTAGCCACTGAGCCATCTCCCCAAACTCAGATTTTAATTTTTTGAGACCATTTAATGTACTCCAGGCTTGCCTTGAACCTTGTATGGAGCTAAGGATGACCTGTAATTTCTGAGGCTCCTATGTGTACTTCCTGAGAATTATAGGTGTATGCTACCATGCCCTAGCCATAGTAGCTTTTAAAAAACAACAACAACAACAACAACAACAAAAACAAAAACAAAAAAACAAAAAAAATCAGTACCACTGAGCATAATTTCAGAAAGTGACATGGAGTCACTCCCAAGAATATTCTGAGTCTGTGGTGGTCTGTATCAGAGGCCATGCTGCCTATAGAGGAAAGAACATAGGTGGAAAGAATTGAGGCCTGAAAAAAATGTTTGGAAAAATAGATATTTTGAAACATTAAAAATTCTTCACTCATCTGTGCAATCATAACTGTTTTCTGTCTAAGTTAGGTTTTGCTTTCAGGGATTCTGCTGTGTTATAGCTGCAGTGTTTGGGCTTTATTCATAAACACAATAAATATGCAATAGATCAAGAACACATGGAGAGCTAGAGTTGGCTATGTCAGCTGTGGTCTGGTTTGCAATTTTGGCTTTTTTCTTTCTTTTTTTTTTTTTTTTTTCATGGAACTCTTAAACATGTTAAATGCTCATTTTAATTTCCAGATCTTGCTTTACAATGTAACCCCACTGACAAATTTACTTTCTTTCGGCTCTGGTTTGTTGGTTAAAATCGAGAACTAATAAAAAATGGCTAATTTTATAGTATAAAAATTAATCTTGTTCAGGCTTGGCGATGCTGTAGAGACTCTGTGGCTGGTATGTGAAGAATTCTGCTAAAGGTTGACTTTGATCATAAACACCATCTTGTCCTGCCCTTCCCTCCCTCTTTCACTTTGTGCACCTTCTGAGAGGTTAAAAACAGATAGCCAATGACTAATTCAACCTAGACCAAACAGGTGTGTGTGTTGGGCCATTTAATTTTATATTTTCAGTTGTCTTGCCCCTTGGCTTCCACACTTGACTACTTCAGCTTGAGTTAGAAATGGTGAATGTGCTCCCAGCACACTGAAGTTGGGCACTCTAAGGGGCTGGAATATAGTGGGCAATGCATATATAATACAGTACAATGTTTAATTTTTAAAAAAAGTTTGTATTATCTAAACTGGGATTGGAAAGAGAAGGAAGGCTGGGAATGTAGGAGCTGCCTCTTTAGACAGTGAGCAGTCTCCTGCTCCCGCCCCACGGAATTCCTTGGTTTTGTATGATATCTCGCTCTAAGTGCGTTATCAGCCTGCTGACAGCACTTCAGAAGTATCTTGCTGTATAGGTAACCCCTTTTAGTGAAAAATAGATTCATTTCTACATAATATATCCTGATCACAGTTTCTTTTCCTCTGCTTCCCCCAGTTCCTGCTCACCTTTTCCTACTCCCTTTCTGTCTCTTATTACAAAAGAACAGGCTTCTAAGAGATAACATATTCTAACAAAATAAAAGATTGAACAAAAACTGTCACATTGAAGTTGAACAGGACACCATCAGAAGGAAAAGAGCCCAAGAGAAGGCACAGGAATCAGAGATCCACTTATTTGCATGCTCAGGAATCTCATTTAAAAACAACAACAACAACAACAAACTACTGGAAGCCATAATATATACATCAGAGGATCTAGTGTAAACCTGTGTGCTTCAGTCTCTGTGAGTTCATATTAGCCTTGCTCATGTTGATTTACAGGGCTTTATTTCCTTGGTGTGCTCCATCCCCTCTGGCTCTTAGACTATTTCTGCTTCCTCTTCTGTGGGATTCCTTGAACTCTGAGGGGAGGAATTTGACGGATGCACCATTTAGGACTTAGTGTTCCAAGGTCTCTCTCTGCATAACGTCTGGCCGTGAGTCTCTGTTCTTGCTCTCGTCTGCCGCAGGATGAAGCCTCTCTGGTGATGGCAGAATGTGATTAGGAGTCGTTTCTCACTACTCCCCCACCCTCCTCTTTAGACCAGCAGTATTTGCTTTTACCCTAGGTCCCTTGGCTATCTAGTCTGATTCGTGGTCACTGGAGCTATAATCTATAGAACCACAGAGGGTAGGTATACAATAAGGAACTAGAGGGAACAGATGGATCTCATTAGGGAAGGGAAATAGAATAGATAATTATTCATGTATGGGAGTGGGGCTGGAATGGGAAGATCAAGTGGGTAGAGAGGATTGCTGGCAGGAATATGGGAAGAGACAGATAAAATTAAGGGGTATTTGAGGGATAGTATAGAAGCCTAACATAGTAGAAACTTCCTAAAATGTGTGTGTGTGTGTGTGTGTGTGTGTGTATGAAGGCTATCTAAACGAAATCACTAAATAATGGGGGAGACAATGTCCCAGTTGACCATCTCTTGTCCTCAGAGGAAGCTTCCAGTACTGGGATTGGGTTACATCCAACTGGTTGTTTACCAAAGAGATCCCGTGGGAACGCAAACAACCCACGCTGAGGCTAAGACTATAGATTGCTCTCCATAAACTGATATTGAGGCCCTATTGCTGAAAGCAACATCTATACAACTCAGTGAACTTGGAGAATTGGAGCTGGTGCCTATGTCGAGCCTTCATCCCTACCTTCTAGAGCCTTTGGTGCAGGGAGGTACTCTGCAGGCACCAAAGGAAAATATAAACACCAACCCAGCCACCAACACCTTGATCTACAATGGTTTCTGCCTGAAAATATGCCAGGGCAATGGTGGCACAAAGATTGTGGGAGTAACTCATCAGTAACTAATCTGCTCAAGGCCCACTCCATAAGCTGGAGCCCTCCTGACACAGCTTATGCCGTGAGCGGATGGTGTTTGGGGCCAGGTTGAAATGGTTTTGACTCGTGTGTTCACCACGTGTGTTCTGTTTTCCCTTTCCAAGCTTCAGCTTCCTCCTCAGAGAATGTGTGCTTTCCATCAGTGCGTCAGTGGCTAGACACAAGGCTCCTCCTATGTCTTCTGTTTTTCTTTTATTTCTACTTTCTTCCAACTGTGTATTTTATTATTATTATTTTAATCTTTTACGTTGTAAACTAGATAACAGTTTAATTTTGTTGGGATTTCAGAGTTTGTAGGTAAATATCAAACAAATTTTATGCACAGCTGGATTTTGTCTCAGCTTAATGTGCCTCAGACTTGCAAGAAAAGATAAAAATTGCCATGAGGGGCTTTGAGTTTACATCTCATTGGCACTATTAACAAGGTGAGGCCTGCAGATATGCATGCCAAATGTGTCTGTTATGGTGGAGAAAACTAGGCCCTGAGTTTGATCCCCAGGACCCATTTTAAAACAGCCAGGCTTGTAATCCTATTGGCAAGGTAAGATTACCTTGCCTCTATCTGCAAGGTAGAAGCAGGCAGATCTCTGGGGCAAGCTGCTCAGCAAATCTGTCTACATGGCAAGTTCCAGGCTAGTGAGAGACTTGAGCCCCCAAAATAAGTTTGAGGGCACAATACAAACACAGAAGCAACACAGTGTGTTTGCCTAAGTATGTTAAAAGTGATTTATTGAGGAAAGGAGATGAGCAGTTCTTTTAAGGTTAAATAGAAGCAGCCCACAGAATTGCTCTGGAATGTTGTGGGCATCTCTGGGTTTCCTAGTTTCTCCTGTCCCTCAACAGGGATTTGGACAGAGCACATGAATAGTGACCTAAGAGGAGGTATTTTTTTCTGAGGGATAAAAGTACTTGGGGTGGAAGTGGCCAGACCCTGAGAAAGATCAAAGCTCAATGCACTGGGCCCAGAGAGTTGTCAGTGTGTTGATGTATCCTTTACACAGCACATACCTTCACTTGTGTATGGCTGGCTTCTCTCCCATGTGTTATGACTCCTACCTGTACCTTATGCTAGGGTGGGGGGCTCCAGACTGTTTTTTTGTCATTGCTTTCTTATTAAAACAAGATTTAAAGAGTAAGATTAAGGTAGGTCTCTCTCAATATCTCTCAATCAATCTCTCTCTCTCTCTCTCTCTCTCTCTCTCTCTCTCTCTCTCCCTCCCTCCCTCCCTCTGTTTTGAGACAGTGTTACTCTGTGTAGGTCTGGTTGTCCTGGAACTTAGTCTATAGCCCAGCCTGGTCTTGAACTTAGAGATCAATCAGCCTGCCCCTACCTCCCCAGTGCTGGGACCAAAGGTATGCACCACTGCCCGGCAGATTAACTTGTATTTTAAATGCTCAGAACTTGTGGGTATTTAACTTGTATTTAACAAAATTATAAAGTTATTTATCAGCACTGATTGACCCTAGATATTTCTGTATTCAGCTTGTTTCTGTAGCTCTTAAGAGCAAGCAAACAAACTTAAAATGCTCACTAGGTATTATTCTAGAAACCATTTCTGTTTCTGTGATGTCCTGTGCTTTCACGGAGGTTTACATTTAGAGTTTTAGTTTTAAAAATTAAAACACTTTTTAAATTTTATGAGTTTGAGTCTTTTGAATACCTGTTATACATTTATAGTCTCCTTTAAAGTAGTGACGGTATATTTTTACTATAATAGTTGTGATAGAGGAGGAGGTGGGAAAGAGTGCTTTTACCCCGGACAGATGACTTATAAAGTAAACTATCTAAAACAGTTACTTTAAAAAAAATTACCACTTTGCAACTAAATCCACAAAATCTAGCCCAGTGATTCATGTATCTGGTTAAAATTTTCCTTCAGAAAATTTCCAAGTATAGACTTCTTTACTCGCTTAAAAAAATTGATTTATGGGACTGGAGAAATAGCTTTGAGGTTAATAGAACTGGTTGCTCTTCCGGACTGCTCTGGTTTAATTCCCAGCACCCACATGGCAGCTCACAGCTGTCTGTAACTTCACTTCAGGGTGCCTGGCAAAACAACAATGCACATAAAGAAAATGCACTTTTAAAGGATTAATTTTATTAATTATGGTGTGTGTGTGTGCACTCGCACATGCATCTGTCTGTCTGTCTGTCTGTCTTGGTGTGCATGTGAATGCAGGTGCTTCTCGAGGATAGAGGCATCAGATCCCTGTTGACCTAGAGTTACAGGTGGCGGCAAGGAGCCTGATATCCTCTGCAGGCCAGATGCTGCCTCTCTGTCTCTGGAAGACATAACGACTTCTCCAGACTCCCTTTACTCCACTTTTGATCCCAAGCAGTTGAAACTGTTCAGTGTAACAACCTGCCTCTTCACTGTTTTGAACATTCTTTTCTCTACATAAGTCATCTTCTGAGATAATTACAGTGTTAAAGACCCATCCCTGTGCTCTTTGATTTCTCCTGGAATTTGAGGAGAACTAGGTGCCACCTACAAGTGGGAGATCGCCACTCACTTTTCCTGTGGGTTACTGGCCTTTAGCTATTTAGTCAGCGTTGTACGTCTCACGCAGGAAGTGAGTGTCCCATTCAGCCTCTTAGCAGACTGGACTGACTCACTGGTGGACCAAAGCCCCAGCCTACTTTACCATTTCCTCCAGGTCCCTTCTCAGTGGTGCTTTCTTAGCCCTCTCCTAAGGAGGAGTTTCTTAATTTTCAGAGTCAGTCATTCCACACAATTCTGACAATGATGGTTGTACCTCCACCTTAGCATGTGTGGGCTCGTCTGTCATGTTGATGCCATCACATTTTAGATTCTTGGTCATTTCCTTTTTCCATATTGCTGCCAAAGCTCTCTTCTCTTCTCTTCTCTTCTCTTCTCTTCTCTTCTCTTCTCTTCTCTTCTCTTTTTTTCTTTCTTTCTCTTTCTTTCTTTCTTTCTTTCTTTCTTTCTTTCTTTCTTTCTTTCTTTCTTTCTTCCTTCCTTCCTTCCTTCCTTCCTTCCTTCCTTCCTTCCTTCCTCTTTCAAATATTTTTCTTTATTCTCTCTCTCTTTTTTTTTTTTTTTTTTTTAAAGACACGGTCTCACTATGTAGCCTTGATTAGGTTGGAACTCAATAAGTAGACCAGGCTGGCCTTGAACTCAAATAGCTTCTCCTGCCTCTGACTCCAGAGTGCTGGAATTGCCCTCAATCCCAGCCAACTCTGTCCAGTTTTCTTGAAGATCACCTCTGATATCCCTCTCCACTGCATGAAGTATTGGTCTCCAAGAAAGATCCTTTGTGACACTATTCACTGGGGGAGATGTGCACAGATGTCTCCTCACCTCAGGTAGGAAACTGATGAAAGACCAAAGTAAAGTTGCTGCCAAAGTTCAACTTGGTGAACAAACAAGTTTTATTGTGGTTCTTTATAGAAATATGGATGAAGGGTTATTTATAGGAGCAAAAGTGACTCAAAGACAGCTATATCACCAAAAGCCTACCCAGTATGGATGGCAGCTATCAAAGCTAGACACTTAGAACACATTGCACAGCGTGCACACAGCCCTACAGGTTGGGTGGTATCCTCTCCAGGTAGCTTAGTGTGTCTGAGCCTCTTTCTGGAAGCTCATTGGGCCTTTGTTCTTGCAGGGAGTAGTCTAGCCTGAGGGCCTCCTCGTAGTCTTTACTGCCTGTTTATTCTTGGACAGTTTCAGGGACTTCTTGAGGCCTTTGAGTTTACTTCAAAAGCTTAAGGAGCTTCCCAGCAGGATGGAATAGTTTCCTTTAGAATATCCTGTGTCTTACAGACCTTCCCTCCAATACCACAACAAAAATACAGATTCATCTGGATATAGGAAGAAACAAATAAGATCTGCAGTTATCCTGAAGAACTGCTTTTAAATAATTTCATGTGTGTGTTGGCATTGGTAACTTTGGTGAGTCTACGACTCATGGTATCTTGATATATCTTGAAATAACACTGGGGAAGAGTGAGAGGAGAGGTAGTGGCAGTAGCCCTCTATTGTCTTTTGTTTCTTAGCACTTTGCAGACAGCTTTATATGCCTGCCAAAGTCTATTTCTAGGGGATGCCAGTTAGTTTTTGTTAAGCAAGTGGGAAAGTTATGTAGAATTGCTGACACCAATACAAGATGAGTAGGAAGTAGAAGGAAGGAAGAACGTGCAGGGGAGTGAGAACTGTGCCTGCACATCTTAGGAGTTGCAGGTGGGTATGAGGTCAGTGTGAGATCCCTTTGGCGCTGTGGTTGAGGAGAACTTCCCGTGGTTTCCACTGCTTGCCTGTATTGGATGGGCGTTTACTGGGAGAAATGCTCCCAGCTTGTCTAGGAACCTCCTTCCCACAAGGATGAGAAATGATTTACCTTTCTTGGGGTTGGATAAAGATTCTGGGCCATATAATTAGGTCCTTCCCACAGAGCCGCATGCTGCCTCGTCCACTCAGGCTCTAAGCTATGAGGGGCAGATGTTGGCAGGAGGTCTCAGCAGGCTGAGCAGATAAATGACAAACACTGGGAAAAATAATAAGCTACGACACTCCGACTGAGCTCGGCCACTTTTCAACTTAGCTTTTATAAAATAAATAAGATTTTAGAAGTCTTATTCTTCTATTTAAATTTCCCATTTTTCTTTGACTGGTTTGGATTTGGGTAGGGCAATAGGGCCACTAAGTATTGAATCTCTTAGTTTAACCCGAAGAAGCTCTTACCTCTGAATCAAACTACTGAAGCCCTACTTCTTAAGACTATACAATTAGATTTTTGTTTTATTTTTTCCTTTTGGAAACAGGATCCTAAGCTGTTCTTCTTGAACTTGTGATTCTCCTGCACCAGCTTTCTAAGATGGCACACACTTGGGATTGCAGGGTGAGATTTGCATGCGTGTATGTGAGTATAGCAAATGAAAACGTGCCTGGGCTTGAGGTTGGGCATTGGTTTCTAGAACTGTAAATCAAACCAAATGAAACAAAAGCTCATTTTTAATATAAACTTGGTATCAGACTCTGAATTATACTATTACAGCATCAAAGATCATGCAAATGAAGAAATACCAGATCAATAAAATTAATTTTCCAAAAGAAATGGCAAAAGTATAAGTAATATGTTTTATTAGAACATGGAAACCTGAAACCACAGTTCCTACTGACGCTTGAGCAAGCCTTACAACCTGCAAGAATTACTACTGTATAGACCAGGAAGAAGAGCATTATTGGCAGTGCTTTGTTGGTTCGTACCTTTCCTTGTATGTGAAAAGACAGCACACATATGGCAGCAGCCAGTTCTGTTCTTACGAGATTTAGATGGACTGGTTAATGGCTTAAAGCATGACACGGGTGGCATAGGTATGAAATCTGCAGCAATGACTCACAAGAATGATCATGGCTAGAGTTTTAGATATCAGGGGTTGAATTGCCCCCCCCCCCATTTGTATTTTGATTACATTTCTGAATAGGTAAGTAGGTTAACAGCAGAAATTATCTTTCTCTACCCTGTTTAGTTTAATGGAACACATAGCAAAACAATAACAACACCCTCACCCTCCCTACTTAAGGAAGTAGCCTCTTCCACATATGCTGCCTCAGCCATAAAAGAGTGGATATGAGACTTGAGTTATCTATCGTAAGCTCTTAGGAGAAGTATGAAAAATCCACAAGTGCCAGTATATCTGGGAAAAGTTTTTTTTTTCCCCCCCAAGAGTCCCTGTTTTGTACATTTGATTTTATTTTTTTTCCTTTTTTGTAATTTTAATTTTTTATTCACTTTGCATCCTAATGACAGTTCCCTCCCTCCTCTTTTCCCAGTTCCACCCTTACAGACCCTTCCCCCTATTGCCCCCACTGCTTGGGTACCACCCCACCCTGGGGCATCTAGTCTCAGCAGACCTAGGCACATCCTTTCCCACTGAGGCCCAACCAGGCATCCAAGTAGTGGGGAAGGGGATCCAATTGGGAGGAAACAGAGACTGAGATAGCCTGTGCCCCACTTCTTAAGGGACCCACATATAGACCAAGGTGCACATTTGCTACAAATGTGTAGGGGGTCTTTAGGTCCAGCTCCTGCATGCTCCCCCTAGGTTAGTTGACACTGTGGATTTTCTTGTGGTGTCCTTGACCCCTCAGACTTGCTCACTTCTATCCCTCACTCTTCCACAATACTCCTTGGGCTCTGGTTGATGTGTGGGTCTGGGTCTCTGCATCTACTTCCATCCCCTGCTGGATGAAGCTTCTCAAGAGACAGTTATGCTAGGTCCCTGTCTGCAAGCATAGCAGGTATCACTAATAGTGTCAGGGGCTGGTTCTTTCTCATGGCATGGGTCTCAAGTTGGGGCAGTCATTGGATGGTTGTTACCTCATACTCCTTCATCTTCATCCCTGCACATTTTGTAGGAAAGACAAATTTTGGGTTAAAGGTTTTGCCGGTGGATTGATAGCCCCCTCTGTCCTCTGGAAGTCCTGCCTGGCTACATGGGGTAGCCACTTCAGTCTATATAACCCCCTCTGATAGGAATCTAAGCTAGAGTCACTCCCATATACTACTTCTATCCTTTCCCATCCCAGGCCTTCAGTTAGTCACCAGAGATGCCCTCTCTACCCAGGCCAATTTCCATTCTCACTCCCAGCCTTCTCTCTCCCCCTTTCCCCACACCAGATCACCATTCCCCTTCTCCTCCCCACCTCCTCTCCTACCCAGGTTCCTCCCTCCCTCTATCTCCAATGACTATTTAGTTTCCCCTTCTAAGTGAGATTCACCCATCCTCCTTTGGGGCTTCTTTATAATCTAGTTTCTTTGGGTCTGTGGATTGTAGCATGGTTGTTCTGCATGTAATGGCTAGTGTCCACTTATGTACCATACATGTCTTTCTGGCTCTAGGATGATAGTCTCAACTTCTATCTATTTGCCTGCAAAATCCATGATGTATTTGTTTTTAATAGCCGGATAGTATTCTATTGTGTAGGTGTACCACATTTTCTTTATTTGTTTTTCAGTTGAGGGACATCTAGGTTGTTTCTAGTTTCTGGCTATTATGAGTAAAGCTGCTATGAACATAGTTGAGCAAGTGTCCCTGTGATATAGTGAGGCATCTTTTGTGTATATGTCCAGGAGTGGTATAGCTGGGTCTTGAGGTAGAATTATTCCCAGTTTTCTGAGCAACCATCAAATTTCCAAAGTGGTTGTACAAGTTTGCACTTGCACCAGCGATGGAGGTGTGTTCCCTATGCTCCACATCCTCACCGGCATGTGCTAGCTCTTGAGCTTTTGGTCTTAGCCTTTCCCAGGTGTAAGATGGAATTTTTGGATCCTTTTGGTTTGTGTGTTCCTGATGACTAAGGATGTTGAACATACTTTTAAGTGCTTCTCAGAAATCTGGGATTCCTCTGTTGAGAATTTTGTTTAGCACTGTATCCCATTTATTAATTGGGTTATTTGGATTGTGAAGATCTTTTCCCGATCTGTAGGCTGCCCTTTTATTCTATTGACAGTGTCCTTTGCCTTACAGAAACTTTTCAGTTTCATCAATTGTTGATCTTAGAGCTGAGCCATTGGTGTTATGGTCAGGAAATTGGCTCCTATGCCAATGAGTTCACAGGTATTCTTCCCACTTTTTCTACTATGAGATTTAGTGTGTCTGGTTTGATGTTGAGGTCCTTGATCCACTTGGACTTGAATTTAGTACAGGGTGATAAATATGGATCTATTTGAATTCTCCTACATGTAGACATCTAGTTAGACCAGCACCATTTGTTGAGGATGCTTTCTTTTTTTTTTCAATTATTTGGATTTGGCTTCTTTTTCAAAAATTAAGTATCTGTAGGTGTGTAGGTTTATTTCTGGGTGTTTGATTTGATTCCATTGATCAATGTGTCTATTTCTTGTTTGTTTGTTTGTTTCTTTTTATTTTATGTATGTGAGTACACTGTTGCTGTCTTCAGACACACCAGAAGAGGGCATCAGATCCCATTACAGATGGTTGTGAGCCACCATGTGGTTGCTGGGAGTTGAACTCAGGACCTCTGGAAGAGCAGACAGTGCTCTTAACCACTGAGCCATCTCCCCCACACCCTCATGTGTCTATTTCTATACCAATATCATACAGTTTTGTTTGTTTGTTTGTTTGTTTGAATCACTATTGCTCTGTAATACAGCTTGAAGTCAGGGATGATAATTCCTGGAGTTCTCTTATTGTAGAGAATTATTTTGGCTAACGTGGGATTTTGTTTTTCCAAATGAAGTTGAGACCTGCTCTTCAAGGTCTGAAAGAATTATGTTAGAATTTTGACAATGGCATTAAATCTGTAGATTGTTTTGGTAAGATGGTCATTTTCACTGTTCATCCAACTGATCCATGAGCATGAGGAATCTTCATTTTCTGATATCTTCCTCAGTTTTTTTCTTCAGAGATTTAAAGTTCTTGTCATACAGGTCCTTCACTTGCTTGATTAGAGTTACACAAAGATATTTCATAGTATTTGTGGTCATTGTAAAGGGTGTTGTTTTCTAATTTTTTTCTTGGCCTTTTTATTGTATGTATAAAAGGAGGACTACTGAATTTTTTTTTTGAGTTAATTTTGTATTCAGCCACTTTGCTAAAGGTGTTTATCAGATGTAGAAGTTCTCTGCTAGAGTTTTCCTTCTAGTATAGTCTGTAGGGCTGTATTTGTGGATGATATTGTCTAAATTTGGTTTTGTCTTGAAATATCTTATTTTCTTCATGAGATTTTGTTGGGTATAGTAGTATAGGTTGCATTCTGTGGTTTTTTTTAGAGAAGACTTCTGTCCAGGCCCTTCTAGCTTTTAGAGTCTCTGTTGAAAAGTCACATGTTATTCTGATAGGTCAGCCTTTGTACGTTACCTGGACTTTTTCCCTTTCAGCTTTAAAATATTTTTTTGTTTACTTATACATATGAGCACTCTATGTACATCTGTGTGTCAGAGGAGGTCATTGGATTCTATTACAGATAGTCTTGAGCCACCATGTGGGTGCTGGGATTTGAACTCAGGACCTCTGGAAGAATAGCCATGCTCTTAGGTGCTGAGTCATCTCTGCAGCCCTTCCTTGCAGCTTTTCATATTCATTTGTTGTTGTGAGATTTATTGTTATGATATATAGTGGGAGGATTTTCTTTTTTGGGCCCTGTCTAATTGGTGTTATGTAACTTTCTTGTTTGTTTATAGGCATGTCTTTCTTTAGGTTGGGAAAGTTTACTTCTATGATTTTGCTGAAAATATATTCTGGTTCACAGAGCTGGCACTCTTCACCTTCATGTATTCCTATTATTCTTAGGTTAGGTCTTCTCATGGTATCCCAGATTACCTGGGTGGTTTGTGCCAGGAACTTTTTAGATTCAACATTTTCTTTGATGTATCAGTTTCTCTATTGTATTTTCTGCCCCTGAGATTCTTTTTTCCATCTCTTGCATTGTGTTGGTGATGCTTTCATCTGTTCTTCCTGTCCTCTTCCCTAGGTTTTCCATCTCTAGGGTGTGTGTAGTTTACTTTACCTGTCTTTGTTCTGGAAAGGCAACACTACCTGTCTCCTCTCAGCTTACCTTGAATCCTCGAATTAAACACACACACACACACACACACACACACACACACACACACACACACACACAGTTGTTCCTTTTCAACTTGCTTTTTTGGCACAATTGCTGGGTGCTGAAAAGGTACCCTTACCAATTTCTTATTTCCGTCTCTCCTACCTGCCCTAAGTTTCAGTTGCTAAACTCTTGTGACCACCTGCCTGTAGGAGCAGCCACCGTTCACTGCTCCCCCTGAGACCTCACATGGTTGCCTGGTTCTCCTCTCTCCTACTTCTTTTTCCTTGCATCTCCATTTTCTTCCCAGGACCTGGTTTTCTTTACTGACAAATCAAGAACCAATTGGGGAGCAGGACCTCAGCATCAGAACTATCCTTATACCAGGATACCCTAAGTTTGTGTTTTCTTTATTGCTTGTATCTCCATTTTCAGGCTTTGAAAAGTTTTATTCATTTCCTTTACCCATTTAATTCTATTTTCCTGCATTTCTTTAAGGGATTTATTAATTTTTTCCTCTGAAGACCTGTATCATTTGTATAAATGGATTTAAGGCTATTTTGTTATCCTTTAGTTGTGTTAGGCTATTCAGGGCTTTCTGTGGATGTGTAGCTATGCTCTGAAGGTTATTGCCCTGACTTTTGTTGCTTGTGTTCTTTTGAGGGCCTTTAGCCATATGGTTGTCCTTGGATGTTCCTCTTGTTGCAGGTATTGGGATGGGGCTTAATCTTGATCCTGTTGTGGCAAGCCACTCATGGGTATCCTTGGGCTGGACAGTGGAACTCAGGTGCAATGTAAATCTTCCAGCAGTTATGTGTGCCCCTGGGGATAGGGTGGGAAGGAGATGGGGGGAGGGAGGCAGGTAGAGAGGTGGAGGTCTGGGGGAGAGCTGGCCACTCATGGTAGCTAGGCATGCCCCAGAAGACTCAGTGGGCAGGGGAAATGGTTGCAGGAAGGGAATCTGTATGCTTCCAGTTTAGCAGGTCTAATGAAGGTGGGTGGAGAGGTGGCTGGACAGTGGAGGTCCGGGGGACAATAGACCACTTAGGGCAGCTGGGCATGCCTCAGGGGTCTCAGTAGACAACGGAAATGGATGCATGAAGGGAATCTATCATTCATGGTTCTAGATTATCAGGTCTGATAAAGATGGGAGGAGAGGTTGCCAGATGGTGGAGGTCCAGGAAATGTATCAAAAAAAAAAATGTAAGTTTAAAAGTCTTGAAAGGTACAATGTAGAAGCCATAGCTTACAAAAAATCTTTTAGCTGCTGTGATTAAAGAAAAAACAAATTAAACAAACAAAACACATTCTTTCATATTCTTTAAGCCCTAGAACAGTGATTAGACACCTTAAGCATGAAAGGGACTGGGTGGAGAATATCCCAAAATGACCTGGGAGGCAGGAAGTACAGTGTCAGTTTCCAGTGCCATTGGCTAAGCGTAGCGTAGTGGAGTTCATTACTCTGGGAAATGCTCTGTAAACAATAGCAGTACTGCAAAAGGCTCTGTATGGCATGAGAAAATTCACCACAAAATTTGCTGAATATCTCAAATTGATAAATACCTCCTTGTTTAGACATAAGTCTACCAAGTTTGGTTGTGTAGCTAGAAATATGCAGCTAGGAAGAGGCTGCTATAGGCATTTACAGGGACAGTATAGAAAACATGTAGGTAGAGATGCCAGATGATGACCTAACAAGAAATTCATACTGCTTTAAGTCTTTAGGTATTGAAATTATAACTATCTTACAGACATCCAAATTGGTTGATAGCCTATGTTCTCTGGAGTGATGGGAAGCAGATGTAGTTGGCAATGTGTTATGGTCACTGCTGCTCTCCTTGTTCATCAGAGTTGGAAGGAAACACACTTTTGAATGTGTAATATTCCATTGTATAAAAAAGTTGTTAAAACTAAAGATCACGGTAGATTGAGCTCTTAGAACTACTTCACATCTAGAGATTATTAAGAAGTGTTCATTCATGTAGCATTGTGTGAGGACTTCAGAATCTATGTAACTGAAAGGTTAAAGTTAAGCATAATTAGAAGTTTTAGAATAGAAATATACTTAATACTGAAATACTAAAACTTTTAGGCTTCTATTTTTAGGCTTCTTATGTATTTTCTCTAAACATTTACTTATTGTTATTGTGTGTGTGAGTGCAGCCATGCTTGTAATACAATGTGTGTGTTTGTGTGTGAGTATGTATGCAAGTGCAAGTCAGAGAATAACTGTAGACTTAGTGCTCTCCTTCCACCTTTGTGTGGATTCCAGGAATCTCCCTCAGCTCACCAGGGCTGGACTGTAAGTGACTACTTCCTGAGGTGTCTGAGCAGCTTTAGCGCTGGATCCACTTTAGCGCTGGATCCTGTCTTCCGGCATTGCCTAGGGTTGCTCGTCACGTGCTACAGATTACTTACTCAGGGCAGACTTGTTTCCTCTGAAGGAGGACTCTTTTACACTACACTCCAGGCTTTGTTGTTTTTGGATTTAACACGAACACATTTTTGTTGGTGCCCTTTGTTTGGTGTCTTCCTTCTCTGATCTATTTTCATAATGTCACATGTATTCTAAAACTCACTCTGTTCATGTTACTACTCTCCTGCTGAAGAGTCCTCACCGAATAACCATCTCCCAATAGATACCTTAGCCGTAGATGATGTCCTTTTATGGAATTTCCATGTTATGGGGTGTGGTGAGAAGGGACGACATCAGTTAGTGTTCCCAAGCTTGGAAGTCAGAGGCATGACTTTTACTATTTATGACATCTTATTTCTATGACTCATATTGTTCATATAGTGCATTTTACAGTATCCTAGCACCTAGCATGCTGTTGTGACACAGGAAACTTCAGGACCTATCTCTTTTGGGGGATGGGTAGGAGGGAGACGCTTTCAGGGTTAAAACAGATATCGGGGCTGGAAATGACTGACTTTAGGAGTATAGTATGCACCTTGTATATTTGTGATGTAGTTTTTAAAATGTAATTTTATATTTGGAACCCCTAAATGTAAAGAGAATCTATGAGAGGAAGTATAACCTTCACTGTAATTAGAAAGTAGCTTTTGAACTGGAAGTTGAAGATGTCTTGAGAATAGTGAGGATATTTATTAATTTGAATTTTCTCTGATGTTGTATACTGAGGCAACTCTGTTAAGCGCTCTGCTGTTGTTTTGCTTTGAGAAACAGATTTCTAAGAAGCATTGTTGTCTTGGTCAGTGCTCTGTTGCTCTGAAGAGATGGCAGCCAGGCTTCTGGAGAAGTTGAGAGTTCTGCATCTGACACCATAGGCAGGAGGAGAGAGAGCCTCTGGGCCTGGCTTAGACTTTTGACACCCTCCTCCAGTGACACAGGTCCTCCACCTAGGCATCTCCTTATCTTTCAAATAGTGCTACTCCCTGATGACCAAGCATTGAAATTTGTGAACCTAGGTGGGGCCATTCTTATTTAAACTAGTATGATTGTAAATTCCTAGAAGTACATATGCACTTGTTCAAGTTAAGTTTATTATTTAGTGGGCTCTTGGCGGTATCATATTTAACTTTTATTACTGCATCCTAGTTAATACATAGACCAGGTGCCCAGGAAAAAGAACAATGCAGAATGTGGGATATCTTTTAGTTTATTGACTTACCATCCAGAGCTTGATGGTGTGGTTAGGTTTAGAGTTGTATCTTAGCATTTTGCTCATGATATGTAATGGAAATACTTTAAAGAGATGTTCTCACTCCCGTGTCGCTGGGAAGTTAGCTGTGGCTTGCACATCTTCTCTTCAGGGGAGGATTGCTGTGGTTGTAAAAACTCAAGGGTGGTTAGACTTTGTAATTATCTGGTTGTACTCATATATAATTAGATCCTGCTGTGCTTCTATTTAAGACCTCCAGGGGTTTCCCATTGTACTGAGAATAGGACACAAACACCCCAGCAGGTCACCTGCATCTGCTCTCACTCAGACCTGGTACTTCATTTTTTCCTTGCTTCAGCCACAGCCTCTGGCTCCCAAGTGTACCCCAGCCCAGGCCTTTATACTTTTGTTCTAATCTGCTTCTGCCATTTCTGTTTTTACTCCTCTTTCTTTAGACCTGTATACCCTTTTCAGGTGGAAGATCATTGTTAACCCTCTGAGAAAAGGTCTTTATCAGTCTCTGCTTCCCAGTAGTCACGTGTTCCATTGGGCTACTTTTATTGTCTCCTTAATACACGGCACACTCTCATAGGTCAGTGACAGCATTTACATTTCTGCTTGCTTATCCAATCACTGTGATGATATTCCTGAACAAATAAAACACGATGGCTGTTCCCTAAGTGCTAGAAGAGATAACCGTCATCCTCATAATTATTCTCATTGAAGTAAAGTGACTTGTCAAAGCCAACTTACGACTAAACAGGTACTAATTCACATAGTTGCAATTTAGATTACTCAATAATCGATCTATCTTTTCATTATGCAGTCCAGAATTCAATTACTGTAGAAACAGATCCTCTTGTATCTGGAGCTGGTGTCTCTATATAACGGCCTGTCTTACATTTGATTTGCTATGTTGTGATTTCACTTCTTTCCAGCTGTTTAACACAGATGGTTGAATAATAATTGTCTTTTTAAGAAATTCATATTAATTCCAAGACATTGAAGACTTCTTGCTCCTGTGTGCTGGTTTCTTGTTGAAACACTGAGAGCAGCAGGACCAGACTCCGGAAGCTCAGTTCCCCCTGTGATTCTGCTGGCACCGGCTCCACATGAGAAGCTCCTGGCTTGCACTTTCCTGGTTCATAACATAGTAGGGCCCAACAAAATGATTGCAAATATCTGTCTTTTTTTTTTTAACAGTATGTAATTCTGTAATTCTGGACATAACCCAGTCTTTTATTTATTATCTATCTATTTATTTGCATTGGAGTTCAGCAGCTGTGATAGTTGTCCAGAGAGCATTACGCTTTTGCAAGAGTGAAAAGTCAAGTTTGTTTCATGTAGCTGAGCATGAAAACATCTGAGGAATCCAGAAATGGCTACTTGTATTCTTTCACTTCAGATGTCACTTCTTTCTGGCAGTAGCTGTAGTAAGGATACCATACATATTTTATGGAAGCACTGACTTGGAAATAGTGTTAGTTAACTAAATAGTAACAGTTACCTTTAGGGAGCTTATTTGACTTTACCATTGTTCAAGGATCCCCACTGTGTTCTTGGGTGAGAAATCATTTTTGGATAATATATGTAATTTTAGCCTAACGTGTCTGTTTATTTTAAAATAAAAATCCATATTATAAAGAACGTACAAATTAAAACATCTCAGAGGTAGATTGACATAGCTGTTTGTGTTATTTTATACTTATTGCAGTTTTATCTTAACTTGGCTAGCATCCAAGTAATTTAGACAGGACTTACTATATTTAACAGCTTTAAGGCACAACAACTGAGCAGTATTAATCTATTTTAACCCTGTAAAGTAATTTGCCTACTTCCCAACCAAAATCCCCAAGATACTTGAATTTTATGGCTTTCTCGGTGCCATCTGTTTTCTTTTGATGTCTCCTGGACCCTTTCCCTCCAGGCTGAATTCCCACTTCCTCTCTCTTCCTCCCTGCCCCTGGCTGCTCTCTCCCTTGTTCAGTTATTGGGTGGTTAATTCTTTATTGACCAATCAGAGAATAATTAGAGAGCAATGTTTACACAGCATTGAGGCAGAAGATTCTCAGAATAAGGATGGCAACCATATATGGGAGCACGGAAGTTGGCATTTGAACAATACAAGGACAGTCTTTACATAGGGCAGGCACTATGTAAACATTATGCCTACACACAGCAACTCAATGAGTGCTTGAGTAGACCCAAAGTTTGCACATGTCAGTGACCTTGTGTACAATTAAACAACACTTCAGAAAGCCACAGAGCTTCTCTTTGGATTTTACACTTTCACTGTCAAATAGCTTTGTATTCACTTATCTCTGTATATCTGTCACCAAACCAAAACTAAATCAAAACCAAAACAAACAAAAACAAAGCAACCCTAAATTTCTACAACAGTTAAAGCTAGAAAAATAATCAGATTTGTATTCTCCTTCAGAACTCGTGTGTCCTGTACGTTCTTCATCCCCCCCCCCCCCACACACACCTGATATGTTCTTTCTTATCCTCCCTGCTGCATGTGGTACTTCCTACATGTACACACTTTGACTCTGAATGTATGCTTGTATAGGCAAGGCTCCACATATGCGCAATACCTTGCAATTTCTCTCTTCCTGACATTGGTGGTTTTGCTTAATACTATATATTCTATGTCTATCCATTTTCTTTACAATTTTGTGATCTCATTTTTCTTTAGAGCAGAATAGTATTCCATTTTATATCATTTATCAGGTTTTCAGTATCCATTCATCTCTTGACAGACAGCTAGGTGGGTTCCATATCCTTGCTGCATTACAAATACAGCAACAATAAGGGTACAAATATCTCTGTGGTGTGATATAGAGTTCTGTGGGTATATGCCCAAAAGTGACATAGCTAAGTTATGTAGTAGTTCTATTTTAAATTTTTTGAGCAATTTCCAAACTGAATTCCATAAAAGCTGTATTAATTTGCATCCCTACCAGCAGTGAATAAGGTTTTTTTTTTATAATTTTTTTTTGTAAATTACAAATTGTTTGTTTGTTTGTGGACCAGGGTTTCTCTGTAGCCTTTATTGTCCTGGAACTCACTTTGTAGACCAGGCTGACCTGAAACTCACAGAGATCTACCTGCCTCTGCATCCAAGTTCTGCAATTAAAGGATCATGCCACTAGCTTAGCTACATTACCAATTTTAAGAAACATTATAGAATACTGTGTTCCGTTCCATATTCTGTATTGCAGTAGCCCTCACAACCTGTTGACTTACCTTTTATCATGTGATATGCCCTTTCACAACCTTCTGATAAGGTGGGACATAAGAAAATTTGAAATGCAATTGGAATCCTTAACAAGGTATTGCCAGTAATTTTAACCCTCTGAGGTTGTGTGCCAAACATGCATTTAGAGGTGACAGGTAGTTTATGTTTGTCAATTGAGAACCCTGGCTTTAGAATAAAAATAGTCTTTAGTCTGAAGATTCATTGGCTATTGAGGTCTGAGAAAATGATATAACTTAAAAAAACAAAACCAAAAACTTTATATTTAAAGTGAGATTGGTAATATTTGCCTAATAGGTTTTTGTGATGACTTAAAATCTGTTTCATAGAGACTCAGTAACTAGTGGTTTTAGAAAAATGTAGGGCGCACACCTTTAATCCCAGCACTTGGGAGGCAGAGGCAGGTGGATTTCTGAGTTCGAGGCCAGCCTGGTCTACAGAGTGAGTTCCAGGACAGCCAGGGCTACACAGAGAAACCCTGTCTCCAAAAACCAAGAAAAAAAAAAAAAAAAGGAAACTGTAAATGTGGGCCAGAGGGACGCTCAGCACTTACTTGTCTTGCAGAGGACTGGAGTTGGTTTCTAGTGCAGCACTCACCATCACCTGTAAATCCAGCTTCACGGGATCTGCCACCCTCTTCTGGCCTCTGAGGGCACCCACACATATACAGAAATAAAAATAAAAATAAATATTTTCAAAAGAGAAAAACTGAAGTATTAGTTTAAACAGTTGTAACTTTGGTGTTGTTTTGCGGCAGTGTTGCATTTCTGTCCTGCTCACTGTACTGGATAGTTTATGTCAACTTGACACAAGCTAGAATCACCTGGAAGAGGAAACAGGAATCCTATCAGACTAACCTGTAGGCATGTGTGTGGCAGTGCCACCCGGATACCCATGGGTCTGGGCTTTGTAAGAAAGTACGGTAAGTAAGCCATGGGGAGCAAGGCAGTAAGCAGCACTTTTACACGGCCTCTGCTTCGCTTCCACGTGTCTTCCCTCTGTGATGGAGACACGTTGTAAGCTGAAATGCTCGAATTGCTTTTGCTCGTGTTTTATAGAGTAACAGAAAGCAAATGAGTGCATTTACCTAAGCTGCTTTCTGAGCCTACTTCTGGACAGCAGACAACTGTTTGCACTGTTTGCGCAGATCCCGTCCTTCCTTGCTAGTTGGGAGTGCTGTCTTCTTTCTGTCCACCTTAGCTATGTCCTGAGCAGTAGCCTTGCTCCTAGTTCTACATCAGGCCCTTCTTGCTCTGATAACCTGCTGTGGCCTGTTCCTGACTACAGTCTCAACTGCTGCAGTGTGACTTTGAGATCCTCTTCTGGCTTCACCTGAAAACCAGTGTAGCTAGAGGTAGGTAAATGTATGACCTCAGTTTCTTTAGATTTGAGACACGCTTTTCTTATGCCTATTCAGCTCTGGTTTTAAACTTGAATATTCCTTAAAACAGTCTCATGAAGAGAAAGTGATTTGCTCTGTTTGCTCGAAAAGAATGTGTGGTCACAGATTTTAGTTAGCTTGGGATATGCTTCAGAAGTGTTCAGTTGTGAATTCTGACACTTGGCTTCTCTGAGAAGCTGAGCTGCACAATTGTGGAGTGCGAGGTGCCAGTTGCCGCTGTCACAGCTGTCCGGGGCAATGCCACAGTCAGCTCTGTGCCATTGTCACCACTCTCTGTGTTTCTGGTGGGACCATGGCCTCTCTGTTGTCCTAAGGCCTCTTGTAATGGTGTATTTTCGGCCACACTTATGATTTCATGCTTTTCAGACACTAAAGGGTTTGGTGCGTGACAAACATTTAAATTGATGTTTTCTTTCTATTTCACTTCGCCAGGACCCTTCTGTTCAGAGGGTCTTAGTAAATTTGTATGATTTTGCCCATTTGAACATTTGCTTATGATTTTTGTTTACATTTGCAAGGGAAGATATAAACCCCAGATTATAAATTATTATCATTTACATTTGGAGTAAAAAAATTATGGTGGACAAAGGAATTCAATGTGGTAGTTTCACTTGATTAAATTTTGATATTGAAATGTGTTCAAAAATTAAAACTGGTTACAATATTATCATCTGAAACTATTAAAATGATGTGACTCCGTATGAATGTTTGACCATTGTTGTCAGTCCTAGCCACAGATCTTTAGAGAAAGGACACTCACCTCCCCAAGCAAAATCTAAGGATGGGTAAGCCCTGGACATAAATAGTAGTTTTAGGGACTCTTTATATGTCCCTGTATATACTTTAAATTATCTCTAGATACTTACAAATTCTGGTAGAATGTAAGTAGTCATGTTGTATTGTTCATGGAATCATGAGAATACAAAGTAGTATGACCACGTTCAATACAGATGTAACAGTCCCACCTCCCTCTGAGTAATTTAGAATCCCCTGTATTAATCTGTGGATGCAATTGTGTGGCTATAGAGTTTGTGATGGGCTACTGTAAAAATGATTGACTTGTGCTTGCTAGTTATAGTGTTCATTAATATCTCAGTACAGTACAGACATCATATGTAAATTTTACTTGCATAAATTTAGATATATGACCTCTACCTTTCACATTAAATTATGTTTTGTAAATATAAGGGATATATTTACAAAGGGATATATTTATGTAAATATAAGGAATATAAGAAAGGTTTAAAAACGATAATTGATTCAAGTATCTGTCTCTAGTATGCAACTTGCTTATACATTTTTTAAGATTGGAGAAGTAATGAGAATCATGTCTTTTTATGTTGTTGAAGATGGTATATATAAAGATGGTATATATAAAGTGGTTTTTATGGATTAACTCATGTTTTTGCACAAAAAACTTTTTTTATCCATTGTTCTACTTTTTGATGCATATGCTAGAATTAAATGAATTTATTAGATATATAATATATATTTATATTACATATAACTATATAGGCGGGGGTGGGCATCTTGGCACTTGAGGATGTAGAAGACAATTTCTGAGAGTTACTTCTTTCCTTCTACCATGTGGGTCTGGGGATCCAACTTTTCTTCAGGGATAAACTCATGTCATCAGGCATGCAAGTGCCTTTACTCACTAAGCTGACTCCACACCCTGACCATTTAGATAGATTCTGATTCTCAGATGTCAGTAGTTTTGATGATGTTTATGAGGGTCTCTTGAGTAGTTTAGTGGTCAATACAACACTGTTCTTGCAGAGAATGTAAATAGTATGTGTCAATGGTGCTCACGCAGAGCTTGCTGAGGTGCAGTTCTCTCTAGAGTTAAAAGATCTCTCACCTATAGTTACTAGATGCTAGATGATTTTGCTCCTTAGGTCTTGAGGAGCCATATATAACAATTATTACAGAAAGAATGTGTTACATTCATCCATGGATAGCATCACTAAGAATGGCACACTGATGCTTTAAAGAAAAACTTTCTGCTTTTTTACTTTGAGTTTTTTCCCTCCCCTCCCTTTCTTTCCCCTTCCCTCCCTCCCTTTCTCCCTCCCTCCCTCGCCTTCCTCCTTTTCTTTTCCTTCCTTCTTTCCTCTTTCCTTTCCCCTCTCTTTCCCCCTCTTTCCCTTCCTTTCATTCAATAAATCGAGTCCTATTTAATAAATAGTCCAGGCTGTCCTGGAACTTATGATGTAGCCATAGGCTGGTTTCAAACCCTTACTGATACTCCTGCTTTAGGCTCCAAGTGTTGGGATTACAAACGTGAGCCACCACCACCACCACCCATCTGTCCTTTCTCCCTGTTTTGATTTGGCGTTTGAATAGGATTGCTTTATGTAGACCCTGCCCTGGAACCTGTTCTGTAGACCAAGTTGGCCTCATACTTGATTGATAGGGATCCTCCTGCCTCTGCCTCCAAGTATAGGGATTATAGAGATAATAATCCGTCATGCCCAGGTTTTCTTTCTTGGTCTTGGGATCTGACACACTCACACACACTTGCTCTCCCTTTCTCTCTCTCTCCCCATCTCCCCACCCCCTCCATCTCCACCTCTCTCTCTCTCAGCAGCTACCAGTTTATGTTTTGAATATAACTCCACATAACTTATGATTTAATATAGTTGAATCATTATTGATCTTGGGTGAAATGAATGAATATAGGCTGTCTACATAATCAAAATAAAGAATAATTTTATTAGAAAATGTATATGCTCATAATTTTGTTCTGATGGCTCATTCAAGGACATGAAAATAAAGAGGTCAACACAGCAGGGAGCCAGTCTGCTAGTCAGGAGCAAAGGGCAGAGTGGAACACTGCTCCAAGCTGTGGGCCTTAGGCCTCTTTATCATCTGTCACATGGGAAGATCTTTGAAGTTACTATCATTCTTTGAGCCTACTTTCTTCCTTTCAGCCTTGTATAAGACAGATGGTGAGATAGCTCTATGGCTGTGGTTCTCATCTAGGCTGCTTTTGCTTACAGGGACATTCAGCTACGTTTGGAGATATTTTTGGTTGTCATAACTATGAAGACTAATTTTGTCTTTTGTTATTGTTGGACAGTGATACATCCTACAATCCACAAGAAAGAATTATTCCTCTCAAAATTTTACTAATGGCTAAGGTGAGAAACCTAGTATTAAAGCATTATTGTCCTCCCAGAGAGTATAGGGGGTATAGAAGTATGATGACTTTTCTAGTATAATATACTGATCATTCAGAGAAAGTAAGAGTTGGAATAATATTAGTTACTGCCTTAGAATGAAGTTGGTATACTAGCTATGTGGTAAGTCTCCCACACATTTTATGACCTTATTTACAGTCCATATCTTTGGATGGAAGAGAATTTTAGGGTCTAGGTTAATTTCAGTGAGGGTCAATTTGGTTTATGTCAGAAACTGCTTGTTCCACTTTGGTTTTGATTTGATAAACATCATGACCAGATACAATTGGGAGGAAAGGGCTTATTTGGCTCACACACTTCTCAGCTAGCAGTCTGACACTGAGAGAAGTCAGGGTATGTCCTCAAGGCTGGATCCCGAAACCAGTACTGTGGAAGAAGGCTCCTTACTAGCACTCATGCTAGTTCACTTATACCTCCTAGATACACCCAGCTAGGTATTAGGTGGCCTGGGCCCTCCCTTGTAGGCATAAATGTTATTTGCAATCTACTTTTAATAAGGGTTCAACCTCTCCTCTAGCCCACCACCCTGCAGATGTAGTGGAAAAGTTATTAGGATATGGGGGGAGTGGACCTGTTCAGCAATAGTTCTCTGGGAGCAAGCTTGATCTTTTTTGGCAGCAGTTCAGTCCCATAGCAAACAGCAAATATGAATCAGCAGCTGCAGACCAGTCCTCTAGGCAGGCAGACACCAGGCACTGGCCCCTGCAGGTAGTTCAGGTAGTTCAATCCTGAAGGAACCACAAGGCTCGCCACCCGGCCTGAGGCTGTGGAAGTGGCAAGCTGCCACAGGAACCTTAAGAGCAGTTGTTGGCCAAGTTTCTCTCAATGGCAGCGTTGCCACAAGTTGAGCTCAACAACTCTGTATAAGGGGAACCAATACATACCTGTCATTAGTGAAGAATAATGAGGTGGAGCAAACCAAACCAAGGCTCAGTGTACCTTCCCCACTATCTATGGGGTCATATTTTATTCCATCATCACAGGTATTTTCATGTGTTTGCTATGTCAAAACATCCTTTCACTTGTGCCTGCTTCAGGAAAACATTCTTTCACAGACATTTAGAACCCTGAGTGGTTTTTTTTTCCCCCATTGAAAATAGATTTTTTTTCATACAATATATTCTGATTAGAGTTTTCCTAACTCCCAACTTCTCCCAGAAAATTCCCCACCTTACCATCCACACCCTTTATTTCTCTTTCTCATTGGAAAACAAATAAGCATTAAAAAACAAAACAAAACAAAACAAAACCAGAATAGGGCCAAACAAAAAAGCAGAAAATATAGTCAAAGATAAGGCACAAGAAACACATAGACATAGAGACACACAAATTCACACTCATGGAAATCCCATAAAAACATAAAACCAGAAAGCATAACATACAAGCAAAAAAAGACCTGTAGCATATTTTAAAATGCCCAGAGAAAGCAGACAAGACAAAACACTCCAAAATACCACTGAGTCTGTTTTGTGTTGGCTATCTACTGCTGGGCATTGAGGCCTGCTCCTCAAGTGTGGTTTATATATCCAGTGAGGCTATGTGGAAAAACCTAATTTTTCCTTTGCAAGTGGTTATCAATCGGGGATAGCTTCTCATTTAAGGAAGGGGCATGTGTGTATTTCCTCTCAGCACTGGGACCCCGCGTGACTAGGGTATGCAGGGCCTGTGCATGTTGCCACACTCTCTGAGTTCATATGCACACCAGTCCTGGTGTGTCCAGAGCTGGCCTTCCTTGGTGTTTTCCATCACCACTGTCTCCTGACAGATTTTTGCTTCCTCTTCTACAGAGTTGGGACTCTTGCTTTAAATTTAGTGGTTGTGGTTTCTTTTTTGACGTAGTTGGTATAATGGAGAAGTTGAAATGTGGTCTTTTTAGGGCAAAAATGAGTCATAAGTCAGAATATATAGATATTTATGGGAAAAATAATATAACAAATATAGAAGAAAGGAGAATAATTTGAAAGACTCGTTATTTGCAACTTTTAAGGCAAATAAATTATAGCTCTAAAATTGTGTTGTTGTAAAACATAAAAAACCAGATAATTGGTATGCTTTTCTGTTTGACTCTCAATTTTAAAAGACTCTAATTGATGTATTGTTTATATTGCTCACTAAACACAGTGTTTGGATGGTAGAGAGAGAACTGAGGATTCATGTGATAACAGCTCTGAGATGTGCTGTGCTCCTAAACAATTATAGTGTAGGGCTGCCAACAGTGATGTCACCGTCAGTAGAGAAAGGACACTTGGAGACGCTCCATAACCATCATGAGAGGACAGGGTAGTTTGTGCAGAATTGGAAGCACTGTTAACATTCCTACTGTGTTCCTGTGTTCTGATGCTTTAAATGATGTTTAAAACATTTGATTATTTATAATTGCAAATTATATTTATCATCAGGAAAAGAGAATACAGAATACAGAAGCAGTTACTCTTTGTTACAGCAGCTGTACAGTGGAGCTGAACCAGAGAAAATAATGCTGGTTTCCTTCCATACTGTGTCTGCCTGCATATAGCCACACAGTATGACAGTGTTAAGACAGACCTAACTCAATGGTCACTCTTAGCACTATTATATATTAACATACATTAATATCTATCTTACTTGGAAAAGGAAAATGGCTATGTATCGATTTGTGTGTGAAATACAATTGAACACAAACAAAACCAACAGAAATCACAAAGTTTTATCACAGGCAGAAAGACGTTAATTTAAAAGTAGTTTCTGCCTGAGTGGTGTGTCGTCTCTGCCCTGGGGAGGCTGAGCCATCTCCAGGCAGCCTGGGTTCCTTGTTGTGACCCTGCCAAGATCCAGTGAGCCACCTCAATTTTCTGAATGTCAGCGGTCCTCTCTGTCCGCTGCCCACAGCCAGTTTGCTTAGATTTTCAGTTTTTCCACTTGGGTCATTACCTTTCATACTGGACTTGGAACCCACATAAGAAGAGATGGTGTTGCTTGGCAGTTCTTTTTTGGCAGTGAGGAAACTGCCATCCTTTGGGCACAGGGTACTAAATTTAGGGCACTAGGCACATTAGGCCTTAAACTGACTGACTTTTTGTTTGTTTGTTTTGTTTTGACATTTTCTGTCATTGTCAAGTGCATCAGTAACTGTAATAGTCTGTAGGTAGTAATAATAACAGGTAAATAGAATGAGGTGCATGCTTCCTAAATGTGGCTCTTATCAACTTATTTGACTATCTGCCTCAGCCCTATTTAGCTCAGGCTCCATAGTTTTTTGTTTGATAGTAAACTGAAACTGAACAACAGTAGCCATTTGTGTTCTCCAAAGTTCTTACCCATTCTTATACAAAAATGCTGGCATGCCTTTCTGTAGGAGAAGCATTGTGTCTCATTTATTCATTCATGCATACCTCTGTGTGTGTGTGTCTGTGTTTGTTGTGTACTGAGGGGCTTTGGGTGTCTTCCTCTACCACTTTCCATCTATTGTTTTGTGGCAGGGCTTTTTGCTGAGCCTGGGCTCACACTTGCTCGGCTAGGCTTGAAACAGTAAGCCTCAGTGGCCTGCCTTTTTATCTCTTATTTCCTTGGAGTTGGTGCTCCAGGACATATGGGATGCCTGGCTTGTTATGTGGGTGCTGGGAGCTGAACACCACTACTCAGGATTGTGCAGCAAGTACTCTATCTGCTGAGCCATTCCTTTAACCCTAAAGCACTCCATTTCTTTTACCCATAGATGTCTGTGGATAAAATGTCTGTGAGGGAAAGTGAACATGTGAAATATTTGTCTCCATCTAGAGTGACACAGACTTAAAAAACAGACATTATTTTTAATTTCATTTTCTCGAAGTAGACCAATGAAACTGATACTTCTCATTTTCTGGGCTTTGTGACTTTTACTGTGATAGTTGGTATTTTTATGTATATGACCATCATTGTCTTTTGTATATCACAGCTGAAACTTAGGTCTGTGGACTCAGAGTTCCTTGGTTATAATATTTCCTAGCTCTGTGATCCTTGGGTAAGTTACTAATAACCTGCTAGTGCCATATTTTATCAGTGCCTTTTTGGGGAGAACAGTGCACCAGACTTTCCTTTTAAGCATCCAATTTTCTTGAAAAATTATCATCTAAAATTTAAGAATGCTATTTACAAACAAATGAATAAAAACTGGCCAACTTTCCCCTGCATTCCTACTTGAATACTGTCTGTCTTAGTTAGGGTTTTACTGCTGTGAACAGATACCATGACCAAGGCAAGTCTTATAAAAACAACATTTAATTGGGGTTGGCTTACAGGTTCAGAGGTTCAGTCCATTATCATCAAGGCGGGAGCATGGCAGTATCCAGGCAGGCATGGTGCAGGCAGAGCTGAGAGTTCTACATCTTCATCCAAAGGCTGCTAGTGGAAGACTGACTTACAGGCAACTATGGTGAGGGTCTTAAGCCACAGTGACATACCTACTCCAACCAGGTCACACCTATTCTAACAAGGCCACACCTCTAAATGGTGCCACTCCCTGGCCCAAGAATATAAAAACCATCACACTGTCCATAAATAATTGCTATTAATAGTAGCAATACTTGTTGAAAATAATTTGAATAAAGTGTCCTGGTAGCTCTACCATTCAGTTTTTTTCCTGCTACTGAACTATCTGCTTGAAAGCTGACACTTGTCAAAGAACTGGTGACATCTGTCTCTGAGCCTTGGCATAGTCTATGCTAATCTTGTTTTGTGTAAAACTTTAACTAACATGAATAGAACTACACTTTTGTTGGTTAAGTTAAAAAAATAACTAGTTAAACAGTACTTTAAAAAGGACTCTGTAGACTTTGTATAGTGTCAGGGAGATAAGCTGCTTCTAAACTCTCATTCTGAACAGAGCAGCAGTTTCTAGTGTGACATTTAGAGGGTTGGGGATAGAATGCTTATATATTTCTTTAAGAATAAGGTAGTATATTTGTATCAGCTATTTCTCTATTATAATTTCTTCTCCAAACTTTCATTTTTTATGAATTGATCCCCTTTATTGATCCAAAATATTCTATTTCACATAAAAATAACTTGTTTTTTTATTTCATTGATCCATAAAAATTTAATAAAAGGTCCAGTTAGCATTATATGTTGGTTTGAGTCTCCATTCAGCAGGAGAAATAGAAACATACCATATATACAAGTGGAAAACCCCATAGTTCCACAGACTTGTGCTATCTTTTGCTCAAGGTATTGGAAGCATTTGGTTAGTTTGCTGGCTCATTAAATGGAGGTTAGGACAGTGTTTTCTCTGGCTGGAGACTTTAAGTTCCCATGCTTCAGAGAATGCTTTTTCAGACCTCACTTTATCACACATACCCAGTCCTAATTGTACAAACCTTCTTCATGTTATATCAATACAGTAATGATTTCTGTTTTTTCTGAGGCTGTGGTCTCCTAGGGATTAGTGAGAGCCCCTTTTTGTTTTTCCGTTTCTTCCTTTGCATCGGCCTTATGGAACCTCAAACTGTATTTCAGTGTACTCACTGTTATTCTCATCACTGTGATGCTGATACCCAGAAGAACAGCTTAGGGAGGGAGGATCTGTTTCACTTTGCTTCTTTAGTCCATCAGGGTGAGGAAGGCATGATGGGGCAGAGCAGTTCACATCACATGGTGGCCAGAAAGCAGAAAGGAAAGAAAATTAGGGATAGGATAGGATTTCTCCAAGGACATGTCTGTCACCAGTGATCTACCTTCTCCAGCTATATCCTCTGTGGCAAAGCTTCTAGAGTCTGTCCATAGAGTCTGTCATGAACTGGTTACCAGAGAGCTTTTGGCTGCATTTCATGTTCATACTAGAAAACTCTACATGTGTCCCTTCCAGGCTTATGGCATCTCGCAATGAAAAATGCATTTGGTTCAGTCTTAACAATTCCAGCGTACTTTGACAGTCAAGACCCAACGTCTCCTGTGAGATTCAAGGCAGAGTCCTAGTGCTAAATCCTTGTAAAAATAAAAAAGCAAGTTGCAGACTTAGTAGTAGACAAAGCAGCAGAGGGTAAACATTTTCATTCCAAAAGAGAAGAATAGGAGAATCTGAGGAAGGGTTAGACTAAAGCAAGACCCACACCCAGCAAGACAACTCTTACTGTGTAACACTGTAATTGCCCTGTGTCTGGCAGCCAGAGAACACAGTAACATTGAATGAGCTGCAGTTGTCAAGGGCTGCCCACCCCAGTGATCTTTCTGTTTGCAGCCCACTTGTCTTGGACATATAGCTTTCCTTGACAGGTGTTCTACTTCTTGGCATCACTGACATCTCAGGGCTCAAGGTCTTCTATATGACTTTGACTTTACCCTCTTAGTTTCATACACTCATTCATTCAGACTTTGATTTCCCCATCTTTGCCATCTCCTAGGTTTGTTCGTGCTCTCTCTCTCTCTCTCTCTCTCTCTCTCTCTCTCCCTCCCTCCCTCCCTCTCTCCCTTCCTCCCCCACCCCATCTGTGTGTGTGTGTGTGTGTGTGTACAGGCTTGCTTGCTTGTGTAGGTATTTTGCCTGAATATGTGTTTGTGTACCCTACATGTGCCTGGTACACAAGGAGGCTAGAAGATGGTGTCAGATCCCCTGGAACTAGAGTTACAGATGGTTGTGAGCTACCGTGTGAGTGCTGGAAATCAAGCCTAGTTCTCTTCATTTCTGAGCCATCTCTCCAATCCCTCCCTTGAAATCTTGGAAGTCTCCACGACCCTATAACTCATATATTTTTCATGCGTGGAAAACCAGTACGATGGGGATGGCAACACAATTAACTGCCAGTAATCTAGCTGGGTCCCCTGGACCCTGGGGGAAATGCTGAGTGACTAGGTGACTGGGCTCAAGAAAGTGAATTATGAAATAATTCCCTAGATATTCTTGTGTGAGCAAAGCACTCTAGAGCTATTTGCTTCTCAGGGGAATGTCTTTCAGACTAGTTTAATCCTTCATAACCTAGAACCTAAGGTGGGTAATTTCCGAGATAACTTCATAACCTTTCCTTTTGTCCCATGCAAAGTTCTTATCTTTATTATTTGAAGCAGGATCTAACTATATGACCTAGACAATAATAGCTTCAGTGAGTATTTTAGAGTGCAGGTGATTTTTGGTTGTTGTTTTGTTTTGTTTTGTTTTTGGCTCATGATGGGATTGAATTCCGAGCCTTTGGCTTATTTTTTAATGCCACTAATCTCTTCAGAAGCCATATTTTTACAGTCCCAACTTTACCCAGACTTTTCTCACTAAACTACAAGTTTCCAAGTCTTTTAGATTTGCTTTTTGCACCCAATTCTCATTGTAAACCTAGCTGTAAGTAGCTATCAGTGGCCATGTCACAAGTGGAATGCTTCAGTGACTTAACATTCCCTCAGCTAGATTAATAGTGGTTTCCCACAAGTTTTCATGGCATAATGTGAACAGCTCTTTCCCTGAGCATACATACTCAACTTCTAGGCCAGTTCCCTGCCTACATTCCACAGAATCATTCATTAAAAGCTCTACTGTTCAGCAGCCTAGGCTCTGTGGCCTGCTTCTTCAAATTCTTCCTACAAACCAGTTCTAAAGGCTGAATGGCATCTCTCTCCTCCAAAGCCCTATAATGACCCTAGTTCCTGCTACTGGTTTTCTTTTATTGTCACAGTGGTCCAATGCCCCACAGAACCATCTTAGAAGGGACAAAAGATTTGTTTTAGCTCACAGATTTAAAAGTTTTATTTTTCATGTCAGAGAGCCCAGAGAGTGTGGCAGAGAGCACGGTGCTGTGGAGCCAGAAGACAGAGGGCTAGGGAGATACTAGGGAGATCAAGGCAGCCACAAGATCCTACTTTGTCAAGCTAGCTTCCATCTCTCCATCTCTAGAACATCTCCAAGTAGTGCCATTAACTGGAGACCAAATCAATACATATTTGTCACAGAGATCTAGTGGAGAAACTTCTGGTTCAAAGTACTCCAGAAGAACTGTCTTATACTGCCCAGGTACTATGTAGTTTGGGTACACTTGTATTTTTCTGGATAAGCCAAGTAATTGGAATACAAGAAGCCAAGACAGTAATTCAGGAAGTGGGATAGATGACTTGTCAGGGACAACCAGGACAAGGCAGGACCTGCAGTGCATCTCTAGTCCCAAAGTAAGGATCAAGGCAAGTCTAAAATAAAGTCAGTGTCCTCATTCCCAGGTTATAGTGGAATTGTGCTCTCTGGCAAAAGGTTAAAGCCTTTGAATGCTCATTATAACAGCATCATTTCTGTCAAGTGTTCCTTTAAAACACGTATAGTGAAAGCTTTTTATTTTTTAAAATAAAAACAATTTAGGACCAGAGAGATGGCTCAGGGAGGAAAGATACCGCTGTCAAGCTGATGGACCTGAGTTTGATCCCCAGAAAGCTCATATGGTGAAAAGAGAGGATTGACTCCATAGATATTCTCCTCTGACCTCCATACGTGCTCACGTGTACACAAAAGCCAAATGTAAAATCTTAGCATCAGTTCTTTCCTAGGAGTGTCATCATAAATTATAGTTAAAACATCTCTCCCTCCCTCTCTCCCTCCCTCCCTCCCTCCCTTTCCATTTTATTAAAGATAGGGTCTTACTATGTAGTCTTGGCTGACCTGGAATTTCTCTGCCTCCCAAGTGAGATTAAAGACATGCCATCTAGGCTACTTGTTCCGTTTTACATATTTAAAGGCACAAATGCTTGCTAAGGTATGGTTTTTTTTTTTTTTTTTTTTTTTTCCCTAGTGAATGGAAAATCTAGGACTGTATTTATTTTAAGAGAATATCCCTCTCCCTTTTTTGTTTGTTTTGAGATTAGATTGTTCACTTTTTTTTTTAAATGTAGCTAGCCTTATTTATCTATGTAGCATATAGGCAAGTAGAACTATTGGAAAATCTTATACACTGCCACTATTATCTACCTGTCTCATTTGCCTTTAGTTATTGTATGTGTTTATAAACTGCTCCAATCTTCAGAAAAAACTATAGTCCATTAAAATTATTTGAAAATTTGAAATGTCACATATTATTCTTTCCCCTTGCTAGCGTGTGTAATTGTATGCAGAGTTTCTTATATCTTATTTATATATGTATTTTTATCTATTTGTGTGATATTGTTTTTTGACCTCCATTATTTTCTGTGATGGGAACCAGTTCTACCAGACCCGTCTATCTTGGTGGAAGCAAACAATGGAAGAGTGAGAAACAAACCAGCTTTACCTGCTAGAGAGGTAGCTTGTTTTATTCCCAGCTCTGGAGATGTTGATATTGTCTCAGAGAAACCCATAAAGCTACATTAAACAAAGGCACGTCAAGGTTTTGGGTCAAGGCAGAGAGCCAGACAGAGAGAGCCACACTGTTACCATGTCAAATGAGCCCCTCTGGGGAGTGGGGGAACACGGTGAATAATGAAGAAAGACTGGTGTCTGCTATGTAGTAGTTTTACTCTTAAATTTGAATGAAAAAAAAAGATGACTTTTTGTTGTTTGCATGGAAATAAACATTTCCAGTAAATGTTTCCATGTGGTTAGAGGGTATTGTTGTCCTGAGAATTGTAGAATTATGTCATAAAAGAAAAATCATAGATAACTTTGTGTTTATATGTGTAGCTGTATCAATCTCAGGGCATCAAGTTGGTTTTGAGGGAAAGTAAAGACAATATTTTTGTTTTTGTAGAACCAAATATATCCTGGATTTTCAAAATAACTTATTAGAATTTTTAGTCTGTTTTTCAAAGGTTTTTGGAGAGGTAGGGTACCTAGGAGAACGTTGGTCTTACTGTTCTCTGATCGTGTGGGATGGTGTGGGTAGGTGCAGGTGGAAAGCCCAGCATGAGAAGGTGGGGACAGTCCCCCTCTGTCCTTCACTAGGGATTTACCAGCACCTGACCATCTACATTCTCAAGTCATAGTCTGTAGGTCCCAAAGCTTTTGTTTCAAGCACCTGTTTTGTCTGGCTTTGTTTCTTTATCCTACAGATTCCTGATAGAGTCTTTTAATTGTGACTAATAAAGGCAAGTGGTTTAAAACTACACGTGAAAGGCCAGTTTTATATCCATCTCCATTAGTAGACAAATGCGCACCTAGATATAAGAAAAATGAGCTCACAAACCTTTGTTACTTTCCATAGCAACAAATTCACTGAGCTCCATACGTTGTTTATTATGGTTACAATCTTGTTTGAAAGTATGTGTTTACCAGTTAATTTTAAAAGAAAAATCTCTATGAGGCTGGTGAGTTCATGAATTAAATAAAATACGATGAAACCGTGTCCGGGGATGATAGGAAATGCAGAGTGCGTAAAGAGGGCCACTACCTTCCACCAACTGTCAGAGAAATTTTAAAGGCAAGACTTTATAAATGTAAAGGTAGATATATACATATATTATTTGTTCACTGTGATGGCTAATCTGTCAACTTGATAGGATCTAGAATTTGAGACAAACCTGGCTGGGCTCGTCTTTAGATTACATTGAGGAGGGAAGACCCACCCTAAATATTGACAAGTATGTTTCCACAGGCTGGGGTCTTGGCTGAGCCGCAAGCTTCACCTCCCTCTGCTTCCTTCCTGGCAGTGGATGCAATGTGCCCAGATGCCTTTCCCCACTACCACGCCACCCTACTGTGATGTCTGTTTCTTGTGAGCCAAGGTAAATCCCTTCTTCCTAGGCGGCTTTTGTCAGGCATTTTGTTGCAACAGTGAGAAAACTAATACATATGGTGTTTGGTTTCAAGAGTCTTATCACTCTCAAGAATAACTTTAATCCAAGATGCTAAGCAGAAGAGGTTTCTAAGTAATCCAAAAATGGGAGAAGTAGAAATCATGATATGGACGACAGCCAGCCTGACTCCAGTCATTTCCATGAGCCTTTTTATGAATACAATTTACTGTATTCTCGTGTGCTCTTACAATGATGATCCAAGGCGATTAAAATATGTCCTGCCTTATCACAAAGCAAATAAATTATTTGCTTTGTGATAAGGCAGGACAAGTTATGTGACATTCCCAAGTATTGAAATAAGACTTATTGCAAGAAGAATTAAGTCTTGGAAATCTATAACGCTCCATAATGTGGGTCAGTACATGACCCACAACCCTCAGAAAGCCATTATATTATGTTTTAATAGCTTCAAGGATTGAAAATGAATTAGAGAACATCCCAGCCTTTAAAGTGAATTGAATATAGCTGCAGTAACTCCTCGTAGGGAAGGAGGCTAGAGACAGAAAAAGGAGCAAGGTGGCTATTGCTGTAGCTGAGTTGGACATGGGGGACCAAGGTCAAGAACCTGGGTATGGGCCCTTTAAGAGTGGAAGGGTTGCATGCAGACTTACAGGAAAAAATGTGCAAGAAGTGGTTAGGTGGCTGTATGTGACAAAGAGGGCTGAGTGGAAGTGATTGAGACTTTGCAGTGTTTTGGTCTGGGTACATGTGCATTACTACTGCAGAAGTGGGACACTGGGTTTTGCAAGGAGGAAAACTGGCTTTGTTCTAGAGTGCTGAGTTCAGTTGGCAAGAGACTTGGCAGGAGCTTGGATGTACCAGCCTGGATCTCTGAATGGTTCTTTTCAGCAGATCCCCAGGCAAGCAAAGACAGGCATACTTTCATTGTTGCCCTGGTAAATGCTTAATAATTATTGCTTGGTTTGTATGTCTTTTGAATTTTGTGGGATGACTGGATTTGCTTAGAAATAAACTTTGTTCAGATACGTAGTTTTCACTTACAAGAAGTGAGGAGACATGCCCATACACTTCCAGTGGGCTAGCCCATGATCCTTGTGCCTGCATGGTCTCCGGAAATGTCACACCATTTCACTGTCCTGCTGCCCTGTACATTGCTCACTTCCATGTAATTTTAAAAGTACAGGCACATTAGTAAAGTTTCCATCATGTTTGTCTTGTGCTTCTGCTTTTCTTCCACTGAGATGACTTGCTCATGGTTGACTTGAACTACTAAGGAATACACAGTTTCTCCACTCTCAATGTGAGAGCCCTTTTGCTGTGTCTTTGAATGTTTTGATACTTCCTTGATCTTTACACAAGTATTCCAAGTTTATTCGCTGCGCATTGTAGGATGCTGTTGGGACAGTAAGATGTTACAGCTGCACTTCCTTGAGTCAGTTTCTGATAGCAGCAGGGAACTTTGGAGGTGACTAAGGTAGTTAGTCTTCATAATAAATCAAAGTTTATTGAAATCACTGCTTACACAGCAGAGACTGTTGCTGGAAGCCTAAAAGCTGATAGACTAGGACGTAGCCCTGAGGGATCAGTGTGGGGGATCTGGATCGGTACCATTTTTGTTTTCTGTCTCTAATTACTACTCTGCTAATAATTGAGCATACTATTTATTAATTAGTGAGTGAGGGATTTTTCTCTATCTGAATAAAGATATCATAAAAGTAAATTTTCTTTTTTTTCAGCCTGGATATAGTCAACTTGAATTCCTATAACCAAGGAGTTGTTTATACAAATCTAAGCATATGTTTTTCTAATCAGGAATGTTGACTCATAGACCTCTTTCAGCGATCCCTTCCCTGAGTATGCTGCAGAAAAAGCAGCGGAGCTGCAGGGGAGAGTACATACTGACTAAGCTTTATTTCTAGAGCTGGAGAGGTGCCAGTCTTTCAAAGTTCTCAAGCCTAAGGCTTCTGGAAAAGAATATTTTCTCAGGCATGCCTTATTCAATTTCTAATGAGCTGTTGTTGTTCTGAAGTAAAACTGTAATTTGCTGTCACATTTGTGCTCTGTGGACATAACTGTGAAGCAGTTGGTTTTGTTGCTGATGTCCTTTTAGGATAAATGATTTGCTCAGAAGTTTGAGATGGTCCCAACTTTTTCTGGGGAAAATATTCTGACTTTGCTCCTCTTTTCTCATTAAAGTATCACTATTGTACTTTGCTTTTTTTCTCCCTTTTACCTTCTAATTTCTCAAAATGCCTTATTCCCTAAACACAATATAAAGAAAAGCCACTGATAAACAGGGTTTAAATTACTGATTCTTTTTTACTGTCAGGCCGAGTTTGCATTGAAATTTTTCAACAATTTAATTCCATTGAAAAATTAACAAACAAACACAACTTCCCGTGTGTGTGTGTGTGTGTGTGTGTGTGTGTGTGTGTGTGTGTGTGTGTGAGAGAGAGAGAGAGAGAGAGAGAGAGAGAGAGAGAGAGAGAGAAGCAGCAGCAGTAGCAGCAGTAGTAGCAGCAATAGTAGCAGTAGCAGGAATAACAGCAGTAGCAACAGTAGTAGCAGTGGCAGTAGCAATAGCAGTGGCAGCAGTAGCAGTAGCAGTAGCAGTCCCAGTAGTAGCAGTAGGAGTAGTAGAAGCAGCAGCAATAGCAGCAGCAGCAGCAGCAGCAATAGTAGCAATAGCAGCAGCAGCAATAGTAGCAGTAGCAGCAGTAGCAGTAGTAAGTAGTATTAGGTCAGTCAGAGGTAACTTTTAGGAAATGGTTTTCTCCTTTCATAGTGTGGGTTTTGGGACTGATCTCAATTCTTTAGGCTTGACATCAAGCAACCTTTCCTGTGGAGGCATCTTACTGGCCAAAAGGTTTTGTTGTTGTTGTTGCTTTGTTTTTGTTGTTGTTGTTTTTTTCCCCTTTTCTTTTTCTATTTTTTGAAAATAGGGGCGATCCTTATATCTGAAGCTTTGTAGACAGTGCACAAGGAAATGCCCTGCTGTTAAGACTGTAGTTCTGAGACTAATGATGACAGCAAACTATTAGAAAATATGTATAAGCCTTCAGAGTGAGTGTAGTTGTACAAGTACTCTCTTCATTTGTGTACTAAGGCTGAGAGATATCTTGGTCCAGCTCCAGCTGATGACTGCATTGGAAGTTAGGTCTTTACCCTCTGCTCCTGACTCTCCTTCATGCTAGCTTGCCTACTTGCCAGTTTGAATCACTGCATTCAAAATGAGCTCAATGGAACTTGGTCTAATGAATATTTAGTGTTGGGCCATTCTTGACATGGGATGGGCCGTCTCCTGTAGTGTGCTCTTTACTTTTTTTGTAGTAATCACAACCTACATTTGCTTGACTATAGAGTTTGATATATATTATAGCACTAATTTAATTAGCAGTTGTTGAATGCTCACTATATTTCAGAAACACTGCTAAGTACAGATGCATAATCTAACATCTCTATTGCCGTCAGTCTGACATCAGAGGCGCTGGATTCAAGCTCAAGTCTTCCAGCTCCAAATCTGTGCTCTTAACTCTATGTTTGAGCTGCTGTGGTTAGACTACTTGATTGTTTTTTAAGCCGGGAGCTTATTGACCTAAGATTTGAGTCTAATCCTATACTATCAAATCTACGTCATCTAAGTTTGCTTTCTTTCTGTTACTGGGCCTTCTTTGTTGTTGCTGTGTACTTTACTAGAAACTGGGTTAAATAAATTAATCCATCTTTTCTGTGTTGGGGAAATGTGGCTCTCTTCAAGATTGTGATGTCTTTAAAAACTCAAGATGAGGGAATAACTGGGATCAGCAGGACACAGGCATGCAGGAAATCTGCCATACTCGTGGCACAGGTTCCTTCTGGTCTGGGCCAGTGCACTGAGTAGATTTTGGGTACAAGCTCTGCAGCCAGCTCTACAACTCCCAGTGGAAGCTCCACTCCCAGGTGCTCTAATATGCCCAGGATCATAGGATCAGAGGTGAGGAGGACATAACATCTGTCCCAACACTGGGAGTAACTGGGACCAGTGGGACTCAGGCATTTAGGAACTTTGCCAGACCAGTGGCACAAGTTCCTTCTGGTCTGTCCAGGCCAGTGTCCTGAGCAGACCTTGGGCGCAAACTCCTAGCCAGTCTCAAACACCTAGAGGAAGCTTCATTCCCAGGCTCTCTAACACGCCCAGGATCCTAGGATCCCAGGATGCCAGGAGCTTGGTTACACCAGGATCTCAGGGTCCCAGAGGCAGCTTGACTCCGAGGAGCTCTGACACATCCAGGATCTCAGGATCACAGGACCCCAGAATCACAGGATCACTGAGACAGCTTGACTCTGAGGAGTTCTGACACAACCAGGAAGGGCAAGCTCTAGTTAGATATAGCCAGGGCAGGTAGCACTAGAGATTACGAGATGGCGGGAGGCAAGCATAAGAACAGAAGCAACAGAAACCAAGGTTACTTGGCATTATCAGAGCCCATTTCTCCCACCATAGCAAGCCCTGCATACACCATTACACCAGAAAAGCAAGATTCAGATCTAAAATTACTTCTTATGATGATGATAGAGGAATTTAAGGAGGCCATAAATAACTCCCTAAAGAAGTACAGGAGAACACAGATAAACAGCTAGAAGCCCTTAAAGAGGAAACACAAAAATCCCTTAAAGAATTACAGGAAAACACAATCAAACAGGCGAAGGAAATGAACAAACCATCCAGGATCTAAAAATGGAAATAGAAACAATAAAAAAATCACAACAGGAGACAACCCTGGAGTTAGAAAACCTAGGAAAGAGATCAGGAGTCATAGATGTGAGCATCAGCAACAGAATACAAGAGATAGATGAGAGAATCTCAGGGGCAGAAAGAATATTTCATAGAAAACATTGACACAACAGTCAAAGAAAATGCAGAAAGCAAAAAACTCCTAACCCAAATCATCCAGGAAATGCAGGACACAATGAGAAGACCAAACCTAAGGATAATAGGTATAGAAGAGTGGGAAGATTCCCAACTTAAAGGGCCAGTAGAAATCATCAACAAAATTATAGAAGAAAACTTGCCAAACCTAAAGAAAGAAATGCCCATGAACATACAAGAAGCCTGCAGAACTCCAAATAGACTGGACCAGAAAAGAAATTCCTCCCGACACATACTAATCAAAACACCAAATGCACTATACAAAGAAAGAATTTTAAAAGCAGTAAGGGAAAAAGGTTACGTAACATATAAAGGCAGGCCTATCAGAATTACACCAGACTTCTCACCAGAGACTATGAAAGCCATAAGATCCTGGACAGATGTTATACAGATCCCAAGAGAACACAAATGCCAACCCAGGCTACTATACCCAGCAAAACTCTCAATCACCATAGAAAGAGAAACCAAGATATTCCATGACACAACCAAATTTACGCAATTTCTTTCCACAAATCCAACCCTACAAAGGATAATAGATGGAAAACTCCAACACAAGGCAGGAAACTACCCACTAGAAAAAGCAAGAAAATAATCTTTTAACAAAACCCACACAAACATAATTCCACATCTAACAACAAAAATAACAGGACGTAACAATCACTTTTCCTTAATATCTCTTAATATAAAAATTAATATTATCAACATAACCTAGTGGATTGAAATTCAAAAATATGAGAAATTAGAAATTTGTTGTCTGTCATCCAGTGGTCTCTCTAATTTGGTAATTGGAGAAATAGGTCCAATATTGTACAATCCATATACACTTTCTGCTTCTTTGTACATGACATTGTCTTGCTGTGTACCACATAATGGTCTTGAAATCATGCTTCTCCTATCTCAGCCTATTAGGATTGTTTATTTGATGTTTTTACACTATGCTATGGTTTTCAAAATAGCTTACATATTTCAAAATTATTTATCCAGCCAAAAGAAACATGGACAATTAATTTGGGAGATGGCTTGTAAGAGAACAACAAAGAGTGAGACTGAATCTTTTGTTTGATATTTATAATTATTGTATCAATTTTGAAGAAGAGGACCTTATAAGTTACTCTTTTTCTGAGATGAATGCTTTTCAAAATCATAACAGCCAATGAACCCGAATCTTACCCTCACCTAATGTCTGTGCTACCCTCCAAGCAGAACCATTGTTCATTAAAACAGTTGATGAACTACTTCATGGATAGACCATCTTAATACACACACCATTTCTTCTTTTCTTTTCTTTTTTCTTTTTTGGTTTTTTGAGACAGGGTTTCTCTGTATAGCCCTGGCTGTCCTGGAACTCACTTTGTAGACCAAGCTGTCCTCGAACTCAGAAATCCGCGTGCCTCTGCCTCACGAGTGCTCGGATTAAAGGTGTGCACCACCACCGCCCAGCTCACACACCATTTCTTAAATGAATATAACCTATTCCCTGTGGGCTGAGAATGATGACAATCACTCAAGTCAAATATCTTTGACCATAGCAGGAAATATGTGTCCAAATAATTGTGCCTACAATTCATTCCTTGGCACAACAGAACTGTCAGCTCTTAGCTTAGCTACTATAGAGGTGAAATCCTTTGATGATGGGAGGGACATTGAAGTACAGCCTTATTACCATGAATTCCAGTGTCTAAAAATTGTTCTTATTTTCGGTTTGTACCACAGTAAGAGCCAAGATTTTAAAGCTATACTAAAAACAAAACAAACAAAGAAAAAAAACCCAAAAGACTATCTATTTATGTTCATTTAATAACATGCCCACCATTTTTATGATTGGTATAAAATATTGTGTTGAGTATAATAAAAATTTAGTTCAATTGAAAAAAGGATAAGAAAATATATAAATAGAAAAGAGAGAGGAGAGGTGGCTGCCTGGGTGGCCTCTGAATGCTGGAGCAGGTGAGGGAGCCATCTTGTGTCCTGGGTTCCTGGAGACCAGTCTGCAGGTGAGCTTACAGACTGCAGAGGTAACACATCTTCTGGGACAGGCCCTGTTTTGGGCCTTCATCTTCAGCCAGGAGGCAGGTCTGAACACCAAAACTTTGTGCACCTTCCCTGCAAGAGGAGAGCTTGCCTGCAGAGAGTACTCTGACCACTGAGACTCAGGAGAGAGCTGGACTCCCAGGACTACTGAAAGAGGCTAACAGAATCACAGGAGGAACAAGTTCCAGCCAGAGACAACTATAAGAACTAATGCCAGAGATTACCAGATGGTGAAAGGCAAATGTATGAATCTTAATAACAGAAACCAAGACCACTCACCATTATCAGAATGAAGCACTCCCACCTTAGCCAGTCCTGGATACCCCAACACACCTGAAAAGCAAAATTCGGATCTAAAATCATATCTCATGATGCTGGTAGAGGACTCTAAGAAGGGCATTAATAACTCCCTTAAAGAAGTACAGGAGATCACTGCTAAACAGGTACAAGTCCTTAAAGAGGAAACACAAAAATCCCTTAAAGAATTACAGGAAAATACAACCAAGTGGGCAATGGAATTGAACAAAACCATCCAAGACCTAGAAAGGAAAGTAGAAACAATAAAGAAAGCCCAAAGTGAGACAACTCTGGAGATAGAAACCCTAGGAAAGAAATCAGGAACCATAGATGCGAGATCAGCAACGAATACAAGAGATGCAAAAGAGAATCTCAGGTGCAAAAGATTCCATAGAGAACATGGACACAACAATCAAACAAAATGCAAAATGCAAAAAGATCCTAACTCAAAACATCCAGGAAATCCAGGACACAATGAGAAGACCAAACTTAAGGATAATAGGAGTAGATGAGAATGAAGATTTTCAACTTAAAGGGCCAGCCAATATCTTCAACAAAATTATAAAAGAAAACTTCCCAAACCTAAACAAAGAGAGGCCCATGGACATACAAGAAGTCTACAGAACTCGAAATAGACTGTACCAGAAAAGAAATTCCTCTCTACACATAATAATCAGAACAACAAATGCACTAAATAAAGACAGAATATTAAAAGCAGTAAGGGAAAAAGGTCAAGTAACATATAAAGAAAGGTAGTCCTATTAGAATTACAGCAGACTTCTCAAAAGGACTATGAAAGCCAGAAGATCCTGGACAGATGTTATATAGATCCTAAGAGAACACAAATGCCAACCCAGGCTACTATACCCAGCAAAACTCTCAATTACCATAGATGGAGAAACCAAAGTATTCCATGATAAAACCATATTCACACAATATCTTTCCACGAATCTAGCCCTTCAAAGGGTAATAAAGGGAAAACATCAAAACAAGGACGGAAACTACACCCTAGAAAAAGTAAGAAAGTAATCCTTCAACAAACCTGAAAGAAGACAGCTGCAAGAACAGAATCCCAACTTTAACAACAAAAATAACAGGAAGCAACAATTACTTTTCTTTAATTTCTCTTAATATCAATGGACTCAATTCCCCAATAAAAAGAAATAGACTAATAGACTGGCTACAAATACAGGACCCAGCATTTTGCTGTTTACAGAAAACCCATCTCAGGGAAAAAGACAGACACTACCTCAGAGTGAAAGGCTGGAAAACAATTTTCCAAGCAAATGGTGTGAAGAAACAAGCTGGAGTAGCTATTCTAATATCGAATAAAATTGACTTCCAATCCAAAGTTATCAAAAAACACAAGGAGGGGCACTTCATACTCATCAAAGGTAAAATCTACCAAGATAAACTCCCAATTCTGAATATCTATGCTCCAAATACAAGGGCACCCACATTCATTAAAGAAACTTTAATAAAGCTTAAAGTACACATTCCACCTCACAGAATAATAGTGGAAGACTTCAACACCCCACTCTCACCAATGGACATATCCTGGAAACAGAAACGGAACAGAGACACATGGACACTAACAGAAGTTATAAAACAAATAGATTTCATAGATATCTACAGAACATTTTAACCCAGAACAAAAGGATATACCTACTTCTCAGCACCTCATGGTACCTCCTCCAAAATTGACCATATAATCCATCACAAAACTTGCCGCCACAGATACAAAAATATTGAAATTATCCCATGCATCTTATCAGGTCACCACAGACTAAGGCTGATCTTCAACAAAAGTATAAATAATAGAAAGCCAACACTCACATAGAAACTGAACAACACTCTACTCAATGATACCTTGGTCAAGGATGAAATAAAGAAAGGAATTAAAGACTTTTTAGAGTTGAATGAAAATGAAGCCACAACATATACAAACTTATGTGACACAATGAAAGTGGTCCTAAGAGGAAAACTCATAGCCCTGAGTGTCTCCAAAAACAAACTAGAGAGAGAATACACTAGCAGTCTGACAGCACACCTAGAAGCTCTAGAACCAAAGGAAGCAAATTCACCCAAGAGGAGTAGACGTCAGAAAGTAATCAAACTCAGGGCTGAAATCAACCAAGTGGAAACAAAAAGAAGTATTCAAAGAATCAACCAAACCAGGAGCTGGTTCTTTGAGAAAATCAACAAGATAGATAAACCCTTTGCCAGATTAACTTGAGGGCACAGGGACAGTATCCTAATTAACAAAATCAGAAATGAAAAAGGAGACATAACAACAGAACCTGAGGAAATCCAAAACTCCATCAGATGTTACTACAAATGGCTATACTCAACAAAACTGAAAAAACTGGATGAAATGGACAAGTTCCTAGACAGATAGCAGGTACCAAAGTTAAATCAGGATCAGATTAACAATCTAAACAGTCCCATTTCCCCTAAAGAAATAGAAGCAGTCATCAATAGTCTTCCAACCAAAAAAAGCCCAGGACCAGACGGGTTTAGTGCAGAGTTCTATCAGACCTTCAAAGAAGACCTAATTCCAACTCTCCTCAAACTATTCCACAAAATAGAAACAGAAGGTACTCTACCTAATTAATTCTATGATGCCACAATTACTCTGATACATAAACCACACAAAGATCCAACAAAGAAAGAGAACTTCAAACCAATTTCCCTTATGAATATTAATGCAAAAATACTCAATAAAATCCTTACAAACCGAATCCAAAACACATCAAAATGATCATCCATCATGACCAAGTAGGCTTCATCCCAGGGATGCAGGGATGGTTTAACATATGGAAATCCATCAACGTAACCCAGTATATAAACAAATTTAAAGACAAAAACCACATGATCACCTTATTAGATGCTGAGAAAGCATTTGACAAAATTCAGTACCTCTTTATGATTAAAGTCATGGAAAGATCAGGAATTCAAGGCCCATATCTAAACATAATAAAGGCAATATACAGCAAAGCAGTAGCCAACATCAAACTAAATGGAGAGAAACTCGAAGCAATCCCACTAAAATCAGGGACTAGACAAGACTGCCCACTTTCTCTTTATCTATTCAATATGGTACTTGAAGTCCTAGCCAGAGCAATTCGACAAGAAAAGGAGATCAAGGGGATACAAATTGGAAAGGATGAAGTCAAAATATGACTATTTGCAGATGATATGGTAGTATATATAAGTGACTCTAAAAATTCTACCAGAGAACTCCTAAACCTGATAAAGAGCTTCAGTGCAGTAGCTGGATATAAAATTAACTCAAAAAAATCAATGGCCTTTCTCTACACAAAGGATAAACGGGCTGAGAAAGAAATTAGGGAAACAACACCCTTCACAATAGTCACAAATAATATAAAATACATCGGTGTAACTCTAAGTAAGGAAGTGAAATGAAAGATCTGTATGATAAGAACTCCAAGTCTGTGAAGAAAATAATTGAAGAAGATCTCAGAAGATGGAAAGCTCTCCCATGCTCATGGATTGGTAGGATTAATATGGTCAAAATGGCTATCCTGCTGAAAGCAATCCACAGATTCAATGCAATCCCCATCAAAATTCCAACTCAATTCTTCACTGAATTAGAAAGGGCAATTTGCAAATTCACCTGGAATAACAAAAAACCTAGGATAGCAAAAACTCTTCTCAATGATAAAATAACCTCTGGTTGAATCACCATGCCTGACTTCAAGCTGTACTACAGAGCAATTGTGATAAAAACTGCATGGCTCTGGTACAGGGACAGACAGGTAGATCAATGGAATAGAATTGAAGATCCAAAAATGAATCCATACACCTATGGTCACTCGATCTTTGACAAGGGTGCTAAAACCATCCAGTGGAAAAAAGACAGCATTTTCAACAAATGGTGCTGGCACAATTGGCGGTTATCATGTAGAAGAATGCGAATTGATCCATTCTTATCTCCTTGTACAAAGCTCAAGTCTAAGTGGATCAAAGAACTCCCCATAAAACCAGAGACATTGAAATTTATAGAGGAGAAAGTAGGAAAAAGCCTCGAAGATATGGGCACAGGGGAAAAATTCCTAAAGAGAAAGAACAACAATTGTTTGTACTTTAAGATCAACAATTGACAAATGGAGCAAGGCGGTGGTGGCGCACGCCTTTAATCCCAGCAGAGGCAGGCGGGTTTCTGAGTTTGAGGCCAGCCTGGTCTACAAAGTGAGTTCCAGGATAGTCAGTGCTACACAGAGAACCCCTGTCTCGAAAAAACAAAACAAAACCAACCCCCCCAAAATAAAACAAATAAACAAACAAAAAAGAATCAACAAATGGGACCTCATAAAATTGCAAAGCTTCTGTAAGGCAAAAGACACTGTCAATAAGACAAAAAGGCCACCAACAGATTGGGAAAGGATTTTTACCAATCCTAAATCTGATAGGAGACTAACATCCAATATATACAAAGAGCTCAAGATGCTGGACTTCAGAAATTCAAGTAACCCTATTAAAAATGGTGTACAGAGCTAAACAAAGAATTCGCAAAGGAGGAATACGGAAGGGTTGAAAAGAACCTGAAAAAAGTTCAACATCCTTAACCATCAGGGAAATGCAAATCAAAACAACCCTGAGATTCCACCTCACACCAGTCAGAATGGCTAAGATCAAAAATTCAGGTGACAGCAGATGCTGGCAAGGATGTGGAGAAAGAGGAACACTCCTCCATTGCTGGTGGGATTGCAAGCTTGTACAACCACTCTGGAAGTCAGTCTGGTGGTTCCTCAGAAAATTGGACTTAGTACTACCGGAGGATCCCGCAATTCCTCTCCTGGGCATATATCCAGAAGATGTCCCATCGGGTGAGAAGGACACATGCTCCACTATGTTCATAGCAGCCTTATTTATAATAGCCAGAAGCTGGAAAGAACCCAGATGCCCCTCAACAGAGGAATGGATACAAAAAATGTGGTACATTTACACAATGGAGTACTACTCAGCTATTAAAAAGAATGAATTTATGAAATTCCTAGGCAAATGGTTGGACCTGGAGGATATCATCCTGAGTGAGGTAACCGGATCACAAAAGAAGTCACTTGATATGCACTCACTGATAAGTGGATATTAGCCCAGAAACTTAGAGTATTCAGATATAATCTGAAAAACACAAGAAAATCAAGAAGAACGAAGACCAACGTGTGGATACTTCATTCCTCCTTAGAATAGGGAACAAAATACCTATGGAAGGAGTTACAGAGACAAAGATTGGAGCTAAGATGAAAGGATGGACCATCCAGAGACTACCCCACCCGGGGATCTATCCCATAATCAGCCACCAAACGCAGACACTTTTGCATATTCCAGCAGGATTTTGCTGAAATGACCCTGGTATAGCTGACTCCTGTGAGGCTATGCCAGTGCTTACCAAATACAGAAGTGGATGCTCAGAGTCATCTATTGGATGGAACACAGGGTCCCCAATGGGAGGAGCTAGAGAAATTACCCAAGGAGCTCAAGGGGTCTGCAACCCTATAGGTGGAGCAACAATATGAACTAACCAGTACCCCCAGAGCTTATGTCTCTAGCTGCATATGTTGTAGAAGATGGCCTAGTTGGCCATCATTGGTAAGAGAGGCCCCTTAGTCTTGCAAATTTTATATGCCCCAGTACAGGGGAATGCCAGTTCCAAGAAGTGGGAGTGGGTGGGTATGGGGGCAGGGCGGGGGGAGGGTACAGAGAACTTTCAGGGTAGCATTTAAAATGTAAAGAAAATATCTAATTAAAAAAACAAATAAAAAAGAAACTATACTGAAACCTAATACTATGTACATTAATTTAAAATTTAAAATACATACCAAAGTTTTTTTTTTAAAAGACTATGGTTTCATGGTGAATTTTATTATATATTCACTGCAGTGAATTCACTGAAACTTGCACTAAATACTTAACATTGCCAAGGTTATTCTTGTCTTATTTGACCTGGAGTTTGAACCCAGAATCTCATGCATGAAAGATGAGCACTCTATCACTGAACTACATTCCTTCACTCTTTTTATGAATTATATATCATTTTGACAAACTTCAAGAGAATGGTATTTTTAATCTGAACTTCTTTGAAACATACTTGCTGTGTTGTTACTCTGTGCATTAAAACGTGTCACATCTGTGTCCCTGATGTTTTACTTGAAAAAAAAAAACCCTCAAGGTGAAATTTCATGTAGTTTTATACACATATGTACACTTGTGCATGTGCACAAGCGCACAGACACATGCAGTGCACCCCCAGTATATTTGACGTGCTTTCTTCTCTTCAGGAATGGCAAGACAAGTTCTCATAGAGTGCTTTATGAGTTAGTGTGCTAAGCTATGATTTTGAAGATTGAGAAAATGAGCTATCACATAGATTTTCCTGAGAACTTTTTACTGTTTCAGATTTTGATTAACAAGTTAACTAGGTGTTTTTTGTTGTTGTTTAAAATTATTTATGTTGTGTTTGTAAATTTGTTATTGAAAAAATGGAGAAAATGAGCTGGAGAGATGTCTCAGCTGTAAAGAGCACTTTTTGCTCTTTCAGAGGCCCTGGTTTCAGTTCCCAGCATCTACATGAACGTTCATTCATAAAATGAGTAAATCTGAAAACAAATCAAAAAGCAAAAAAAAAAGAAGAGTCTTGTGATAATTTCTCTTATAACTTAAATGTTCAAAGGACACTGTAGAATTGATGCTTACAATACTATACAGAAGTGACTTTTAATGAGAAACAACATTGTATTTTAATTTATATTTTACACTTTCTATTTCCCTGCTCTCCCCATCCACACTCTTATCGTTCCACATCCCATACCTCCTCCCCACCCCGCTTTCTCCACGTGGATTTCCCCACCCCAAACCCCACCTGACCTGTAAATTCCCTGGGCCTCCAGTCTCTTGAGGGTTAGGTGCATCATCTCTGAATGAACACAGACCAAGAAGACCTCTACTGTATGTGTGTTGGAGGCCTCACATCAGCTGGTGTATGCTGTCTGTTTGGTGATCCAGTGTTTGAGAGATCTCAGGGGTCCAGATTAATTGAGACTGCTGGTCCTCCTACAGGGTTGCCCTTTTTCTCAGCTTCTTTCAGTTTTCCTTATTCAATAATAGGGGTCAGCTGCTTTTGTCCATTGGTTGGGTGCAAATATCTGCATCTGACTCTTCCAGCTGCTTGTAGGGTCTTTTGGGGGGGCAGTCATGCTAGGTCCCTTTTTTGTGAGCACTCCATAGCCTCAGAAATAGTGTCAGGCCTTCGGATCTCCCCTTGAGCTGGATCCCACTTTGGCCCTGTCACTGGACCTGTTTTTCCTCAGGCTTCTCTCCATTTCTATCCCTGTAATTCTTTCAGACAGGAAATATTATGAGTCAGAGATGTTACTGTGGGATGGCAACCTCATCCCTCACTTGATGTCTTGTCTTCCTGCTGGAGGTAGGCTCTACAAGTTCCCTCTCCCCACTGTTGCGCTTTTCATCTAAGATCCATCCCTTTGAGTCCTGAGAATCTCTCACCTCCCAGGTCTCTGGTGCATTCTGGGGGTTACCCCCCACCTCTTATTTTCTGAGGTTGCTTGTTCCCATTTTTTTCTGCTGGCCCTTAGGGTTTCAGTCTTTTCCCTCATCCAATACCAGATTGAAGTTCCCCTCTTCCCCCTGCCCCCATCCACTTTCCTTCCCAGTTCCCTCCCTCCCTCTCCACTTGTGACTGCTTTATTCTCTCTCCCAAGTGGGAATGAGGAGTTCTCACTTGGGCACTTCAGCTTGTTGACCTTTTTGAGTTCTGTGGCTGTATTTTGGGTATTCTGTACTTTTTTTTTTGTTTGTTTTTTTTTTTTTTTGGCTAATATCCATTTATTAGTGAGTACATACCATGTACATCCTTTTGTATGAGTTATCTCACTCAGGATGATATTTTCTAGTTCCATCCATTTGCCTGCAAGATTCAGGATGTCCTCATTCTTAGTAGCTGAGTAGTATTCCATTGTGTAAATGAACCACATTCTCATTTGGTTCCATTTTTCTGTCATGGGACATCTAGGTTGTTTCCAGCATCTGGCTATCACAAATAAGGCTGCTATGAACATAGTGGAACACGTGTCCCTGTGGCATGGTGGGGCATCTTTTGTGTATATTCCCAAGAGTGGTATAGAGTGTGGTTTTATTTTTGGGTCTTCAATTCTATGCCATTGATCAATGTGTCTGTCTCTGTACCAATTCCATGCAGTTTTTTTGTTTGTTTGTTTGTTTGTTTGTTTGTTTAATCACTATTGCTCTGTAGTAAAGCTTGAGGTCAGGGATTGTGATTCCCCCAGCTGATAAACAGCATTTTTTACTTACAAGTAAATTAATGATTAGGTAGAGAGATGGTAGGGATCTAACTTCACTCTCAAAGGAACAGAATAAAGAGTAATGTATCATTCTTGCTCTTATACCGTGCAGCATCTAGATTCTTTATTATCAAGGGGGTTCACTGATTTTGAAGACTTTTCTGAGAGTACTTTAGAACAATAGAAAACAAAATTTTATTTAAAGGGCTAGATAGTAATATTTTATGTATTGTATGTAATTCACTTAGGCATCCTCCTGTCAGCCTTTGAGTAGGACCTGCTCTGGCTGACAAGGTGTTGTCAACTTGACACAAGTCATGGCCATCTGGACATGATTGAGAAAATGATTTGAGATGCCTCTATCAGATTGGCCTATGGACGTGACAGTAGGGAATTTTCTTGATTAGTGGTTGATGTAGGTGGGCATAGCTCAATGTGTATGACACCATACTTGGGCATATATGTGGTTTTAGTATGTGTGAGAAAGCAGGATGAGCAAGCTAGGTAGAGCAAGCCAGTAAGCATGATTTTTCTATGATAATGGCTTTAGTTCCTGCTTCTAGTTTCCTGTCTTGACTTCCTTGCTGCTTTGGCTTACTCTGATGATGAACTGCAAGGTGTAACTAAATAAATCCTTTCCACCCCATGTTGCTTTTGGTTGGGGTATTTTATCACATCCATAGAAAATAATAATCTACTTTTTACTTTCTAATTTTGTTTTATAATCTAATCCTTTATTTCCCAATTATGGATTATTGATTCATTGTTGTAGTGAAGGTTTCTCACTACTTCTGTTGCAATTTTCATCTACATTGTTCTCTAAAAACACTGTTGTTGAGATAGGTGTGCTCCACAATTTCTTATATGTAAGCTGTACTAATTGTTTCTTGATTTCTTGTTTGATGTTGACTCCTTGTCATCCATACTTAAAAATTGGTTTTGAGCTTCCCATATACCAAACACTCTCTGAGCCCACACTTTAATAGATCATAGCTCATGACTGATACCTTGACATCTAACATTGACATAACTGGATTTATGGAAGTACAGTATTAAATACACAGTTTAAATTGTAAAACCTACAGGTATTACTCAGTGACTGCCATAACACTGTGTATTGGTCATTGTGCTTTAAAGAAAACACTGGCTTGTGTGGTGTTCTCCACACACTATGTAGGAAGGAGCTGTTTACAGTTTTGTAGTGGGAGCTAAGAGGAGTGACTACTAGGTGCAGGGGCACATGTAGGCCATCTGACTTGAGAAGACAGTTTAAAAACACTGTTCCGTTGCTTCCCTAATGAGTTGATAGAGTAAAGAAGGGCTTTGAAGCCTGGAATCCTCCAAGCATAGCTTTAGCCTTTATTCTTTTCCTTGCCAAGGTTCCAGGACCTTTGTATTTTGTTGTTTTGCCAGATATTTGTGAACTTGGCTGAACTTTTAGACAGAAGTATTTGAATGTTTGAAGTAGGGAAGAGTTGAAGGTTATTAGAATAAGAAATGTTCAGTTTTTTTCTCTTGGAACTCAGTGAGGTAGGTGTCTTTCAGTAGACTGCCAGGGACTCTAATCCATAATCAAAGACAAGGGAAAGCATTTCCACATGATTCTTCATTGTGGGGATTGGTTAAATACACAAACAAAATACTGTTTTGGTCAGCCATCTGCTGGAAGCCTGAAAGGAATTTTGTAAATTTTCAGTTGTTTTAGAAAAATTGTTTTTAGTATCTTGTTTATGCTTGTTAATTGCTTGATAAGAAAAATTCTACCTTACTCAGGATGATATTTTTTAGTTCCATCTATTTGCCTGCAAAATTCATGATGTCCTCGTTTTTAAATAGCTGAGTAGTATTCCATTGTATAAATGAACCACATTTCCTGTATCTACCGTTCCTTTGTAGGACATCTGGGTTGTTTCTGGCTATTACAAATAAGGTTACTATGAACATGGTGAAGCATTATTCCTGTGGTATGGTGGAGCGTCTTTTGGGTATAGTTCCAGAAGTGATACCGCTGGGTCTTCAGGTAGAGCTATCTCCAATGTTCTGAGGAACCGCCAGATTGATATCCCTGGTTGTACCAATGTTCAATCCCACCAGCAGTGGACCTCTTTCTCCACATCCTTGCCAGCCTGTACTGTTGGGCGAGTTTTTGATCTTAGCCATTCCGATTGTTGTAATGTTGTAATGTTTGGAATCTCAGGGTCATTTTGATTTGCATTTCCCTGGTGATTAAGGATGTTGAACATTTCTTTAAGTGCTTCTCAGCCATTTGAGATTCCTCTGCTAAGAATTCTCTGTTTAGCTTTATACCCCATTTTTAAATAGGGTTATTTGGCTTTTTGAAGTCTAACTTCTTGAGTTCTTTGTATCTTTTGGATATTAGTCCTCTATTGGATGTAGGGTTCGTGAAGATCTTTCCCCAATCTGTAGGTTGCTGTTTTGTCTTATTGACAGTGTATTTTGTTTTACAGAAGCTTTTTAGTTTCATGAGGTTCCATTTGTCAATTATTGATCTTAGAGCCTGAGCCATTGGTATTTTGTTCAGGAAAATTTCCCCTGTATCAATGTGTTCAAGGCTATTTCCCACTTTCTCTTCTATTAGATTCAGTGTATCTGGTTTTATGTTCAGGTCCTTGATCCACTTGGACTTGAGCTTTGTACAAAGAGATAAATATGGATCAATTTGCATTCTTCTACATGTAGACTGCCAGTTAGACCAGCACCATTTGTTGAAGATACTTTCTTTTTTCTGCTGATGGTTTTGGCTTCTTTGTCAAAGATCAAGCGTCCAAAGGTGTGTGAGTCAGGTAACCCAGACCCAAAAGGACATGCATGGTATGCACTCACTGATAAGTGGATATTAGCCAAAAAGCCCCAAGTACCCATGATACAACTCATAGACCTTAGGAAGTTTAACAAAAAGGAAGGCCCAAGTGTGGATACCTGAAACCCACTTAGAAGGGGAACAAAATAATCACAGGTGGCAGAGGGAGGGAGGAAACAGGGTGGGAGAGGGGAGGGGGAAGGAAAAAAGGAGGGGCAGGAACAGGTATGGGGAGAGACAGGAGGGATGCCCAGAAGACCAGGAGAATGAATCAAAATATGTAGTAGTAGGGGTTAGAGGACAGGGGCAACCTCTAGAAAGTCCCAGAGACCTGGGATGTGAGAGGCTATCAGGACTCAATGGGTAAGACATTAGCCAAAAATGTCCAAAACAGACCACTGTCAGTTGATAGACATGGCCCCAGTCTAGGCAAAGGCCACCCACTCATCTTCAAAAATTTTAACCCAGATATCATATGGTCTAAAGGAAATGTAGGAACAAAAATGGAACAGAGACTGAGAGAAAGGCCACCCAGTGACCCGCCCAACTTTCGATCCATCCCATGCACACACACCAAAACCTGACACTATTATTGAAGCCACAGTGTGCTTGTAGATTGGAGCCTGGCATGGCCAACCTCAGAGAGGTTCTACCAGCAACTGACTGAGACAAATGCAGATACTTAACAGCCAATCATTGGACTGAAGTCGGGGACTGATATGGAAGAGTTAGAGGAAGAACTGAAGGAGCTAAAGGGGTGGCAACCCCATAGGAACCCTCAGAGCTCCCAGAGACAGCAAAAAACCAAGGAGCATACATGAGCTGGCTGATTCATGATCCTGGGCACATGTGTAGCAGAGAACTGCCTGGTATGGCCTCATTGGGAGAGGATGTTTTTAATCGGGTGGAAGCTAAATGCCCCAGGGAAGAAGGATATGGGTGGGAGTAGGGAACTGGAAGGTGGCAACTTTTGGAATGTAAATAAATAAAATAATTTAATAAAGATGAAAAAAATGAAAGAAAAATTCTACTTTTTGTTCTTTTTGTATTCTAAGCCCAAGCCCAAACTGTCACTTCTTAGAATTCTGGGTTTTTGTTTTTGTTTTTTGGCCAGGCTATCTATAAATCTTGACCACATAAAATACAGATGCCTAATCATATTATACAATAATTAAATTTTAGTCTTAACTCATTTGTTTTAGTTAAGTCTCCATATTTTTATGATAATGAAAAGGCATAAATAAAATTCATACTTTGGGAAAAGAATAGATTATTGCTTTTGTCACTAGAGGGATTTTATATGTAAAGCATATCATATGTATCACAGCAATTTCTTTTATAGCCTCTTATCGATACAACAGTGTGTGCCAGGTTCTGAGTGACTTCTTTGTCCCAGGCACTGTTGTAGGTGCTCAGGCTGTGTTCATGAATAAAACAGAACTCTCTCTCTCTCTCTCTCTCTCTCTCTCTCTCTCTCTCTCTCTCTCCCCCCGTCTCTCTCTTTCTCTCTCTCTGTCTCTCTCTCTCTCTCTCTTTCTTCCTCCCTCCCTCCCTCCCTCTCTCCACAAATCTTCATTCTATTGGAAAGAGCAGAATAATAAACAATTGACATGGAATATGAGCAAGTCATAATACATGAAATGATATGTGCTATAAAAGAGAAAGAAAGTCGAGAGGATGCTAAGAATGGGGGAGGTGGCTGTGGTGATAGGGTCCAGTGGTCAAGGCAGGCTTCTTGGTATTTGTACAAAGATTGGAAAGAAATGAGGGAATAAGCCAAGCAGCCATGTCCTTCAATGCCTGTGTAAGCTTGATTAATTCATGTCCAGAGTTATGTAAGACATTTGTGTATCATCTTTTCATATCCCAGCCTTCCCTATACAAAGTGGTCTGCTTTAGGGATTGGTATTACCTTTGGTGGAACTTGATTATGGCTCAGTGACATACATTGAGCTTATTGTTAAACTATCAGTAAGGCTGACCCTTGGGAAGTTGTGTTCTGTTGCTTGTGTCTGCCTTTGTTATGTTGTAGTTCTCAGTAGATGTATTAGAAAGGAGAAACTTGGACTCTTAAGTATTGCTGAAAAAAAATATCTGAAGTTCATTTCCAAGCCACAGGTATTACAAACTGGATTTCTTCCTGGCAGCCTGTGACACGGGTGGTGTGCTATAGACTGAGAGTCTGTCCCAGTGGTGCTGATGGAGTGGATCCTGGATTCCCTCCTTGCCTCTTCCCTCAGAAATTGCTGTTTTCTATCTTATTCAGGAAGGAGCTTAACTTGGCAGAGGCATTGAACTCAGTGTCCTATGATTCCACTTAACACTTTCTCTTAGTCTGTGTAGTTCTTAGATTATTGTTTGGAAATTATCAAAATACACTATCTTTTAGTACTTAGTTTTCCTAAGTCTGACATTGGTATATTTTATGTTGCAAAATTTAAACTCTGATACTTTATAAGTGTTGACTCATGAAGTCTTCACAGACTTTAACAAAAATTTGGCCTGTTTTTGTTAAAACAGAGCACATTAAACTGCCAACCAGAGAGGCTCCTTGAAATGATAAACATTTTTGAGTTGGGGCTGGGGGGAGGCCTCACTGGGAAAGGGCATTTGCTATATAGGCGGAAGGACCTTAGTTTGAACCCCAGGTGCCCATTTTTTTAAGGCAGGCATGACCATGTATGCCTCTAACCTCAGTGTTTGTGTGCATGTTTGTGGTGGGGGTAGAGACAGGAGGATTTCTGGGACTTTCTGGCTGTCAGCCTAGTTCCATGTTTCAGTGAGAAACCTTATCTCAAGGGAATAAAGCAGAAAGTGAGAGATGAAGACACACAGTGTCCTCTGGCTTCCACATGTACACAGGTGTGAAGACCCACACACCACAGCACACCTCCACCTTGAGTTGAACTGGAAACTTAAGGGTTCTTTGGAAAGTGGGTTGGATGGTGTTTTGCTGGGACAAACACATGAAGGAATGTTTTGCTGAAGCAGGCACAGGAGAGAGGATGCTCTGCTAAAGCAAGCACATGAAAGGACAGGTGATGAAAGATTCTTTGGTGACGACACACATGTATTGGTCTGCCTTATATTTTGTAGTTGAGTTGCATTTGCTGGGTTGACATAGAGAAAAACACACCAAAAAACTTTTGGTGGTGTACTGCAGTTTGTTGCTGCTTCATGGACTCTGGCTAATTGGATGTACATGCTGAGGCAAGGCCTATGCTGAGCAAGAGCCGTGTTGAGGTAAGGCAGGTGGAGGACACATGATGCTTGGAGAGTATAAATAGGACTCCATGGAGTGACAGAGACAGAGCTTGGCTTGCTGGTACAGTTAAGCTGTGCAACGCTTGTGGGTTTCTCATCTTTGCTGATCTTCCCTGAGAGAGGCACAGCTGAGAACTTCTCCTGGTGTTCCTGTTGGTCCCATCGGCTCACTCTAGCTGAGGCTGAGGCTGAGGCTGAGGTCTGGCTGTCTCTGCTAGGTCATGTCACCACAAGTCTTCAGAACTGGGCTGCTGTTGTATCCGTGAGGTATTTGCAAGTGGATCCAGCTGCTGCTGCCTGCTAACTTGTGAACTGAACTGTAGATTTCCAGATAATACAGATGGGAGGTGCTCCAAAGAACCTTTCTAAACAGGCCCACTTACCCGGTATCCTTACTTTTCCACTGCTTCTGAGTTACAAGGAAGGTTAAAGTGTTTAAGAACCATCATTAAAAATAGAATTAGAAAAAATTTAAGTTAAATTGAGTATTTGGAGTTGTGTTGTTGAGTTTGCATGGCTGCAAAGGCTTATTGTCATGCTTTGATTACTCTAGCAAAAATCATATGGAAAAGAGAATCTTTGCCTCTTTTTTTTGCATTGCTCATTTGCTCTTGAAAGATTACTTCAGTTCCCTCTTTGAATTCTTCAGCTGAGATCTCTGGGTGGTTACTGTGTGTAATTAATTCATTGATCAAAGCCAGAAAGGTCCCTGATGAGTCTCAGTGGTAGGAAAACAGATGTTCCCAGTTCTTCCTGTGTGTCTACTTGACACCTGTTCAAGACAAATTAATATTTAAGAAACAAACAACCCAGAGAATTGCAATGTCTTAGCCAAGTATGTTCAGATGAAGTGTTAACTACCATAGTCGTTATTTGAATTCCATGTCCCTCTCTCTGGCCTTGAAATATCCTCTGCTGCATGAAATTTCTAGTAGTGTGAGAGCTTTTAAGGAGAAAAAGAAAAGCAGCTGGTCTTACAAAACAGTCGTACCTTTTAGGTATGGTGAGTCTAGTCTTGTAGAATCCAAAAGAAAAACTGAGTTGGAGTTTACGCCAGTCATTCCAGGCAGGGATATAACAGATGGGCTACATGTGGGAATGGAGGGCCACTTTTGGACTGAGGAGAAGCTCAGTGAGTGTTGCTACAAGGCAGTGAATGGCAGAAATTTGCGTTTATTTATACCTTAACGTATTTGACTTAGAATTAGAAATAATCTCAAAATTTCAAATTTCCAAAATTTCATATTTGGAAGCCTGTCATCTCTTGGTCATAACACTTTGTATAGTAGAAAATTTAATCTAACATTTACTCATTTATTGGTTGTCTAAATAAGCTTACTTTAAAAAGTCAGATCTTTCATTACAATACTTTTTTGTGTTTAATTTCTATTGTTTAAGATTGTAGAGTTAAAGAATATTTTTTTCATGTAGAAGCTCATTGTTGTGTATACTGTGAAACTGTATCAGTTTATGGATTATTGTGCCTTTTCCGATTGTTGTTTTCTTCCCTAGTGACAAATAATGCAGCCGTGGACATTACCGGGCATCCTTTGGTGATGTGTATGCTCATACTTTCCTTTAGTGCACACACACACATACTTTCCTAGGGTCAACCTCCAGGAATGGAGCAGTGGAGTCAGGTTTGATGGTTTTGAGTCCAGCCTTTCTGGTTGGTGGATAAAGTCAAACTCTTTATATTGGCTTTTTAGATCTGTTTGTATATTTTGGGGTACAAGTTAGTATTTTGCTTCTTTTTTTTAAATTACCATTTTTATTTTTAAACTAATTCATAAGAATTCTTTTTATATTTGTGTTATGAATCCTTTACTAGTTGTTAGTTTATTTGTTTGTAGCCCAGGTTGGCATTGAATTCGTCACGTAGCTAAGGATAGCCACCTTGAACTGTTGATCCTCTTGCGTCTGCCTCTTGAGTGTTGTGATTGCAGGGTGCACAACCATGGCTAGTGGTTGTATGCATAAGCTTACCATCCTCCCTTTTCCTAATAGTATCTGTTTCTTTCTGTTTCCCCTTTACACGTGTGTATACATGTGACAGCAGCAGATATCTTCGTTACTCTATTGCCCCGTGAGACAGAACCGCCTCTCTCTACCCCTTCCAGAGCTGAGGTCGCAGGCATTCTCTTGAGCCTGGCTTTTATATGAATGCTTAGGATTGGAACTCACGTCCTCATGTGGCACCTCCCTAGTCTGTCTCAGTGGGACCTTGTGGTTTCATTGCCTGAGCTGATGCACTGATATGCTGTAAGTGCAACAGTGGCCACTCCATTCACAGGGAAAACTGGCATTGCTTTAGTTCTAGTTTCAAATAATAGAAGAATATTTCAAAGTCTTCATCAAATTTAATCTTTTCATTTTATAAGTGAGTTAAAAATGCTGTCTTTTAGTAGAATTAAAGGTTTCTTCCTTTTGCCAGGCGGTGGTGGTGCACACCTTTAATCCCAGCAGTTGGGAGGCAGAGGCAGGTGGATTTCTGAGTTCGAGGTCAGTCTTGTCTACAGAGTGAGTTCCAGAACAGCCAGGGCTATACAGAGAAACCCTGTCTCGACCACCCCCCCCAAAAGTTTTATTTTTTTCTATTTCACTATAAAAATTGTATGCAAACTGGATTTTTTTGTTTCCTTTATAAAACAAAACAAAACTCAAAAATTTTATCATCTTTTCATTGATATATAATGTTTTTATGCTGAACACAAGAAATAAACTTGTAGGTCACTTTCAGGTGTCTTTATGTATACATTAAAGAACAGAGACTCATAGATAACTTTAGGTAAGTCTGTTGGGCAAATCAGTAACTTATATCACCAAGTCTAGCTTTTCCTTCTAGTGGCTTTATAGTAATCATTCCAGAGAGAGTTTATTTAGAGATTTGGAAGGGAAGAAAAAAACACTTTTTGTTAGTTTTCTTATTCATACTTTTCCCTTTTTCCTGTTTCCCTAGTTTTCATTAAAGCATATGATGGTAGTAATTAAGTGTTTCACTTCCAAGTTAGCTGTTTTTTTTTTGTTTGTTTGTTTTGTTTTGTTTTTTTAATTTTATTTTAAAAAATTTTATTAGTCCTAAGGTTTTGTGAAACTCTTTGTTCTTCAAAGATAGGTCGTACTTCCAAGGGTAACAGAAAATGAAGAAGGATTCCGTGGTGTATTGTTGGTACACCTTATTGCATAGTTGAAGTACAAAAATGTTGTTTTCAGGGTTAAAATTATGTATTTGAGGACTTTACATCCTCTTTGAAATTCATAATTAACTGATTCTTTAAGCAGGACTTTGTCTTCTTGTCTTAATATAAGATTATATTCTTCAGTTTTATAGCTTGAAATTATAATTTTGTTTCCCTGTAAATGTATTTGGGATTACAACTGTTGAAATGTTCTCTCTAGGAGATAACATAGACTCAAACTATTTGCAGAGACTGCAGAGTAAGAACTTGGAGATGGCTCAGTTCCTCAGCAGTTAACTAGACCAGCATGCCGTTTACTCTTAGCATTGTCAGCTCTTCTCTGATGCTGTTACACAGTTGGCCTTACTGTCTGCCTTGATGCAAGATGGTGTCTGAGTGGAGCTGTCTTTGTTCTAGTTAATTTCTAGGTAGTAGTGCAGTTATTGATGATAAGTCAGCTGTGTTAGGTTACTGTTGCTGTGACAAAATATTTGAAAGAATGATCTTAAAGGCAAAAGAATCATTTTGGCTTAAGTTTTCTACTGTGGTCCCTTGGCTCCATTGTTTCTGGGAGTGTCATGATGGAAGCATGCATACCACAACATGGAGATCCCAGAAGGGACTGACTTCCTCCTCAGGCTTCCTAGCTCCTGGTTGCAGGCAGTTCCTGGTGATCTTGGTTGGTATGAGTTACTCTGAATCCCTGCCCACCCTTTCTTTCCCCTTTTACTCTTCTTCATTCTCTTTTCCTCCCTCCAGTTTTAGTAGTGTCTGGCTCTGAAGCCCAGACTGATCTGAAACTCACCTCAAATTCACACTCCTGCTTCAATGTCCTCTACCTCAGTTGTCTAGCCCTCCCCTTCCCCCCGGACAGGAAGCTCTGAAGTCCACACTGGCCCTGGCAAGCCCTGGCTCCCACTCTGACTAGGTGGGTGTCCTCCCTTGTCTTGCTGCTCTAGATGCTGGTCCTTCCCTAGGAGTTCATACCCTGTCTTCCTAGGGCCCTGCTGTCCTTGGGTATCCATCTCCATGTTTGCTCTCTGTCTTTATGTGTCTCTCTTCTGTTCCTGCTCCCCAGCCACCTTATCCTTGTTTGTGTCTCCTCCCCCCCCATGCTGGAGGTGGAATCTAGGGCCTTGCACATGGGTAATAAGTACTCTTATTACTAAACTACGATTCCAGCCTCTGCCTCCATTTCTCACTTGGGCGATTCCTTCTGTGTGTGTTCCAAGTTTCCCTTTTTATAAAGACTATAGTCATTAGATTAAGACCTATTTTAATCTAATAAATCTTTATCTTAATTTAGTTATATATGCCGAGACTCTGGTACATATGAATTAATATTCTGTATGTTAGGGCCCAAACATTACTTTGAGGTGCAAATGGGGGTGTATAGCTGCCACTGTGATTTGAAGAGTAGAAACAAGAGAGCATAAGTAAGAGGGCCTTGTCCTGTAGGACAGCATAATTACTTAGATGTAGATGGAGGCACAGCAGGTGAGGTATTTGTTATCGACTTGAGTCTAAGATGTGCGGTTGACATTTATGCTTCAGTGTATGTAGATCTGATAATCCCTCAGGGTTCACCCTCAGTACATGGAAGTAATTTTAGAAGCTCATTGGCATTTCTCAGCATCTCACAACTACTCACATGTTGTGGCAGTCATTTTTATTTTTAAATTGCATTTCACTTTACATATTCGCCATTCATTTAAAACATTGGTTAGTATTTTATGATATGTAGATTTGCTGTATTTCCTATTTTTCATTAAAGCATATGACTGCAGTAATGGAGTTGATAATTAAGTGTTATATTTCCAAGGTAGCTTGTTATTTTTCTAAGTAATTTCATTCTTAAAAATTTTTATTGATCTTAAGGTTTTGGAAAACATTTTATTCTTAAAGATAGGTGGTACTCCCAAGGATAATGGAAACTGAAGAAGGATTTCATGGTGTATTTTTTGTGGACCATGTTTGTATCTTACCATCTAGTTTAGATTTAATTAGTGAATGCTAGTTCTGTTGGATGCTGTGAGTAGGTGGGAAATATGTTGAATTTGTAAGATCATGATAGTTTCCAGGATTATTGTGGTTTTGAAGTTCTTTTCTATTACTAAGAGCTCCTCTTCAAATAGTGCAATAAAGTTTACCTTACCGTGAAGTAAACTGCTCACACTGGCAGTCTGCTCGTAGGTTGAGTGGACCTTGCGCTCTTACTATCCTCCTGCAACCCCAACTCCTCCAAAGAAAGCCCCGGCTAGATGTGCCATGTGCCGTTATTAGTTTGGATTTCTAGATAGGCTATCAAGCAGCATGATACCTTCATTTCTGCAGCATTTACTTTTAGGATTTCAAAGTCAAAACACTATATTGTGCCTTGCATCTATTTAGGGCTCTGTTAAGTGAATTGCATAGTATTAATTACATGATATTAGGTTTTATAAACACTTTCAACTACACTGAACTGAAAAGTATTGCAATACTAGATATAGGTAGTAAATACTTAATCTTTGAATTAAAAAATGAAGAAAATTAGACTTATTTAGATTAGAGGTCAGTTGTACAGTCAATGGTTATTCCAAGAAGTATTGTCCCACTGGAGCCTCAACATGCTATAATTAGTCAAGATGGGATCATTATTGATTAACTTAGGCTCTGAGTCCAACAAGAAGTGAGGGTAAGACCGGAGTTAGACTGCAAGCTGAAGAGTGAGTGCCAAGAATTGTACCACCAGAATTCAAGAGCCGGGCATAAGGTAGTTTCTCTCTTAGAGCCCCCAGAACCAAATCCACCAACACCTTGACTTTGGACTTGTAGACTCTAGAGCTATGAGAAAATAAATTACTTAGGTCAATACAGTTCATGGTAGTTGTGCTGCCTCTGGGTCTAAGACTCGTTCTCAATAGAAGCTGGCTGCCTTCTTGCTTCAGGGGCCCTTTACTAGCAGCTCAGAGTCATTCCAGTATTGGGCAATGGGCTGCTTGCCACACTGTTGAAATCTGCGTGTTTGGACAGGCTTGCTTACAGGTTTTCATAGTTTTGGTTGCATGTTGGAAGAGCGGGAACCTAGTACCCTACTCTTAGCATTTCCAGATCTAGAAACTTGCTCCAGTGAGGGTATAGTTAGTTTGAATGTAACTGATGAAGAAATCTTAGTTAATGCAGCAACTGTACAGAGCAGGTAAAGTGTAATAGAATTTTTTTCTTTCAAGTTCTCTTGATTGAGTTTGTGGCTAATCTGTCCAGGCAGGGAGCTCCATTTCAGCTGACACAGGAACTTAGACTTCTGTCTTGTGGCTTACCCATGCCTGAGAGCCCTCAGAATCTGCTGGCCCCAGTCTTTCTGTCTGGGCAGTGGGTGGAAAGTATGTAGAGCACAGTGTAGCGTGGGCTGTTTCATAGGCAGTTCTGGAAATGGCATGTATGTCCCAGCCCACAGTTTGTTGGTCAGGACCAGTATACGACTTCAGTTGCATTCCAGGAGAGATGGAGAGATGTAACTATCACGTATATTCAGGAATTAAAATTCAAGTTGTTAAAAACTCACCAGTCTCAAGCTAAACAGCACATTGTAATTTTTGTACATTCATATAAAAATAGATCTATTTTGCATTGTGTAGTGCTTGCCATTTTAAAGTGACAATTACTTTTCCTGTGTGTACTCTAAGTATTTCCCACAGTTTTAGTGCCATGTTGATTAATGGCATTTTATGACTTGTATAACAATAAAATCTTTAATATTTCTAGAAGAGAAGCTTAAAATAATGTTGCTGTTAACTCTAGACAAATATTTTGTTCAGTTGTATAAACTGAAGATTATTAGAGAGTAGAAAGATTTGCTTTGAGACACCCATTTTCCTGTATTTTTTTTCCTTTTCCCAAAATTTCAGCTGAAATTTTGTTTGAATTATTTGCTACATAGTTGGGAATTGGGTTTCTTTGGGCCAAACAGATTCGTTGTGCTTATTTCTCTAGTAGGTAACTTAGAGAACACATAGTGTATTCCCCATATTAGGTTAGGTGTTGAGCTTGCACCTAGTGAAAAGTTTACAAATATTTTGCCTGCACTTGGCTCTACAAGTCAAGGGATGAGATTGGACTTGGACTCCAAAACACAATGGAAATGGAGATATAAAGCTACAAAAAGATCCCCTGGTAAATACTGTCTGGTTTTTGAATATGCCTCACAAGGAACTGAGTCAGTACTCTCGATTTGAAAGACTGTTCCATGTGGCTCTGTGATAGAAGGCTCTGCCACCCACGGTGGTCAACTGCAAGTGGAGTGTGGCGCTTTGAATCTGCTGCTGCTGCTGGGTGCTGAGGGCTGTTTGCTCTTGATGAATGTGCTCACCAGGGCACACAGCTCTTTCCTCCCTTCCTCCCTTTGTTTTCTTTCGTTCCTTTCCCCTTTTTGTTTTCTTGTGGTAAAAAGATATTTTTAAAGGTAAATTAGAGTGTGTTTTAGTAGAAATACAAAAGATTTTACCATAAAAACATATGGACTTCAACTCCTCTTTTTAGGGTATTTTCTTTCAATAAATAGTTCTTTACTTGTCTTACTCAAATGCAAATACTGGTGTCAGCAAAGTCAAACTACTTCCATTATGTAGTGTGTATGGGTTCATTTTTATAATATGGCTTGGGGCTGGCTTTCCCTTTTCCTCTTTTAAAGTTCTTATTTTTCTTCCTTTATTTATTTTTTTGGTGTTGTTGTTCTTGGAATGTCTGGAATGATGGTCATTTCTATTGGTAACAGATCTAGAAATGGAAGCTTTTGTTGTTGTTTGGTTCACTTTGATTTATAGCTGTTTACAGCCATGCTAGAAAATGCAGTAACATTGAAGAGGATTCTGTAGAAAAAATCTCTAGCACTTCATAGGACAGAAGCTCCGTTATCTACTAGCAATGGGTCCTATATGGCATAGTTGGCAAGGGTTTATAAAGAACGACAGCGTGGGGAGGGTATATGGTACAAGCTGGAGGAGATGAAGCAGAGTCTAAAGGAGAGAACAGTGTATCGATTACAACTGCAGATATGTAGAGAATGGAAATGTAGGAATTAGTAACTCACAACTTTATAATACTATAAAAGAGATTATTCTTTTTTACTTTCAAACTTTTGATGATGAAGTATGTATGCATGTATGCATGAGACAGGGTCTAGTGTAGTTCAGATTGACCTTGAACTTCTGTGTAGCTGAGGATGTCTTTGAACAACTGATTTAATACCCCTACCTTCCAAATGCTAGGATCACAGGCATCTGTCACTCTGCCTGGTTTATTTTTAATATTATATTGAGAAAACTAAATGATCACTTTGTAGCTATTTTATGTGTAGCTCTGAAGAAGTTTAAACTTCTTTTCATTTCCTATGGAATATCATAGGAGTGTGGAATGTTTTACATGTATATTTTTAGAGATTACTAATTAGTTGAGGGAGATTCATATGTTTAGAATGGGTGAGGCTTAGACAGTTGATGAAGATGAGGTTATTACACTTTAATTTGTGTGTGCTCATATGTGTATGTGGGTATAAACATATGGAGAGGGCAGAAGACAGTTGTGGGAATCAGTCTTTCTTCTATCATGTGGATCTAGGAGTCCAACTTGGATGGTCAGCCTTGCCTTTCCTTTCTAAACCATTTAGCTGGATCAAGATTAGTATTTTAAGTCAGTTTTTGCACTTTTGATTCTTGACTATTTTTCTCTAATCAACATTGTCAATCACAATATAATTATTGTGTTTATATTTTTTAAACTGTATGTTAGAGAGTAGAATGGTGGCATAGATTCTCCAACAGTCATTCATGTTTGGTATTAGAAATTTTATCTTAGCATTTATTTAGAATTGTGGATATACCTGGATGGAGCATAGCACACCTAATAAAAATGTCTCACAGTGGAAATTTGACTTGGATGGAGCTGTGAAAGTCTTGTCTAGCCTTGTCTTCCTGATTTTCACCCACATATTGTTCATTACCTTTCAGAGACTCAGCTCCATCAGAAGGAAGAAGCTGAACATAGTATCTATTTTAGCAACCAAATAGGTTTTTTATTTCCCTCTAGATTTAAGAATTAGTCATCCCTTAGATCTCTAAAGCCTCACAAGAGGTAGTAAGTACTTTTAGTTTTCTAAAGTTCAAATTTGATTTAAGCCTACCCTCCGGCCTGATTGCTGCTCAGCTTTCTCAGCTCCGTAAAGCTGAGCTGTTTCTCCTCATTTATGGCATTTTAAACTTAAATTCCTGTCCCTTGTGACATTCTTTAATGCAGAAGTACCAAAGTCAGGAAAGTAGGTGATGGAGTCTGCCTTAGTGATGTTTTGGTCAGAAGATAGGAATTATAAGTAGCTCGAGTTGTTGACTGCAGCAGATGTGTGGCCTGCAGACCTGGACAGGTCTACTATCTGTCACAACAAAGACAACAGCAGCAGGAGTTAGTGCAGGTATTACTGAAAGTAGGGGGGCAAGCAAGAAAGACAACTTAAGGAGATGCTGAAAGACTGTAGGGATAGTGTATGAAGTTCTGCATAGTGAACAGTATTAGCCTGCCATTTAGGAGAAACAACAGGTGGAAGACTTTGGGCTGAGAGTGAAGACTAATTTGAAAATTTCCAAATGTGTTTTCTTTGTCAGAAGTTAAGAGCAGGAAGTCATCCCAACCAGCCACTGTGCTGTTGTCTTTTGTCACCATGACACTAGCCAGAGTGAACTGGCTTCAAAACAGGCACCTCACTCCCCTAAGGAGTTACTTTGATTAGGCTGGGCTGTGGGCTTCTCTCTGGGTTATTTTCTTCATCAGTGAGTGATGTGGGACACCCTAGCCCACTGGATAGTGCTATCCCTAGGCAGCCGTCCTGGTTATGTAAGAAAGATGTTGAACAAGCTGTGAAGGAGCCTTTCTCCAGGTCTCTGGGAAAGTTTCTGCCCCCAACGTCTTGCTTGGCTTCTTTCAGTGATAAACTATGATGTCACAGTGCAAGCCAAATAAATTCTTTCCTCCCCAGGTTGAGTTTGGTCACTGTTTTATTATAGACACAAAGAAGCAAACTAGGATTGCTACTCATCTATTGCTCCTGGAACCCGAGGGAGAGAGGGGGAGAGGGAGAGAGAGAGAAACATAGTTATAGTCACTGAATGCAAAGTTGTAACAAAACCATCACCTAAATAAACCTTCTGTAAAACACACAGCCCAAGAACAGACCTGAGCATCCACTACTAAAGCCAGCTAATCCACTGTTTTCCTTGGTGTCTAGAGGATAGAGTTAAAGGTGCCTGAGAACTTAAGCTAGTTCATCTTACCTCCAGCCTGGTTCATTTGCTTCTGTCGTTCAAGTTAATGTAATCAAATGCTACAGAGCCTCTGTTAAAGGAGCCATTGCACCCAGTGCTGAAGTTGGTGTGTCACAAACTATACTCTCACTGAATTCTAAAACTCAGTTGAGTCTAAAACTCTCGGAGGTGAAACCCTACAATCTGTTTTGCAGGCTTCCAGGTGATTTCCTGTGTATGTTAAAAAGTTTGAGGCCTTCCACTCAAAATGGATTCCATTCAGTATTTATACTGAGCCATACAGTTACAACAATAATCTCATAATTTAAAAGTTTATAACTAATTTTGCCATAGCTTATTTGAGAGTTTGCTCTGGTAGCTTTCTCTCCCCACATTTAAATTACTTTAGCTCTGTTTACTGAAGCATTAAGACCACTGGGGAGAGTATACATTTTCTGGCACTACTTAATGAGTATTGTAAAGCAAATTGCAACCTCTGTTAGTATTTTCAAGGCTTAAGAGTCTCCAGGAGCTTGAGAGCTATATATAATCCCAGTCAAATTGAATAGCTATCAGGAAGAAGCAAGAATTACTGGGCAGCTGATTTGATGCATTTTGATTTGAGGCATGAAGTAACCCTCCTCCAATCCAGTTAGTGGCTGCTTGTAGTTTTCATTAGCTAAGAGCAAGCGGACTTCAGGCTGTTTCAGGGCTCCTGCCAGGGCTTGTCATTGTGACCTTAGCTTCTTCGTCTGAGACAAAATTACTGATGTGGTTTGGGACTCAGGTCTCTGGACTCTTCCAGGGTCATTTTAGTCTATTTGCTGGCTCTTGAAGTGGCCCTAGACAGGTGATTAAATTCATCCTTTCTATCACTGCAACTAGTCAAAAGGATTTAGGGATTTGAGTCCAATAAGAACACACTTTATAGTTTATTAGTGCTTAAGCTCAAAAGATAGTGCTGTTGAAGTGAGCACTGAGTGCTGTCACTCATCCGGGGCCATGTTGAATTTCTCCACGACCGGCAGAGTCCTCAGATACACCTAGGTTTTGTTCATGAAGGCTCATAGCATTTGGCAGTTGTTTTGGCAGCTTAATGTCCTATTACTCTTTCTTTACTATTTCCAGGTTCAATACTTTTTACAAAGTTTTATTTATTTTTATCCTTTTAGAGAAAATACAAGCCACTATGCTTTTGCTATATTCAGGAAACAGAACTAAGTGAAACCAGCATAGTAAGTGACACTAGTCCGAGTCCTCAACCTCAGTGGCTCAGAGTTGTAAACCTTTGTTTCCGTAGTTTCTCTGAGTGGGAGCTTGGGTGTGGGCTTGCTGAATGTCTGGCTGCGGGTCTGCTGTGAACTTTGCAGACATATATCCCAGGAACTGCAGCACTTTGGGCTTGACTGTTCCGTTAAGACTTACATGCAGGTGGTTAGAGGCCTCAGTTCCGCACTGGCTGCTTTGGAGAAGTCCCTGTACCTCCTTTCTTTGGCCCTTCATCAGTTTGTGTGCATTCCTCCATGACCAAGCAGCGGCTTTGCCAAAGAGTTTTGTCTCTATAAAGTCCTAGAAAGTAGGTGTCATCCAGCCCTGTGCCTTTTATGACCCACTTTTGGAGGTTGCAAGCGGCTACTGTTCTTTTTATTAAGAAGCTAGCCACACAGAAGGGGAATGGAAGGTAGATCCCGCTTTTGGGGGAAGAATGTAAAAGAATTTGTAAACATGGATGTGTGTGTGTGTGTGTGTGTGTGTGTGTGTGTGTGTGTGTCTACTTGTGTGTAGGTGTCTATGGAGATCTGCAGAAGATGGTGTCAGATCCTCTGGATCTGAAGATCTGAAGCTGCAGGCTTTTTTTTTTTTTTTTTTTTTTTTGAGAGACAGGGTTTCTCTGTGTAGTCCTGGCTGTCTTGGAACTCACTCTGTAGAACAAGCTGGCCTCGAACTCAGAAATCCACCTGTCTCTCCTCCCAATTGCTGTGATTAAAGGTGTGTGCCACCACTTCCCAGTGCTGCAGGCAATTTTAAGCTGCCTGACGTGACTCTGGTAGTGGATCTCAAGTCGTCTGCAAGAGCAGTTCACACTCTCAGCCGCTGAGCCATCTCTTCAGCGCCCCTGCCTCAGTAGGCAAAGAAACTTGCTGTCAAGTCTGATGACCTCAGTTTGAGCCTTCCCACATGGTAGAAGGAGAGAACTGACTTCTTCAGGTCTCACAAGCACACACAGAATAAACAAGTACATAATTAAAAAAGCAACAGCAACAGAGGCTCTAGGGAGCACTCAGCACGGATAATTCACTGGCAACAAAATCGTAGTTCCGTGTTTTCAGGAAGCAGGCTGCATAATTAGAGCTTGGGCGCTAGAGCGAGAAGAGGAGCTCAGGGAGGTAGAGTTCTTGAAAGCTGTAGAAGGTCCTCACTGAGACGTAGTGAATACCAATCAGAGCATGCATGTGAGGAAAGTATACAGAGCTGGGAAAACACTGAAACAGACTGGCAGAGGTCATGCCTGATACAGATGTGGCTCAGGAATAGGTCAGGTTCCTACTAGCCAGAGTGGAAAGAGGACTTATCAGAGTACTGGTTGCTAGTATTATTGGCTCAAGATTGCCGTCTTACAAATACATTTACAAGAAATACATTGCTTCCAAATAACTGTTCTAGAACAGTTCTGTACTATTTGTGGAAATACAAATTAGCATTCACAAATCAGCAAACACAAATTAGAATTCATAGCAAATGGTATTCAAACAAAAATTATCAGTGATGTGAAAAAAAGACCCATATGGAGAACAGTCTCTGAGCGAAACTGACATAGCAGCAGCGTAAGGGACAGGATTAACTGCAAGGATATAGACACAGCTACTGTACTTATTCTTTGTATGAAAGTACTTTTGTGTGTGCGTGTACCCAAATTGAGCTTCTGGAAATCGCACATATATTAGAACTGATTTAAAACAAAACAGATTTAAACAGTCAGAACAAAAGACTAGTAAACAGAAGATACAGTAATTGGCACAGCCAGTAAGGAAAGCAAACAGACAGAACCTCATGGGTTTATGATTTCAAGTATTTAATTTCGCATGTGCAGTTGGAAACCTCCAAGGGAACTAGTGAGCTCAGAGAAAGTATTTGAAGTACTAATAGTTGGCAACATTCTCAAATTTAACCATCATTTCTAAGTCTTGTGTATAAGACATGTAAAGGAATATATCAAAGTCAGGTTTCAGGGAGCCAGGAAAATACTGAGCCGGTGAAGTGCTGGCCTTGAAAGTACAAGGACCCATGTAGACTCTCGGCCTGGACATGCCTGCTGTGGTGTCACAAACCAGTAATCTCAGTCCAGGATGGTGGAGGCACGAGAAACCGTGCTGCTAAGGCTGTGGACAGAGCGTCCCACACTCGTGATTTTCTTCTGGCCTGCACGTGTACACTCTCCTGCTACCATACATTAAAGAGAAAAAAACAATTGCTTAAAACTAGCAATAAAATCTTGAAAAAGCCAGCAAGGCAGCAGTTACATGCACACTTATAGCAGCACACTTCTTACCAGAATTAGAAGGTGCTGGAAGGGCATCTTCAGAATTCTGAAGAAAAAGACTGTTAACCTAGAGTACAGTGCGATATTACTAAAAAACAAAGGAAAAGAGGGCTTTCTATACACAAAAGCTGACAGGCATTATTAGCAGATCCCAGAAAAGGCTAAGATGTTGAGGCAGAATGAAAATAACCTCACATGGATTGGATCTATATAAAGGAATGAAGAGTACTGGGAATGATAGATATAAAAGATATGAGAAATCTCAAAGTAATTTAATGTTTATAGTAAAACTTAAAAATGAAAAAAAAAAACCTTAAAAATGTTTGGAATGTAATTTGAGAAAATTTGATAGACTCTTGCCCTTAATGTTAACATCACTTATTTTCTTGAGGTCAGTCACATGAATTCAATTGTACTTATATACCAGATGTGATATTTATGTATACTTACCTTTTGAATTTTATTTTATATATGTGTGTGTGTGAGTGAGTGTGTGTGTGTGTGTGTGTATAGATAGATAGATAGATAGATAGATAGATAGATAGATAGATAGTGTGTATGTGTGTGTGTGTCTGGGGCCTCTGCAAGAGCAGTAAGTGCTCTTAAACTCTGCGTTCTCTCTCCAGCTTTCTATACATGTTTGTTTGTTTGTTGTTTGTTTTTGTTTTTCTTAATGTTACTCCTTCTGGAGTCCACAGCTTTCTTTCATGTTATTTTTAAAGTGACTTTATGTGGTATAGAAACATTAAGCAGATGGTTTGTGGTGAGCACAAAGTTGAAATTCATGAGTATAAAGAATACATTTGTTGGAGGAAAATCTTACTTTGCAAAATGAGTTCCAGATGTATTAAATTTTTTAGATTTATTGCCATAAAACAGAAATTTTGGTGGCAATGCTGAAAGCAGCATTTGGTCTGTGACTACCAGGATTCCAAAATTGTAGGTCTTTTAGAGTTGTCAGAAAACCACGTGGTTCTGATACAGGTCTCTAACCACATCCTGAGAAATGGTGCTTGAAGCTGTGGATTCAGGAAAGAGTCTCTTAATACCCCTAGAATTTTGCATAGGTCTAGTTTATAGTGGAATTTTTCTTTTGTTCTTCCTTCCTTCCTTTCTTTCTTTTCTTTTTCTTTTCTTTCTTTCTTTTTTTTTGGGGGGGGGGCGGTGATGGCTGCTAGGAGTTTATTTTCTGCTTGGTGCAAGGCATAGTTATAAGATCAGGAGAGCTCAGTGCTGTGAGCCAAGAGATGACTTTGTCCAGCTCCTGCTGGTGTCTGTTGCTGCAGCCCTCCTAATTTACTGGATGAATGGATGAAGCTTGGGCCTAGCAGCACTTAAGCTTGTGGTGGCTAATGGTTCTGCCAGCTTAGCACGGGTTCCTAGTGTTGGCCTGCCCAAGATGGATGATTGATTGTTTTTCAAGGTTTCAGGGATGATGAGGCTTCGGAGGGGAGTGACTGGGGAAGGAGGAGCCTTCTGCTCAGGAGACTCAGCTCTGTATCACTGAATCTGTGAATGAAGGGTGATTTCCTGAAAAAGAAGCTGGCCCATTAGTGGCTGGAGTTGGCCTTGGAGAGACCCGGGATGTAGGGCATGGTGTCCCGTGTGTGTGTGGGGGTGTGTGTGTGTAGGGGGGTGGTACTAGGCACTTCTGTAACTAGCAGTTGCAGGATGAGGAGCCCAGGCATCACTGCGCTGGAAGTGATGGCTGACATGCTTCAGGGCTTGCATTCTGCAGGGACCTCGGTGGTGACTTCTCCTTGTGGGCCATGGCACATCATGGGTAGCAATGCCTGGGGCATTAGGCTGTGGGGCCTATTTGCAGGGATAACCCATGGAAGACTGATACTCAGGATGCCCATGATGCGCATGTGCATACTTGCTCTCTCTCCTGTGCAAGGCTATGGTGGACATGTCATTACCAAAGCCAGGAATTGTACTATAAGAAAGAAGTGAAAGGAAAATTGTCTTTTGATGTGGGAGAAGGGGTGTTCAATAAGCCATTAGGAAGTAGATCCTTGAAAATCATGGTATAATTTCCTATAAGGGGTCATAACCTCTTTTATGGGTCAGTGTCTTGGGGGGGTAGTATAGATAACCATTAAAGAACATTGCATATTTATATGTGTGCATGCATACATACATGCATGCATGTGCAGCAGAACAGAGGACAGCTTGTGGGAACTTTCTATGTATCGTGTGGGTACCAGGGATTGGATTCAGAACTTCAAGCTTAGGGGCACGTGCTGAACCTGCTGCTAAACCAACCATCTTGCTGACTTTAGAGCACCAGTTCTGCTATGTGCCAAGTGAGCAGGTAGAAGCAAAAGTATGCGCATGTGTTTTTAAATGTCTGTTGTCCTATGTCTGTTTCAGCCTGAAATTTGTTTTCAGAGCATATCCTGAGTCATGAGAATGTCTTGAGCTTACAAGGGGTTAGAGTAACATTTCTGCAGCCCAAACTCTTCTCATTGGCTTAGCTTTAAACTGGCAGACAACAACTTCTTGGATGTTACTGATATTTATTAGAGCACTAGCAATTGGAATAACTTTAAATTACAGTGGTTGTGGCTACATAGTGAGAGCTAGAATAATTCCGGTGTTGAAGAATAAGGAAGTTTGGCACAAAGGAGGGTGTGCCCGTGTGATTGCCCAGGTGTGTATTACCTCAGTCACCTCCGTATTCCCCAGCGTGCAGCTGGTACACAGCCAGTTCTGCAGGTGTGTCTGGTCTGGAACACCCAGGAAGAAACAACTAGAGTGAAATGCACTCAGAACAACAAGGGGGTGGGGGTGGGAGTGGGGTGAGAGTGGGTGGGGTGGGGTAGGCAGGTGGCAATTTGATTCAGAGTGGGCTCTTTAGTGTTTTGTAAGGCAAACCTCTCTTGTCCTTGGAGTCCATGGCTCTGTGGAACTCTTGGGAATTTTCCTGACTAGAGAATAAAAACCTTTGTTGATACGCCCATTCTATTGAAGCTTCTTTCTGGCTGTCTGGTGATTTCCTTAGAGAATTGAAAGGGCTCTCTTTCATATACCCTGGGTGTTTTTTTTTTTTTATCTCTTTTAGTCTCTGTTATACTTATTTGCCAATCTGAATAAATGTGATAGGTTCTACATGTCCTTGAAGCTTCTCTGATGTGGTTAAATAATATATCTACTTCTTTGTATTCACGTGTGTGTGTGTGTGTGTGTGTGTGTGTGGAGGGGTGAGTTTGTTTAGATCAGATCCTTTGTTGGAGATTGTTACTTTATTTTATAGTCAAGGAAATTGGGTTTTAGGATTCAGTTATTATTTTAGTCCATTTTCATTTTTCCTTAGAATCTTATCTGTTCCCTGTCTCCTCTCTGGGAGAGAATCTGCCACATACAGGAAGTCTTAAACTGGATTCATGTAGTAGCTGGCATTGGTTGTCAGCTTGACATACTTGGGGAGAGAGAACCAAATTGAAGAATGCCTCCAACAGATTGGTCTGGAGCATGTCAGTGGGACAGTTTCTTGGCTACTGATTGATAGAGGGGGGCCCTGCCCACTGTGGGCAGTACTGTGCCTGGGCTGGTGGTCCTGGGCTTATAAGAAAGACAGCAGGTAGAGAGCAAGCCAGTAAGCAGTCCTCCATGGACTATGCTTCAGCTCTGTCCTTCAGAATCCTGCCTGGAGTTCCTATCCTGGCTTCTTTCAGTGATGGCCTGTGGCCTGTGAGCTGAAATAAACTCTTCTTGCTTTGGGAGTTGTGTTTATCACCTCAAAAGACAGCACAGTAGGACAGCAGGCATCTTCCTTTCTCAGCATAAATGAGCATGTGCAGACTGGGACCCTGAGAGTGGAGTGGCAGGCTCTGTGTGTTATGAACAGTGTCCTGACTTCCTGCGTGCTGTGGGCAGATTGGCACTGCTGTGGCAGCACAGACCCCTTCCTGCGGGAAGCTTGAGGATAGTTTTTGACTGGGCACTGGCTCAAATGACTATATTGTCACACTTAGCCTTGCCCAGCCAGCATAAAATTGGAAGGGTGAAGTAGTCATTTTATAAAAACAGTTTGGTATGCTGGAGAGGAAGTAAATGAGAACATGCCATTTTATTAGAAAATAACATCTCTGCCCAACTGTGTTTATTGGGTGAGTTCAAAACTCTCTGAATCCTCTTGAAGTCTGTTTTAAGTGCTGTTGGCTCTTCTTGCTCCATGCTCAATAGGCGGCAGGCATCTGTCAACTCTTGGGATCTTTGTCGGTGTTTCTTTAAATTTTAAAGTCTCATTTTTTATTGTGTGTATGTTGCCATGGAGTGTGCCTGTGCAAAGGCCAGAGGGCAGCTCTTCTGGGAGTTAGTTTTCTCCTTCCACCATGGTTCTCGGGGTCAAACTCAGTTCTTCAGGCTTGCACCATTGGCCTGATATTGCACCATTACTGGCCTCTCAACTGTTTGTTCATTTTTAATAATACAGTATCTCTTGAACTTTTTACCCTCCTGGTCCTTGGTGGCTAGAGTTCTAAATACCTCATTTGTCACTTGGGTCCTGATGCTGGACATCTGTCTCATTTTTTTTTTCCTGATGTATCTGACTTGGTTGATATTTCTATAGCTCCATCAGTGTGGTGTCAAGTCAGAGCAGAGTTTCTGCTGTTGACAAGACTTGGCTGAAGGCAGTGTCGTTGTGTTCCCGTCCTCTTTCAGAGCAGTAGCTCCTGAAGCCTCGCCCTGCATCTCTAACTTGGAGTGCTGTTCTCTGCCTCCACTGGGCTGCACTGATCACAGGGGCCGCAGTGCTCGGCCTGCATCTTGTGCTAGGCTCCTATCAGAACAAGCACTTTACCTTTCCTTTTCAGTAAGTGCACATTGGGTAAGCATAGGGAATACCAGCACTTAGTACTACTAAGACTGATCATTAATGAAGTGTGAGATGCCGAATGTTTATTTTCTATCTGAGCCCATAATATTTTCTTCTTGGTTTACTAATGACTATTTTAGTAATGACTAGATCTTGAATCCATCTGTTATAATATATATAATAAATAATAAAGAAATAGGTAATAAGAAAGGGCCTAAAACAGTCTTTTGCTTGTGTTTTTTTTTAAAGGTTGCACTTCACTTGATATTAAAATATGCATCAGGAATAATTATGGTTGTTTTTATTGCCATAATTCCACAGTGACTTTGACTGTATGTTCTTTTAGTCATAAGTTAGTTTTAACCCCCTAAATTATGCTTCCTAATTAATTTATCTGGTATACAGCTGGGGGGGGAGAACTCATTTTTAAAGACTAACATATAACATATTTGCTTGCGTTTGTTTTAGGAAAGCCTCATAGCACTGGGAGCTCTGAGCGGATTCAGCTCTCCGGAATGTACAATGTCCGAAAAGGCAAAATGCAGTTGCCAGTGAACCGATGGACAAGACGACAGGTCATTCTGTGCGGGACGTGCTTGATAGTGTCGTCCGTGAAAGACAGCGTGAGTGGGAAGATGCATGTCCTGCCCCTCATTGGTGGAAAAGTAAGTAAAGCAAGAATACTGACACTTCTTCCAGCTTAGTAAGGACCTCCCATCCATTTCTGTAATGAGAGGGACATGGATTTGACCTGTCTGAACTCTCACTTTTGCTGTGTACCACTGGTGGGTATTGTTGTTTATTGGAGCTGTAGAAACAACAGTGCCCGTGAATTACAAGAGAAAGCCGATCAACAGAGTGTCATTGTTCTGTTTTAGAGTGCAGATGATAATGTCCTTATAAGTAGGTATCCTTTGTGCTGTCAAGCCAGAGCCCAGAGTCCAGGATGCTGTTCCTAAGTCTGCGTGTAGAAATAAGCAAGTGTGATGGAGGTTAGGATCTGCTGGTGCTGAACTTGGTCGGGCCAGACTCCCATTGCCTTCCGCTTACTCCTGCTTAGTGACTTAGTGGGATTGGCATCCTGAGTTTACTGTGAACTGGAAATGGCACTCAGACAGGTATTTCCAGCATTATCAGTTGCTTTTCCTTGGGCATGTTAACTATTTTATGCTCATTAACTATTTTATGCTCATTATAAAGTAGAACCATTTTTTTGAGGGAAGTATTAAATTCTCTGTTGGCATAGCATCACTATAATCATATGTAAATGTTTGCTATTTTAAAAATGATGTAATTTGTTGAAGAGGAAAGATTTAGATAAGAAATGGTTTGCTGGAATTGGGGACATCTGAAAGGAGAGTTCTCTTTATATTTTTTTTCTTCCTGGATGGGAAAGGAGGTAGAAAATGCAATTAGAGAAAAAATTCGAAGCCAATTTTCATTAAAAAAAAAATCCAATCTTAAAAAAATTGACAAATGTCAGCTGTGTTCTAGGATTCGGAATTGAAGGTCAGACTGTATGTGCATAGTGGGTTTGATGCTCAGCAGCTCTATAGTCTGGCCTGTCCTTGTGGGTGCCCTGGGCTAGTTGCCCACCCTCTACTGTATACACTAGTCCCAGGAAGACTGAAGGGCAAGTTTCGATCTATTCACTCTCCCATTTTGAAAGCACTGCTTTTTAACCTTCTCTGAGCATTAAGACTAGTGAGTGAAACTGTGTATTTAGTCAAGGATAGCCTTGAACTCCTGATATCCTGCTTGGGATCACAGGCGTATGCCGTCATACCTAGTGTCAGTTTCATGTGGTATTGGAGATTGAGCCCAGGCTTGACACATGCTGGCAAGTCTTCTACCGAGTGAACACATCTACAGTGCATTGCATGCAACCTGTTATTAAACATTTTGTCTTTTCATGGATTACTGGAAATTTTGTCATTCATGTTGCCATCACAGACGGTTATTTTAAAATGCAAACATATTTAATGTTTGATGCTGTTAGATCTAAAGTCTCTCTCTGTGATGCTGGCAGTTTGAATAGGCAAATGTGAATATAACATTACTAAGTATCTTTCATGAGCGAAGGCACTACGTTTAATCTAAGAAGTGAGAGTCACGATTGGTGCCTTTGAACAGCTGATTCCATATCAGGAGATGTAGGGTGGGTACACCATCATCTGCATTATAGCTGTAAGAGAGATTCAGAAAGTAAGAGCCCTGTGGGATGTTAGTAAAAGGCCAACACTTTGAAGGGAAGAGAGAAATTTTTGATGAAAGACAACAATAATAGAACTTGAAGGGTGAAACATATTTTGAGATATATAGTGGAAACAAATTGTACTCAGAGAGGCAGAAAAGCCCATGGAGTGTTCAGGTAAGGTCAGAAAAAGCTAGCTATAATTAGCATTGCCATTCAGAGACTCATCCTGTTTCCCAGGCCTGTTATTGGATAGACTTCTAGTATTGAGTGAATTGAAAGTTAATAGCTTCCGCTTTTTACAAGTAGATCTTGTCAAACCTGCTTTGCACTGTTTTAAAATAATGGAGCTTGCTGAAGACCTGGGTCTTTTAAAACCCGTTGACCCAGTTGGGAGAAAATAATTCACTTTCTGTAATTTGAGCTTTCATTAATGTTTGTGTATTTCTTTTTGTCATCCTGTTTCAGCTGGTAAAGGAAAACTGAGATTCAATGCAAGAACCTTTTTCCTTTCTTCTTAATCTCTGTGTGGAAGAGCTAGAAGTAAAGTATGCTGTAGGCTGGTCAGGATCTAGTGGTAGTTGCTATCATCTCAGTTTTCCACGTCACCAGAGCATGATCAGTTTACAGTTTTCAAATGACAAGTGGCTTCATTGTTAAAGGAAGCTCACTTGGGCCAGTGAATTGTCCCCATGGCTAGTGACATTTGCTGCCAAGCCTGATGACCTGAGTTCGATCCCTGGGACCCACATTGGAAGAAAGGCAGAACTTCTGCAAGTTGTACTCTGACCTCCAAATGCACCTTAGCCCTTGTGAACATGGACACACATAAATAAGTGTGATATTTTAAAAAGTTAAAGCTCTCTTAAATGCTGAAAAATATTTTAATATACATTTTTATTCATTGTGTAGTTATTCTAATTTACTCTTGAGAGTTAAGCAGATTTTTAGATAATGTGTTTAAGTAAGGCTTTTTAATACCTATTCAAATAAAGACGGATGAATAATAAATGAAATAAATGTTTACCTTTTGTTTTGTAAATTACAGAGAATTTTCTAGGATGGCCATAACTTTAGTTTTGAATGGGTGAGTTTATTAAGCATCTAGCAAAGAAAAATAAAAGAATGAATATTAGGTATGGAGGTAGATGATAAGAGAAGAGCATAGCAAATATCAAGTCAGTCAGTGCAATATGGGTTCATATTGTTGCTCCTTCTATAGGGCTGCAGACCCTCAAGGGGTGTATCTTGCTTTCTTCTTAGTACCCATGTTTTCACTTCCATGCTTAAGTCTGCATTAAAAGATTTTCATTAAATTTTACCTTTTCTTCCTAAATTGGCTACTCTTAAATTCTTTCAGCACCGGAGTGATGAATCCCAATTTGACTTGAGTCAAAGTCCTGGAAAATCCAGGGGAACTTCTTATACTTAAGGTGGCAGTGGGAGCTGTGCCTCTGCCCCAGAACACTGATAGGACTGTGGGTCGGGGGGAACCCAGAATACCCACACAGAAAACAACAATACTTAAACACTAACTTTGAGGTTATACCATGGTAGCAACCCCAGATCTTGATGGTTTCTAGCAGTGATTTCTCATTCATATCACGTGTCTACTAGGAGTTGGTGGCTTTTGAAGTTGATATCGCTTTCTGTACACGTCTGTAGGACCTTCCTGGTCCTCTGTTCTTCTGTTGTTTAACATACGTGCCCTATGGCAGAGGAATAAGTAACTGTTATCATTCACTGCTTCTTATCTATTTGAAGACTTAGTTTTATTTGTGTCTGTGTTAGTGTATGTCTATGTGTGAATGCAGGTGACAAGGGCATTGACTGTCCTTTGACTCATTCACCGCCTGCTCCTCTGAGGCAGGGTCTCTTCCTGAACCTCACGCTCAGGAATCTTCTTGGCTGGACTGGAAATCAACAAGCTCCAGCTGTGTCTCTCTGTTGCCATGCACATGGGAGCTATAGCCTATTGACCATAGCCATTTGTAAGGAATGCCTTGTGGCTTTTTAATTGCTCTTTCCAGCCCTGCTCCTGTATATTTAGATCTGAAATAATGAGACACGCCACTCTTATCAGCAGCTTATAGGCAGAATTGGTTATAATGAATTTACCTTTGTAAGGACTTTGGGAAATGCTTAGAAGTAGGTGGAGTGTTGCTGAATAGCACTATCCTTGCTGCAAAGGATACTCTTGGCATTAAAAGGGGCAGTGAGGTTTCCAGAGTCAAACACCATAGTGGGTTAGACCTTGGGTCTTGAGTAGTGGACAACTCAATCCAAATTCCTACAATGACATCCTAGAAGTATACTGTTCATGATATGCACTACATAGCAGCTACTGAGTTCTAGGATGTAAGTGATACACAATTTGTTTGTCAAGGCACTCCAGAGTACATGTCTGATTATCTTTTTATATTATTACCATGACTTTATATTAACTTAGAGTGTATACCCATGTTAAGTGTACATGTGTGACATGGTGTATATATGGAGGCTAGAGGACAACTTGGGAGAGTTGATTTTCTCCTTCTATGATGATGTCATAGAAGGAACTGGACATCAAATTCAGGTTGTTGGGCTGGTTAGCCTTTACCCATTGAGCCCCCAGATCATTCTTTTAAATTTAAGATTTACTTTCTTTGTGTGTGTGTGTGTGTGTGTGTGTGTGTGTGTATAGAAGGTATGTACACATGAGCACAGGTGCCTGTGGAGGCCAGAGGAGGAAGTCAGATGCCCTAGAGCTGGTGTTATAGGATGTTGTAAGCTGCCTGATGTGAAATCAGAACTGAGGTCCTCTGAAAGAGCACAATCTCTCCTCACCCAGGAGCTATCTCTTCAGCTCCATTTTCTGTTTTTGTTGTTACTCTCATTCAGTTTTTGGTTTTGCTAGTAAATCAGTTCCATGCTATACAAATTAATTTTCTTTCTTTTCTAAATATTAGAATATGTTAATTTCCACTTCTATTTGCTTAATTTCATCTACATTTTTAGGTCATAGTTTTTTAAAGCCTATGAAGTGATTAGCAGTATGTCGTTGGATAGCGTGTCATGTATGGGGTTGGATTTGTAGCTGTGGATTTGTAGGAACATTTGCCTAGCATACACAGACTCTGGCAGTCATCAGCACTAAAGAAAAGGTACTTTAGAAGTACATTAAACACACACACACACAGACTATTCTAAACATGCACAGATTTTAAACTAATTTTCATTAATGGCTTCTGAGATCATTACCTTTTAAACATATATCATAATGACAGTTTAAGAATCATTTTGTACATTCTTTGTGACTTGGCTTACAGTTAGGTCATTTTTGTCAAGAAAGTGATAGGAGTTGGTGTAATATGTTTTATTTAATTTTTTTCTCTTTGTGAAGAATTTACTGTGAATGGAATTTTTTTTTTTTTGCTTTGTGTTTTGTTTTGTTTTGTTTTGTTTGAGACAGGGTTTCTCTGTATAGCCCTGGTTGTCCTGGAACTCACTTTGTAGACCAGGCTGGCCTTGAACTCAGAAATCTTCCTGCCTTTAACTCCCAAGTGCTGGGATTAAAGCTGTGCGCCACCACCGCCCAGCATTGAATGGAAGTTTATTATTTTAACTATAAGCAGAAGAAACCCAAAGCCTTGTTGTAAAGATATTCTGTATAAAGAATAAGAAAGGAAGAGCCTGTACTGATTTTCAATGGGAAGAAGGGAATTTCACCTGGGTGGTAAGTTCTAATGAAGATAAAAACTCCCCTTTCTTGATTTCCTTGTAACTAAAATTGGTTGGTCAGATGCAAGAATGGCTGCAAGTTCTAAGAGGAGCGTAAGTGGGGAGAGATGCAGGTCTGGTTAGGGAGCTGCGCCCCCATGCACTCTACTTCACTTGGTTTTGTGCTCTGCATCTTTTCACAGGTGGAGGAAGTGAAAAAGCACCAGCACTGTTTAGCGTTCAGCTCTTCGGGGCCTCAAAGCCAGACTTACTACATCTGCTTTGATACTTTCACGGAGTACTTACGGTGGCTGCGGCAAGTCTCCAAGGTAAGCAGTACTTTCATAGGAGCCTCACTTAGTTCCAAAACACAGTTTTCTACATTGTGTTTTTTTCTCTCAGCTATACTGATGACTAGCAACTTGCAGTGTTTAAAAACTAAAGATGGGTGAAAATTAACACCTCCCACCAGTTTTAGGTCAGTATCGCTGGCTTTGTCTCCTAGCCTCCAAACATAGCATTTTAAAGAAAAGTTCATGCATGTGTCTGTCCTCCCTTCCTTCCTTCCTTCCTTCCTTCATTACAGAATTTCTTCTGAGTTTTTAAAATCACCCCCCCCAAAAAAATAAATAAAATAAAATCATCTCCATTTCTCCTTCTCCCCCTCCAACTCTTTTTATTCTCCCATTCATTCTCAAAGTTGTAACTTCTTTAGTTATTAGGGGTGTGTGTGTGTGTGTGTGTGTGAGAGAGAGAGAGAGAGAGAGAGAGAGCGAGAGAGAGAGAGAGAGAGAGAGAGAGAGAGAGAGAATGTCGACTGAGTCAGTGTTGCTTGTATGTCCGTGTGTTGAAGGTTTAGGGCCGACCACTTGGGCCTGGATAACCATCAGGAAGCTCACCCTTGATGCCCCCTCTTTCCCCAGCTACGCATTGTCTGCATCTCTTTTCCCAGCTCCGCATTGTCCGCATCTCTTTCCCCAGCTACAAGTTGTCCGCATCTCTTTCCCCAGCTATTTGTTGTCTGCATCTCTTCCTCTGGGGCAGAGTCCTGTGCCTGGCCCTTCAAGATGGCCACAGTGGTACAGTAGTTGCATTCATTTCCTGAGTTAGTTGATAGTTGTCTAAATGGGCTTCAGATCCATCCACTCATCGGGAGGGGATTTATGCCTGCCATTATAAATCTAGATCTAGTCAGCTACCAGCGGCTAGAGAGGTCATAGATCCTAGAGAGGATATACGATGGCCATTTTCCTAAAGTGATATAATTTGTAACTGTATTTTAAATATTTACTCTTCTATTCCCAGGTAAGTAAGTGTACCTTTCACCCCACTCAGAGAAACTCTGTTTGTGCAGTAGATGGAAGTTGTTGCAAGGATGTGTGAATGTGAGGTACATAGACCAGACCAATGTATCTGCAATGCAAGTCCTACACCTAAGGCTAGAGACAGTCGCTGAAGTTGGTTGGCAGAATGATTGTAAGAACCTGAGGACCAGGATGTCTTCTGCGAGATAGTGTCTTCTACATGTGACACAGAAACTGCACCCATAAAATCTCAAAATATGGTTCTTTAAATAAGAGCAGCATAATGGAAATGAGCCTTTCCAACTTTTGTATGGAGGATGGAGAGATGGCTCTGTGGTTAAGAGTGCTTGCGGATCTTCCAGAGGACCTGGGTTCAGTTCTCATCACTGACAAGGCAGCTCACAATCACCTGTAACTCCAGTTCCAGGAGCTCTCCTCTGCTGGCAGTGAATAGAAATAAATAAATGGAATAGAATAGAATAGAATAGAATAGAATAGAATAGAAAAAAAGAGCCATACCTTCTTTAAAAAATAAGTAATTTTTTTTGTTAGAGTTTAGTAAACCTTAAATTTCATTGAATAGACTGGAATAACTATCTTAGTGTTACAGATCAATGACAGTAGATTGAGACGACTTTAGTGACTAGCCCAGGATAGGATAAATACAGAAGCACAGAATATGCTAGAAAGCTCGCAAGCTTCCCTCATCTTCTGATTATATTTTCATATATACCATTTAACTCTATGTAGCCTCCATTTTTTAAATTCTGCTTTATTGAGTGATTCCATTCTTTTTTATCTTACTCTGGCTATTTTATATTCCCCTAGTCCCTCGTGTGTTGTGCATGTGTAGTTGTCCCATGAAATAAAGCCCTGGTGTAGAACCACGATACCATATAAGTAAGGTGAGCAAATGCTGACTTTCCGGATTCTTTGTGAGCAGGCAGTTTTGCATCTGATGGTTAAGTGATGGGTTGGATTGTTGCACTAAGTGCTTTGGTTTTGGGTGTGTGTTTTAAATGATGGTGTCCGGGGTGCAAGAACATTACCACAGAATTCATTGTCATGGTTTTAAATTTATAATCCAATTTGTTCCAAGTTGAGTATGATTCATACCGCTACATGATAGAGCTATTTGTCAAGCAAGTGAGTAAGAGAATAACTGTGGAAACAGTTCATGGAAAACTGCAGTCTGACATTTCCAAGCTTTTCTGCCGTACTTACTCCCTCATTTGGGTGACAGGCGAGTTGCTGTTCTCTGATGAGGGCTGGCTCTTAGAATCTTTAGCTTTTCTCCCTTTCAGAAAAGCTTTGGCAGATTTTGGTTGACGGAATTTAAGACTCTCCTAGCAGAGGCAAATGTAGGTTCTAAGTGCACAGGGAAGCAGTTTACAGCTGAAGCGGGAAAGATGGTGCTTGCCTTTCAGTGATACCTGTGGATGAAGTACGCATATGCGTGTCCAAGTCTTTTAAAACTCATCTTGTGCTGAGCCATTAGGAGTCAAGCATAAGTAATATACTTTGTATTAGACAGTTTTAGATGTGTATCCACAGTTAAGTGACACTGTGTGTTCAAAGCAGTAAATCAGTTGCTTATGTCCTCCTTCCCCCAGAATACAAAACCAGCACATGTCAAGTGAAACAGTTTCTTCTGTACTGAGATAGTGATCTGAAACATAAGCCTCTTCTTTAATTGCCTTGATCTGATTTAATGCTTACGGAAGTGTCGTAAGGAACTGTTTCCACATGACCCTTGTTGAGTTTCCTGAACATGTAGGCATGGTGCATCTGTCAGAACCAGGAGACTGACAGACCCTATTGGCATGTCACTCTGGACTGCTTTCAAGCCTGTTTCCTTTTCTGTTCCCTTTCTAATCCAAGGTACCACACTTCACTTGGTATTTATGCTTTCTTGTCCTGCTTCTGCACTACAGCTTTTTATGTCTATTTTCTATGACTGACATTTTTCAGGAGTACAGTTGAGTTGTAGGATGTCCTGTATGAAATACTTTTGACCTTCTACACCAAATACATACTAATGTATATTAGGGCAGATGTGAGCAGCTTATATTAAAAACAGATGAGAAATAAATTCTTAGTGATAAGAGTGTAGACAAGAGCATATATAAACTGCCAAGTAAACTACAGCAGATTGTTGTGGTTAACACAGTTATAACAAGATTGTCTTGTCTGTTGAGCACCACACAGTTGGTAACTTACTATTCCAACTCTGTCAAGCATTTACTCAGTACCTTCTATTGGTAAGGTGATTTATTTGTAGAGATCATAGCAAAGAAAAGTCCAGTCCATATCAGTTGCAGGATTGTGCTAATTAAGTAAATGGACAAGAAAGCACTTAACGGGACTGCAGAGGTGAGTCAGTGATGTGCTTAACATGTGAATTTGGTTCACCACACCCTTGAGGCAGCTCACAACTCAGTGTAACTCCAATTCTGATGCTCCTCTCTGGCCTCCTGGGCACCAGGCATATATATGATGCACATGTATACATATAGGCAAACACAAATGCATGAAATGTAAAATTAATTAAATTTGAAAAATTTTAAAAGAACTTAGTTGGTTCTCATAATATGCAGACACTATGGCAGATGTCAACAAGAGCCTGCTGACAGGAGCCTGATATAGCTATCTCCAGAAGGCCTCTGCCAGTGCCTGGCAAATACAGAAGTGGATGCTCACAATCATCCATTGGACGGAGCACAAGGTCCCCAATGAAGGAGCTAGAGAAAGTACCCAAGGAGCTGAAGAGGTCTGAAGCCCCATAAGAGGAATATCAATATGAACTAACTAGTACCCCCAGAGCTCCCTGGAACTAAACCACCAATCAAAGAAAACACATGGTGGAACTTGTGGTTCTAGCTGTATATAGAGCAGAGGATGGCCTAGTTCGTCATCAATGGGAGGAGAGGCCCTAGGTCCCGTGAAGGTTCTATGTCCCAGTATAGGGGAATGCCAGGACTGGGAATGGGTATGGGTGGGTTGGAGGGATGGGGAGGGGAAGGGGATAGGGGATTTTCAGAGGGGAAACTAGGAAAGGGGATAACATTTGAAATGTAAATAAAATATCTAATTACAAAAAAGGAAAAAAAAACTTAGTAGGTTCTCATAATATGTAATACAAGGTGCTAGGACAGAGGGTGGGAAAGAAGGGTCATTTAAAGAAAAATCATGGAAAAGGAGTGTGATTGTTTGAAGATCTGGTGGGACAAGATTTCCAGGTAGAGGTTAAAGACAAGAAAGGCCCTAAGTCTACAAAGATGGTGTCTTAGTTAGGGTTTATTGCTGTGAAGAGACACCATGACTGAGGCAATTCTTGTAAAGGACAATATTTAATTAGGGCTGGCTTACAGTTTCAGAGGTTTAGTCCATTATCATCATGGTAGGAGGCATGGCAGCATGCAGGCAGGCAGTCGTGGTGGTTGAAGAACCAAGAGGTCTACATTTTGATCTGAAGGCAGCCAGGAGAAGACTGTTTTCTGCGAGCAGGCAGAAGTTGGGGGCAGGGGGTGGGGGTCTCTTCCGCACTAGGTAGAGCTTGAGCATAGGACTGTAAAGCTTATCCCCACAGTGACACACTTTCTCAATAGGCCATACCTATTCTAACAAGGACATACCTCCTAACAGTGTTGCTCCTTGTGGGCCAAGCATTCAAACACATGAGTCTATGGGGACCAGACCTGTTCAATCCATTACAGCTGGAATCAGAAATAAGGAAGGGAAGTCACAATGGGCAGATATCTTGTGCTATAGAGATGTAGTACTTTATGTTGTGTATGTAACGACAAACTGTTAGTAAGCATTCTTCTGTAAAGTTCCATGTGTGATAACTGGGGGAGACAGAATCAAGGGGCTGCTTAATCTAGTAGAGATGGGGTTGGGGGTGGTAACACTTGCAGTAGAACTGGAGAGACATGGAGAACAGCCCTTGGGCATGTGTTTTGGAGGTTGACAGAGTTACTAATAAATTATATAGAGGGTGTGAGGAGAAGGAAAAAAATAAAGAATTTTTAGGATGGGGCTCAGTGGTAGAATATGTTCAAGGCCCTAGGCTTAATCTCTAGCAACACACACCCACATGCACATATGTACATCTAGACCTTCACCTTGAATTGTGATTAAAGCCCCAGTTGAAAAATCATAGCACCAACTGTACTCTGCATCTATGGTTTGAATGGTCAAAGAAATGACGTTCTATTCTACTAAATGAGTAGACAAAGAAGCAAAACACAAGAGACAGTTTCACGAGCTGTCTCCTGAGTAGAGTGAGAACATGTTTATTTCTAGCTTGATAATTATGATTGTCAAGTGTTGGCTTGGCTAGTGTTCTTTCTTAGTTGTGGTTGGCTAATGTGCTATCTCTGTCATTTAGTGCTGTAGTCTTTCTAACGAGCCTCTAGTTCTGATTGCTCAGATTATGAACAGATTTAGACAGCAGAGTTCATTGGAAGGCAGTGTAGGACATTGGGTGTGTGTGGCATGAGTGAGAACATGGAGGTAGCAGGGTAAGGGGATGCTTCTGCCAGTTTTCCTTTCCACTGACTATAGCCACTCCATTAGGAAGAATTTGCTAACTAAAGTCTACAGTGGTGGCACATGTGTATTCCTAGCTCTGGGAAGGCTAAGGGAGGAGGAGCCTGATTTCAGGGTTAGGCTGCGCTAGCTACAGTTAGAGTCTAGCCCAAGAAGAATGTGTTTGATAACTGTGCTGAAATGTGATATCAATGTGTAGAAGACAGCATGCTGTGTGCATATGCAGCACTGTTTGCATTTGTATTTCCAAAACTGTGTTTTTAGGAGGGAGGAGGAACGCTGATTGAACTACTTGATTGATTACTGTTAAGTAAATTAATTAAAATGGGAGCTTTAACATCTCTGTTCCCTTATTAAGGCTTTGAGTGTTGGGAGGAGCTATATGTAGTGAAGTTTAGTAATCTAAATAAGGCAGTCATTATTATTCTATTACTTCCTGGCTAAATGGTTTAACTGAAGATTCAAATATTAAGCTTTGTTAACTGATAGAAGGAACAATAATGGTGTCACTTATGGCTTTTGTGAAATGTATGTGTATTGGACCTGTACAGGTATAATAAGTATATGTTTCTGTGTGTATGTGCATGACCAAGCAAATATGTTAAGTTAGTTTTATGACTGTAATTTATGCCATCATCACATGATCAGGCTGTTGTTTGAAGACTTATTTATTTATAGTATTTCCAGCAAATAAAAGAACACACGTTTTGTTAATCCAAGTGAGGCATATTCTGATATTCTCAGTCATAGGAGGTATTTTAGGAAGGTGATAGATATTCATGTGAGAAGGCAGGGGTCTGGGAATGGCTTAATGTAAACATTAGAAACAGTAAGTCTTTCCTTTCTACAACCTTAAACACCAGATACCTATTTTTGAGCACCCGGTATGATGCAGATAATCTGTAGGATCCTAGCCAGTGTGCTCTAAGACATGGCTAGCTCTACAAGACTACAAATGCTTCATTTTATCTTATTTTATCATTTTATTTTTAAAAATAATGTCTAGTGATCAAAAACAAATTATCAAAGTGAGCTGTCACAGAAGAAATAAATGAAGAACTCCTCATTTGGGTAGAATTTCTTTTTTTTTTTTTTTTTATTTATTTTTTTTATTTTTTTTTTCCATTTTTTATTAGGTATTTAACTCATTTACATTTCCAATGCTATACCAAAAGTCCCCCATATCCACCCACCCCCACTCCCCTGCCCACCCACTCCCCCTTTTTGGCCCTGGTATTCCCCTGTACTGGGGCATATAAAGTTTGCAAGTCAAATGGGCCTCTCTTTCCAGTGATGGCCGACTAGGCCATCTTTTGATATATATGCAGCTAGAGTCAAGAGCTCCGGGGTACTGGTTAGCTCATAATGTTGTTCCACCTATAGGGTTGCAGATCCCTTTAGCTCCTTGGCTACTTTCTCTAGCTCCTCCATTGGGAGCCCTATGATCCATCCATTAGCTGACTGTGAGCATCCACTTCTGTGTTTGCTGGGCCCCGACATAGTCTCACAAGAGACAGCTACATCTGCGTCCTTTCAATAAAATCTTGCTAGTGTATGCAATGGTGTCAGCGTTTGGATGCTGATTATGGGGTGGATCCCTGGCTATGGCAGTCTCTACATGGTCCATCCTTTCATCTCAGCTCCAAACTCCGTCTCTGTAACTCCTTCCATGGGTGTTTTGTTCCCAAATCTAAGGAGGGGCATAGTGTCCACACTTCAGTCTTCATTCTCCTTGAGTTTCATGTGTTTAGCAAATTATATCTTATATCTTGGGTATCCTAGGTTTGGGGCTAATATCCACTTATCAGTGAATACATATTGTGTGAGTTTCTTTGTGAATGTGTTACCTCACTCAGGATGATGCCCTCCAGGTCCATCCATTTGGCTAGGAATTTCATAAATTCATTCTTTTTAATAGCTGAGTAGTACTCCATTGTGTAGATGTACCACATTTTCTGTATCCATTCCTCTGTTGAGGGGCATCTAGGTTCTTTCCAGCTTCTGGCTATTATAAATAAGGCTGCTATGAACATAGTGGAGCATGTGTCCTTCTTACCTGTTGGGGCATCTTCTGGATATATGCCCAGGAGAGGTATTGCTGGATCCTCCGGTAGTACTATGTCCAGTTTTCTGAGGAACCGCCAGACTGATTTCCAGAGTGGTTGTACAAGCCTGCACTCCCACCAACAATGGAGGAGTGTTCCTCTTTCTCCACATCCTCGCCAGCATCTGCTGTCACCTGAATTTTTGATCTTAGCCATTCTGACTGGTGTGAGGTGGAATCTCAGGGTTGTTTTGATTTGCATTTCCCTGATGATTAAGGATGTTGAACATTTTTTCAAGTGCTTCTCTGCCATTCGGTATTCCTCAGGTGAGAATTCTTTGTTCAGTTCTGAGCCCCATTTTTTAATGGGGTTATTTGATTTTCTGAAGTCCACCTTCTTGAGTTCTTTATATATGTTGGATATTAGTCCCCTATCTGATTTAGGATAGGTAAAGATCCTTTCCCAATCTGTTGGTGGTCTTTTTGTCTTATTGACGGTGTCTTTTGCCTTGCAGAAACTTTGGAGTTTCATTAGGTCCCATTTGTCGATTCTCGATCTTACAGCACAAGCCATTGCTGTTCTGTTCAGGAATTTTTCCCCTGTGCCCATATCTTCAAGGATTTTCCCCACTTTCTCCTCTATAAGTTTCAGTGTCTCTGGTTTTATGTGAAGTTCCTTGATCCACTTAGATTTGACCTTAGTACAAGGAGATAAGTATGGATCGATTCGCATTCTTCTACACGATAACAACCAGTTGTGCCAGCACCAATTGTTGAAAATGCTGTCTTTCTTCCACTGGATGGTTTTAGCTCCCTTGTCGAAGATCAAGTGACCATAGGTGTGTGGGTTCATTTCTGGATCTTCAATTCTATTCCATTGGTCTACTTGTCTGTCTCTATACCAGTACCATGCAGTTTTTATCACAATTGCTCTGTAGTAAAGCTTTAGGTCTGGCATGGTGATTCCGCCAGAAGTTCTTTTATCCTTGAGAAGACTTTTTGCTATCCTAGGTTTTTTGTTATTCCAGACAAATTTGCAAATTGCTCCTTCCAATTCGTTGAAGAATTGAGTTGGAATTTTGATGGGGATTGCATTGAATCTGTAGATTGCTTTTGGCAAGATAGCCATTTTTACAATGTTGATCCTGCCAATCCATGAGCATGGGAGATCTTTCCATCTTCTGAGATCTTCTTTAATTTCTTTCTTCAGAGATTTGAAGTTTTTATCATACAGATCTTTCACCTCCTTAGTTAGAGTCACGCCAAGATATTTTATATTATTTGTGACTATTGAGAAGGGTGTTGTTTCCCTAATTTCTTTCTCAGCCTGTTTATTCTTTGTATAGAGAAAGGCCATTGACTTGTTTGAGTTTATTTTATATCCAGCTACTTCACCGAAGCTGTTTATCAGGTTTAGGAGTTCTCTGGTAGAATTTTTAGGGTCACTTATATATACTATCATATCATCTGCAAAAAGTGATATTTTGACTTCCTCTTTTCCAATTTGTATCCCCTTGATCTCCTTTTGTTGTCGAATTGCTCTGGCTAATACTTCAAGTACTATGTTGAAAAGGTAGGGAGAAAGTGGGCAGCCTTGTCTAGTCCCTGATTTTAGTGGGATTGCTTCCAGCTTCTCTCCATTTACTTTGATGTTGGCTACTGGTTTGCTGTAGATTGCTTTTATCATGTTTAGGTATGGGCCTTGAATTCCTGATCTTTCCAAAACTTTTATCATGAATGGGTGTTGGATCTTGTCAAATGCTTTTTCTGCATCTAACGAGATGATCATGTGGTTTTTGTCTTTGAGTTTGTTTATATAATGGATTACATTGATGGATTTTCGTATATTAAACCATCCCTGCATCCCTGGAATAAAACCTACTTGGTCAGGATGGATGATTGCTTTAATGTGTTCTTGGATTCGGTTAGCGAGAATTTTATTGAGGATTTTTGCATCGATATTCATAAGAGAAATTGGTCTGAAGTTCTCTATCTTTGTTGGATCTTTCTGTGGTTTAGGTATCAGAGTAATAGTGGCTTCATAAAATGAGTTGGGTAGAGTACCTTCTACTTCTATTTTGTGAAATAGTTTGTGCAGAATTGGAATTAGATCTTCTTTGAAGGTCTGATAGAACTCTGCACTAAACCCATCTGGTCCTGGGCTTTTTTTGGTTGGGAGACTATTAATAACTGCTTCTATTTCTTTAGGTGATATGGGACTGCTTAGATGGTCAACTTGATCCTGATTCAACTTTGGTACCTGGTATCTGTCCAGAAATTTGTCCATTTCGTCCAGGTTTTCCAGTTTTGTTGAGTATAGCCTTTTGTAGAAGGATCTGATGGTGTTTTGGATTTCTTCAGGATCTGTTGTTATGTCTCCCCTTTCATTTCTGATTTTGTTAATCAGGATTTTGTCCCTGTGCCCTTTAGTGAGTCTAGCTAAGGGTTTATCTATCTTGTTGATTTTCTCAAAGAACCAACTCCTCGTTTGGTTAATTCTTTGAATAGTTCTTCTTGTTTCCACTTGGTTGATTTCACCCCTGAGTTTGATTATTTCCTGCCGTCTACTCCTCTTGGGTGAATTTGCTTCCTTTTTTTCTAGGGCTTTTAGATGTGTTGTCAAGCTGCTAGTATGTGCTGTCTCCCGTTTCTTCTTGGAGGCACTCAGCGCTATGAGTTTTCCTCTTAGAAATGCTTTCATTGTGTCCCATAGGTTTGGGTACGTTGTGGCTTCATTTTCATTAAACTCTAAAAAGTCTTTAATTTCTTTCTTTATTCCTTCCTTGACCAAGGTATCATTGAGAAGAGTGTTATTCAGTTTCCACGTGAATGTTGGCTTTCCATTATTTATGTTGTTATTGAAGATCAGTCTTAGGCCATGGTGGTCTGATAGGATACATGGGACAATTTCAATATTTTTGTATCTATTGAGGCCTGTTTTGTGACCAATTATATGGTCAATTTTGGAGAAGGTCCCGTGAGGTGCTGAGAAGAAGGTATATCCTTTTGTTTTAGGATAAAATGTTCTGTAGATATCTGTCAGGTCCATTTGTTTCATAACTTGTGTTAGTTTCACTGTGTCCCTGTTTAGTTTCTGTTTCCACGATCTGTCCTTTGAAGAAAGTGGTGTGTTGAAGTCTCCCACTATTATTGTGTGAGGTGCAATGTATGCTTTGAGCTTTACTAAAGTGTCTCTAATGAATGTGGCTGCCCTTGCATTTGGTGCGTAGATATTCAGAATTGAGAGTTCCTCTTGGAGGATTTTACCTTTGATGAGTATGAAGTGTCCCTCCTTGTCTTTTTTGATAACTTTGGGTTGGAAGTCGATTTTATCCGATATTAAAATGGCTACTCCAGCTTGTTTCTTCAGTCCATTTGCTTGGAAAATTGTTTTCCAGCCTTTCACTCTGAGGTAGTGTCTGTCTTTTTCCCTGAGATGGGTTTCCTGTAAGCAGCAGAATGTTGGGTCCTGTTTGTGTAGCCAGTCTGTTAGTCTATGTCTTTTTATTGGGGAATTGAGTCCATTGATATTAAGAGATATTAAGGAAAAGTAATTGTTGCTCCCTTTTATTTTTGTTGTTAGAGTTGGCATTCTGTTCTTGTGGCTGTCTTCTTTTTGGTTTGTTGAATGATTACTTTCTTGGTTGTTCTAGGGCGTGATTTCCGTCCTTGTATTGCTTCTTTTCTGTTATTATCCTTTGAAGGGCTGGATTCGTGCAAAGATATTGTGTGAACTTGGTTTTGTCGTGGAATACTTTGGTTTCTCCATCTATGGTAATTGAGAGTTTGGCCGGGTATAGTAGCCTGGGCTGGCATTTGTGTTCTCTTAGTGTCTGTATAACATCTGTCCAGGCTCTTCTGGCTTTCATAGTCTCTGGTGAAAAGTCTGGTGTAATTCTGATAGGCCTTCCTTTATATGTTACTTGACCTTTCTCCCTTACTGCTTTTAATATTCTATCTTTATTTAGTGCATTTGTTGTTCTGATTATTATGTGTCGGGAGGAATTTCTTTTCTGGTCCAGTCTATTTGGAGTTCTGTATGCTTCTTGTATGATCATGGGCATCTCTTTTTTTATGTTTGGGAAGTTTTCTTCTATTATTTTGTTGAAGATATTAGCTGGCCCTTTAAGTTGAAAATCTTCATTCTCATCAATTCCTATTATCCGTAGGTTTGGTCTTCTCATTGTGTCCTGGATTACCTGGATGTTTTGAGTTAGGATCCTTTTGCATTTTGTATTTTCTTTGACTGTTGTGTCGATGTTCTCTATGGAATCTTCTGCACCTGAGATTCTCTCTTCCATTTCTTGTATTCTGTTGCTGATGCTCGCATCTATGGTTCCAGATCTCTTTCCTAGGGTTTCTATCTCCAGCGTTGCCTCGCTTTGGGTTTTCTTTATTGTGTCTACTTCCCCTTTTAGTTCTATTATGGTTTTGTTCATTTCCATCACCTGTTTGGCTGTGTTTTCCTGCTTTTCTTTAAGAGCCTGTAACTCTTTAGCAGTGCTCTCCTGTAAATCTTTAAGTGACTTATGAAAGTCCTTCTTGATGTCCTCTATCATCATCATGAGAAATGTTTTTAAATCTGGGTCTAGATTTTCGGTTGTGTTGGGGTGCCCAGGACTAGGTGGGGTGGGAGTGCTGCGTTCTGATGATGGTGAGTGGTCTTGATTTCTGTTAGTAGGATTCTTACGTTTGCCTTTCGCCATCTGGTAATCTCTGAAGCTAGCTGTTTTAGTTGTCACTGTTAAGAGCTTGTTCTTCAGGTGACTCTGTTAGCCTCTATGAGCAGACCTGGAGGGTAGCACTCTCCTTAGTTTCAGTGGGCAGAGTATTCTCTGCAGGCAAGCTCTCTTCTTGCAAGGCAGGTACCCAGATATCTGGTGTTCGAACCAGACTCCTGGCAGAAGTTGTGTTCCACTCACTAGAGGTCTTAGGATCACGTGTGGAATCCTGTGTGGGCCCTTGCGGGTGTCAGGCGACTCAGCTGGCAAGGTAGCCGGGGCTCGAGTGGAGTGGAAGGGGTTTGTGCCCCAGATCAAGCCCGGGTAGCCTGCTTCCCTATGTACCACAGTCTCAAGTTCCACGCGATTGGATTGGGGTAGGCGCTGTGTTCCACTCACCAGAGGTCTTAGGGTCCCGTGGGGAGTCCCGTGTGGGCCCTTGCGGGTGTTGGGCAAGACTCTGCTGGCAAGGTAGCCCGGGGCTTGAGTCTCGAGTCGAGCGGAAGGGACTTGTGCCCCAGATCAGGCCCGGGTAGCCTGCTTCCCTATGTACCGCAGTCTCAAGTTCCACGCGATTGGATTGGGGCAGGCACTGTGGTCCACTCACCAGAGGTCTTAGGGTCCCGTGGGGAGTCCCGTGTGGACCCTTGCGGGTGTTGGGCAAGACTCTGCTGGCAAGGTAGCCCGGGGCTCGAGTCTCGAGTCGAGCGGAAGGGACTTGTGCCCCAGATCAGGCCCGGGTAGCCTGTTTCCCTATGTACCGCAGTCTCAAGTTCCGCGCGATTGGATTGGGGCAGGCACTGTGATCCACTCACCAGAGGTCTTAGGGTCCCGTGGGGAGTCCCGTGTGGACCCTTGCGGGTGTTGGGCAAGACTCTGCTGGCAAGGTAGCCCGTGGCTCGAGTCACGAGTCGAGCGGAAGGGACTTGTGCCCCAGATCAGGCCCGGGTAGCCTGTTTCCCTATGTACCGCAGTCTCAAGTTCCGCGCGATTGGATTGGGGCAGGCACTGTGATCCACTCACCAGAGGTCTTAGGGTCCCGTGGGGAGTCCCGTGTGGACCCTTGCGGGTGTTGGGCAAGACTCTGCTGGCAAGGTAGCCCGGGGCTCGAGTCTCGAGTCGAGCGGAAGGGACTTGTGCCCCAGATCAGGCCCGGGTAGCCTGCTTCCCTATGTACCGCAGTCTCAAGTTCCGCGCGATTGGATTGGGGCAGGCACTGTGGTCCACTCACCAGAGGTCTTAGGGTCCCGTGGGGAGTCCCGTGTGGACCCTTGCGGGTGTTGGGCAAGACTCTGCTGGCAAGGTAGCCCGGGGCTCGAGTCTCGACGGGTAGAATTTCTATATGACATTCTGGCCAATCCTCTGTTTAAACCCCTATTTTAGGAATAAACATATGATAGTGTGTTTAACCCCGAATACACGGAGAGTAATTTGGGGCTGCTAACAGAAGGTGGGGTGGATCCCGCTTCTACTCTTAATTTTGATTGTCATCTGCGTTCTTTATATGTAATATTAGGAAGCTGGATACTTTTTAGTCATACTCAGAGTCACTATGAAACTATTTCTTTTTCTTTTCTTTATGTTGAGAGAACATAAAATCTATTTTAAAGAGGATTTATAAAAACAAGCAACATAAAGAAAAATCTAAATTTTATATTTTAATATTCTTTTCCCTACTGTAGTCATGATGAAAAGATACAGATAACCAAATTCCAATTATTTTTTTTTAAATCAACATGACCTAAATAAGTAATTTCAGTGTGTGCTTTTGGATTTTAGCTTGTAGAGAAGAGTTTTTGTTATGTCAGTTGTTTTTGAGAAAATTGTTAAAAGTTTACTGCAGACTAATTGTAGCACTTAGCATTGCTTGCCAGAGGCAGGAGGAGCTTTGGGGTTTCTATTGGGCGTGTGTTAGTGAAGAATCCTTTGGGACAGTGACACCATTGGATTTGAAGTCATCTCGAAAATACGAATGTGCAGCATGTTTTAGAAACTCAGTAAACAATGAGTTTACTGAGTTGTATGCATTGGAAAAGGGGGCCATCTGTTTATTCAGCATACACACACACACACACACACACACACACACACACATACACGCGCGCGCACGCGCGCGCGCACACACACACCTAGGATGTTTTCACTGTGGTAGGAGGGCTGCCTCCTTTCAGTACCTGTGCCACTGAGGACTTGCTACCCTACTTGTCCACATTGTAGCCAAATTTTTAGAGCATGCTTTCATTAAATATGTTGATTGATTCCTTGACCTTTTTTCAAAGTCACTCCTTTATGTGAATCTGTAACCTAACCTTAACCTTAAATTAATTTGCACAGTGGATTTGGGTCACTGAGTTAGTTACCTTTGTGTGTATGTGTTTTTAACTTTTGTTTGTTTTGTTGTTTGAGATGGTGGTGGTGGTGGTGGTGGTGGTGGTGGTGGTGGTGGTGGTTGGGCGCACTGTCTTTCTCATAGCCTAGGCTGACCCAGTGCTTGCTATGTAGCAACAGGCTAGACTTTAAATTGTGGTATTTAATTCTTCTGCCTCCAAATGCTCGAATTTCAGGCCTGAGCCACACTAGCTTTGTATATTTAACTTTATTTACAGAATTGTCAAATACTGTGGAGAAGAGATAATATTTTTTAACACTAACATACCTGTAACTCACCTGCCACAGCTAGCAGTTCATGGCTACATTGTTTAAATTGTTTGCCTCCTTTCTCTGCGTGCAGTATAGGACTCTCTGCAACTCTGTACAGTGAGAAATAGCTTACAAATATAGCCACAAAACCACTCCCTCATGTTCAGCAAATGTTTCAGATGATGATTATTTTTTTCTTTAAATTCTTAAAAATGTTTGTCACCAGGTGGTGGTGGCGCATGCCTTTAATCCCAGCACTTGGGAGGCAGAGGCAGGCGGATTTCTGAGTTCGAGGCCAGCCTAGTCTTCAGAGTGAGTTCCAGGACAGCCAGGGCTACACAGAGAAACCCTGTCTCGAAAAAAAAAAAAAAAAAAAAAAAACAAATAAAAAAAAGTTTGTCTATGTATATGAATGTTTTGCTTACATGGGCATATGTGTACCGTCTGGATACTTGGGGTACCTGCAGAATGTTAAAGAAAGCATTTGATGGAGCTGGGAACTGAACTCTGGTCCTCTTCAAGAGCAGTAAGTGCTCTTAATCACTAAACCATCTCTCCAGCCCTGTTTCAGATCATTGACATGCTGTTACAAATGGGTTTGAGACTACTCAGTTGCTCTTTTAAGACAAATGGAATGTTTTCTATTATTGATTAGCTAAAGGAAGTTGTCAGTGACTTACCCCTTAGCACTAAGTTACAGAAAAGGATTGACTGGATTTTAGCTTGAGTAATTCTGACCTCAAGTACTAAGGACGAGGAATGTCTCAGGTTCTTTTTTCCCCCTGACTTTAGAATATTTGCTCATGGGTAGTGAGCTGTTCCCAGGAAAGAGAGTCTGAGTATGAGTTTGGAACTGATTTGCTGTATAGCCTGTAGACAGCATGGACGTAATTTGGCACAGTAGAGTTGGTGCTTCTCTATTTTGCCTGCTGCCTTGGCCTTGGCGTTATTCGAGAGAGTCTCCACTCGTCATTGAAAAGATTTGGATCACTTGAGATTGTGGGGTTTCAGATTGATAATCCTCAACTTACACCATTTTTTAAAATAGCCTTCCTTTTTGCTTTCTGTGAGGAAAAGAAAAGGTGTATCATGGTCTCTTCTGAGGACCTCAGTGGCCTCAAACTAACCTGGTTTGCTTTGTTAAAATGTGATTTTCATCCTAGGTTTTCTTCAGGGCCATGTAGCTTGTCTATGTGTCTCTTTGTGCTCACATAGCCAGTGTATTGGCAGTTGGGGGCTGACTGACTTCCTAACAGGAACGTCATTGCTGTCACTGTTCCTGCTGTGTGACTTTCCATAGAAGCATATTTTACGTCTTGGGGCACTGATTTGTAAAGGAAGTCATTGCTTTGGAGAGCAGGAGCAGATTTCATGCTGAATTAAAGATTACGTGAAATGATGACTAAGTGACACCCTTGAAATAAAAATGAGCTGTACAGTGAGCCATGACTGAACTTTCATGTACTAAAAAATGTTCTGAGGTCCAGATTGAACTCTGAGAATACTTAATTGACCACTTGAGCCAAGCCATCGGTGTGAAATACGATTAAGATGGATTCATGCCTTTAGTGGTAGTTGTAGGGGACACTGTAATGTGACTTAGTCATCTGTAATGTGTACTTAACGTCATCTAAAGAGTCTTCTGCTTATAGCCAACCTGGCCTGTCCCCAGTGCCTTAGGGACCCTGCTTCAGTTCGTTACCCTGAGTAATGCCAAGTGAGAAGGTTTGTTAGTATCCATCTTCTGAAGAACCCAGGAATTTTCTGGAAACTCAATTTACATTTCATACTCATTCTTTTTTTTCGGTTTTTTGAGACAGGGTTTCTCAGTGTAGCCCTGACTGTCCTGGAACTCATGCTGTAGACCAGGCTGGCCTTGAACTCAGAAATCCACCTGCCTCTGCCTCCCAAGTGCTGGGATTAAAGGCATGGGCCACCACTGCCCGGCACTCATTCTTTAAATAATGAACAGTTCTTTGACCAAGGGCAATCCACCAGGTTTGTAGAATCAGAAGTGGACATAAGGGTCTGCTGATGTGGATATTTGCTTATGTCTTCAAAAATTGCTCTTCTACCAATTCTGTACTGGTAATTGGGAAATACTGGAAATTGAATAGGAGATGTGGGAGCATAGGACGATAAATGAGGGCAGTATCAAAACAAATCTTGAATGACGTCTTGTTACTTTTCTGTTACTGTGGTAAAACACCATGACTGAGGCAGTTTCTAAAAGAAAGTGTTTAATCTGGCTTCTAACCTCAAAGGGTTAGAGTCCATGATGGTGGAGCAGAGGAACAGCTGAGTGTTCATAGCTTGATTGCCACCCAGGAGGCACAGTCACAGACTGGGAGTGATGTGGCTCTTTTGTAACCTCAAAGCCAGTACCCGGTGACATACCTTTTCCAACAAACCTATACCTCCTAATTCTTTTTAAACAATTCTACGCACCGGGGACCAAGGATTCAAATACAGGAGTCTATGGGGACCACTCTTCCCATTCAAAACATTACATTCCACAACATGGCCACTATTGGCTTTTATATCCTAATACAAGAAGCATTGGATCCAATACAGTTTTAAATGTCCAAAGTCTTCTCTGATACTCCAGGCTTTTATTCATAATACCCTGTAAAATCAAATTTTAAAACAGCAAATTACATACTTCCAACAGATAATGGCACAGAATACACATAACCATTCCAAAAGCAGGGAAATGGGGCATAATGAATAAATAGTACATCAAAGCAAAATAGAAACCTAGCAGAGCAAACTCCAAATGCTGTAGCTCCGCGTCTGATAGCCAGGGTCTTTGATGACTCTTCCCTTCCAACTTTGCTGCCTACGATCTGCTTCTCTCTCTTTGGATGCTTCTCTTCTCTGTATGCAGCTCTTTTTGACAGATATCCACAGCTATGGAATCTCCACATCTTGGAGTCTCTAGCACAATCCAGGCTTCACTTTCACAGTTTCATGCAGTGAATTATCAGTGACACCCCTGGCCTAGGGACTCTCTTTAACTTCAGAGGAATATTCTACAACCCCTTTTCTTTTGCATCCTTATGACTCTAAAGCCAGATCCATGTGGGAAACATGACCTTATTTGACTGCCCTCTTGGGATGGAGCTGCCTCTGTGAATCACATTTGCAGCTGGGGTCTTGCCCTGAGGGCACCCCCTCCCTTTATTCTATTTCAGATCAAGTCTCTCTTTGATCTTTCCTATCTCTTTTAGCACAAGCATTTCCTCCAAGTTTAAATTCTCTGGTGTTCTTCTTTCAAAACCCAATACATTTTGTATTTCTTCTTCCCCCACTTGATTTTTTTCCATTATTGAGCTACATCAGAGTGATTACTATTAACCATATGACAGAGACAATATTAGGCTGTTTTATAATCTCTTTCAAGGAAATCAGTCTATTACTTTTCAATCTTTCTTCATGCAGACTTAGGACAAGGGCAAAGAAGAACCACATTCTTTGCCAAAATATCATAAGAATGGTTTCTAGCCAAGTTGCTAAAATTGTTTCTCTCTAAAACATCTTTGGCTGATCCTATATTCATACTGCTCTCAGAACCTCTGTCTTCCAAGCTCCTATAATGATAGCCATTAGTCCCTGCTTACAGCATTCAACTGATTTCCTAAAGTCCCAACATCTTCCTCAAAAACAAACAATAACAACACCAAATGAAACAAGCAACAAACATAACTATGGTCAGTTCTGTCTCAGCAATAGCCCACTCTCTGGTAACCTAGTTCTATCTTATTACTTTTCTATCATTGTGGTAAAATACTATGACCACCATAGTTTATAATACAAAGCATTTAGTCTGACTTATTGGTCAGGAGGTTAGAGTTCATGCTGATAGAGAAAAGGAACAGCTGAGTATTCACATCTTAATTGCCACCCATGAGGCAAAGAGACGGAGTGTGGAGGTAGAAAGAAAGAGACACACTCAACCTGGAAATGGCACGAATCTCTTGAAACCTCAAAGAGCATTCTCAATGACATACCAAGGCCACGCCTCCTGATTCTTCCTAAATAGTTCTACCCACTGGAGACCAAGTATTCAAATATATGAGCTTATGGGGAACCACTCTCATACATTTCCCTATACCACAAAAATCAAGAGGAATATCTATTCCACATAGAGGTTAATTGTGCAGAAAGGTGAACCTATGTAAAATATAGAATTGGTCATGACCTTATCTTAGCAACGTGGAAGAGACATTTATCTAGAAGCTAAAATATGAGAGTACAGACTAGTCCTGTGATGGCTATGCAGTCTGACAAGGGTAAAAGGGACATTAATGCACAGTGTGCATGCCTGTGTACATTGTTTTTTCCTAGTCCCATTTTACTTTCTTGTGGAGACTTAACTATGATTTACCAAATAACTTACGTAGGTTTGTAGCATGGATTTTAGTATAGAAAAAAATGCCATATTGGAACTTTCCCTTATTACAAATAAGATGATAGGTATTTTGAGAACTTAGAAATTCTACTCTGAATTCAGGCAGAAAATGAAATATTTTGGATTGTATAAATTTGTTTTGTTATATAAGAAACTGATTAAGTGTGTAAAACAATAGGCTAATCCCTTTCTAGTTACAGCCATGTTTTAGGTTCTATTTCACCTTTGTGGAAATACCTTTGTTATTCTCTGGGATGACTGTTACAGAAGAAGGGATTTTCATTTCACTGTAAGATATTTCAACTTAAAACCTCTTAATTTTATTTTCTCTCAAGTCTTATACAAACGGCAGAGTCTCATTTGTTTACTGTCTCATAGCTACAGAAGTGTTTAATGCACGTGTTGCATGTTCCGATTATTACTGTTTCAAACCCACCGCTTCTTCCCTCCTATGTTCCTTCCTCCTGCTCTCTCCAGCATGTCGGGAGTAGCCCCATTGCTACTCCCGCCTAACAGGGAAGGAAGTGAAGCTGGAGGGAAGAAAGACAAAACACATCTTCTACTTTCTTTGCACCAGGTACTGTTCTTCCAGGCTCCAGTGACTGCTCATACCTTTGTAACTGGTGGAATTCTTTAAACAGTTTTCTCTGGAATTATTAAAGACTGGTTGGGGATCTGTACTGCCGTAATTAACACTTTAAAATCATGTAGATTCTGTCCATATAATATTATCTTTAATACAATATATTCTGACTTTCAAGGGGAGAAATTAAAACTACATTGCCAAGGCAATATTAATTATAATTCATGAAAGTAATTGTTCTCGTAATTATTTGGGAATTTCTTTGCAAACATCCTTTGACTTTGAATTCTGCCCATTTTAAATAGTGATAAATTCACAGGCTTAGAGTGTAAGATTTTTTTAAAAAGGCCTTGAAAAACCCTTTCAGAGGGGCTACATGTCAAATATCCTGCATGTAAAATACTTATATTATGATTCATAACAGTAGCAAAATTACAGTTATAAAGTAGCAATGAAACTAACTCCTGGCTGTGGTCAGTTACCACAGCATGAGTAATGTCATTGAAGGATGGCGGCATTAGGAAGACTGGGGACCCCTGGTCTGTAGTGTTTCAGATTCTTTGAGGGTCTGATGTGGCAGCTATTTTCTGATAAGTGAACTGAGATCTTGATTGCTGTGGAACAAACTCCTGGTTTGCTTGCTGGATAGCAAGCTGATTCTACCGCCTCTCCTATTGCTAACTTCTGGGTCTTACAGAGTCACCATGGCCTGTGTGCTCGTGCAGACTTATGCTTTGGTTAGCAGCGTGCTTTCAGGAGAAGGATCCCTGTGCTTTCTCAGTCCTTGCTTCTCAGGGTCCCTGTGGAGCAGTTTTCCTTCTGGTGTTAGCTGCTGTGCTGGCTGAGACAGTGACACCACGTGAGCACCACACTTTGTCACCATTGCTTTTCTAGCCTTGGACATTAGGTACCAAGTAATTACTTACTCGGTGAGGCTAATACAAAACTGTAGAAGAGTCTCTGGATTTTTGTTGATTTTCCTTCAAGATGCTAATAGGTTTATTTTGTTAATTACAAACTGCAGCTAGTTGAATTTATGCTAGTAAAATAATATACATAGTTCACAATAAAGACTAACCCTTGCCTGGCTATCATGTGGCAAGCTGTTCTATCTAGTTTCTAGCAGCCTTATGAGACACAGTAACAAGTGAGAGCTAATGCGTGGATGCCACAACAGTCATGAGGGCTGACTTCACAACAGTGAATATCTCCTGAGCTGATGTCATCACACTCTGTAGAAAGCAATGGAGGTATGGAGTGCTTGCACTGCTGTATATGATAGACTTTCCTGCTTCTTCTTTTATTTGTTTCTATGTTCACTGCTTTACAAAGGTGGACTGAAGGAACTAAAACTGAAGGTTACTCAGCAGCTAAGAGTCACTGGCAGAATTACACTCCACAATGCAGTTCTCAGCAGAATCCAGTGTACTCAGTGCTATATTAAAAGGTAGCTTCCAAGCACCATGTTGACATGTATAGCTTGAAGACACATGATCAGCCACTCCACATTTTTATGTTGAATAGCATGCACTAAAGAACACGAGATGCTCTGTGAGTTCCCAATGCAGGTTAAATTGATGTCAGTGTTGCAGGAAGTATTGTCTGATTCTTTGAAAATTGGTCAAATAGATCAAATATTGTTATATCAGGAACATCACATTTTTAACCAGACATTGACATTGGCATTTGGTTACATAGGTATGCAAGAGTGCACATGCTTATGTGTATATTCGTGTGTGTGTGTGTGTGTGTGTGTGTGTGTGTGTGTGTGTGTGTGTATGTATGTATGTATGTGTGTACTAATACTGGGTTTGTTGGTTTGTTTGTTTTGAGACAGGATCTCACTATGTAGCCCTGATTGGCCTGGGAGGTATTACAGGGAGGCTGTCCTCAAACACTAAGAAGTCTGCTTGGCTCTGCCTCTTAGAGCTAGAATTAAAGGCATGTGCTACCACACTTGGCCTTAGTCATTAATTTCTGAAGCTGAATGATTTTAGTTTGAGGGCTTAGACTAACTTAAGTAGATATTTATTCTTAAAATTTTATCTCCCATTTTATGCTTATTTATCTTTAGGAGTTCCATTGTTTTTAGCCTAGAGCACTGCATTCTGATTATTATGAAGGGCTAGAGTCTCTTTATTGGTCTAATTAATAATTTTAGGAAATAAATAGTGAAATGATTAGAAAAGAATCTGTGAACTATATATTCAACCGGTAGACCTTGTATAAGAAACCTGGAACTTACATCTTTTTCCTTTTTAGTTTTCAGTGTTCTAATTACAAGCAAGTACCTTCTTTGCAATAGTTCAACTGTTTGAATTTGTACATGTGTATATGTGTGTGTGCATGTATATATATGCACACATACAAATATGAGTCAAAATTTAGAGTACTAGGTTAACTTTAATACCTAGTGGTTTGTTCCTCCTTGTCTCGAAGGTGCTTGCTGTCTTTGCAGCAGTGAGACTATACCCTTTAGACTGTATTCAGCTAGTAACAGTCTCAGGACATTGTCTACACATAGTATACCAATAGCAAAATGAGGAATGGACTTTGAGCTCAGATCTGATCTCCACCCAAGCTAGTGTCTGCTGATTATTCCTATTGAAAGCACAAGGAGTTTTACATTCATGGACTAGGGTGGGGGAATAACAGTTGACACCTTTGGTGATTTTGGAAGGCTGGCCCTGTTCAGGTGCTTCTGACTCTGGCAGCGTGAGGCATCAGATTCACATGTTCAGGTTAGGCTACACAGTGAGCTCAGTGGGCAGGTGCGTCCACATTCTCCTCACTGCATGGCCAATTATCTGTGGTCTTGTTGGCATGTCTCTCTCAGGTGTGAGACCTTTGTTCTGCATGTGCTCTCACTATGTCCCCACATAGCTAGCAGTCTGGTGCTGGGTTTTCAAAGAGCAAATGAGGAATGAATATAGCTGGTAGCATGAAGATACCTCCTTCTAACCCCCATCTACTCCCTTCCCATGGCAGATAGCTACAATGCCTGGCTATTTCTCTTTGTTGCCTTTTCTGGATTGCTATAACCTGGGGCTTGAACAATTACCTAGGTATTTTGTTTCTTCTCCTAAATTCTTGATGACTGCATCACTCTGATTTTATTCCTGTAGGTCCTCTCTAATTTTTTAATTAGATACTTTATTTATTTACACTTCAAATGGTATTCCCTTTCCTGGTTTCCCCTCGGCAAATCCCCTATCCTCTCCCTCCTTATGCTCCCACACCTACCCACCCAGTTCCACTTCACCACTCTAGCATTCCTCTATACTGGGGCATCAAGTCTTCACAGGAACTCCCCACCCACTGATGCCAGATAAAGCCCCTTCAGCTCCCTCAGTCCTTTCCCTAACTCCTCCATTGAGTTCCCTGTGCTCAGTTTGATGGTTGGCTGGGAGCATCCGTATCTTTATTGTTCAGGATCAGGCAGAGCCTCTCAGGAAACAGCTGCATCAGGCTCCTGTCAGCAAGCACTTCTTGGCATCCACAATAATATCTGGGTTTGATGTCTGCATGTGGAATGGATCCCCAGGTGGATAGTTTCTGGACGGCCTTTCCTTCAGTCTCTGCTCCACTCTTTATCCCTGTATTTCCTTTAGACAGGAGCAATTCTGGGTTAAAATTTTGGAGATAGGTGGGTGGACCCATCCCTCAACCGGGGGGGGGGGCATGCCTAACCTCTGGATATGATCTTAACAGGATCTGTGTCCCCTTTGTGGGGTATTTCAGCTAACACCATTCCTGTAAGGTCCTGGGAGGCTCTTGCTTTCCTGGCATCTGGGACTTTCTGCTTGCTGACCCCAGTTCCCCTACACACTGCTGTACAAATTCCTGATCCTCTGTACATCTCCTCTCATACCTGATTCTTCCCCTTTTCCCCCTCTCCCTCTTCTCTTCCTCCCAAGTCCCTCCCACCTTCTACTTCCCTTGATTATTTTGTTTCCCCTACTAAGTAGGACTGAAGCATCTACTCTTTGGTCTTCCTTCCTCTTGAGTTTCATGTGGTCCGTGAGTTATATTGTGGGTATTCCACGCTCTTTGCTTAATATCCACTTATCAGTGAGTACATACCATATGTGTTCTTTTGTGACTGAGATACTTCACTCATGATATTTTCTAGATCTATCCATTTGCCTGCGAGTTTCATGAATTCATTGTTTTTAATAGCTGAGTAGTGCTCCATTGTTTAAATGTACCACATTTTCTGTATCCATTCCTCTGTTGAGAGACATCTGGGTTCTTTCCAGCTTCTGGCTATTATATATATGGCTGCTATGAACATAGTGGAACATGTGTCCTTATTACATGTTGGAGCATCTTCTGGGTATATGCCCAAGAGTGGTATAGCTGGGTCCTCAGGTAGTACTCTGTCCAATTTTCTGAGGAACTGCCATACTGATTTCCAGAGTGGTTGTACCAGCTTATATTCCCACCAGCAATGGAGGAGCGTTCCTCTTTCTCCACATCCTCACCATCATCTGCTGTCACCTGAGTTTTTTATCTTAGCCATTCTGACTGGTGTGATGTGGAATCTCAGGGTTGTTTTGATTTGCATTTCCCTGATGACTAAGGATGCTGAACATTTCTTTAGGTGCTTCTGGGCCATTCAAGTTTCGTCAGTTGAGAATTCTATGTTCCGCTCTATTCCCCATTTTTTAATAAGATTATTTGGTTCTCTGGAGCTTAACTTCTTGAGTTCTTTGTATTTATTGGATATTAGTTGTCTATAAGATATAGAACTAGTAAAGACCTTTTCCCAATCTATTGGTTGCCATCTTGTCCTATTGACAGTGTCCTTTGCCTTATAGGAGATTTGCAATTTTATGAGGTCCCATTTGTCTATTGTTGATCTTAAAGCATACGTCATTGGTGTTCTGTTCAGAAAAATTTCCCCTGTGCGCAAGTATTAGAGTCTTTTCCTCACTTTCTCTTCTATTAGATTCAGTGTATCTGGTTTTATGTGGAGCTCCTTGATCCAGTTGGACTTGAACTTTGTACAGGGAGATAAGAATGGATCAATTTGCATTCTTCTACAAGCTGACTGACAGTTGAAACAGCACCATTTGTTGAAAATGTTGTCTTTTTCCACTGGATGGTTTTAGCTTCTTTGTCAAAGAACAAGTGACCATAGGTGTGTGGGTTCATTTCTGGGTTGTCAGTTCTATTCCATTGATCTACTTGCCTGTCATTGCACCAATACCTTGCAGTTTTTATCACAATTGTTCTGTAAGACAGCTTGAGGTCAGGTCTGGTAATTCCCCCAGATGTTCTTTTATTGTTGAGAGTAGTTTTCGCTATCCTCAGTTTTTTGTTATTCCAAATGAATTTGAAAATTGCTCTTTCTAACTCTATGAAGATTTGAGTTGGAATTTTGATGGGGATTGCATTGAGTCTGTAGATTGTTCTCAGCAAGATGGCCATTTTTGCTATATTAATTCTGCCAATCATGAGCATGGGAGATCTTTCCATCTCCTGAGGTCTTCTTCAATTTCTTCTTTTCAGAGACTTGAAGTTCTTGTCCTACAGATCTTTCACTTGTTTGGTTAGTCACACCAAGATATTTTATATTGTTTGTGACTATTGTGAATGGTGTCATTTCCCTAATTTCGTTCTCAGCCTGTTTATACTTTGAGTATAGGAAGGCCACTGATTCGTTTGAGGTAGTATTATATCCAGCCACTTTGTTGATATAGTTTATCAGCTGTAGGAGTTCTCTGGTAGAATTTTTGGGGTCACTTAAGTATACTATCATATCATCTCCAAATAGTGATATTTTGACTTCTTCCTTTTCAATTTGTATCCCTTTGACCTCCTTTTGTTGTCGAATTGCTCTGGCGAGAACTTCAAGTACTATATTGAATAGATAGGGAGATTGTTGAATTTTGTCAAATGCCTTTTCAGCCTCTAATGAAATGATTATGTGATTTTTTTCTTTGAGTTTGTTTAGGTAGTTGATTACACTGATGGATTTCCGCATATTGAACCATTCCCATATCCCTGAGATGAAGCCTACTTGATTGTGGTGAATGATCATTTTGATGTGTTCTTGGATTCAGTTTGCAAGAATTTTATTGAATATTTTTGCATCAATATTCATAAGGAAAATTGTTCTGAAGTTCTCTTTCTTTGTTGGATCTTTGTGTAGTTTTGTTATCAGTATAACTATGGCTTCATAGAATGAATTCTGTAGTGTTTCTTCTGTTTCCATTTTATGGAATAGTTTGAAGAGTATTGTTATTAAGTCTTTTAAGGTCTTATAGAATTCTGCACTAAACCTCTGTGTCTGGGCTTTTTGTTGTTGGGAGACTTTTAATGACTGCTTCTATTTCTTTAGGGGCTATGGGACTGTTTATCAGGGGGGTTAACTTTGGTATTTGACATCTGTCTAGAAAATTGTCCATTTCATCTAGATTTTCCAGTTTTGTTGATTATAGCCTTTTGTAGTAAGATCTAATGATTTTTTTTGAAATTCCTCAGTTTTTGTTGTTATATATCCCTTTTCATTTCTGATTTTGTTAATTTTGATAATGTCTCTGTGCCCTCTGGTTAGTCTGGCTAAGGGTTTATCTATCTTGTTGATTTTCTCAAAAAAACAGCTCCTGGTTTTGTTGATTCTTTGTATAGTTCTTTTTGTTTCTACTTGGTTGTTTTCAGCCCCGAGCTTGGTTATGGAGAGCTGTGACACAGGGTAATCTCAGGGTGCAAATGCTGCTCCTCCATTCTTGTGTCCTGAGGCCTCTGGGCGGGTCCCTCTTGGGCTAAGTATTTGAGCAGAAGTGGTGATCTTACCTGTGTTCTCAGGTTTTGTCAGCAATCTTGGGAGACCAGCTCTGTCCCTGTGGGATTTGGGTATAGAGGGCTGTGTGACAGTGTCAGCTCCAGCTGCAGATCTCTAATTTTTGTATGTTGTCTCTCTGTGTCTCTGGATTTTGCTATTGCCTTCATTGCTTTTACATGCCATAACTGCTAATAATTTAGAATGGAGGATAAATTACATACTTTATTTCTCATATGACTCCAAATCATTGAACCTTTTAAAGGAAAGGAATGTTAAAGTATTTAAATTCTATGTAAAATTTGCTTCATCTAAAACTAGTAGCTTAAAATGCTACTTTTATTAGGACACAGTGAGACTTTCTCAAAAAAAAAAAAAAAGAAAAGAAAAGAAAAAAGGAAAAGAAAAGAAAAAGAAACAGTAACATTCACACAAAAGTCTTTTAATTAACTTTATTCTCTATCTGTAGTTACGCAGAATTTATAAAGTGAGAATTAGCATTGAGTAATTTAATGTCACTGTGAAAGTTCTGGGGCAAATACATTTCATACAGTGTGAGGAAAGAAATGATTGCATGTCATGAAGCAGTGGGAATTAGCAGAGATGGCGCTGCTGAGTGTAAAGCTGGAACAAGAAAAGTATTAGAATGTCTGAGAATGATTAACAAGTTTTATTCTGCTCCTACTTTTCCAAAGCATTGATGGGTAGGGGTGTTAGAACTAGATGAGCTGAAGTTGAGCATCCTTCCCAAAGCCGAGTGAACTCACAGAGGCTGTCTCCTTAGCCAGGGACATCATTTCCTAAAGCACTCAAGGTTGGACCAGAGCTGTTAGTGACTCATGCTAAGTCACAACCGTCTTCTCGTTTATGTGCAGAATTCTTTGTGCTATTTCAGCTGCTTCGACCAAGGCTTTCAGTCATTCTGCTTGAATTTGAGCATACTATGCACATAAAAAGGCTAGAGTTGACTTTTCTAAAATATAGAGGGTACTAAATGTCACATGAATGTTGCTGTGACCTTTCCTTGCCTAAGGAAGATGATTATCCACTGAGCAGCTGTCAACATGATGAGACTGATAATCCCATCACAGGGAAGGGGGTGATGGTTGGGAATCATGACAGATACAGGTTAGGCAAGGACAGGAATTCTGATGTAGAAATGTAGCTCAGCTAGACTTGGCAGAAAGAGTTAATGGCCCGAGAGTCCTAAGGGTAGGGAGAGACACAGTTTAAGAGTGTGTCACATTTTAGTGAATGTATGAAATTCTATTATTTCTAAATTTTTGATTTTCTTGTTAATATCTTAACCCCATAGTGTTTAGAAGAAAATATTTTGAGAACTAAATGTACTTTTCCCATTGTATATATTTACAAGACATTTGCAAAAGATGGCGATTTGAATAGATGGTTAGAATTCATATTTATATTAATATATTACAGGTTTTGTTCATTCTGACTCTAATCAGCCTTGTTACTTATTCATCTATTTATGTGTGTGTGTGTGTGTGTGTGTGTGTGTGTGTGTGTTAATGGAGATTCTAGAGATGTCAGATTCTCTGGATTTAGTTACAGGTGTCTGTGAGGTATCATGTGTGGGTGCAGAAACTGAACTTAGATCTCTTGCAGAAACATTGAAGGAAGGCTCTTTAACTCCCAAGCCATCTCTCCAGTTCTTTTTTTTTTTAATTGTCAATGCAGATTAGAAATCATGTTTTAGACTATAGTTATCTTGAACTGATCTAAAGGTCAAATCTATTTACATTGTTTGTATAATTGCTCAAGATGATGGGGATATGGACTAGGTATAGTAGTGATCTTGCTGAGCCTTTCTTGAGTTTTAAAAATGAGAATGGAAGGGACAGATGAGGTGGCTCAATGGTTAAGAGCGCTAGTTTCTCTTCCAGAGGACCTGGTTTCAATTTCCAGGTTCTACATGGAAGCTCACAACTGTTTGTAACTCCAGTCCTAAGGAACCCAGCACACACATGTGTGTAGACACACATTTCAGATAAAATATAAATAAAAGGTTAAAAACATTTTTTAAATGAGAAGGGTATATTGATATTAATCAGGTATGTATTAGGCGATCCACTTTAGAGATGAAGAAACTGATGGGTGGAGAGATGAAGTGACTTGTCGAAAGCCAGATGACTAGAAAAGTTTTCTTATACATACTGTTCTTGAGCAGCAGTGTTGTGGCTTATAGTTGGCTGGTGTAATGTATGTTACAGTAGCTTCTGCCAAAGGGAGATTTATGTTTCAAATGTGAGATCCTTGAGAAGTCCCTTCCATAACAAGGGTGGTAGGCATTTTCCACATAGGGTAGTTTCTTTTACTTTCTAGATTTTTCATAGCGTTGATTGATTGATTGATTGATTGATTGATTGTACCTTTCTTATGGACTTCTAAAGTTTGATTTGATGCTTCTCAGTTATTCACTGGGGAATCACTGTCCTTCAGTGTGACAAGGAATTTGGGGCTGGAGTGCACAGAGCCGTGATGTCAAGAATGAAGGTCCCACCAGATGGATGTCACCCTTTGTGTGGAATCTGTTTGCTTAGCAGATGGTCTCTGTTTCTCTCAAGGAGCATCCACAACCTGTTACTGTTTCTTTTCCACACCTAAGATTACATTTCTTCTAGGAACTGCTTTTCTGGGTTCTGGTTACAATACCATTTTCCTGAGAGTTAGGAGAATGTTCTTCCTTCTTCCCTTGTTTCCTGGTGAAATCTAACAGTGTCCAGGCCCTGGCCTGATTCATGTGGTTAATAGTGCAGGCTCTTGTTCACACCCTGGGCCCAGGCTGTGGCCTGAAGCTCAATTTACTTTAACCTTGAAGTTAAAGGCAGGGGTTGAGTCTCACTATATGGAGTTTGTTGGAAATTAAACTCAATATTCTATCTTCAGCTCTCCTCAGGGCCACACTTCCTTTCTATAACAATAACTTACAAATACTGGGAAAGGAAGCTGGGAAAGAACGCTGCTTGCCCTGAGATGCACCCGGGTGGCTTTCTTATTAATAGTTCCTGTGTATGTAGATTGTGGGAAGGATGTGAGTTTTAATAGCAGCTGTGTATGTGGAGCACAGCTTCTTGGTTGGATGTCCAGCTTTCCTTCTTTGGGAGCAGTGCTTTTCTCTTTTGGATGAGATGTGCCTTGGCTGGTCTATGCTGATGTACTCACTTCTTTTGTTTGGGGTCCAGGATATGGTCTGTTCCCAGGGGAAGCTTGTGGTAGCCTTTGTGGTCTCCTGGGTTGCTCCCTGCCCCATGGCTATTACATATTGGACTCGTGGTATTACTCTAGATGTTCCTGTTTGCACTGTGGTTCCCTTGAGACTGTGCTGGCTGATCTTATCCTGTTCCTGTGCCCACTTCCTCCTGCTTCCAGCAGTAACAACTTTTAGTCTAGAATGAGGAATGGAGCAAGGACAACTTGTCGTTTAATCATGTTCTCTTTGTCCAAAGGGAACAGTGTTAGACTTCTATTAAAATAAAACTTGTTCTCTTCTAAGTAGTCTCCAAGGGAACAGTGTGCTAGGTAGGCCGGAGGCAAGCTGGTGTAGGTGGCTGAAGGACTTGAGAGGTGGGCTGTAGACCCTCTTTTCTGCCCAGCATCGGAGGGTCATAGTGAGTACTCAGTGTGGTTGTTTCAGTGAACAAGGAAAAGCGTTCTGTCCCTACAAGCTCTAGATCTTCTTGGTTTACATCAGGAATTTGGCTGTCTTTGGGGTTTTCTTTTTTAATGGTGTAAATTCAAGGGAAGCTGAGAATGCTGAAGTGCCAACTCAGACCTTCTGTATCAGAGCCTTTGTAAACAGCATCTTTCTGCTTCATATGTACAGTGTAATTTATCTTGAATTCAAGTATGACCTCAGCAGAATGTTTTTTGTAAATTTACTTCTAATAAATATGCATAAATTTGGGAATTAGTGAATATAAACTATGAGTAATTCTATTTTGTAGCAGCAGCAATAAAAATAATAGCAGCATTTATTGATGGTTTTTCTGAGCTATGAAGGTAGGACTAGGTGCCATTTTAATACTGCTACATAGACATGAAGCCGAGTCTCAGAAGAGATCAATGATCTGTCTGTCTATCTCAGCGCAGAGGAGAGGCTGTGGTGCTTAGATGAGAATCTGTGCCGTCTGGGCCTAGAGCCACATTCCCAGGACTCTGCTCTGCCTCTTCTGGGTTAGGGGAAAGCTGGAATTCGGTAACAGTACAGTACATCAGGGTGATCAAGGATAAAGAGTAAAATCTTCCTTCCTTCATTTATTCTCTCTCTCTCTCTCTCTTTTTTTTTTTTTTTTTTTTTTTTTGCAAAGTAAAACTAAGTTAGGCAAAGGCTTAGAACTCTGATGTTACAACATCTGCTATCAGACAGAACCAAGATATTTGAAGTGGGCTAAATCTCTTCACTTTCATTATAAATGGGGCTTGTAATTCCTGAAGAACTGAGCTTACCCAGAGCACTTTGTTTCTGCAGCCTGCATCTGGGTTTGTAGCGCTGGGATCCTGGTCTTGGTAGGGATTATTTAACGAGGAGGGCAGTGGATATCTGGATAATCATTTAGATAGACTTTTTGTTTTGTGCGAAGCATCTACATGAGGCAAAGCACAATCAATGTGTAGTTATCTCACTGAAATCAGCACACACCACATCTGTCTTCCTGTCTAGTGCATGGTTGTGTATTTCCTTTAAACTCTTGTGTCAGTTTGTTCATAATCCTCTTACTTGTTTTTGTTTTGTATTGTTTTCTTGATTAAAACCACCTGTAGGAGAGACTAGTGACATCAGTAACCTAAAAGGTCATTGCGTTCTTCGGAGCCCTGTGCTAGGTTGCTTTAGGCCTGCTCTCGGGCAGTTTTTACAGTAGCAGGCTGTTTTGTGCCAAGTGTATATAGGCTTCATCTCTTTGTATTAGGACTTTCATGCTGTTCCTGAGTTCCCAAAAGGGAATGTCTCATTTCTATGTGTAAACAATTAATTCCATGTATTCTTTTCTTTTTTCTCCAGGTTGCATCACAGCGTATAAGCTCAGTAGACCTCTCCTGTTGTAGCCTTGAACATCTGCCTGCCAACCTCTTTTACAGCCAAGACCTTACTCATCTCAACTTAAAACAGAACTTCCTAAGGCAAACCCCCACCCTCCCAGCTGCCAGAGGACTTGGTGAACTGCAAAGGTGAGCCTGCACAAGCGCTAGAATCTCTTGGAAGGGACGGGGAAACCAGACCATTTGGGAATGGTATCTTCACTATTTTGACAGGGATAGTGTATATACATTTTTCTCTTCAGAAGGCAATATAACATGGCTTTGCTTTATAGTGAGAACAGTATCAGCTAGCATTCCAAAAATTTTCTCTAAGGTTTCTTGCCTTTAAAATTATGGCCTGTAGTTATCCATTGGGTAGATTTACATAAGAGCAGTTCTTTTAAAAGTGAACTTCATCCCCTACATTATCTGCAAAGAGACTGTGAAAATTTCATGGTATTTAGTGTGTTTCTTCTAAGCTCAAGGGTCTATTCAAAATAAATTACTTGATTTGAAATTTATGGATCAGTTTTTCCTCATGAAAACACTCATCTTTGAACCAAGACATAAGAACCAAGGTTTAAGGCCAAAACTCTATGGCATCTAGATGTCAGTATGTTGGACTTGAGTCATATGCATCAGCTCGGAGAATCTGCCTCATTATGTCTAGGAGTATCTCTCAAGAGGATCTGAGAGGTCGTCTTGTTCCTTCCTTTCCCACTTTGAGGCAGTGACCAAGCATGATTCTGGGGATATGCAGCCTTTTGTGACTCTGCATGTAGAGACTGTACTGAGGAAGAGGTAGTTATGTTCAAGGAGCAGAGAGTAGTTCATCCCTTAAGTGGCCAATGTGCTTAGAAAGCTATGCTGATCAGCCATTGGGATTCTATGTCTGATTTTTAATACCCAGAAAGAAGAATCCAACTACATCTTACTGTTAATAAGATAGTGTTTTTAACAGTTAACTTCAAAGTTAGAGTGTCTGTTTCTCAGTGTCATTGCAGCATTTCTGACTATTTGTGTGCAACCGTACTGTCATCTTAAATAGTAGTTTTCTGCAGATGTCCACTCACTCTGGCTCTTGTAATCTTTCCACCTTGTATTCTTTGATGAGCCTTGAGCCTCAGTGCAAGGACTGTGATGTAGATTACCCATTTATAGCTGACTGCTCTTTTTCTCTGCATGTTGACCAGAGTTGGTCTCTGTGTTAACATCATCCACTACAAAAAAAAACAAACAAAAAACTGCTGAGTTATCTTGTGTGTGTAGTGATAAGAACTTAGGGAGCAGTTAATTACTATGTCCATTTAGTACTATGTCCAATAGTACCCTTTTATTTATTTATTTATTTATTTATTTATTTATTTATTGACAACACAAGGGAATCATACGCCTGAAAGCAACCTGCGAACATGACTTTCCCAAAGCCAATATAGCCATGGCTTGTTTTGCTCTCATCTTCTCCAAGATCGCTGGCTAGCTTAATCATGTTGCTCTTATTTAAACTATACATTATAATCTTGTGAAATTTGTTTCTTCTGGGATGTCTAATGATTTCAAACTAAACTCCCAATGACTCAGGAATTCCAGGCAACTCCTAGGCCTACAAAACCAAAACCTCCTCCCACAATAGGTAAGATAGGCAGAGTCTTGTGGTTCCTCATCTACATGGGCATAATTATAGAAGGTGATTGATTGTCACGTTTTTGTACCCAGGAAAGACTTTTGGGACTATAGTTCTCCAGGAAATTGTGGCAGGAGAGTCAGAAACTGGGGAGAACGTTCTAGAAATTACCACATAAAAGGTAACAGCAACAGAAAGAGCTGAATCCACCTCCAGTCTCTCCCTGTGCTTCATTGAGCCTGGAGATATTCTGAAAAGTACACACACAGTCTTGAGAGAGTCAGGTACTGTGTTGACTCATAAAAAAAGTTCCTTCCTCTTGGAGGCAGGCCACAGAGGAGATAGGGCACCTCCTAGTCCTTCTGGCTCTCCCTGTCCTGTAACTCCCATGGGTCTCTATACAGTTCATTGTGCATTGCACATGGGAACCATGCCTACTTCCAGACTTGATCCACACCTGTAGGAACTGAAGCCAGTAGTATTTGGCTACTACCAAAAGATTTCAATTTATTCATGTCATTTTGTTATTTTTTTCAGTGTTTATTATTACTAGACATTTATATTATAAGTGACATGAAGTTCACATATGATTATTAATGAATTATTCCTACTGTAAATAACACTGAAAACATGCACACATAACAAGCCAAGTGTAACATCAGATATCTGGTCAACATTTCTCTCAGTAGTGATTTGTTATTGATGTTTGTTGCTGTTCTTTGAGTGTGATTATTTACTCCCTGACAGTTTTACAGAATACTAGGAAATAGTTTGTAAAGGACTTTTTTTAAAGCATAGAAGTAGTACTATAACATTAACTTTTGTGCATTTGGTTACCTTTAATTTTTGTCTTAGAGACCTACAGTATAACTCTCTTTCCTAAGGAGACACTTGACCTCATGACCTTTGTTACTTACTTTTTGTTGTGTTTATCCACTTTGGGCTCAGATTCCTAGAAGGTACACATCAGGTCCCCCAGAAATGGTTACCATTGTGAGGGAGACCATTAAATACATTGTGAGTGAGCACATGAGAGAATGTAGTGGGACCTGCTTTTAGTCACCACTTCTTGTTATTCATACGGACTTCTTTGTAACAGGCTTTTGCGGCAACTTGTAGAAAGAAGTGAAACTGGTAATTCGTCATTTCTCTTTGGTTGAAGGTTTGATGAAAAAAAAAAAAAGAAAAACAAAACTACATAATGAGACCACTCAGGAAACATGACACGGAGATTCATAACCGAGAATCGGTAGTAGGAAAAAGAGAAAACAAGTTTTTCATTTAAAAAAAATGAACAGCGTGATTTTTTTCATTTTATTTTTTGTTTTGTGTACATTGGTGTTTTGCCTGCATGCGTATCTGTGTGAGGATATTGGATCCTCTGGAACTAGAGTTACATACAGTTGTAAGCAGCCATGTGGGTGTTGGGAATTGAACCCTGGTCCTCTTGAAGAGTACCCAGTGGTACTCTAAACAACTGAGCCATCTCTCCAGCCCCCATAATGTTTTTTTTTTCTAAAGGAGGGGGAGGGGAGAGACCAAAGCAAAGCAAAACCCACTGCCAGGCTCTGAAATACAGTTCACTCTCTTGTCACTCCCTTTACCACTCCCAGGCCAGCCTGGCATCTGTCCTGCCTGTCCTTGAAAGCATATTTCCAAAGATGTCTTGTAGAGTTTGGTTATGTCCAATTCCATGTGCTCATTTCCTCCTTTGATTTATAAACATTGCTTATGCTTCCTTGCTTGCTATACATCTGTAATGAACATTAGAAAATTTCTAAATTGACTCTGTGTGTAAATTTCTTGACCATAGAGGTGGAATGTCTCTGCTTTTATTCTGTTTCCCCTTCATATTTAGCCTAGAGCTGAATTTAGGGTGGAGAAGGACAGACACAAGGATGGTGTGCTTCAGTCCAGTTCTTGGTTTCTCTGTCACCAAAGAGAACAGAAGGTCATCCTAAGACATATAGAGGAAGGTTTGCAAAGAGCTTTGAGCAGTGGCATTCATATATGGCTCTTAAGGGATAGGTCGTAAGTCTCGTAAGATGCCTTTTGGTTGATCATATGATGTGATGCCTGAAGATCAACTTTAGTGAACCTTAGGTGTGTATGTTAGAGTGGGTGGGGTATAAATAAGCTTGGTATCACCTAAAACAAGGTGAATGTTTCTTTTGGGTGGAAGGATGAATTTAAGACTTGGAAGACTTAGAGGGAAGCAGTGAACTGAGTTACCAGTAGATGTGAAATTGGCATTCACTGACAAGGAGAGAGTGAGGAATGTGCTGGGAGAGCCCGTAAAGCTTCGTGTACAATCACGGTGCGCTATGACAGTAAACGTGGAGAGATGAGAACAAACTCCCATTTCTGTCTGCAGTAAAGATCCCTTTCTTTAAAAGTCTTCAATCTGTATTTTGGTCCACATGGAATGGGAAACACATGACCCTATTTCCTGCCTTGTCTTTCGGGCACTTTTCACATTCCAGTAATAGGAAGTTATCAAATTATTTATGCTTGCCACACTTTAACATTCTTATGCTTTGTTTAAGAAGCAATACAATTTTTATTTTATGAGTAATTTCTGGAAACTCATTTTAGTGGTGAGAGTGCTCTTAGTAAACTGGAACAAGAAGTGGCCTGGTGATGTTTTTGCAGCTCATCTGCCAGACAACCTATGCAGTACTTAGGACACTCCAGCCTTGTGGGATGCACTCTTATATGTGAAGATAGGTGATAAAGATTGGAGATAATCACGGAAGACAGGGGTTGTCCATGTAAAGGATAAAGGTAGCCGGTGCAAAGTGCTGTGGGTGAAACTGAGATTTCTAGCACTGGGTTTGAGGTTTGCCAGATGATTCAGGAATTTCACAGAATGTATGGACTCCCTCTCCAGTTAGCTGTTAGCAGACTGCAGGTTTTTGTATACCTGAGCTTTGCAGTGCAGTGGGAATCCTCTTGGGGCACTTTCTATTTCAGTGGCTTCCCATTTTCCCCCTGAGCTCTGGATCAAAGGAAAACCTTGAGATGGCTTAGGGCTTAGACTCCCTTTCAGCTTTCTCTACTTCCTGAGCTCTGACAATCATGGCCTGTTTGGGTTTTTCTCAGACAGCACTTTCTAAAAAGGAACTCAAAGGCAAACCAAAGATTTTTTTTTAAGTAATTTTTTTAAATTAGGTATTTTCCTCGTTTACATTTTCAATGCTATCCCAAAGGTCCCCCATACCCACTCCCCCCTTTTTGGCGTTCCCCTGTACTGGGGCATATAAAGTTTGCAAGTCCAATGGGCCTCTCTTTGCAGTGATGGCCGACTAGGCCATCTTTTGATACATATGCAGCTAGAGTCAAGAGCTCCGGGGTACTGGTTAGTTCATATTGTTGTTCCACCTATAGGGTTGCAGTTCCCACTAGCTCCTTGGGTAATTTCTCTAGCTCCTCCATTGGGGGCCGTGTGACCCATCCAATAGCTGACTGTGATCATCCACTTCTGTGTTTGCTAGGCCCCGGCATAGTCTCACAAGAGACAGCTATATCTGGGTCCTTTCAGCAAAATCTTGCTAGTGTATGCAATGGTGTCAGCATTTGGAAGCTGATTATGGGGTGGATCCCTGCATATGGCAATCACTAGATGGTCCATCCTTTCGTCACAGCTCCAAATTTTGTCTCTGTAACTCCTTCCATGGGTGTTTTGTTCCCATTTCTAAGAGAGGGTAAAGTGTCCACACTTTGGTCTTCGTTCTTCTTGAATTTCATGCGTTTGGCAAGTTGTATCTTATATCTTGGGTATCCTAATTTATTACTCAATCTGTGCTAACTTTGTCCGAATTTCCTCTTGGAGTCAGCTGGGATGCTTTTTAATACTCATCCCATTTATAGATAATATGTGGGGAATAATAGTGATTTTAAAAACTTCTGGTAGATTCTAATTTAGCCTTTTTATTCTGGTCCATTCCATTGTCTTGTTGTTTTTATTAAGGTCTTTGGTGTATTCTCCAAGTATTACCCAAATTATAATAGCCTAGTACTACACAGTGTTTGTAGGTATTTGCTATTCTAAGTGGCAATCAGCTACTCATTGCCTAGCTCCTAGGTGACAAGGATGGCCAGCAGATGCTCTATTTTATGGCACTGGGTAATGAATGTCTTTGTGACTTGGGCCTGGGACATCCTTAGCATCATTACTGATGGCTTGTGAAATGTGTCTTTTTGGTGGCCAGTGTAAGCACACTGCTGGAGCAGACAGCCTCTGTCTGCACTTCTCATGTCACACAGACACATCTAACTCCCAATGTTCGCACAGCACTTGTGTGAGTTTTATAATCAAAAGTCCTAGGAGAGTTTGTTTGTTTCCCAAGTGACTAATTTTGATGCTGTTCACCATATGCCATTCAGATGGAGCTTTGAATGGGAGGTTTCTGTGATGACACTTGCTCAGCAGGGTATCCACAGTGGCCTGTGTAAAAAGCAGGATACACCCTCTCTTTCTGTGGGTGTTTGGAATTATGAACAATACACAAAACAACTAGAAAAAGCATAACTTTGCTTATGCCCTAATTTTAACCCTCTCCTACCATGAGAGGGATGACAGGCAGGAGAGGCGTGACTTTTTGTCATAAATATGAATCATGCATCCTGGGATTTTGTTGATTTAGTCTGAAGTTTTTCTAGGTAAACTAACTTCCTGCCTTCTACTTCAGATGACTGCAACTCTTCCTAAACAATCCAAGTTCCTGGGGAGTAAAACCCCTGCCTCCTTTCACACCTGTGTGTTCCAGTACATGTTCAGTGAATGATGCTTTGGTGCCTATCCTTGGTAGCTATCCTTCGTGATCTTTGAGTGCTGGAATGTTCTTATTTCACTGTGAGATAGGCTTAGTGTGTTCTTATTTCACTCCTCTCCCATAGAATGTTTCTGTGACTTTAGCTATTCTCTGTGGCTTTTGCTCACGCTCATTTTCTGTTCCTCAGAGCATACGATGCTTTGATGTGGGTCTCTGGCTCTTGGATATTCTTGCATGAGTCAGTGGGCTTTTAACCAAGCACACTTTACCTCTTTTTGTTGAAAGGTTAAATGGTGATCAGTTTCTGTCTTGAATAGAAATCTTCCAACACTGTTACTTGTCCCACCTGTGTAATAGTAGGTGACATGAACCCTCTCCTGAATAATATTGAGAATTAAATATACTGATGGGCAAATTGGTTGATTAAAAGAAGAACAAAGAAAGAATGCGATAGTGGACAAACAAAGAAGCAGTGTCCTAAGAGATTTTAAAGTATAACATGGCAGCGTACTTCTTGCTTGGTTCTCTTTTTGATTCTTATGTTGCCAGTTTATATAAAAAGGAAAGGAAAGGAAAAGTTGGCATCCTTAGAAACCCACTGCCTGTTTATCTGCATGCTGACTATCTTGTGATTTCAAGTGGTACTTATCATTTAATTTATTATTCTTAGGGAGGGTGTATATCATGGCTCACATGTAGATATCACTGGAAACTATTAAGAGTAGGTTTTTTTCTTCTACCTTTACATGGACTCCAGGGGTCAAAGTCAGGTCTCCAGGCTTCTACAGCAAGGTCCTTTACCTTTTAAGCCACTTTGCTGTACCTGGAGTGGTTTGCTATATAACGAACTCACTGGACTCATAGGAACTTACTCCTGCATACTATTTGCCACTGTCCTTTGAGCTGTATTTCTTACCTTGTATATAGAGTTAACCTAGGGTAGAGTCTTAGATGTAGGATCTGATCGGTAGATATTCTCCTGTGTGAGTAATATTTAAAAAGGCTTTAAATATAGATTTGTCCTTTTAGGAAATGTTTTAATTTGCCATAACAGCAGCATCTCCATTGTAATTATTTCCAACATCAAGTGTTTTTTTTATTTTTCTTTTGTTACTTCAGAAAAATAATGTTTGTGAGCTTCCGAACCTGGGGATTGACCCCGACCTAGCAGATACAGAACATGCTGTCCTACTTGAGCTAAGTTATCTTATTCTGGGTTTTAATGTCTGTAGCAATTCTTATATCCAGGTTTTGAGCAGGTTTTTTTTGTAGGCACAGATTTAAATTTTAAGCTAAGTGAAATATTAATATGTTTATTTTTGTTTTCTAGTCATATGAGAAGGTGCTATGTGCATTTTTCTGACTCCAAGAGTCATTTATGTGCTGAGAATTCAGATAGGGTGGTTTCTGTTTGTTTTAGCTCAAATGTTGAGAAGCTGGTTGTAAGCCACATTTGCTTTTGTGTACTTCTGAGGCTCAGAAGAGAAGTAGATACGTTCTGGACTGAGGCTGGTGGATTGCTCAGGTCTTGGAGCAGGCCGTGCATAAATCAGTGTGTAGCCATCTCAGAAGTTGTAAAGGGCAGACATTTGCCAAGAAATTGGGAAGAGATGAAAGTTCAGTTCCAGGGGAGTAGATTTGTGAGGACAAATGAAAGCCAGAAAATGAGTCATACCTTCTGAGGGATGGGTGTTCCTAGAGATGCTGAGGCTGGTCTGGGAGCCATGAGTTTTTCAGATAACAAACACAGATAGCCCCAAGAGGACTATGTGTGTAAAGGTATTTTCTATTACTCCTTCTGCATGCAGGGGCAAGAGCCTCTACCATGCAAAGTACTCTACTCCTCACCTGTTAGAGTGCATGTAGGTTGTTTATGTCACACCTGACTGTGCTGTAGGATTGAGTTCCCAATTAGAGCACCGAGGGGCAAGAGCTTCAGTCTGAAGGGTACACGGAAGGTAAGTCAAGGTGATTGAATTCTCTCGTTCATTTGCTCACCTATTGCTCCTTAAGGTCTAATATAATGAAACTCTATAAAGAGTGCTTTCCTTCTCTCCTAAGCTTAGTCTTTCTAAAGAGAAACTTTACTGTATGTAAAACTCAAATGTTTTACCAGCTAAAACTGGGCTCTCAGACAGCAGTGCAGCATAGTTTGGGAAGCAGTCTCAGAAAACAGAAAGCACAAACTAGCTGTTATTACCCATGCTTCTCTGTTGTGTTTAAGCAGGGCCATGTTTCTCTTATTCTCCCCCCAGTGTAGAAGATTTTTAACTAAGCATTAGAAAAAAATGATTTATATAGTAAATGTAATTAGCTATTAAAAAGAAAGCAGACTATTCTTACCAGTCTATGAGAAAACAGATGTTCTGAGAGCAAAAACAGGACTCTTGGAGGAGGAAGGACACCAGCAGGGGAAAGGGCAAGTAGAAAGCTACAATATACAATGTATATGAAAATGCCATAAGTTAGTATATTAACTAAAAATTGTAATAAAGAAATAATGAATGTGGTAGAGAATAAAATAGATAAAGTAGATAAAAATAGATAAAGAAATAAAATGGAAATAATTGAAAGTATAAATATTAAAATAAATTTAACAAACAAAAACTAGGAAAGAATAATAAATTTGATTCGGTAAAACTTAAAAATCAATGTGTGGCAAAAGGCACACACTAGTTAACAGCAGGAAGGCTTCAGAGAGGGAATGTTTGCAACATCTAATAAATGCAAATTGACTCACAGGGCTCCTCAGACTGTTGCGTGGAGAGTTTTTAGAAGTCCAGTAGAAAAATGGACAAAGCATATGTCTTTGAAAGGCACTTCGGACATATCTTCCCATTTGTATCAGCTCTGCGTCACTGAGAGGGTTAGATGAAACTGGTTTGTCATCTTTGGTCTGTCAATTAGCAGCAACTGAAAGAACCTGAACACTGGATGTTTGAGGAAGTAGAGGAAGCTACATGTTTGCTTGTTTGTTTTGTTTTACAACTGTAGTTTTTTTGTTTTAAAAACTTATACCATGTATTAAATTTAAATTACACTGAAATCATCAATACACCCAGATGATGTGGATGTGAACCAAATTATCTATTAGAGGATGGAACTGGAGAGAAGTAGAAGTTCATAATTCATTCTTTATATGCTTCTAGCATTTGCCATGGTAAAATGAGCATGTGTTACTGTAGCCTCCAAATAAAAGCAACTTTGCCTCTGGAAGCACACTCAGTGAGTGGTCTCAGTTCTGGCAGCCTGGCAACTGTCCACTGAGGCACCTGAGCTCCTTAAGGATGTTGCCTTTCAGAACAGATAGAGTGAGGACTGAGCCTACAGCTAAGTTTACAGCTTGTCTTCAGTCAGTTCCCTCATGACTTAACATTGAAGCCCAGGTTTCAGTTTATAAATATGTTCTGCAGTAGGGAAGCCACAACATAAACAAGAGCTATTGCTCTGAAATGGAAATCATTTCACCTATAGAAGTGTTTTTAATGAACTCAATGATGTTGGATGATGATTAAGGAAAATGCACTAGGGATATAGCTCACTAGTCTAGCACTTGCTTAACATGCGAATTCTGCCCTAGTAGTCATAGTCATAATGGTGGTAGAAATAATGGCTCAAAAGAATAGTATTTATTTTTTTCTGTTTGCTCATTGAGTAAAGCAGTAATAGTTTCCTATCCTTGGATATCGTAATGCTCACTTCAATGGATCTATTAAGGCAAATGGCACAGGTCATGTGAGAACTTGGGCTGGACATGAATGCTTCCATGTGTTTAATGTCATGTGCAGCAAGTGCTAAAACCAACTACTTCCATTACAAATGTACTTAAACATACATGTAACAAAGACTAATTAATATCATGTCTGAAACAATCATCATATGATTTGGCTTTATTTCCTAAGCATGTACAAATTCATATGACTATTTTGTGTATTTGAATATGTTTTTAAGGGTAGATAGGTTGAATAAGCCCAGAAGAAAAAGTCTATGAAGACTGGCAGGGTGTTGTCTAGACTGGCAAGGCTTTGACTGTTTGTTTTTGTATTTATTTATTTCTCTCAACTTTGATACTATAGCTTTTTTTTCTTTCTAGCCCTTGGATAAAAATGGCTCCACTTCATTTACTGTGGGGTATATTTGCACCTAACTAGTTTTTTTTTTGCAAACCAGAATGAAATAAGCTTATAGATCTGTGGTTGCCCTGATTTGCAAACTCTTCTGTGTTATAAATAACACTAGATACATTGTATACATGAATCAGTGTGTTTTAACTTTTCCAATCAGTTTAAGAAGCTAACCATCTTGCCTTTTGTAGATTTAAATACCTTTAGTTTAGGGGAATAGTTAGAAAAACTTATCTCAAAATTTAGTTTAAAAATGTATTTAAAACGATGTAAAGACATTGTCTTAGTTAGGGTTACTGTTGCTGTGATGAAACACCATGACCAAAAGCAAGTTGGAGAGAAAAGGGTTGATTTGACTTACATCTCCACATCCATAGTTCATCACCTAGAGAAGTCAGGGCAGGAACTCAAGCAGGACAAGAACCTGGAGACAGGAGCTGATGTAGTGGCCATGGAGAAGTTCTGCTTATTTTATTTGCTTGCTCTCCATGGAGTAGAACCCAGTACTACTAGTTCTGGTTGGCTGGCCCCATCCCCTGCATCAATCACTAATTAAGTAAATGCCGTACAAGCTTACATATACCCTGGTCTTGTGGAGACATTTTCTCAGTTGAGGCTCCCTCCTATCTGATGACTCTAGCTAGTGCCATGTTGACATAAAATTAACCAGCACAACTACTCAGCTATTAAAAAGAATGAATTTATGAAATTCCTAGGCAAATGGATGGACCTGGAGGGCATCATCCTGAGTGAGGTAACACAGTCACAAAACAACTCACATGATATGTACTCACTGACAAGTGGATATTAGCCCAGAAACTTAGAATATCCAAGATACAAGACACAATTTGCAAAACACATGAAACTCAAGAAGAACGAAGACCAAAGTGTGGACACTTTGCCCCTTCTTAGAATTGGGAACAAAAACCCATGGAAGGAGTTACAGAGACAAAGTTTGGAGCTGAGACAAAAGGATGGACCATCTAGAGACTGCCATACCCGGGGATCCATCCCATAATCAGCCTCCAAAAGCTGACACCATTGCACACACCAGCAAGATTTTGCTGAAAGGACCCTGATATAGCTGTCTCTTGTGAGGTATGCTGGGGCCTGGCAAACACAGAAGTGGATGCTCACAGTCACAGGACTCCCAATGGAGGAGCTAGAGAAAGTACCCAAGGAGCTAAAGGGGTCTGCAACCCTATAGGTGGAACAACAATATGAACTACCCAGTACCCCCTGAGATCCTGTCTCTAGCTGCATATGTATCAGAAGTTGGCCTAGTCGGCCATCATTGGGAAGAGAGTCCCCTTGGTCTAGCAAACTTTATATGCCTCAGTATGGGGGAACGCCAGGGCCAAGACATAGGAGTGAGTGGGGAGGGGAGTGGGGGAAGGGGGACTGGAGGACTTTTGGGATTGCATTTGAAATGTAAATGAAGAAAATACCTAGTTTAAAAAAAATACTGAGGGCCTGGTACAGACTGTGAAGGCCCTGTATATGGCTAAATAAATAAATAAATAAAAACCACACACAAAAAAAGTTAACCAGCACAGACAGTAATACATTTGCATGCTGTGTTGTTGCCTGGATTTAAGGGGAAAGGGCAGAAGTACTGACTGCCCTGATCTCCCCACCCCAGTTTTAAGGTTAGCTTTTCCTCTCAGCAGTTTGTTGGTATGTCTCTGAAGCTGCAGAAAGGAACAGGTAAGGGTTAATAACATGCACTAATGCATGGCACTGTAGACGTTTTAGATTTGGACATCTCCTGTCCCACTTTAGTGCTTTTGTGACATTAATAGAGTAAGGGGTGCAAATCAGGAACTGCCATCAACCTGACATCACTCTGCACCTGCCATGTGAAGCCCCATTCCTAACAAGCTAAAGTGTACTTTGTTATACGTGGGCCTTTTACAGTACCCAGTTTGAAAGGGACTTCAAGGGTTACCTGTAGCAAACCATAGTTAGTAGTCTAATCTCTGAAAATTTTGAGTCTATAGAGTGCCCAGACTTTCCTATGCCAGTACTGAAAAGCAAAACTGTGCCTTGGATTTTTGGAGTACCTCACATGGTGTAAAATCCTACAGTGTCTGTTGCTGTCTGCTCAGTGTAGTACTGTAACACTATATCATGCAACATCACTTTAATGATTAAAATAATTTCTTATTAGGCTCTGTTTGCATGCCAACTTGATACGTTTCCCCTTCTGAGCTCTGTGGGGGGCCCAATGGACACAGGCCGCTGTTCTTTTTCTGAAGTAGACTGCTTGCTTTGGAAAGGGAAGTCAGTCTTCATATTTTTTCTTAGTTTGGGAACACTATTCTGGAATTGTTTTTATATAAATATATAAGGTATTTGAAATAGCATCCTCATTGCTGATGTTGCTGCTCTTGGTAGAAGAAAATGAAAGGGTAGTAATTTTTTTCCTACAATACACTCTTTGACTCATAGCTAAGAATTTTGACTAATAGTTTTTATATTATATAATGATAGAATTATATTGAATTATTTTTTAATTTTTCGAGACAGGGTTTCTCTTATGTAACTCATATGTCCTGGAACTCCCTCTGTAGACCAGGCTAGCCTCAAACTTATAGAGATCCACCTGTCTCTCCCTCCCGAGTGCTGGGATTAAAGACATGTGCCTTATATTGGTTTCTTAACTGTGATGTGTTGAATGTATCCTGTAGTGACACAACTTTTTTTATAGCCATTTTATCTGTGAGTTTGGGAAATAAAATAACTTCAAAGTCCTGTTCTTGATTTGTTTTTAAAATAACTACCTGAAATTAGGACAATGCCTACTATCTCAGTCTGTCCTGACTATGCTACTATAATACCTTACAGTGGGTGATTAACAAGCTACAGAGACTAGGACACCCAAGATCTATGTGCCAGTAGATTTGGTGTTTGGTGAAAGCTTACTTTTTAAATTGGATGCTTTCTCTTGTACTCACACTTTGTAGGACATTGATCCTATTTGAGGTTGGAGCTCTTATACTGGCTAAGTTTCATAAGGATTTAGGAACTGGAGAGAGATAGATGTTTACATCTATCACAGCATCCATTTTAATTAAATTTCTTTAGCTTTGAGATTGTATGTGCTGTGAAATGTATGTGTGTATAAAATACTGTCTTGTTTGCTTTGCTGTTTATGTAATAAAACACACAACCAAAGCATCTTAAAGAAGAAAGTGCTTAACTTGGGGCTTGTGGTTTCAAAGGGTTAGAGTCCATAACCGTCATGGTGGAGAGCATAGCAGGCAGGCAGGCAGGCAGGCAGGCAGGCAGGCAGGCAGGCAGGCAGGCAGGCAGGCAGGCAGGCAGGCAGGCAGGCAGGCACGTATATTGGACACACGTATATTGGTCTGTCTGACACTGTGTAGTTAAGCTACATTTGTCAGGACTCTGTAGAGAGAAATGCACCAAAAAACTTCTGGTGATGTGGTGTAGTTTCTTGCTCCTTCTACAGACTTAGGTTGATTGACAGAATGATGTCAGCTGAGACAGATGCAGGTGCTGAGGCAAGTCCCATAGAGGACGAGCGATGTTTAGAAAGACTATACAAGGGCTTGACAAACATTGATGGAGGGTAAGCTTGGTTTATTTATAGAGCTACCTGTGTAAGGCTGTGGGTCACCCATTTTTGCTGATCTTTGAATTGCTAGGAGGCACAGCTGAGAACTTTTCCTGGTATCCCTTCAGGATCCTCCTGTTAACTTGGAGCAAGGCTGAGGCCTGGCTGTTTGTGTTAGGTGGTGCCACCTCTGGTGATTTGCTATTTCAACTCCACTGAACTGGATTGTTGGTGTATCTGGGAAGTGTTTGTGAGTGGATAGAGCTGCCGCTGCTAACCTGTGAACTGAACTGTCGATTTCCAGACAATACAGATGGGAGTTGCTCTAAAGTGCCTTTCTAAACAGGTCCGTCCCCCACCCCATACTTTCTTTCCCACTACCTCTGGTGGGTGGTGAGCGAATGGGCAGCTTAAAGCATTTAAGAGCCATCATTGAAAAGTAAGGTTTGAAAACAATTAGAGTTACAGCTACCCCCACTTCCTTCATCCAGGACACACACCTAATCTTGCCCAAACAGTTCTGCCAGCATTCAAGTATCCAAGTATCCAAGCAGCCTGCAGGGGCCATTCTGATTCACATCACCATGGACACACATGTATTCACTCACTGTAATAAGAGTTCTTTTTTAACTTAGGTTTTTTTAATTGAATTTTTATCTTTTAAACAATCAGGCTTTTGTCTATTATTAAATTATAATTGTTAAAATCATTAAAAATACTTTTTAACTAATATAGACTCTTTAAGGTTTTGGTTCCCTCCTGTTTATTAAATAATTATAATATGATATCTAAAACTTGAGTGAATATAATGGAATTGAAATAATAGTTTGAATTATGGCTTATTTGGCCAAATATCCATGTTTGAATTTTTTTTCTTTCAAATCAGCTGGTTTTATTTTACAACTGCTTTTGTATATATATATAGTGTTTATCTGGCATTTTGAGCTGAAAGTCATTTTTATAAAGATTTACTTTATTTTTATTTTATTTTATTCATTTATTTATGTTACTTTATTTTTCTTCATGTTCCTGTGCTAGAATGAAGAGGGTTTATGGAGTCCTGGAGTAAGGTTGCAAGCTACCTGTCGTGGGTTATTGGAACCTAACTAGTCCTCTGCAAGAATGATACTCTTACAGACTAGGACATCCAACCCTGCAGCTTACCATTTTATACTCTGGTTTTTTTTTGTGTGTGTGTGTGTGTGTGTGTGTGTGTGTGTGTGTGTGTGTGTGTTTTGTTTTGTTTTTTAACAGGATATTGTGATTTCTAGTCTTTTTCTACAATATTGTGGTAGTACCCGACTCTCAACTTTTCTCTCTTTTAAGTGAGCAAAAACTCATTTGATCTCTGTCTCCCAGATCTTGCTCAGTGCCTCTGCTTACCCATTACCGTTAAAGTACCAGACGGATATGTGTTCTATGTGGACACTCCTGTCTTTTTCTAACAGGAGTTTTGACTCTACAGTGCTGGGATCTGTTTTCTGCATATACAGAAAACTAACTTGAACAAATCTAAGGGTTAGAAATCTAAGGGTTAGAAATCTAAGGGGTATTATTAGGTGGGGAGTTTGGGGATCTTGTTTTTTTTTCTTGTTTTTTTTTTTTTTTTTATTCCTAATATGGAAAAGATTTCCCCACATTAAATTACTTTAAATTCATTGGTATCTGCAAACAGGCGAAATAATTTTAGTGATATACTTTGTTTAGTCCAATATACCAAAAGTATCACAGAGTCCTTTTATTTCTACTATGTCTTTTAAATCTATTCCTTAATTAAAAGTCTGAATTTTGAAATACACAGAAATCTGAAACTTTTTGAGTATTGTTTTGATGCCCCCAAATATTTTGGAATGTGGGATCATGAATGTCCAAGTAGTGGTCCATACTAACTAAATCTAAACAACACCTAAATCTATAACACTCATGGCTTCAATTATTTTGGATGAGAGATTCTAACCCAGTATGTGTTTTATATTTGGAGAATCCCTCACTTTGGACTCCCTCCTTTTCAACTGTTTCATATCTGCCTACAGCTAGTGTCATAGTAGCCAGCCTAGCTATATGGCAAGTAAGCCCCTATCCTCTTCTTTAGAGGCTGCTTGGTTCTAGGATTAAGGACCATTGTCATTACCTAAGCTATTGGTTCTCGACCTTTCTAAAGCTAAAGTACAGTTCCTTGTGTTGTGGTGACCCCCAGCCATAAAATTATATCTATTGCTACTTCATATCTGTAATTTTACTACTGAGCAGTGATTCAGTTCCTAAAACCATCAGAAATATGTGTTTTCTGGTGGTCTTGACCTATGATGTACAGGGTAGGTTGAGAACAACTGATCCTAGTCCTCTAGTGCTTTGTCACTGAGTTGATTCAGAAAATAATTGCACTTCCTTTTCTTTATACTGTGGATAGAAATCACTTTAATACAAGTGAATGAGGAATTCTTACTAAGAGCCCCCCTTCCCATTGAGCATGCACCTGTTTTGTTTATACTCAGTGGTAGAGTTCTCTTAAATCTGTTTGCATAAGTGAGGTTCAACTTTCTTACTGCATTATTGACTTCTCAGAGAGCCAGGTCTTCTGTTTCCCCCTTGGGTACTTCCTGACTTTGAAATCCTGTTCTCTTTCTGGAAATCTATATGTTGTATTATCTTGATCCATTTTCTTTCTAGAATAATGAGTTTAATAATGTGCAGACTTTCAAGTTGTACCTTGTTCTTAGCAAATATGAAAAGCATATAGAAAGAAGGCCACTGTTTTGGTTGAATGGGAACAATGGTTTCATCTGCAGTGACAGGGAGAGCATCTGAGGGGACACTGTTATATTTGAGGGGGAGAAGGAATAGAACATGTACCACCAAATGATGATTGTTTTTTAAGCCTGAGTATGTCCCATGCAGTACTTGGGACATTCTTAATGAGAAAAAATTAATTGTAAGTCATTTTTAATGCTGTTCTGTAGCTTCTCTGATAACCTTATTTCGGGACTCCCTTGCCCTTTCCAAACTGAAAAACATCAGTAACCTTCCTTCATGTGAGCTCCATATATACAAAGCAACATAATGTCTAGAAAATACTCACACATTTAATAAAAACCATTTTCTTGCAGTACAAATATTAAGATGATTGTCATTATTTTCTAGTTTAGCAAGTCTTCCTATCTGTCTGGATTCTTGGTGCATTCAATCAGATGTGCTTTCAAAGGAGATGCATACTGAAAAATTTGTTAAATACTGAAAGCACAAGTGGCACAAAGCAAGTGGAAGGAATCCTTATATTGTAAAAATAGCTCTGACCTTGGGATTTAATGCGAGGGTCTTAGAAACTTCTTTGGAGGTTCCCAAAACATCTCTTGCAAACCACTGCTCTGAGAGTAGCAGCGCCTGTTACCTTATCTTGTATAGAGATGGTATAGCTAAGCAGAATAAAGAAAAAGAAGTCTCTTTAAAGATCTAATGGACCAATGTATAATATTAAAAACAACTAAAAAATAGAAATTCAGTTAAACAATAATTATTTGCCTTGTTTCAATTTAAGTTACTAATAGATCTATATTCATGCATCCAGTAAGATAGCTGTTATTAAGAATCATGCTAACACTTTGACCTTGTTCAGTAGGTATACTATCAAGTTGTGTATGCTGAATAAAATTTTATATTTCTTGTGGACTACAGCTTATTATTTTATCATAAATTTTAGCAAGATCATGTGATCATCTGTCTGCTCTTGGCAGAGTGTAAAGTGCCAGCTATTAGGCTGTGCAGTCTTTGCACGAATTAAGTGTTTCTCATCTCATATGAGTTGATGTCCAGAGTGTAAATGTTGAGTATACAGAGAGGTCAATGTTAAAGAAAGCTCTGGCAGTTCCCTGAATGACAGAGAAGATGAAAGGCCCCTCCCAAAGCTGGGCAGGTGGAAGGATTTATTTAGTTTTTTTTTTTGATTAGGTATTTTCTCCATTTACATTTCAAATGCTACTCCAAAAGTCCCCCAAACCCTCCCCCCACTACCCTCTCCTACTCCCACTTCTTGGCCCTGGCGTTCTCCTGTACTGAGACATATAAAGTTTGCAAGACCAATGGGACTCTCTTCCCAATGATGGCCGACTAGGCCAACTTCTGATACATATGCAGCTAGAGACACGAGCTCAGGGGGTACTGGTTAGTTCATATTGTTGTTCCACCTATAGGGTTGCAGATCCCTTTAGCTCCTTGGGTACTTTCTCTAGCTCCTCCATTGGGGGCCCTGTGACTGTGAGCATCCATTTCTGTGTTTGCCAGGCCCCAGCATACCTCACAAGAGACAGCTATATCAGGATCCTTTCAGCAAAATCTTGCTGGTGTGTGCAATGGTGTCAGCTTTTGGAGGCTGATTATGGGATGGATCCCCGGGTATGGCAGTCTCTAGATGGTCCATTCTTTCGTCTCAGCTCCAAACTTTGTCTCTGTAACTCCTTCCATGGGTGTTTTGTTCCCAATTCTAAGGAGGGGCAAAGTGTCCACACTTTGGTCTTCGTTCTTCTTGAGTTTCATGTGTTTTGCAAATTGTATCTTGTATCTTGGATATTCTAAGTTTCTGGGCTAATATCCACTTATCAGTGAGTACATATCATGTGAGTTGTTTTGTGACTGTGTTACCTCACTCAGGATGATGCCCTCCAGGTCCATCCATTTGCCTAGGAATTTCATAAATTCATTCTTTTTAATAGCTGAGTAGTACTCCATTGTGTAAATGTACCACATTTTCTGTATCCATTCCTCTGTTGAGGGGCATCTGGGTTCTTTCCAGCTTCTGGCCATTACAGATAAGGCTGCTATGAACATAGTGGAGCATGTGTCCTTATTACCAGTTGGAACATCTTCTGGATATATGCCCAGGAGAGAGGTATTGCGGGATCCTCTAGTAGTACTATGTCCAATTTTCTGAGGAACTGCTATACTGATTTCCAGAGTGGTTGTACAAGCTTGCAATCCCACCAACAATGGAGGAGTATTCCTCTTTCTCCACATCCTCGCCAGCATCTGCTGTCACCTGAATTTTTATTTTAGCCATTCTGACTGGTATGAGGTGGAATCTCAGGGTTGTTTTGATTTGCATTGATAGAAGCGGTAGGATGGTTCAGGAGGGTCAGGCTGTGATGGGACTGAGCAGTGAGATTTCCAAGGAAGATGAGTGTAGAGCAAGAATCAGACGAAGAGCATACTGGCCGTGAGTGTGGGTCTGAAGGGGGAGAAGAAATAGAGATGCCTGTAAGGAGGAAGGAGGGCTAGGGAGGGAGAGTTTGCAAGGGGCACAGTGAAGAAAACACCATGGGAATGAACTGAGAAGAGATCTTGGAGAGGGGTGTCTGGGCAGCAGCAGCAAGTGCTGTGCTGAGGAGGACGATGATGGGAACTGGTTCCTAACCCTGGCACTACAGAGCCTGGGGCATCCAGGAAACTGGCTTTGATAGTTTGTTCTACTGACTTGAGGTTGGAGGTGAGAGGTACAAATTTTGGACTTGTTTCCCAGATTTGCTTGCTCGGGCTCCTTCACAAGACCATTTACATAAAAAAGTTGTCCAGTAGAACTTACTCCTCAGCCAAGCTGATTTTACAACAAATTTTTCTGAATGCTTTTACCTTTTAGGTAGAACACTGGCCTTGGACTCAGACTTCCTCTCTGGCTTTGCTACTTGAGGTCTTAGTCTGACCAGGGAGCTGAGCAGAATTATCCTCAAGGCTATGCTATGCATTTGTGACATTTGTTTCTTCTCTCTCTTTTATTGTGATAGGTTCACCAAATTGAAGAGCCTTAACCTTTCCAATAACCACCTAGGAGCCTTTCCGTCAGCAGTCTGCAGCATTCCAACCCTAGCAGAGCTGAATGTATCTTGCAATGCCCTGCGAGAAGTCCCAGCAGCTGTTGGAGATATGCAGAAGTGAGTGCTTTAAACCACTAGGGCTCTCTGTAGACAGCTCTTTGGGACTTGTACATCATATTCATTAATATGTTATGTTTGCCAAGGAAGTATTGGCCTTAGTCCTAGCAGTAAGGCACTGTGTGGTCTATGTAGACTTCACATGTTAAGAGTTTAGAGTGTCCGAGTTGTAAAAATTAAACTGAAGTTCTTTATGAATGAGTATATCTAAACAAAAGGATTACTTTTTCATTTTCTGAGTTACTGAATTTTAAGTCTTAGATACTAATGTTAAGAAAAAAAGAGAGTAATGCATAGTAGGGCTGGTTTGTATTGCAGTTAGCATATTTCCCCATGTATGCTTTTGCAAGTTGAGGAGATGGGTAGTAATTCCCATTTGAATAGAAGCTTAAGGTCCCTATTTGTGATCTCCGCTCCCCTGCCCATTGTTACCCTCTGCCTTGTCTTTATGAATTTTTGCAGCATTACAGTGATATGATCTTAATGAACTTGTGTGTTGATAGTGAAGTTCAAAACTGTCTACTTTTCTGTATAATTGTAATGTTCTTCTTCTTAGCTTGCAGACGTTTCTGCTGGATGGAAATTTTCTCCAGTCCCTTCCTGCTGAACTGGAGAGCATGCACCAGCTCAGCTATCTGGGTCTTTCCTTTAATGAATTCACTGACATTCCAGAGGTATTGGAGAAGCTGACTGCTGTGGATAAGCTGTGTATGGCTGGGAACTGTGTGGAGACCCTCAGACTACAGGCCTTAAGAAGAATGCCTCATATTAAACATGTGGACCTAAGGTAACCCCTTTTCAGAAGTAGATCATGCTTGAGTGACTGGCTGTACTGTGGGGTGAGTTAGCCACAGAGTCTGGGTGGTACTAGTACCAGAGGAAAGCAATGACTAATTATGAGGTTTGGTCTTCCCTGAAGCTTGCTTTGAAAGGAATCCCACTGCTGACTGACTGTCTCACCTTGGTTTTGTAAGCTTGAACCCAGTTTGAATTTGCATGAATCTGTAGAAACACTGGAGTAGAAAACTGTTTATATGAACTGGAAGTCATCAAGCACACAGTGGACATTGTTCTTAGTCTTTCTTAGCCTTACCTGAGCCATGTGATACTGCAGAGCATCTCTTGTTTTGTTGTTGTTGGTTTGTTTTTGTTTTGTTTCTTTTCTTTTCTTTCTTGACTTCCTTAATTTAATGTACCCATTAAGTTAAATTGGTTTAAATTTCTCCTATATTCGTTCATGTGACTCTGAGCTTAGCTTCTCATTCTTCACAAAAATATAAATTCTATAATCTCCTGTTAGGTTCAAATTTAGCTGCCCCCCTCAACTTTGATCCCTTGTAAAAGCAGAGAGCACATTAAAACCCAACAAGAATCTTCTGGCTTAGTCGTTATTCTTGGGTAGGTAAGGTCCCATTGATTTTTAATCACAGAGAAACATTATGCAAGGAGGACCTGGTTTTGTATTCCCTTAAAGATTTATTTTATTTTATTTTATTTTATTTGTATAGATGTGGGTGTTTTGCCTGAATACATGTATATACCGTGTGCATGCCTAGTGCCCACTAATATCAGAAGAGGGTATCAAGTCCACTAGAACTGGAGTAATGGACAATTGTGAGCTGCCATGTGGATACTAGGAACCAAATTTCAGTCCTCAAAGGCAAATAAGTGCTTTTAATAATGAGCCATCTCTATGCTTCCAAGGAGAAGCTTTTTTTTAAAAAAAAATTACTTTATTTATTTACGTTCTAGCTGTTGCACCCTCTCCCGGTCCCTCCTCCCACATTTTGTAATCCCATTCCTCTCTTTGTAGACAAAAGTGGCTGCAAACTCACAGTGATCTGCCTGCCTCTGCCTTCCCAGTGCTAAGATTAAAGGGATGGGCTACCATGCCCAACTGCAAAGAGGTGATTTTATTGCATTTCCTTCCTAAAGAAATGTTATATCCTACTTAAACCATCATCTTTTCTTTTACTTGTTCCCCCACATTGACATTCTTTAATCAAATGTCCTCTTCTGTAGCACTAATTGCCCCAGCCCCTGGCATAACTGGTCTCAGTTTTCTCTCTTAGTGGGCTTCTCTCTGTGTATTTTACCTTGGTTAGTGTGTACTCACAGCTTCACCTTCTTGATCATCTTGACTTTAATCATTCCTCCATCTTTTTTTAGCTCTTTGTCTTCTTGAGACCCGTTTCCCTTCAGCTGCCAGCTGGAAAATGTACCCTTGCTTTCCCTTATTTATATGCTCTCCCCTACCAGTGAAGCACAGCCGGAGTTTTTCAGCCCCTAACATACAGGACCTGTGCAAGTGAGGCTGTCTCTGTCTCACATGTGTCTTCCAGCACAGGCTGGGGAGCCATTTCTTTGCTACTTTTCACAGTGAGATAGAAACTCATATTTTAGAAATGTGTAGTAATTTGACATCAGTACTGTATTTAAGCACTTTTTGTATGACAGATTGATTACAGAAAAACACCTGGAGTATTCGATGTACATAGCAAGTCACATGCTATAGGCACTGTGTGCTGGTGTGTACTGTGGTAACTTAGAAAGAAAGCCCCTTGGCATGGCCTGTTAAGTAGTACTCTTATTTATCCTCGATCCTGTGTTAGCATTTAGTAGATACAGCCCTTGATTGATACTTTTAACTGAGCAGTACTTGAGCATAGCCAGCCATGTTACTACTGTAACATGCGTGAAAGTCTCAACGTTCCTGCTTGTGGTTCGGATGCCACAGTACCACTTCCTGTGACTTGCTTTTCTCTTCTTTCTACACCCTCGGGATTCAGATAAGGAGTTTCCTTTTCAATAGCTTCTGCTTTGTTGGGTTCTCTCAAAGCACTGAGCTCTCCTATGGAACACTGCACAGCACTTCATGTTACTGTTCGATAGAGAGGCAGAGGTCATCATCCTTGTCATCTCCATGACCTCAGCCCTTCACAATGTACACAGAACTGGAATGCAGAGATTTCGTTCATGGCAGAATAAGAAGGATGCTTTTCTCATATCACAGATGCTAGTTAGGCAGCTGCTGCTCAAGGATCCCCACCTGGAGCTGGAAGATAATTCTTCAGGCTGCTCTTCCACGCAAGGAGTATCCCCTTTCCTTTCCTTTCTAGGCTTTAAGAGTTCCCATTAAAACACCACTTCTTGTCATGTTCCCACCCATAGAGTGACTTACAAGTGGGTTGCTGCTTGAAATAAAGATGATAATGCCATTATGGTGTTTCAGTGTGATGTGGTAGAGAACATGAAACATTCTTTAAATTCTTTCTGTCCTGTTCTCTCAATGATGAGGCATATGTTTTAGTAATTGTGCACGTTCTGATGCTCTAGTGAGCATTTGGAAATAGGAAAAGTTCTGGGTTAAAGCCAAATTGTGAGTCTTACAACCCAGAACAAGAAAAGAAGAAGCCAAAAACATCCCCTTAGGGACATTTGAAGACATCATGTACTGCTCGTGCTGTTGACAAATCCTTGCGTAGAGCTGTCACTCACCATTGTGTTCCAGTCAGTGGCTCTATTACTTGTCTCTTAACAGTTCTGATACATAGCAGAGAAGTCTCAGGCTCCATCCATAATACCAGTGCTCCTGATCCAGTGCACAAGCTCAGTGCCTTCTCAACTCGGGAGATGCTGTTTCTTTCCAAAGGAGGTGTGGCCTACCTTGGTACCAACAGATGACATTATCATCTATTTTCTTAAAGTGGAAACTAAATTTATATTTGCTGTATTGTTTCATATCTTTCTCATATTGATCCACTGCTACTTGTCTCTCGCACCTCAGCTATCACTGCTTCATTCAGTTAACCAACTAGTTATCAGGGCGAAAGATTCTTTGTTATGTTTCCATCTATTCTAAATTGTTGTTTCCCAGTAATGCCTTTCATTTTGTGATTTCTCAATGACTTCTGGATGCCAGTGCTCACTGTCTTCTGTCCTTTGCTCTTTGACTAGTGTTCCATGGATGGAGATAAGTTTGCCTACCATCCGTGATCCTGAGAATCAAGCATCCCTGCATCTCCATTCCATCTTGGTGCTCCTGTTCAGTATGTGGCTGGAAGTCATCGTCCTTGACTTTGTTCTTTGTGATTGCCCATGTACACTGGCTTCCTTTCGGGAGTTGCGGTGTCTTAGGTGGTTCTGGGCCTGTTTCTGGTACTCTTTCAGTATTCTGTCTGTACTTTCTCAACCTTGTTTTTTGGAAGGCAGTGCATTAAGTAGATATTTTTTCTTCTCTTGAAGTGAATTAAATAAAGTCAGTATACTTTTTCCTCTTCAGTCTTTATGGCCTAAGTTGTGTTTCGAAATATCCTAAAGACTCAGGCCTCTTAAAATTGTAGCTGAAAATAGCTAGTGAATGTTGCCAGTTAAACAAGGCCAGATGCATGGGGACTCTGATGCACTAGGACGTGAGTCCTGCTTCATCACTGTACACTATCTGGATTAGTATTGTAGTTACGTACCTTATATTTGTATCCTTTCTCCTTAAGACTGAACATACTCAGAAAGCTTATGGCAGATGAGGTGGACTTTGTGCAACATGTCACTCAGCTTGACCTGCGAGACAATAAGCTTGGTGATCTAGATGCTATGATCTTCAACAACATAGAAGTTCTGCACTGTGAGAGGAATCAGCTGGTGACATTGAACGTTTGTGGCTATTTCCTAAAGGCACTCTATGCTTCTTCTAATGGTAAGTAGCATACTACACCAGCTGGTCTGTTACCCATCACCGTCATCCCTGCCTTACTGACACTCATCTTTCCTCATCTCTAAAATAAATGTCAAATCCTTTCCAGATAAAAGGCATAAAAGAAGAATGTTGGCTTGGTATTTATTCAACACAAAAGGGAAAATTTTATTGTTCTATCTTGTTTTTTATATCATGTTAAATTGTTCCCACTGGTCATTTGTGTCTTCTGCTTAAAGTAAGGGGCAAAGTAAAATGTTCCACGGGCTACTTGATTAAATACTGGGTGGAGGGTGGGAACAAAATCCACTGTAGGCTCCATTCCGAACCTGCAGTTTCATGTTTTATTGACAGTGGGATTACTTGGAGATAAACCTGAACTAAGTGCCCACTAGAATATCGTAGTCGCAAGATTGTTAGCTATTTAATAAGACTGCTTATTTGGTGGTCATTTATTAATCATGGAGCTATGGTGTGGAGCCCGGTAGTGAAACTCTGAACACAGTGTAATAATTCATAAGGATGTGGGCGAGACCCTTAGGAACAGGGCATGCGATCATGATGCTTTCATCATAAGGATGTAGGCGAGACCCTTAGGAACAGGGCATGTGATCAGGATGCTTTCACATGTGACATGAGAGACCCTTAGGAACAGGGCATGTGATCATGATGCTTTCACATGTGACATGAGAGAGTGCACTAGGCGAGACACACTGAAGAGAGAGTGCAAAAGAATGCACAACAGCACCTGTCCAAGTTTCTAAGACGAACTTCACGTGAGCTAAGTGGGAGGTGAAGAGAGCTCGTACTGAAAGTTCTTCTGTAAGCCTCTCACAGTTAGAACTAGAGTGAGCAACTAGATAAGGGGTGAAGTTATGAATTAAGAGAGCAGGACTTTCAGAAACTGTGCCCAACGAACAGAGCTCTAGCTAACAGTGGTGTCACATTCATAAATCAGAAGACTTTGTGATTTGATTAGCAGAACTCATTTATGACTCTTCAGTATGCTGCTTCAGTTGTGAGGTACCCAAAAACAAGGATCGTTTGAGTGACCTTTCAGGTACAGTGTAGCACACATAACACCAAGAAACCCCATAAACTAATAGGAACAGAGAATGAATGTCTTACAATTGCTTAGAAGATGTCTCTGCTCTCCTGCAGGTGTAGAGTTACAGAAGAAAATGCGCTGTACTTCCTAAACTAGAGGAGAGCAAAAGAACAGTGCTGTTCTACATGCAGAGAGTCATGTGAATGTAGTAATGTATTTGTGTTTTCCCTCCTAGAACTTGCTCAACTTGATGTCTACCCAGTTCCGAATTATCTCTCTTACATGGATGTCTCAAGGTAAGAAGACAGCATCCCATAGAAATGTTGCCTCTTCTATCCAAACCTGTGCCTAAGATCTTTTAATAGACTTTGAAGGAAACTCAGTGCCTCATCCAAGCTTAGCAAACCCCTACCACCGAGGAAGAGCCCCCAGCTCTAGAATCAATTTAGACCTTAGATTGAGCCTAGAAGATTGGAGACTAAGGTGGCAGACTAAGGTGACGTGAAGGTCCAGTCATTCTTATGTATATTAACTGCGCCTTGTGTTTTTCTCTGAGATTCTTTGTCACGTTGTCCACATCGACCTGCCAAGACCTCTGGAAGTTGCTGGGCTCTTAGCTTGTTTTAGGTAGGCAGACCCTCAGACTTTTAAGTAGCTTTACTTTTGCAATGGTTCTTATCTATTGCAGTGCCTAAAAATAAAAAGATAGATTTTTCTCCCCCGATGACATAAAGGCATGACTGTGACTACAGCATGCATTTATACAAGTGAAACTTCACTAATTTTAATACAGTAAAATTGAAACTCAATTTAAGGAAATACCCAAAATTTCAGAACACATGGGGCTCTGGGACTCTGAAGATGCCAGCTCTTAAGACATGTGAGGGTGTGAGCTACAGTGTTTTTGAGTCATCATCCTTTTGGATCCCACTGGCACTGTGAGTTGTAAGGTACACACGTTTACTTTTCATTGTAAAAGTACACACATTTAGCTATTTTAATAATAAGCACCTTTTCAGTTTTTAACTATTGTAAGAATTATTCCAATTGTAACTTATTATAATGTAGACATAAAGTTCTTTGAATTGTTTAATGAAGTTTCAAAAAAATTTCTACAGTTTTATTTAACTTAAATTTAGACATTCCTTAAGTTCTTTGGGTTTTGTTGTTTTTGTTGTTATTGTTTGGGTTTGTTGTTGTTGTTGTTGTTGTTGTTGTTGTTTTGTCCCACCTCCCTCTTACCAACCCTGGATATAACTTTTCAATTCTTAAATGAAAACAGTATTGTACACATAGGTACAAATAAATACCTTGTATAAATTTATTTCAGAGAGCTGTTTATAGAGTGCACCTATTTCCATTTAACTTACTGAATGTAATAGGCAAATGGCACCGACTGAAATCAGAACCCTGAATATTGTTCATCTTCCTTTGTAAATCTCATGTCTGGATCTTCCTCATGTGCACTACTTATGTACACTACTTCCTAGGGTGCCAAGAAAAGTCTTTAGTAGGGACCTTAGAGCTCTTCAGCACAGAGTTCTATACAGTTTTACCGTTTATAGTTTTAATATTCATATGCTACAGTTGCATCAATAAAGGATTTTTTCCATTTCCCTCTCTTGTTAATCTGTTTTCATAAGTCAACTATTACTAAATAAATCAACTTTTGGAGCACAACACTGCCCAAGTAACCACATCAGATAATTAATTCTACAACATACCTGGCCATACATTGTGTCACTCTCCTTCCCCATAGCTGCATTTTCATGGACATGTAGATTTGGGGATTATTTTAATGCCAATTATAAAATGTACATTTGAAAATAAAAATTTGTTAGTTGATCGCTTTTGTTAACTGGATCACTGTGTATTTTCCCAATGGTAGTCCCCTTTCTGAGTCTGCAGTGGTCTCAAAAGACGTTTTAACATCTGAGAGGTAGAAGGTTTTTAGATGTTAAAGATGATGAAGATGGCATATCTGTGTTAGCTTTTATTTTTTTTCTATTATAATAATTCATCTTGGTTTTAAAATACAATAAATGCATATATCCTTTGACCTGGCTCATTGTAGTTTGGCATTTCTCTTAAAGTTTTATTTTTCTGTAGTTGTTTGGAGCTTAGAAGTACATCTGAAATGTAAATAAAGAAAATATCTAATAGAAAAAGAAGAAGAAGAAGTAGTACATTTGAGGGGCTGGAGAGCTGGCGCCTAGTGAAGAGTATATAGTGAAGAGTTCTTGCAGAGAACTGTAGTTCGCTCCCAGCACCTACACCAGTGGCTCACTCCTGCCTGCAGCTCCAGCTCCAGGGCATCCTCTGCCCTCTTCTGGCCCCAGTGTGTACCTGCATGAATGTGTACATAGACACAGACACATATACATTAAAGAAAAAATTAAACTACATATTTAAGGCCAGATTTAATTTTTAAAATATTAATGTTTATGTTCTTATCTTTAGAAACTGCCTAGAAAGTGTGCCTGAGTGGGTATGTGAAAGCCGGAAATTAGAAGTTTTGGATATTGGCCATAATCAAATATGTGAACTTCCTGCCCGGTAAGCAATTCAGATCAAATGAAAGGATACAAAATTATAGATGATCGGTAATACTATGCTGATTCAGTTTTTATCTTATTAGCATATTGTTTTGAACTCGAAGAGACTCTGAATTTTAAAATGTATTCGTTGCTTTTTATTCATGTATCATCATAGGATGGAGACTTTTCAGGTTGACATTGCAAATCTGTACCAGGCAGTGGTGTTGATTGGAAAATAATAAATAAACCACAATAAATGTTAAGACACTTAGCAAGCAATATAAATGGTTTACCTCTGGGATCTTAATTCTTTCAGAATCTCTACTTCTGTCTCTTGACAGCATGTCTACCTTACCCTAGACAATTTTTGTTTTCCTAAGGATATAATTTTGTTGGTGGTGAGATATTAGGCAAGTAGATATTGTTAGATCACTAAACCTTGAAACTGAAAGCTACATTATCTTTTTCTCTTTGAATTCAAAATTGGATCAGGAAATCTACAAGTTTTGCTTTCTTTCTCACCATTAACATTTACCTATTTTCATAATTGGTATTTCTTATAGTGTTGAGGAGTGTGAATGTGAACCAGTGCACATGTGGAGGCCGGAGGACTGCCTGGGGGAGGGGTTCAGTTCTCAGTCTGCCTCGGAGAAAGAAGTCGGGTCTTTTGTACATGCTGATGGTGTATCAGGCTAGCTGGCCCTTGCACTTTTGGGGACCTTATTTTACCCATGGAAGCACAAGGACTTCCTACACAAGTGCCACCATTTTTGTCCTTTACATGATGTGGGGATCTAAATGCCAGTTGCCAGGCCCCACCATGAGAGTTCTACCCACTGCCACCTCCCCAGGACATTATGATCTGTGCTTTATTAACAAGATTTTAAAGCTGCTATGTGATGATCTGCAGCATCCATAGAAAAAGATAAAACTCTTCCAGGAGAATAATTGTGACCAGCCAGTTAGTAAGCAAAAGGGGAAGTCTTTCCCAGACTTCTGTCATGAAGAATTTCTTCTGTGATGAATGTAGTGTTCACCTCAGTGCTCCTATGCTAACATGGGAGACTTGCCATTTGAAGTGGGGCTCTTCTGACCACAGCACTCATTGTTAATTTCAAGTAGTAATTAAGCTTAGCTGATGGTCAGTTGCTTCCAAAATTTAAAGTTCAGTTATTTCAACATTTTTAGCCAATCATAGGACAGAGAAAAGTTGTTTCTATCAATGTACAAGCAAAAATGTCAATGTAAATATGATAGAAATAACCTTTATTTGATCTTTACTAAAGTCTTCTTTTAGTTGACTCTTAAAAGTATGGGAAGGGTCTAGAAGGAAGGTTCTATCACTGAAGTGCCTTTCACACAAAAATAAGGACATGGGTTTGGATTCTCAGTGCCCACATAAAAAAGCCAGCTGTGGTTGCATGTATCTAACCCTAGCACTGGGAATCTACCACAGGCAGGGCCCTATGGTGCAGTGGCCAGTCAGTTTTAGTCAGTTGGTAGTCTGTTTCAGTAGGAGACCCTGCCTCAAAAAATAAAGGATGATTGAGGAAGATAGCCAGTGCTGACTTCTGTCATCTGTGTACATGTACACACACACACACACACACACACACACACACACACACACACACACAGCATCTGAGATGTACCTATTTCTAATGGAGAACTAAAAAGATAGAGAGATACTGAAAGTGAAATATTAGTAATAATAGTACTAAAAGCATTTTAGATATAGTCATACAATAAGAATTGTCTCATTTTACTTTTTAATGTTGCACCAAGAGAGTTTACAGCAAGAGCATACTTAGCTCTTGCTATGTTGTAATAAAATGCACCCAAGTTATATTTCAGTCAGTGACACGATAAATTTTTTTGTTCTTCAGCCATCATAATACCCATATGTCTTATCCATTTAAAAATGTTTTCTGGCCCAGAGTATTAGTTAATTGGGCATTTAATTAATGCCCATGCAGTAGTCATCACTAGAGACAGACAGACACAGCCTATGCCCAGTGCTTTTAGAAGAGGAACACGGAAAAAAGACTGGCCACAGATAGGAAAGAAAATTGTTGGAAAATGTTACCATTGTCTTTTTTGCTATTCCTCTGTGTTGTGTTTCACTCCTGTTATTCCTCAGTCTAACAGGCAGCGCGTCTGTAACTAAATGTGCTTTCACTTTAGTACAAAAGGATAGTATTTTAGCTAAGACTATTTTTTTGCATTTTCCCAAAGCTAATCTTTGGTTCTGCACCAGTATAGGCTTTTTGGTGATCTAAACAAATGCTTATTCAAAACAAATGCCAAATGTTATATTATCATAGAATTCAGTGTTTTATATTTTTTAATGCAGAACAAAACCAATCCCCATTGCTTCCTCCCTCTCTGTTCTTAGCTGTAGATTTGGGTGATCCAGTTGGCGGTATAGCGTTCATGTAAAAGTGATTCATTAGAATTGATTCGATATTTAAACTTTGTGTCTCTAAGGAAGGTATATAAGTTTAACAAAACTAGTTATTTATTAATGAAAATATGTTACTAGAGAAGTAATATTTTAATGTGTAGATAATATCCACAAGGATCGGCCTGAATCTAGTTAGCATTTGATAGACTAATGCTGCAGTTAATTGAACCCCACCCATTCTGTTCTCTGTAGAATAAAACTGTGAACCTCTTAATCTTACAGGCAATGGGGAGAGAAAAGGGGAAGACTAAATTATAAGTACAAATGAAGTAAAATGTAACGTTTTCTCAGTTATATTTATGAAAGCTTCATGCTCTGAAGCGTTTGTTTACTGTTTATCTTCTCTGAAAAGATTGCTCAGAAGTGTTTGGACAGGACATTAGCCTGTGGGTCTCAGAGAAGCATACAGCCTTGTAAAGCTCACCTTCTTTACAAGGTTAGACAAAGCTCTCTAGTGTAGTGTCTCTTTCTATGAAACAAATATAGAAAGTACTGAAATACAAGTAGCTCCAAGTCTATATTAAAATAAACCTGCTAAAGCTGGAGAGATAGACTTCAGCAGCTTGGAGCCCTGGCAGCTCCTACCTAAGACTGAGTTCAATTATCAGCACTCAACTGTGCTTCACAACCATCCATAACTCTGGTTTTAGGAAATTAGATACCCTCTTCAGACAGCCACAGGCACCAGGCACCCATGTGGTATACATACATACATGCAGGGAGAAAACTTGTATACATTAACTAAAATAAATACATCTAATAAAAGGTTAAAATGAACTTGTTGGCCTGCACGGAATTATATAATATGTGGAATGATAGTTACTTAAGTCTTTCTCTGTTTTAATCCTCATCCTAAATTAGCTTTATATAAATAGTTGCCTTCTCCTTTTGTCCATTTTCATACAGCCTGTTTTGTAATAGTAGTCTCCGGAAATTGCTAGCAGGACACAACCGGTTGGCAAGGCTTCCTGAAAGGCTGGAGAGAACTTCTGTGGAGGTCTTGGATGTCCAGCACAACCAGATCACTGAGCTCCCACCAAACCTCCTCATGAAGGCTGACAGGTAAAGTGTTCCCTGTCTTCAGTGTCACCTCAGCCTGTGCACAGGGCTGTCACTAAGAAGTTCATCACCTATGATCTGAGCTCATTGGTAGGAACTTCTCTCTCTCCTAGGTGAGTGAATACATGGCCTAACTAGCCACCTTTCTACCATTTTGTATGGAATGGAGAAAGCAGCATACCTTATATCTAATTTCACCATTCTTTACAGAAAGGTATTTTGCACTGTGGTTAAATATGCATCATGGGAATGAGATGTGAACTCTTACACTGCTCCTTAGACATGAATTGTGCAGGCCTTTTAAGGCTTAGCTTAATTATCTGATTGTCTTCATTTTATTTTCTGTTGCCATGGTAAAGAACCCTGACAAAAGAAATGTAAGGAAGAAAGGGTTTAATTGCCTCACAATTCCAAGACACAATCCCTTTATTGTTTGGGAAGTTAAGGCAGCAGGAACTTGAAACTGCTGGTCATATCACATGCATAGTCGGGTGCTTAGAATAGTGAATTAATGTGCTCATGTTAATGTTCAACTCATACGCAATCCTCTACTCTTACATAATCCAGGAATCTACCCAGGGAATGGTGCCACCCACAGTGGGTGGCTGGGTGTTCCCAGTAATTGAAAATTTAACTTTAGTTTTTTAAGGTGCTAGAAATAGAACCCAGGGCCTGATGTATCCTGGGTTATAGACAAATATTTTACCACTGAGCTACTTCCCCAGCTTCCAGTCAAATTTTAGTAAATTAAATTTTGATCAGTTTTCCTAAATAACTTGTATCTAAGAATTTGAAGAAGTTGATTTGACATGAGGGATTAATTTAAATATTAAGTGAAATTCTAATTTCTTTTTGAAATTCAGTAAACATTTAAATACTTGGAGGTTGAGAGAAAACCCAGAGTAGGCAGGTTGTAAATCTTGGCAGCTGCTGTGAGGAGGGAGAAAGGTGGGTCTGCATCATGTCAGCAGTAGAGGTCTGCAAGCACTGTAAACTGAAGCCCCGGCTGTCAGGGAAACACCCAAGTGAGGATTGGGGCTTTCCAGGAAGCAGCCTTGACATAGACTTCTTGTGCCTGGTTTCAGTTGTGATTTGTTTTTTTCGATGGTTCAGCCACTGTGCTTTATGCTGTAGGACATTGAAAATGACTGACTGTAGATGTACCACCAAGTTGCTTCAACTCTAATGCACAGCTTGTAAACAAAACTGTACAGTGAACATAATAGAAGTGATTTAAGAGGTAGAAAAGACAGATGAAAAAAGACAGGGACAGCCTGGCATATTGGTATGAGGAAGAACACTTAAGTGTTGTATGATGAAATGAATTTACTATTTGTGTTTAACAGGTAACTACAGGTATTACTGAAACCACCTGAATTACTTTCAGCTTGCTCTGTAATTCAAATCTTAGCAATAGTTTTCACAAAATACCTTTTGTGATAATAAACTGTTTCCAGCTTTAGGTTAGGTCTTATAACTGAGCAATAGCATGGGTTGATCTGCTTTCCCTGTTAGCAGCAAGGTTTTTGGTATCCAGAGAAGGGAATCTACTTTCAATTAGGTGACATCCAGTAAAGTGTCCATGCCTCCCCTGGAGCTGGGGCTACATCTTATTAGCATTCTTATGACTTGATCACCAGGTTATGAATTTAAGTTTTCTGTTCACTTTTGAGTTTTATTGCTTAGTTCATACTCTATACTTGAATTAAAATGTCACACTATAAATATTATGTTCACTTATGACAATTAAAATAAATATGTATTTTAAAATAAATATAAGCTCGTAACTCAAAGTTGTAGATGGATGTGAAATTTGATGGACCATATATTGTTAAGAAATTGACTTTGATGGCCAGGCAGTGATGGTGCACACCTTTAATCCCAGCACTTGGAAGGCAGAGGCAGGCAGATTCTGAGTTCGAGGCCAGCCTGGTCTACAGAGTGAGTTCCAGGACAGTCAGGGCTACACAGAGAAAACTCTGTCTCAAAAAAAAGAAAAGAAAAGAAAAGAAAAGAAAAGAAAAGAAAAGAAAAGAAAAGAAAAGAAAAGAAAAGAAAAGAAATTGACTTTGATTTTTGCATCTTGAGAGAAGGCAGAATTTGGTTCTATTGGGTAAACTGGTAAATATTAATCCTCATCTTGCTGAATATCTTTGCTGAGAGTTCTCATGATGGAAACACCAAAGGAGTTTCAGATACATATCTGTCACCAGCAGATGGTCGGAGGAAGGCTAGGTAATTTCCCATGCATCACCAGAGTGCATGAGTCACAGCCAGAGGTACTTCTATCCTTCTGCTCTTTCTTGGAATCTTGGCAGTGAGTGATTCCCTGTCCACCTAGCATCCTCATGCACATTTGATGGCCAGATAGCTTCTCTTGATGGAGTTAGTCCAACTAAGAAAACTGGAACAGATGCTTTCAAAGGAAAGTTGCAATGGATGCTTTTAAATGAAAGTTGCACAGATCCCAGTACTCGTGGGACCCAGATCTATTTTTATACCTGGTTGGAGTAGCAGAGGGATGCTCAGAGGTGGGAGATGGGCTGGGGACATCCATGTGCCAATAAGGCTCATGGTGTTTTTCTTGTGCTCATTAACTATCCCTAGAGTATTAGTCACACCATAAACCATAAGCTTGAGTGACTCAGAAAGAATATTTCTAAATATCAAAGGAGCTAAAAGAGAACAGAAAATCAGAGGAGAGTGATCAATTGACCATGACAACTGGTGCCTTTTGGCAAAGGCAGATATTTCTGGCATTTTGAAAAGCTGTGAGCTATCTTTGAAGATGTGATGTTTTGAGAGATGTGGTAGATTAAAAGTGTTTCTAAAAGTATGTCTTCAGAAGCCTGTAGAGAACTTGCAGATTCCTGGCTTTTATCTCCATTCTTCAGACTTAGATGTTAGAGAAAGAGAGCTGGAATCAGCCTGTTTAACAAGGCCAGCATCGTAATTCTAATGTGTAAGGTCTACCAAACACTGAAAGCTCAAGGTGACCATGGGAGGTTCTGCTGACAGATTCCTTAAAAAAAAAAAAAAAAGACTTATCCACAGAAATTGAGTTTCCTTAGGATAGGGCATATACTTTATCTCTTATGTTTTTCAGATATTTGTACATGATAGCTCTTTGGGGGTATTAGCATCAAAATCAGTTGGCCAGTTTGCTAAAACAGAGAATCAGCTGATGAGATTTAGACTACTACACAGAAAATGTCCAAGATTTTCCTCCATCCTGGGGAAAGAAAGGGCATGGGTGCACTTTAGACGATAGCCAACTCTGTGATTTTCAGAAGGATCATATTCTGATAAGTAATTCGTGGGGTTAGCAGGGATGATCCAGAAGGCTTTAATCAAGGGTTCTAAATGTTCGTAAGAGTGGCTATGTATAGTGTCCAGAGAGGATCATCAAGACTGCTGTCTGCTCTGCAGGATGCGCTGGTGGCCTTTGTCACCCACTCTCTAGAACCCTCACAGCAGATGAGCTGGGCCATTTGATCTGCTGCTGGTGCTTACAGGGGTCACCTGTTCTTAGGGAACCACAAGAATGCATTAGGATGGGAGGTGTGCACAGCTGTGAATTCCACACTAGACAGAACCCTTGCAGTTAGATTCTGCGTCTACTCCTGACTCACTTATGGAGAGTAGCTGAGGGTTAAAGCTGAGGTGCTGCTCCTCTGAGAGCCCACTGGGTAATGGAAGCACATGCATGCTGTGAGCTGCTGACCTAGAGCAGATGTATGGGGAACATTGCTCTTTTAGCTGCCTCCAAGTGACAGATTCTCCAATCTTAACTCAAAAAGAGGTAAAGCCTAAACAAAAAGAGAAGTAAACATCAGGTTTCAGCAAGCAGCCTCAAATTCCCTTCCACCCATTGCCTGTCAGGCTGCATAGTAACCCAGCACAGGAGACACTCTGCAGGACAACAGAGGAAACTGGCAGCATGGAGGTAAAGTGAGTGCAGTGCAGAGGGAAGGAGTGTAAAGGAATGTTCTGTGAACAGAACACCGGAGGACACAGCATCCATCTGCTTTCAATCCAAACAAAACTCCTTAGGATAGCACATGGTCCCAAAGACTTAGAATCCCATAGACAGGAGAGAGAGGTGGCTCCGTGGTTAGGAGGACCCACTACTCCTGCAGAGGACCTAAGTTTGTTTCCCAGCATCCAGGTTCTGCTTCTCACAGTTGCCTGTAACTCCATCTCTGAGAGGCCTGATGCCTTCTGGCCTCCACAGGCACTGTACTCAGGTGCAACAAGCCTACACACATATGCACATAATTTAAAAATCCCTAAATACTCCCATAAATATCCAGATGCCATGAAAATCAACAGGGAAACGATGAACGTATCCATAGTAACAGTGTCTAAGAAAAATCAAAGAACACACATCCTCCTCTATGTTATCCTGAAGACAAAAATGTAAGGCAACATTCCAAGCTGAATTAAATTATCTGTGAGCATTTGGGAATATTAAAATGAAAAATATTGGGAAGTTAAGAACAAAAATGGACAAATGGGAAGAGTGGTCATTGAATTCCTAAAATGGCAGGCAATAATAGTGATTTTATAAATGAGCAGTATATTACCAGGTAGATAAAGGGTAATACTTTCAAATAAAAGTTCAGAAAGAGGCATTAAAGACAAGCAGAGAAGTAAAAGTGAAATGAAGAAATAAAAGGTTAGAGATAAAGGAGAGTGGGAAATGCACCCAGGAGGAGCAGAATTTGCATATCGAGAGCTTGCAGAACGGAGAAAGGAGTGGGGCAGATTTTTTTCTGACATATAAGCATATTTGACAAGAACTACTGAGTTGGGGCCCTGGATACTCTATATCAACTCTGAGATCTAATAGATTTAGATTCTGAAAAATTAAGCATTACAGAGCTACATTAAAAGGTTGGTTAAAGGGATTTAAGGGGACACATATTTAGATAGTCACCAGACCCCAAAAGTATTAATGCAAAGTAATAATGGAGCAACATTTTCAAAATTGATCAAAGTATGACCTAAGCTTTTTATAGCAGGACAAGCTCTCTTTAAGAATAAACAGAAACTTAGTTATGAAAACTAAATATGCCATAAAGAAGAACTTAAAAGTTAGAGGTAAGTTAATGTGAATGGAAGAGGGATCATAAAAGAGTGGCTTTATGTATAAGTCCTTGAAGAGCAATGATAACAAAACATTCACAGAAGTAGTACTAAAATTGTAATCCAAAGAGTATTTTTGTCAGTACATTGAAAATTTTACAGTAGAAAATCAATAAGCCAGACTGTTAAATGATCGCATAAAAATCCAAAGGGCTAGTTGGAGAAATGACTCAATTGGTAAAGCATCTTCCCATTCAAGCATGGAGACCTGCAGATGGCCAACCCCTGGGGTAGAAAGCCAGGAGTGGTGGCTTATGCCTGTAGCCCAGCTGCTGGGAAGCAGACAGCAGGATTCCTATAGCGTGTCAGACAACGAGTTTAGCTGGATGAGTGAGCTCTTGGTTCAGTGAGAGGCCCTGTCTCAAAAGCTAAGGTGGAAAGTGACTGAGGAAAGCATCCAGTTCAGCATTAACCTCTTGCTATTATTTGCACAGCACACATACACCATTGTTAGGATCTGGGAGCCATTTACTAACAATGTATAGTACGAGGTAACTGTTGGAACAAACCCAGTTTCCTTTTTTAAAAAATCTTATAGAAGAAAATTGTGTGTTTGCATATAATATTATAATAGCTGAGACAAAACATCAAACACGCGTGCGCACACACACACACACATCATTGCATATGGTTGAACTTAAGTCTCCTCACAAGTAAAATTACCCATGTCCCTTAGGTGATAGGTTGGTGAGTAAAATGTTATTGATCTATTTGTGAACTATGAATTGTAAGCCAAAAAGTTTCCATGGAAAGATGCACATTGAGTGATACTTTATTACCCGTATATACACACACCATAATTGAGAAGGCACTGTTTTAGTGGGAAACTATAGGGATACTTCATTACCCTATATATACACACCATAATTCTAAAAGTCATTTTTTAATTTAAGATTTATTTGTTTATGCATGAGTGCATGTATACCTGCATACCAGAAGAGAGCATCAAATAACATTGTAGATGGTTATGAGCCACCATGTGGTTGCTGGGATAGCTCCAGCCCCCTAAAAGCCACTTTTTAGGAACCCCTGGGGTGTTCTTGTTAGGGCTGGTAATGGGACTAGGGTGCCCATTATTTCTATTACTATTCAATGTTACATTAGATATATTAGCCATGAAATTGTACAAGAATTAATTACAGACATAGAACTAGTAATAAAGAGCTAAGTTTTTGTTTGCATAAAATATAGTAGCATACCAGAAAACTCTAGAGTCGCTAATAAATAACTCACTCTTAAGCATTTCGGTTGGGTAGGGTAACAGGATATAAAATTCATATCAAGGAGCTTTATATGTATAAGCAATATAGACAGTATACATCAGTATGTTGATTACAACTCCCCATTTAAAATAACATCAAGAAAGATTGGATGCTTAGAAACAAAGAAATGTTCAAAAATTATATGAAGAAAACACCGAAAACGTCTGAAATTTACAGAAGTAAACCAGGACTGATTTTAACTATAGAGCTGAAAAAACACAAGATGAACTCAAAAGTAAGTCAGGAAGCATGTTGTCTCTGGGACAGATCTAGGAGTAAATGCAAAATGAGAGTAATGAGTTATTCCTAGGAGCATAAGATAAATGCCTGCAGTCTTCATTTGCACAAAATAAAAACTGAGTAAATAAATAGGAAGTCTCCTTACAGTTTAATTCCAAATAGCATAAGTAGAAAGAGTCACACAAATTTTGGCTAACATCATTGAAGAAAATTGTTAAAAGATACTAAGCAAGAGCCAACAAGTTGGGCTTGGCTGGTGAAGGCACTTTGATGCTCAGGATGATGTCCCAAGTGATTCCCGAGACCCACATGGTCAAAGGAGAGAGCTAACACCTGCCAGATGTTTCCTGACTCTACATGGTAGAAAACTGTGAACAGAAACCACCAATACACATAAGAATGGATAAATAAGTAAAATTTAAAGTGAATGTATGATAAGAAATAGGATATTGGCTTAAGATATGAGTCTTAACTGATTTCTCTGTAAATTTAATAACTACCAGGTTGTGGAAAATGGAAGCGTAAGTGGTTATAATTAATAATACCAATTAATCTGAGTTAATGTTGACTATAATATGGCGTTGGCCTTGTGTTCCTTCTAATATGGTACACTGAGAATGGTGCAACCTTTGGTCTCTGCCAAAAATACACAACCTTATTTTCATGATGAGAGACCATGAAGTAATCCACACAGAGTGACATTCTTCATGACCTTATTCTACCAAGGAACCATGTAGCAGCTCATATGTAGCTGCATCCACACACCTGTATGCTAGAGATGAAAAACGAAGAATATGGAGTAACATCCTTGTCTTGCTCACTTTTCTATTACTATGCTAAGACATCATGACCAAAGCAATTTAGAAGAAAGCACTTGATGGTATTTCAAAGTTTCAAAGGGTGATTCCATGACCATCATGGTAGAAAACATGGCAGCAGACAGACAGGCATGGTACTCCAGCAATGGCTGAGAGCTTATACAAGGCAGAAAGAGAGTGAGGGAGAGCTAATTTGGAGTGGTGTAGGCTTTGAAACATCAAAGTTTACCCCTAGTAGCACATCTCCTCCAACAAGACCATGTGTCCTAATCTTTCCCAAACAGTTCCACAAAACAAGGACCAAGTATTCAAATATATGAGCCTAGGAGGCCACCTCAATTTTATGTGATCTTATTCTACTGTTGGTAAACCATGGAGTAACACATATGGAGTAACATTCTGCAAAATGATTATCTGGAACCTTCAAAGGTATCAGTCATTTAAAAGTCAGACTAGTGAGAAGTGAAGAAGAATACATGATTAGAGAAGACAGAGTGGTGTGTTGGCCCTCGTGAGGAGTGCAACGGGATAATTGCTGCACCTAAGATTCAATCTAAAGATGTATCTTCAGTACTATATCAGTGTTAACTAATTTAAGTGTTAACTAATTTAATTAAAATTAACTGTTGTGTTCAACAGCTTGTTAACTGTGTGTTGTTTTGTGTGTTTATTTAAAGTCTTTATTTTCTGAGTCCTTAGACCTTCTCCATAGTGTTGACGTAAGTTTGTAAGACTGAATGTCCTTCACCCTCATTCCTTATTCTCTCATACTAATCCTACACCATCATCCATCGTGATCATGTTTTCAAACTGCTTAGTGGGATATAACATGAGGATAGTGAGCTATAATTAACTCTTAAAATAGTGCCAGGCCTACTGGCTCCTATCAGTGGTCTCAGCATTCAGAAGGATGATACAGAAGAATTTCTAGTTGAAGCCATACTGGGCTGGCTATATAGTGAAATCCTGTCTCAAACAATCCACAATGGTACAAATCACTATATATCACAGAATAAGGCTAAGTGCTGTTGCATGAACTTTGAGTTACACATCATTGCATATGTACAGGCTAACCACGGAAAACATGTGTGCTAAGTAGCCATCATAAGATGTTAGAAAGGCCATGAGAGTATTTGCCTTGTCAAAGTGATGTGAAAAGATAAACAATAATAAGAAATGTGGGTTGTATTGTGTAACACCTTAAAATATGGTACACAGAATTCAAAGAATAACCTAAAAGTAGAGTATTTTTTTCTCTTGGCTATTGGATTAAAATAGAAAACAAGTCCTAGAACTTATCCCAAAGGTTAATTCAAACACACAGTGTCTGATTCCTTGTCTGTTGTAACACTGAACCCTGCACTCCTCTACAAAGATAGGATGTCTGTAAAATTATAGGGTGATGGGCACTTCTGAAAATCAAACAAAACAGGATAACCCAGAATCAGGTGGATTGTGTGCCAAGACAGTAGTAGCCCTAGAGGCAGGAAGTGGCTTTTTGTCTTGCTGTGCCTTCCCTAGTGATCTTGGGAGGGAACCATATCTGTTCCTTGTTATCTGCTAAGAAGAGGTGTCAAGCTCAGAGCCATTGTTTATAAGACTTGAGTTTGAAGTGTCATGCACACAGTCTCCTCACATTGGCCCAGCCATCCCAGCCATCTCTGCTAGACCCCAGCAGCTTTGGAGAAAGGGGCCTGTGAAATCATTCTTGGAAAAGGTTTTAGTCCTGTTTCTAACATCTGAATTCTGGAGAGATGTGTAAGGAGTAATGGGCTGTTGAAACTGGTGACATTCCTGTCTGTGCCACTCATCTCTGTGTGACCATTGTCAAGTGATCTGGTTTTCTCTGCTTCATTTTCTGTCTTCTTTGAAACGAGGTACATCTAGGATAATGAGAACATCCAGGGAGATGGAAAATAGGGACACCCTCTGCTTCCGATAAAGCACCTTATAAATGAAAGCATGGGTAGCATTTTACTGCCTTTTCTTTAATTAGATGATTATGTTGTGAACAGAGCTACATGCTGAAACATCTTTACATTAAACAGTCTTTCATGCTGATATTATAGAAGCTGAAAAGAGGGAAGTTTAAGAATAGTTAGCGCATCACAGTGGCTTAAGGAGTGTAGCTTGTAGTCCAGATTGAACACACAGGGAGGGCTGATGCAGCTTGTCATGAAGTCAGCTATTCACTGCACTGGAGAATCTTACCACTGCAGTCCTTCTCCTGTTCATTCTGGTGGAAGGATGACATCTAGACCATTATTCAGCTCCTGCTACAGTATTCAAATTGAAGAAAGACTATTTTAAGAGAGTGGATATTGCACATAATTTTCCTGAGGTCGTGATAAAATAAAAATTGTGTCAGTCCACATGTTTGGCATTAGCATAGTTGTGCTTTATGTGGTTCAAAACCATCCTTTGGAGCTAACAACCATAGTTCCAGCTAACTTAGCTTCACTTCTTGAAGGAGTATGGCACGAGGTTTCCCCCACTCTTAATTTTCTGTGGAGAGTAGAGAGTTCCATCCAAGCTGGCAATTTCAAGCCGCCAAGGAAAAGTTCTTGGAAATAATTTTCTTCCTCCTATTCAGATTGGAGAGCTATTGAAATCCCGTTTGCAGCTTTATAGATGAGCATTGATGTGTCAGCGGTTTTAGAACAACATTTTCCCTTTTTCCTGGTCTAAAATATGCAAATATTCATGAATTCATTCTCTCTGCAGGCTTTCATGTGTCTTTAACTGCACATTTCCTAGAGAATTGTATTTTAATAGTTGTTATATGGTTTCCCAATTGACCCTACTGCATGATATTTTAAGGGCAATAAAAATAGAATTCTTAAATTTTAATTTATTCTAATTCTGTACAGATTGAATTCTTAACTGATATATTTAAATCAGCTTGTAGAAATGGAACCTAGAAATAAAGAACTTTAATGGGAACTGATTTTCTTCCTAGCTAAGGCCAGTTTGAAAACTGAGTGACCTTTTATTTTCTACTCTGTAACACAGCTATAATTTCCCATGATTACTTGGTTTCTACAGCCCATTTCAACCCTCACCTACCCACCCTTGTTTTCTTTAAAAGTCAACAGAATACATGTTTCTTTAATTTGGGGGAAGCCACTTTTCCTTGAATAAAGAGTAGAGTTGGGTGTGTGTATAAGTGTGGGGAATGTGTGCAGAATTGCATGTTAAATTAGTGTATGAGGACTGAGAGTCACAGTACTCGAAGGGCTTCTAATATAAGCCTTTTAAACTTTTCCAAAATAAAAATAACTGTATCCAACACCCTATATTCTTCCTTCTTTTAATTCCTTTTTCTCAAAATATGCTAGAACAGCCCAGAACTCATATTCAATATTTAATCCAAGATGAGGTTTTAAATATTTTTATTAATTCTTTTTGGTGATTTGATACAATTTTTTTTATTATATTCATTCCCCCTTCTCCAGCGTTTCCCAGATCCCTGAAACTTCCCCTGCTATTCAACTTTGCGTTCTTGTTCTCTTACTCTCAATCCTTCCTTTAATCGGGTGAGTCCAATTTGCGTTTCCTAAATCTCTTGAAGGGGGTTGCACTGGAGCATGGAGACCACACTGTTAAAGAAAACTAACTACTCTCTCTGAAAAGCTTTCAAATGCCAGAAGCTCTTGCACTGCGGCTGGAACTTCATGCCCACCTGTCCCCTCATGCCCATGTGTCCCTTCATGCCCACCTGTTCCTTCATGCCCACCTGTCCCCTCATGCCCACCTGTCCCCTCATGCCCACCTGTCCCTTCATGCCCACCTGTTCCTTCATGCCCACCTGTCCCTTCATGCCCACCTGTCCCCTCATGCCCACCTGTCCCTTCATGCCCACCTATCCCCTTCATGCCCACCTGTCCCTTCATGACTACCTGTCCCCTCAGGCCCATTTGTCCCTTCATGCCCACCTGTTCCTTCATGCCCACCTGTCCCTTCATGCCCACCTGTTCCTTCATGCCCACCTGTCCCCTCATGCCCACCTGTCCCCTCATGCCCACCTGTCCCCTCATGCCCACCTGTCCCCTCATGCCCACCTGTTCCCTCATGCCCACCTGTCCCCTTCATGCCCCCTGTCCCTTCATGCCCACCTGTCCCCTCATGCCCACCTGTCCCCTTCATGCCCCCTGTCCCTTCATGACCACCTGTCCCCTCAGGCCTATCTGTCCCTTCATGCCTACCTGTCCCTTCATGCCCACCTGTCCCCTTCATGCCCACCTGTCCCCTTCATGCCCACCTGTCCCCTTCATGCCCATCCTGTTCCCTCATGCCCACCTGTCCCCTCATGCCCACCTGTTCCTTCATGCCCACCTGTCCCCTCATGACCACCTTTCTCCTTCTTGACTACCTGTCCCGTTCATGCTGGGATGTTTTTCCTGGCTTGAGTTTGCAAAGGCTTTATGGGTCCTGTTATAACTGTTGTGAGTTCATATGTTCACCTGCCGTATTGCATCTAGAAAACACTGTTTCCTTATAGACATCTACCACCCCTGTTTCTTACAGTCTTTTTGTCCCCTCTTTCACGATGATCCCTGTGCCTGGAGGACTGGATGTGCTTTGCATGTCCCATCTAAGGCTGGGCCCTTACAGTGTCCTATTCTCTGAATGTTGGCCAGTTATTATACCAGGTGTTTGTGCACTATGAAAATGGCTTATTTCCTTATGGAAGATCTCTGTGGTGGGCACCTGGATGTGTCCACAAACTGATGGTGACCCTGTGCACTGAGCACTCCATGCCTGGTTGTAGCACCTGCATAGCCTGGTATCTAGAGCTATGGTATCTTCTGTCCCCACCTTGTCCTTCCTGTCCACTTGGAGGATTTGGAACCTGATTGAGGCTCGGTTCTCTCCCTGTCCTCAGCTCTGCATTGTTCTCTAACTTGTGCTTCACAGTAAGTGGAAGGAAGTGAGTTGGGTTATCTTCAGCATACACCTGTTGTTTGTATTTACCCATTGTTCACACCATCCTCTGGTAACCATAGCAGCATTCATTGTCTTTGCTGCTTGTTTGAGTGTAAATCTTCTTGAAGTATACTGTAAGTATGGGAAAGTACATAGCAAAATCCTAAGTGTAGGACCTGATGACTTTCTCAGAGTAAACACACTTGTATAACTAGCACTCAGTCTAAGGAGACCGAAATATCAGACAACCTTTCCTTGTATTGACTCCCTCCCACCTGTGGGTGGTAGCCACCCTGACTTCTCTTACCACATAGTATTGTCTGACTGGGACTCTATAGCAATGAAACTGTGAGGTGTATCCAGCTGTGTCCAGCTCTGGCTGGCTGCTTTCACCACTGTTTTTATGAGAGCCAGCCCTTGATTCAGTAGTTGTAATTCTTCATTCCTGTTGCTACCAGTAGTCTATTAATTGCTACAGGGTAGATAGATTGCCTCAAATAGCCGTGTCTATTTGACAGTAAAATGTTGTACAGCCTCATGGAAAAGGAGCACATGACCTCAAGGTTTAGTTGTATTGTGATCTGAGTTGTTTTTAGTATAAGAAATTCTTTGTTTTAAAAATAAGCTGTGGGCTGGTGAGATGGCTCAGTGGGTAAGAGCACCCGACTGCTTTTCCGAAGGTCCAGAGTTCAAATCCCAGCAACCACATGGTGGCTCACAACCATCCGTAACGAGATCTGACTCCCTCTTCTGGAGTGTCTGAAGACAGCTACTTACTCACATATAATCAATAAATAAATCTTTAAAAAAAAAAAAGCCGTTACTGTTTTCTTCCCTAAGTCAGATTATTAGCATTACCTTGGCCATTCTCTACCAGCTATAAAAAGAAGCATTTCCTGTGATTTTTGCATTTTAGTAAAAGGTGATTTGACTTTGTGTTTAATTCCAGATAGCTAATATGTTCAACATAGCATGTTATATTATGTAGGCCAGGGATCAATACACCAGCTGAATTAAACTCCCTGAAGCCAGGACCTGTCTTTGTTTGTGTTTCTAAACGCAACTCCTACCTTTGCCTGCTCATGGACCTTCTGGATTTAATGAAGGAGCTGAACTAGAGCTCTATCTTGTTAATGGACTTTCCTGCATTGTGTCTCTGCAGCCTGAGATTCCTGAATGCATCTGCAAACAAACTGGAAACCCTGCCTCCAGCCACACTTTCTGAGGAGACGAGCAGTATATTACAGGAGTTGTACCTGACAAACAACTGCCTCACGGATAAGTGTGTGCCCTTGTTAACAGGGCACCCCCGTCTGAAGATCCTACACATGGCCTATAACCGGCTTCAGAGCTTCCCGGCAAGGTAACAGGGGCTTGTAAAGTGCTGTCCTTACATACATATCCACAGAAGGGGGAGGAGTCACAGAAGAAGCTTGACCCATGGGAATTAAAGTATGTTTGCTCGTTCTCCTCATTTACAGTTATCTGTTATGTAAGCTAAAACCAAAAAGTATTCCCTTACAACTGCATTGGTTTTTCTAATATGAGTATATCCCAAAACCAAACCACTAGAATGTCCTTAAGATTTTCCAATGTGTTTTTAGTAGTTTTCTTTTTTTCTGTTGCTTCTCTTTAGCTACCGAGTTTTATTTGAAAAACAAAAACTACTGATGTTGTGTTTAAGAGTTGGGATGTAAGATACAATTTGTAAAACACAAGAAAATCAAGAAAGAAGACCAATGTGTGGATACTTCATTCCTCCTTAGAATAGGGAATAAAATACCCATGAAAGGAGTTACAGAGACAAAGTTTGGAGCTAAGACAAAAGGATGGACCATCCAGAGACTGCCCCACCCAGGGATCCATCCCATAATCAGCCACCAAACCCAGACACTATTGCATATACCAGCAAGATTTTGCTGAAGGGACCCTGATCTAACTGTCTCATATGAGGCTATTCCAGTGCCTGGCAAATACAGAAGTGGATGTTCACAGTCATCTATAGGATGGAACACAGGGCCCCCAATGGAGAAGCTAGAGAAAGCACCCAAGGAGCTGAAGGGGTCTGCAACCCTATAGGTGGAACAACAATATCAACTAACCAGTACCGCCAGAGTTTGTGTCTCTAGCTGCAATGTAGCAGAAGATGGCCTAGTCAGCCATCAGTGGAAAGAGAGGCCCATTGGTCTTGCAAACTTTGTATGCCCCAGTACAGGGGAACACCAGGGCCAAGAAGTGGGAGTGGGTGGGTAGGGGAGTAGGGCGTGGGGAGGGTATAGGGAACTTTCAGGATAGCATTTGAAATGTAAATGAAGAAAATATCTAATGAAAGAAAGACAGAAAGAAAGTAAGGAAGCAAGCAAGCAAGAGAAAGAGAGAGAGAGAAACAGAAAGAGAGAAAGGAAGGAAGGAAGGAAGGAAGGAAGGAAGGAAGGAAGGAAGGAAGGAAGGAAAGGAAGGGAGAGAGAGAGAGAGAGCGAGAGAGAGAGAGAGAAAGGGAAGGAAGGAAGGAAAGAAAGGAAGGAAAGAAAGAGTTGGAATGTAGGGTGACTAGAGAGATGAGACCTGTTGGTTTTTGAGAAGGACCTGGGTTTGGGTTTCCAACACCCAAATGACTGCCTATACTCCAATCCCAGAGGATCCAGCACCCCTCTTTGACCTCTAGAGATGCCATGCGTGTAGTGCACACATGCATATGCAGCCAGAATATACATACCCATAAATATAAATTATTAAATTACCTTTGAACAAAGTGTTGGCAGTTGAATCTTACCAAGTAATAGTACCCTGCTGGGTAACAGTATCAGTACTTCTAAGAATACATTTCTCTAGAGGGATAGAGGGAAGTTTTTCTTTATTGAAGATTACATTTTTATTTTATTTTTGGTTTTTGGAGACAAAGTTTCTTCATATACCCTTGGGTGTCCTAGAACTAGCCCTGTGGACCAGGCTGGCCTCAAATTCACAAATATCCACTTGCCTCTGCCTCTCCAATGCTGAGATTAAATGTGTGCATCACCACTGCTCAGCAATATTTAGTTTTTAGATAGACTTTTGTTCTTACACGTATTTATACACATACGGGGGGAGGGAGATGATTCGGTGGCTAGGAGTACTTGCTTCTCTTTCAGGAGACCCAAGTTTTGTTCTCTTTTACCCCAAATCTGGCTTAACCACCATAAGTTCAATTCTAGGAGAGTGGACACCCTCTCATACAGACATATACACATAAACAAGCAATGAAAAATTTAAAATATATTTAATAGGATTTTGTTCATATTTACTACCTAATATAAACTGTTGTAAAAACCTAGTAGTAGCAATTTTTGAGATTAATTTGCTATAGAGTTTAGTAAAACAGTGCATTTGTAGTTTTAAATTTATTTATGGTAATTTTTAACACTTAGTGAATACTATCTACAGTTAAACTACTTGTTCTTTTTTTTTTTTTATTTTATGGAAAAAAACTTGGCCTGTAAAGCAGAAACCCTTTTGTATTCACACTTGGTTTAAGGAGGTAGCCCACTACATAAAGTGCTCACAGGACAAGCATGAGGGCCCCAGTTTGACTCTTCAGTGTTCACATGAAAGCAAGCAAGCTGACTTATGACTGTGGCCCCAGCCCTGGGAAGACTAGCTGACAGGTCCCACCTACTGGCTGTCACACCTAGCCAATCATTGAGCAATATGTTCAAGCAAGAAGTCTTCAGGAATTTTTGTTTCCTTCATAGTAGGCCACTAACCAAATGACTATCTTCAAAGTTGCAGTGGAGAGGAGTAGAGAAAGATCCACTGTGACCTCTATTCACTACCACATACATGTAACTAACACACACAGAGACACACACACACACACACACAAGAAAATTTGATGTAGCTCAAGGGTAGAAAGCTTGCCTAGTATGCAGAAGGCCCAAGATTCCCTCCTCAACACCACAGAAAGGAGGAAGGGAGGAAGGAAAGGGGGGGAAAAAAGACAAAGATTTAATGGTGACCTCAACAAACACAAAAACTGCTCGACATTGTAACAGTTTGCTCTGAGAAGGTTCGAGTTTTTAATCTTTCTGTTTGGTAGAGCAATGGTATCCTGTCTGACTCTGCAAAACCCCATATACTGAGTTTGTCCATTTCATTGACATTTATCTTACAAGGTAGGATTTGGAAGCAAACTCTGACCTTCTGGTCTTCTGCAGGTCAGTGCAGCTCAGCAAAGGCATCAAATCAGCAAACATCCCTTCTGCTGCCCAAGGCTACTTCCCAGTCTGTTGAAGAAGGAGGGGATATGTTGACTTTGGTTTTGCTAATAGTGGTTCATTCCCATCCCCCCACCCCACCCCCCATACATTTTTATTTTACTGTGGAATGCAAAGATAATGCTTTGGGAGTGAGCGCAGTCACAGTCATACATAGTAATGTGAGTCAAAGGGCTTCTCTTGTCTGATTCTAGACAGTATCTATGTGTGAAAAGCAATCATTGGCTCTGGGGCTATGCCCCAGTTACCCATTGCAGGTGTCAATCACCAACATGAAGATTACAAAAGATTTTTATATACTTGGAAGAATATTAATCTTGCGATGATTTCTCTCCTATAGGGTTATAATATGTATTATTTCCCTAGAAACTGTACTCCTGAAAGACTTTCTATCTCCTTCAAAATAGACCACTAGCCCGATAGTTGGGAGCAGGCTCCAGAAATGAAGCCATCGCTCAGCCACCTCTGTCTGTGCTGAGAAATGAAAACTTTTCCTTCCTTGGGCCTAGTTTTCATACCTTCCTTCATTTTTCATACCTCACGACCCATTGATTTCTTCATATTTCTTCTAAAATGTGAGGAGCAACATAGTAAAACATATAGGAATTCCTGGTGTCATAAAATAACTGCCTCATACTCTATATTGTTACTTGTTCTATAACCACAGAGCCTGGTAGATATGTTTTATGATATTAAAAGACATGATTTAATAGAAAACTTATTGTTATATATGAGGCATATGTTTATATCAAGACAAGAAAGAGATAATCTTTAGCATTTGAGAGGAGGTGACACAGCAATAGTGTTTCTTGATGCATTTTTCAATGTTTTGGGACAAGTGGAACCATGAGTAGATAAAATGGCAGGTATTAAATTCATGACAATTGTCATAGTCCCTGGCTGTTCATCACCAGGGTGGGAATGGATCTAAGGACTGAGTGCTGTGAGGTGGACTTGTTCTGCCCTCCACACTGACAGACGGTGTGAAGCTCTGCTTCCTGAGTCGTGCCCTAGTTGCTCACTTGCATTATTCAAATTAGAGATGGCTGAAAAAAGTTATTCTTAAGTAAAATGCTAAATTACATTGAAATATGTAACTAGAGTAAGGTTGAGGCGACCCATCTACATAGATGATTAATAAGACATGGACATAGTTTCTTTTGCAGCCATCGTGAATAAGGAATGAAGGAGAGGAGATGTTGTATGGCTTGCTCCTCACCCCTGCTTTGTAATCATCCATGGTCCCAGACAGGTTTGAGTGCTGGCTCTGAGGCCAAAAGCTTACTCTGCATCTTCTCTGCATCTTCTGGAATATTCATCTCCAACACAAAGAAGCCATGTCCTTATCCTAAGCTCAAAGCACTTAGTGATTATCATTGACTTTTGACCCATTTGACTAGGATCTCCACTGGAATTCAGACTATGTTGTGTAGTAGTAAAAGAAAATTTCAGAGGAAAAGAACCTCCATTTTCCTTCATGTTGTTACCTTAAAAGTTGAACTTAGGTGTTTGTTATGTGAGAAGAAAGGAAATGGCAAAACATTTTGTTACTCAAAAGCAACAGTGAAAAGCTTATAAAAATCATTATTATAAGTGAATCTTTAAAGTCTATTTTCTCATTGTGCCTCTATATTTAAATTGTCTTATAGTTAACTGATAATTCTCCCATCCATTTCTTTTAGTAAAATGGCAAAACTGGAGGAACTTGAAGAAATTGATATCAGTGGGAATAAGCTGAAAGCCATCCCCACAACAATCATGAACTGCAGACGCATGCACACCGTGATTGCTCACTCCAATTGTATCGAAGTCTTTCCTGAAGTTATGCAGCTCCCAGAAGTCAAGGTATGAGGGTGATCATGGACCCCAGGCTTGCAGTCAGCAAAGAGTTTCCTTCGCACACACGGTGGAGGCTGTGCTGTGGTGGCTTTCACGCGGCAGGATACGCCATCATGAGACTTGACAGTAACCTTGTTCTGCTTGGTGTCTGTGCCTGACTTAATATCACAAAACTCTTAAGTGTAGAGAATTCCCTCTTTTGCTGTGGACGTTTTTATTTGTTTGCTTGCTTTTTAAATACAAAATACAAACAGCTAAAGGCCATGAAGTCCTAGGTTTCACTTCTTACATCTTAGTTACTTTGTCTACTGTGGTAAATCCCTGGCAGAAGTAGCTCACAGGAGAAAGAGCTGACGTTAGCTCACAGCTCACACACATTCTGCAGTAGGAGGAAACCCAGGCAGCAGAGGGGGAGCCTCAGAGGGACTGATGACTGATGCTTGTGCTTAGCACGCTCTCTCTGTTGTGTGCAATCCAGGATCCCCTGCCAAGGGGGTGGCTTACCCACAAGTAAGATGGGTCTTTCCATATCAGTTACTTTAATGAAGATAACCCCCACAGGTTTGCCTGGAGGCCCAGCGCACTGAAACCTAGACTCTGTCCAGGTGACAATGAGCACTGACCATCATGACTTAGCACTAGGAGGGTGACAAGAAGAGGAAATAGGAGTAGACATTTAGTCTCAGATTTTAACTATATGTTACAAAATATAGTCTTACTGGATGAAAAACTAATCCTAGCCTAGCTTTTTCCTTAGATTTCTGAATTCAGGTCAGTGCTTTTTGTTTCTGTTGAGGTCCTTCATTTTCTGCTCTTGTTTCTTTAACACACTCTGCACCTCCCTTTGAAGGTTTTATTTTCATTTTGTGTGTATGAGTGTTTGTCTATATATGTAGGTGCTTCTTAAGAATAAAATGCATCCGTGTATGCCTGGTGCCTGTGAAAGCCAGAAGAGGGCCTGGATCCCCTTTGAATTGCAGGTTGTGAGAGCTGCATGGCCGTGCTGAGCTCCAGAGCCTGGTCCTCAGCTGAGCAGCCAGTGCTCTTGGCTGTGGAGTCACTTCTGCAGCCCTGAAACCCCCTTTGCTTCCTACTGATGCTGCTTCTAAATTCTTTTTCCTTTGCTTTGTTTTCATCCATTTTCTTTTGCTGTAGCAGTTCCCATTTCTAGCTCCTCCATTGTGAACAGATCCAGTAATTATTGACTTCAGGAGGCAAGTGGCTGGCATTTGAGTATAGAGCAAGGATTTTTTTATGTACCCAAATTGCTGTTGAAAAGAATAGTTTTGTTTTATAAGTCTAAATGGGTATTTTATATATCATATATATTCATATGATATATATTTATATATCATATATACCATTTATATGTATCCCATATATATATATATATATATATATATATATATATATATGTGTGTGTGTGTGTGTGTGTGTATATATATATATATATATATATATATATCATACACAATAATAACAAGTTTTAAAATAGGCAATAGAGCTTATTTTGCTGTGAAGATTTTCATAGGTTTATTAATCATTTGAACCAGGAATTTTCTTTTGGAAAGTCGAAATGTATCAATATACCATATATAGATACATATATATGGAGAGAGAAAGATGATATATGCGTATATAATTGTATATATATAATGTATGCACAATAATAACAAAGAGTCATACCATGAGATTCTAGAGAACAGAGGACAACTTGTGTGGAGTTGGTTCTCTCCTTCTACCTTTACATGGGATCAAGAGACAAAACCCAGGTCATTGAGCTTGCAGGGAAAGTGTTTTTACCCACAGAGACACCTCTCCAGCTTATGCACTATAAAATCTACTTTTAGTACAAAAATAATAGTTTTAATATTGAGCTTCATAATCTAAATTTTATTTATATTGTTCCTTAAAAATAAAGCACAGTGTTAGTTGTGATATGTTTCATAAAGGTGTTATAATCATTGCAGTATATAATTATAAAACTTAACAATTTGAAAGGGTAAGATCATGGCTCATTTAGCTATTTTTCTTCATGTGACCTTTCTTCCAGACTTCAAAGGCAATTGTCTATTCACAACTTCCTAGATAGCATTAGTTTTTGTGGGTGTGTTTTTTTCCTGTTTGTTTGTTTTTTAAGACGTGGTCTCATGTATTTAAGCTGGTCTCTAACTCACTATATAATCAACTAGTTTGCAGTCAGCTAGTGAGGAAAAACATGTTCAACATCACAGCATGGGTCCTAGTCCATTGGTGCCTGACATGTCCCAGAAACCAAGTTGGCTGTGATGCTGGCACTTGGGTCTCCCTCATTGGGCCACTGAACTGCATAAAGGCCATGTTAGTAATATAGCAGTTTTGCTTCAAAACATAAATTTTCTGTTGAATAATTTGGAAAGGTAAATTACTATAATATTTTGTGGAATTTGATTTTAAGCAAGTGAAATAGGTTTTCAGCAATTGGAACTTAGCCAATACAACTTGAACTCTGGGGTTTCAGCCTCACATCAGCAGATCCTGTTTGTCAGGTTCCCATGTGTCTTTTTGACTCTTGAATATAGCTTCCTGCACTCTGTTCAGAAATCATTCTTGAGTATGTGTTGTGCACTCCATGGACATGCTGTGTAAGCTCTTCCTTGAGTAATGGACTCTAAGTTATTTTTAATCAGTGGCTATAAGAAGCTGAAAATGAATAGACTTCCCTCTGAATATAGATCTGTTCTCAATCAGAAAGGAAGGCAAGTAGAAGCTCAGTCAGCGGTATAGTTCAGTCTGGCTTAGCTGTGCCAGGCAACCCGTCTACTGTTCTTGTCACTTATGTACAGTAAACAGAGTATGCACTTCCTTGGAAAGACCCCCAAAATCTGGGGAGAAGGCTGAGTTCAAGTGGATAGGAAAAAAGATAATGGAAAGCAGCTAGGTCAAGATGCAGTGGGTCGAGTGGCTAGACTCATATATTTGAAGTTGGGGCGGCTTCTGTGATGTGCATCCAGCAGACGGGACCTGAAACCAGCATCTGAGTCCTGGAAAGCGATGCAAGAACAATCATTTAGGAAATGTTGTTCTGACAGCCAGAGAATGTGGTGTCAGTTCTTGTTTGGGGCAGAGCACCTTCAAAGGGCTTGGGAAAGAAACAGCAAGCACAACATGGCCATGAAAGCCACTTTATTTTGGTCTCCCCAGGAACAGAGCAGCAGGAAGCTTGAGCTCCCATATTCTCACTCTTATAAAATTGGGGCATTCTGGCTGGTTATGTTTCCATCTGCTTTTAAACTCTAGTTCCCCTAGATGCTTCTGAGTTCGAGACTATGCCCTTTCCCACAAGGCTGCACCTCTTCTTACAGAGTAGATAAAAGAGAGCCTGGATGACAAACTAGCTCCTTGTATATACATATTCAGCACCTGCTTACAGACAGACACACTTGTACAGAGGAACACTGTGGGTGGTCCTCGGGGGTGACTGGGAGGTGGCCTCCTCTTGCTCTCATTGCCTGGGTGAACACAGTGAGTTCCTGCCCTGTGGAATGTGGAAGACAGCTTAGGGTGACCTGAGAGTTTCAGATCTTTTTTAGTCAAGAATCTCATGTTCACTTTATGTTTGTCATTTTTTTAAATACCAATTATTCTTTACTCTACTATGAAAATATTGGTTCTCTTCATGAAAACTGTAGAAGACTCAACCAAAGTCTGTAGACGCATGTGCCAGGTGCCCTATAACATCGTAACAGACCACCTATAGCCAATACAGGTATAGACACAAAAAGTATAGACATAAAGACACTGGTCTGATATTACCAAATGCATTTCCTTCCATTCAAATTTTACTATTAATTTTTTATTTCAGGAAATCTAGTATGTAGAGAAATTGAATGCTGTTTAGAAGAGTATGAACTTTTAAAAAACAAATATGTACCCTGTTTGTAATTTTTATCAGTTTAAATTATTGTAACTAAATCCAAAATCTACTCGAGAAAAATCGGTGAAGTTAGTACACGTCAATTGAAAAGGAAGGCTACCTACAGACTGAGTTTCATTACCTATTAGACTTGAATCCAAGTAAAGTCAATACTATACTTTGGCTTCTGGTCTTACAGTGAAACGTGGGCTCAGATGGGTTCAGTCAGTAAAATTTCTATAATCTAGCCATTGATTCTAATGTAGGCTGATAAACATTCCTATAGTGATTTCAGAACTCAGGGTGTTTGTGGTCACATAGTCGTCAGAAGGTACAACTGGATGACAGAGAAGGTTTGCCTGCCCACCTGGTTCTCTGACCTAGTCAGTTCTATCCCCCACTGACTGGCTGATATCACTCCCAGCCTGATGATACAGCAGCCCAAGGCTCTTTTCACCTTCTGTGTTCTTGCATTATGACTCTTTCCCTACATGTCTGATAGACGTTCAATGGATAAACTTTTAATTACAATTTGTATGGTATGTTTTGATTATACCCTCCCCAAATCCTTCTGGATCCTCCCCACCTTCCTACCCAGCCAACTTTGTTTTTTCTTTCTCATTCTTACTTTCAAAAATAGAAAGAAATAACAGGAAACAAAAAGAGGGGGAAACCCCACAAAAACAAAAATCAAAACAAACAGGCAAAAGGCCAATAAGGCAAAAAAGTGTGCACTACAACAACGCAAAATGAAGCAAAATTCCACAAAACTACCATTAAGTTTGTTCACCTCTGAGGACATGGCTGGCCTTGGAGTGTGGTTAATTCCCAGTGACACTCCACTAGAGAAAATTGATTTTCCCTTTGATATTCTTTGTGACCAGCTTCTTAGTTAACAGTGGGACCTGATGTCTACATCCCCATTTCAGTACTGAGATCCCTTCTGACTTGAGCCTATCTGGGTCTGTGCCTGATGCCACAATCTCTATGAGTTCATATGTGTATTAGTCCAATGTGTCTGAAGAATTTCCTAGGTATTATCCATCCATTCTGGCTCTTACAATCTTTCTGCCTGCTGTTCTGGATAGCTCCCTGAGCCCTGGGGTGAGGGATTTAATAAAGACATCCCCTTTAGGACTGAGTGCTCCAAAGCCTCTCACTCTCTGAACATTGTCCAGTTGTAGGTCTCTGTGGTTAATTCCTATCTGCTGCAAGAAATTCTCTAATGTGGTTGAGTGAAACACTGATCTATGGATATAGCAGTATATCATAACGAGTCATGTATTTCTATCTTCCTTGAGCAGAATAATAGTTGTAGGCTTTTCCCTAGGCTAGTCACCTGTCTAGTTTCAGGTTCTTGCCAACTTTGGCAGTGTTAGGTATGGGCCCCATCTCATGGAGAGGGCCTTAATTACATCCAGTCAAAAAGTGGTTGGTCAGCATCCTCTGCCACTCTTACAGCACCATGCATGCAGGCAGGCTGATTTGTAGATGGGGATTTGTAGCTGGATGGCAGTGATGATTGGCTTTCTCCTCCAGGAGCATGCAGAGTACAACCACCCAGTACCATGAACACTCGCCACCAGCACTGAAGCTCAGAGCTAGGCACCAGCTCAGACTCTCTGTGGTTGATAACATACGTGTTTTCTTCAGCAACAGAGACTTCCCATCAAATTGTGGGAAGTATTAACTAGACTACGATGTTTGGGGGGCTCCATTGGACACCTTTGGCCAATAGACTGTAAAGGATGTAGCCAATTCCTGGCACTGAAGTTTTACTTGGTGGCATAAGATGTCTGGTCAGAGTATTGGTGCATATCATGTGGTGACTCCATTTAGAGTCCTTTCATGTTTGTCTACCTTTTAGAAGGCTTCTATAAGTAATAGGCTTGCAAATGGTTTTCACATGGCCTTTGGTGTTAGGTGTCCCATACCACATTCCCTCCTTTGCCCTTTCTTTCCAGTCCCTCTCTCATCTAACCCTCCTAGTCTCCCTTTTATCTTTTAATAACACTGTACTCTTTTTCCCGTGCTGTGGAAGATCCCCTCCCCCCACTGATCTCTTACTAGGTACATGACGTCTGTGGTTATTCAGAGTGAAACACGCAAACCTAAAGTTTAAAAGCTAGCATCCACATGTAAGAGGAAGCATATAACATTTGCCCTTTTGGTTCTGGGTTACTTCCCTCAAGATGACTGTTTCCTAATGACGTTCATTTACCTAAAATTCTATAATTTCCTTTCCCTTAACAGCTGAATCATTTTCCATTGTGGGAATGTTCCACCTTTTCATTATCCATTATTAGTTGGTGGCTATCTAGGCTTTTTCCAATTATGAGTAGAGCTACAATGAACATGGGTGACCGGGTATCTCTGTAGTAGGGTGTGCAGTCCTTTGGGTATGTGCCCCAGAGTGGTATAGTTGGATCTTAAGGTAGATCTGTTCCCAGCTTCCTGAGGAACTGCCTCACTGGTTTCCATAGTGGCTGTACAAGTCTGCACTCCCACCATGCATGAGGAAGGATTCTTTTTGCCCATATCTTTGCTTTATGCTGTCATTTATTTTGTTGATCTTGGCTGTTTTGTCTGGTGTCCTAGTAGCTGATAGCTAAGGAAGCCAACTTTTTTATGTCTTTTTTATGTCTGTCTAGGCTTTGTGTTGCATCTTTTGAAAACTCTGGTTAGTTCTATTTCCCAATTTTTAAATTGGGTTATTTGTTTTCTTATTGTCCAGGTTTGTTTTTGTTTTTAAAGTTCTGTGTCTTCCTTGTCTTTTGTTTTACATTAAGAAGGTCCTTGGGGTTCATGTTAATGAGGGCATTATAACCCTGAAGATCCAAGCGGGCACAAATACAAACCATGGGAAAAGGCTTAAGATTTTTTCAGCTAATCCTTTATCTTAAGTGCAGAAGTAAACCTTAATGGAAAAGATTAATTGTGGAGTCAAAAAAAGTGAAAACAGTTTATGTAGCCAAGACCTTAAATGTCTGTGGCAGAGCAGTAGGCAACTGCCTTTTTATTGACCAGTGCTCATCTGCAGAACACAGGATGTGGAACCTACAGCCTCCCCAGATCGTTTTTCTTGTTTCCATCAGTGTGTAGATCTGAGCTGTAATGAGCTGAGTGAAATCACGTTACCAGAAAACCTGCCACCTAAGCTGCAGGAGCTAGACCTGACTGGAAATCCACGCCTTGCCCTGGACCACAAAAGCCTGGAGCTGCTCAAGTGAGTATTGCAAAGCATGTGGTCCCTCATGTGTTCACTTGCAGTGGGGTTTACAACTTCATAGACATTTGAACAGGGAGATTCTTTTGACTTAGTAGCCATATACACAGACAGAAAGTAGGCAGAAAGAGGGTACCATCCATGGTGGGAACATAAGTCACAATGAGCCCTGGTCACATGACTGTGATGCCTAATGCAGATGTCATTGAAACATTTTGAAAGAGAGACATGATGTGAAGGAAGTTATTAGAAACTAAAATCTGGTTCCTTTTTTAAAGAACAACTGGTAATGCAAAGTAGTTACAATTCGATCTTAAGGAGTTTTCATCCTTCTCAAGGGAGTTCAGGATGGATGTTGGTAGTGTGACTGGTTGAAGTTTAAGGGTAGCCTCACTAGAGAAGATGCCACTGTCTGAATATTCATTCCAGAACTCCAAAATAGTTAATATAACTGGATGATTTGTGTTTCACAGATACTTTACAGCCATTAGCATTCTGATGTCAAGATGCAGAAGTAATCAGAAAGGTCTTTATAGTGTGATATTATACAAAGGAAACTTATGAAAAGATTTGTACACGTTATTCTTTTTTCCAAAAGAAATATGCACACATTCTGCCTGTGAGTACCTGCACATGCCTAAAGCACACTCCACAGGATAGGTTCCAGGTATTAAAGGTGCTCCTATTCTCCTTTAAGTAGTAGGATTTTGAGAGGGATCTCTGCTTTCTCCTTTGTACTTCTCAGACCTTGCATTCTTAAATGGTGGCCCAGTGTAGTCATTGTTTCTGCCATATATTCTTATATGCAGATGGATTTTTTTTTTCTGGAAGTCATCTGACATATGTTAGCCAAAAAACTGAAAAGATGAGAATTTTGGTGAATGGACCATTACTAATCTTTTTGGGTAACACAAATCAAAGCTTAAAGACCAACTTTTTGGCTAGAATTCATCTGGTCTAATTAATGCTTACTTGCTGGCTTTTTAAATACTTAATAGAAAACTAACTTGGTGTATAACTGAAGAATGCTGCCTAAACAAAGAGTCCCAAGGAAGCCATAGGGACCTGATTTTTCTTCACTGTGTATGTGGTACAGCCTCAATCCCTCAGTCCACAGACTGCAGTCTTCCGCATGTCCTGTAAGCTGCTGGGATGGCTGGCATTATCCCTCAGATACTCAACAGCGAAGAGTACCATGAAATAGCTACATATAAAGAATTTGATCAATGCCTGGCATGATACCTCAGAGACAAGAGGATTGCCATGAGTTCAAGGTCAGCTGAGGCTACACAGTGATTTATAGGACTCCCTTAGCTATACAGTGAGAAAACCTGTTTCCAAGAGATACCAAAAAAAAAAAAAAAAAAAAAAGTATCAAGAATTCTCTATGGATTAGCTATTTAGAGAAAAATTATACCAAATAAATTTCAGGTAGATTAAAAAGTTAAATATGTAAAATAAAATAATTTGAATGTATTCATAAGCTAGAAATTATTTTTTATGTCAGAAATAGTTGAGGGACTTGCCGTGAAATCAGTATATGTGACTAACACACACACAAATTTTACATGCATTTTTATCAACTCCTACAACTACTAAAAGTAAATCTAAAACAAAAATTACAACTGGGAAAAAATACTTGAAAAACTAATTTAAAGCACTGACATTATTAGTGGATAGTACTCTTGTGAGTAAAGACTGTCCCCACTTGGCTGGAAAGACAGCGGAGTAGTTAGGAGTGTATGCTGTTTCTGCAGAGGAGCAGGAGAGCCGATGACATCAGCAGACACCTGCACACATGCTAGCTAATGCATGTGCACAGAAACAGACTTACAAATAAGTCTTCTCTTTTTCAAAAAATGTTTTCATTCAAAAATAGAAAACGAGCCAACGACATTAATAGTTAACAAAAGAAATCCAAAATGTTAAAGCTTATTAGTATATTAAGAAAAAACAAATATTCAAACACTTCAGATTGGCTCTATGACAGAAGCAGGGCTTAGTATGGAGTTCTTTAAAAGTGGCCAACTCGTTCTATCAGGACTTTGAAAACAGTCATGTAGGTTAGGGGTTTGTATACTAAAACTCTTTTTCCTTCATTTTTTCTGTCTGTTTTTTTTTTGTTTGTTTGTTTGTTTGTTTTTTTTTTAACCCTCAACCTCCAACCTCTCCCTGTGGTTCCTTCTAGATGCACTCATACCTTCCAATCCCTGAAACTCTCTGGGGTTTAAATAACTCATCCACTCGGATAAGCCCAGGTGTGGGGCCATCCCCTGGAATGTGGTCAGCCTGCCATCCTGTCAAAGAAAACTGACTTTCCCCGAGAAGTCTCAACTGTTCATAGATCCTCAGTTCACACTTTCATTTCAGAAAGCAGCTAATGTTTATTTTAAGTACAGAGATAATCATCAGGATATGTCCAGTTATATTTGCATTGAATATAAAGTAACTTGAAAAAATTTGTGTCAGAATATAGACATATATGTTGAACATAGAAAAATATGCTGAACCACTATAGATGATATAAATGCAAGATGATAGATAGATAGATAGATAGATAGATAGATAGGTAGGTAGATGAATGATAGATAGATAGATAGATAGACAGACAGACAGACAGACAGATGATAGATAAGGGGTCCCACAGTTATATTTGCATAAATGAAATCTGGTAAGTGTCTACAGTGAGCATATGTTATGAGAGTGACTGGCCTTCTGTGGTGAAGGCGTTGTGCACTCAGACTTAAAAATTAATTACTAAGGATGAATCATAATACTGAAAATGCTACCTTCCGGTTATACCCCAGAGTCTTCTTAGTAACTCCGGAGAGTTTCCACATGCTTCTGTGACTAGGGTTGTGCTTGTCCAGGAACTGGAGTGAATCCATTCGGGAACTCTCCAGGGCTCAGTCCCTTTCCAGATGTCAGCGTGGTAGACAGTCCACACAGCCATCTTCTTGGGAGGCTACTTAGTTACCTAGTTAGCTAGACAGGCAATTGCTTCATTACAAAAGATTTTTGAATGAGGCAGAAACACTAGTATTTTTTGTATAACTATTTGAAAATGGAATTATTTCTGTGAAAATTCTTTGATCTATAAAGATTATCTGTCTGTGGAAGGGCACCATTAGTAAGTAGTCATTAGCTGAGAGAGAACCCAAATCTCACATCTTAAAACATGGAGTGAACTAGTAATTCATTAATGTAATTTTACATGTCTCTTGTGTGGCTTGTACTCCTAATGAAGACACTGAAAGACGGAGGGAGTGGTGAAGCCTCAGTGATGTGCGTTGGCTATTTAAATACATGGCATGGACAGGATTGGGTTTGTAGTGAATGCCAAAGACATCACACAGCTATGAATTTGCTCTTTTCAAGTTTGAGTGCCCAGTTCATGGTGTAAGAATTATAAGCTAACATGACACTTAATTTCTGTTTGCTTTTAAGTTTAGTTTTATGTATATCTGTACTTCATATTAGTGTTAGTGTTTGTGCAGGTACTCACAGAAGCCATAGGTCACCCTGGTTCCTCAGGAGTCATGCACTTTTTTTCTTTTTAATTGAGACAGGGTCTCTCACTGGGGTCTGGGACTCACCATTAGGCTAGGCTGGCTGACCAGGGGTCCTGTGTCTATCTTGTCAGTGCTGGCATTGCAACTTTTTATGAAGACTCTAGGGGTTAAATTTAATTTCTGGGCTTGCACTTTCCCACCTGAGCCATCCCCCTGCTCTCTTAAGTTGTATTGTTTACTCACATTGTGTGGATATGTAGTGTACAGTCTGCCAATATCTAACTGATGCTCTGCAGTCACTGTGAAAACAGTCTTTGTGCCACAGCCACACCCTTGTTCTCATTATCAGTGTAAGGCACCTGAGGAGCAGGTTCCTGATGCCCGTAAATATTTCATTCACTCGACACAGCAGAGGTGGAAAGTGGGGAGTGCTTAGCAGTGTCCTCTCTCAGGTAAAGGCAGCAGATCTCCCTCGGCTGTCCCTAACGATTCCTGCGGCTCTTTTTGCCCATAGTAACATTCGCTGCTTCAAGATTGACCAGCCGTCAGCAGGAGATGCATCAGGAGCCCCAGCAGTATGGAGTCATGGTTACACTGAAGCATCGGGAGTAAAAAACAAGTATGTTGTGTGAAACTTTGGACTCAAAAATGCCCACTGTATGCCTCTTTTCTTGGGTAGGAGACTTGCACCCTTGGGTATGATGGTGCATCCTTGTGTTCTGTGGAGTTTCTTAGAGCATGTTTCTGCAGAGTGAGGCTCACTCCTCAATGTTTAAGCACCAGGCTGAGGACCTTCTTGGCATCACATACTCTCTTTTTGTTAGAGATGTTGCTAGGATACAGTGTAACTGACACATTATATCTATGTAAGCCTCCAGTGTTTGGAAAAGGCCTAAGTATTGAAATGTATCTCGGCTCCTTTGAAAAGCCCTTTATCTTTCTGGGAAGTCTGTTTACCAAGAGAGAAATAGCTGATTGTCTATACTCAAGATCACTTACATTGCTGACTGTAATATGCCTACATTCTCAACTAGCTTGGCAGCCTTTGATCTCAATTCCCTGTCATGGCATCTGCTTCTGCCTCTAGTAGCGATTCATTGGAATTTCTTTTAATAAACGGTTTTCACCAGTCACCTTCCTTTAGCTATGAATGCAGATTTTCCTGATAATGCAATCAAGCTGATCAGACTTGCTCACATTGTATGAAAGAGGTACTGATGATTAGAAAAGCAGAGACCTATAAATTAGAGTAGTCATAATTTCTTTGGCTAAGGTACAAGAACGCAAAGTATTGAGAGTAATGAATGAATACAAAGTGGAAAGTGATCCAATAATAAGCTTGTTAAATCATGGGCATAGTTAGAACCAGTCAGATAAAGCAACATTCCCATACAGGCCTATAATTCCCAGATAGTGCCCAAGTCCAGAAGCATGGAGCTCCCCCTGGAGCTGGTGTTACAGGGGGTCCTGAGCCCCACCAGCTGTGCTTGGTGGCAGCTAAACTCCAGTTGTCTACAAAAGCAGTTTGTATTCCAACTGCTGAACCATCTTTCCAGCTTTGGTTATTTCTAATAACCATGGTCTTGTATTTCTAAGATAAACTCCACAAGTTTATCATATATTGATATTTCCTTATGCTTTGGAATTCCATTTGCTGGTAAGTTGTAGAAGATGCCTGTGTTCCATGATGAATGTTGATCTGCATTTTCGCACGTCACTTCCTGGTTTTGATGCCACAGTAACACCAGCTTCAGAGATTTTGAAGTTTGTACAGAGTGAACTTTAGATCCTCCTTAAATGTTTAGAGGACAATACCAGCCACTGGGTTTGGAATTTTCTTGTGTTTTTCATCAAACATTTCATTTAGCATATGAGCTATTTTCTTTAGTATCTGCTCTTAAATGAATTTAGTAATTTATACATTTCAAGGAATTTGTCTATTTTATTTCCTTTTCAAATGTGTTGGATCTTGAGGTAGATAGATTCCAAGCTTTCCGAGGAACCAGCACACTGATTTCATAGTGACTGTAACATTGCATTCCCACTGTCAGTGAGCAAGTGTTTCTCAGTCATTTGCATTTTCTCTTTTGAGAACTGTCTGTCAAGTTCTGTACCCTATTTTTTGTTTTTGTTGTTGTTGTTTTCTTGATGTACAATTCTTTTAGTTCTTTATATATTTAGATAGTAACCATCTATTGGATGTGTCGTTGATAAAGCTCTTTTCTCATTCTGGAACCTGCCAGTTTGTTTGAATAATGTTGTCCCTTGCCATATAGAAGCTTTTCAGTTTCATGAGGTCCCATTTGGTAATTGTTCTTACTGCTTGTGCTATGTTCTATTCAGGAAGCTGCCTCCTGAGTTCAAGACTTTCCCCCAGAAGAATAATCTGAAGTTTTCTTTGATCAGATTCAGGGTATCTGGCATTATGTTCAGGTCTCTGATCAGTTTGGAGTTCAGTTTTGTGTCCAGTGATAAATATGGGTATATTCCCACTCTTCTACCTGAGCCATTCAGTCTGACCAGCACCATTTGCTGCAGATGCTGTCTTTGCTCCAGCGTGTATTTTTGGCTTGTCAAAAAATAAAAAATAATCTGGTATCATCAATCCGATTCCATATAATGCTATTTTCGTTACTATAGTTCTTTGGTACAACTTGAAATCTGGGATGGTGATACTTTAAGTGGTTCTTTCATTATTCAAGATTGTTTTAGCTGTCCTAGGGTTGTGTGTGTGTGTGTGTTTTATATGAAGCTAAAAATTTCTTTTTATTTCTATGAAGAATTATGTTGGAATTTTGATAGGAATTGTGTTGAATCTGTAGGCTGGTTATGGAGGATGGCCATTTTCACTATATTAATTCTACCATCCCTGGGCTAGGAGATCTCTCCACCTCCTGATACCTGCTTCAGATTCTTTCTTCAGTTTCTTAAAGGTTTTATGATTACTAGTCCTTCCCTTGCTTGGTTAGAATTATCCATATACATAAGTGTGAGTGTGTGTGTGTGTGTGTGTGTGTGTGTGTGTGTGTGTGTGTGTTGAGGTTAATGTAAAAGGTATTATTTCCCAGATTTCTTTCTCAGTCTATCATTTGCATTTAGTAAGGCTTCTAGTTTTTGTCTGTTAATTTTATATCCTGCTACATTGCTTAAAAATGTTTCTAATCTATAGAAGTTTCCAGGTGGATTTTAAGGGTCTTTTCAATTTAAAGCTGTATCATCTGCAAATAAAAATATTTGGCTTCTTCTTTCCCCAAATTTTTCATTTTCAGTTTGGGTTTTCCTTGGTGATTCTATTTCTGCTCTCATGTCTTGAAATGGTTTCATTATGCATTCCACTGTGTATTTTCACAGCCTTCCTGGGGTGATTTATCCATGTCCTCTTTAAGGTCCTTGAACATATTCATGGTACCTATTTTGAAATCCTTGTCTTGTGCTTCATTTCCCAGGGCCTCCTGTAGCAGGCTTTCTGGGCTCTGGTGAAAGCATTCCATCTTGGTGTTCTTGTTTGTGGTTTTCCACTGGTGTCCAGGCATCTGGAATTAGGATGACTGAGGTGATTCTGGGTGCTGATATCTGGTCCTGTCTTTGTTGGACAGGACATTCTGTTCCTTGGTTTCTGCTGCCCTCTCTGGATCTTAGGAACGTGTATGGCTGTAGGTTCCCTGGTAGAGAATACTTCTGAAGGTCATCGAGTGGCCAAAAGTAATAGAGATGAGCTTGAAATAAAGCCAAGAATGGCTGTGGGAAAGAGCTAAGGTATCCTGTCCACATCCAGAGGTGGGATCCCCAGGGAGGATGGGCAAGTAGGCTGCAGTAGAAAAGGCTATGTCTGGAGAGTCAGGGATGGTCAGACTAGGAGGACCCTGGGTCAGAACAAGAGCTGGGTAGAGTTGAGGTGCAAAGGGGTACCTGCAAGCTGTAATCAGGCTGCTACAGGACTGAGGGTGAGAATAAAAACAGCTAAGCTAGGTACAGGGAATGGAGGTAAGTTGATGGAGGGTGGGAGAGGCTGTTACAGGGCTGGGGTGAAAGTGATGAAGAGTAATGTAGGAGGCCTCCTGAATCCCAGTCACATGTAGCCTCTGAGTCCCAGGTAGCAAGTGTTCCTAGGTACCTGGCTAGAAGGTAGTATGCTGTGTTTAACTTTTGTACTTTAAACCTATTTTCCTCTTTGTATTTTAAATGCTCTTTTTTATAGTCATCATGTAGTCATATCTTGCTTTTTTATCTGGTTTGATTTTTCTGGGTTTGAAGGTAATTTTTAGGTCTTTTATGTATATCTAGTGAAGATAGCTTAAGTTTAGATTTCAACTTACTATTTGTTTATTCTTTGTTTTCTTTCTTGCTTATGTTTGTTTGCTTGTTTTCAAGACAGGGTTTCTCTGTGTAACAGAGCCATGGCTCTCCTAGAACTCTATTTGTAAGTCAGGGTAGCCTTGAGTTTACAAGATCTGCCTGCCTCTGCTTCCCAAGTGCTGGTATTAATATGTGTGCCACCATGCCCGGCTTGTATTGCTTAGAGTGTGTATTGCTTAGAGTGTGTGTGTGTTTGTGTGTGTGTGCGTGCATGCGTGCGTGTGTGCGCTTGAGCACATGTCTTTATACAATAATCTTTTACTTATTACAGCTTACCTCCAATCACTTCACAACATTAGAAACATCTCAATTTCTCCTTCATCTACCTGTATATTATATTGCCTTGTGTTTTCCTTTCTAATTTTTTTTAATATTCCAAAATGAACTGCTAGCATTTTAGCTTAGTCTTCTGCTTTCTGAAGTAGTGTTTCTCAGCATCAATACCATAGGCAGTTTGAGCCAGCTATAACACAGCAGAGGAGGAGACATCCTATTTATTGTGGGGTGTGAGCAACATCTCTTGCTTTATGTATGCACAGTCCCACTGTGGCAAGAAAACACGTCTTTCCCACTTGTCATTACAGTGTACTTTATTGTTCTGCAGAGATCAGATCTCCTTTGTCCTGCTCTTTGTGTTTCTGCAGTGAAGTGTTCAGGTGGGATGCTCTTTATTGTGTGTCTGAAATGTCATCAGCCATCACTTTCCCAGGCTGCTCTTCGCTGGCTGGGAATCTAGACTGTACGTAGTACTTGACAGAAGCCCTTCTGCAGTCATGTCCTTTGTGGTTTTGCCACAAGCCGTCTGCTTCCATGCGTGCCTCTGTACCGCACCCTGCCTCCCTCCTTCGTGGTTTTTAGTGATTTGATTCTGTTGTGCCTTAGTCAGTCTTTTCTGTCGCTCTTGCTGTAGAGCTCTTGTTGAGCTTCTGTAGCCACAGGTGTATAGCAGTTGTAGCTATAATGTGTAAAGTTCCTGCGTGTCTTTTCGAGGCTCGTGCTGGCCCCTATATTAAACTGTTTGGTTCCATCCCCCACACTCTAGTGCTGACTCTTCCTTCCCACTCTGTTTCCCTTGGCTCTTGTTTGGTGGTTCCTTGGTCTTTCCTGTGCTTCAGGCTGACTTTGAACTCCTGCTTCTCTCACTTCAGCCTTTCAAGTGCTAGGATCACAGTCCTTCGTCACTGTGCCTGGCTTCTTGGGTTTATTTTGGAGACAGATCCTGCCTTCTAGAGCCCAATGGCCTGGTGTTCCCCATCAGACACTGTGTCTTCTCCTGTAGCCTCTGTACTTTCCCAAGGAATTAACAGGGCCGTCAGCAGCAGCTGGATGCTGGAGCTCCCCACATTGTACTTGCCACTCCTTCTAATGTGGCTGTTCTCCTTAATAATTGTATGATTGTGTAAGTTAGATGTTATATCCTAATATTATTTCTCATGTCTCTTACTCTCCTTTCTTCATTGCCATTAAAGGTAAAATTGGAACTGGAGAAATGACCCAGCAGTTAAGAGCATCTATGTTCCCTTTGCAGATGGGTCAAGCTCAGTTCCCAGTTTGACTTCCAGCCCCCATGTCAGGCCACTGAAAGCAGCTGTAGCTGCAGTTGGGGCAAGGGTCTGAAGCCTCTAGTCCCACAGGCATCTGGACACATATGCACAACCCTCACCCCCACCTCATACACATAGTTAAAATGAGTGCTTTTAAAAATGTAAAACTAGGGTCTGAAGAGATGGCTCTAGTTAAGAGCTCATGCTGCTCTTGCCAAGGACCTCGGTTCAGTTCTAGCACCTGGCAGCTCACAACCACCTAGAACTCCAGACAACAGGCAAAACATTCACAAATGTAACACTTGAAAATAAAGAACTAAAATTTTTAAACTTTAAAATCATTTTAAGAGTACTAAAACTGGAGGAGAAGGGTGAGAGATGGTATTAGTCAGTGATGCAGACAGTCCAGGCTCTGTTCACCCAACCTCCTGGAGACAGGGTGGAAAAGACAGACCAGAACATTGAGGGAGAGAAGGAGGAAGGGAGGGAGGGAGGGAGGGAGGGAGGGAGGGAGGGAGGGAGGGAGGGAGGGAGGGAGGGAGGGAAAGAGAATAAATGAGTTATGTCGAGCATAAGAAGGAAAAGATGAATGGGCTCATCACAAAAGTGTTTTTACTCTGCAGGCTGTGTGTCGCAGCCCTGTCTGTAAATAACTTCCGTGACAACCGAGAGGCCCTCTATGGTGTGTTTGATGGAGACCGGAATGTGGAGGTGCCCTACCTTCTCCAGTGCACCATGAGTGACATTTTGGCTGAAGAGCTTCAGAAAACGAAAAATGAAGAAGAATACATGGTCAATACATTCATAGTCATGCAAAGGTAAATGGCTATTTCCTCCTTCCCCTCCATCTCCTCCTCTTCCTCCTCTTTTTCTTCCTCCTCTCCCTCCGCCTCCTCCTCTGCCTCCGCCTCCTCCTCCTATTTTATTTATTTATTCTTGCTCTTGTTTGATGCTTCTCTCTTACTAGAAAAGCTGGTGCCTTGTGATCACAGTGCACATGTGGCTGAGTGCTGCAGCTGCTCTCAGGCTTCACTGTCAGGGATGGACTGTGCTTCAGTTTCCAATGCACGGATACTCCTCCTTAAGTCAGTGACAGAGATCTCATTTCTCACAGAACTGAGCGTTAGTGGCCTCTGTTGGTAACATTTTCATCGTTTACAATACCCAGCCTCCCCCAACCAGAGGAACACCATAGGCTCCTTAGATTGTCTCATGTGGGATATGGAATTTTCTCTGGAATGCATCATTTTTCTCCCAGTTTGTTGGCCATAGGAAATGCTTTCACTGGTTTGAAACTGAATGGGTCAGATTTTAGACTTGTTTTAAACCATTGTTGTATGCTACCCTCTTTCCCTTATTCAGTATTGATGTAAGTATTGCTAACTTCTGGGCTGCTACCTCCCTCTTACTGTGCCTGCACCAGAGCTTCAGGTCACTGCAAGAACTAGCCCATGCCACTTGAGCTCTCAGGGTCATGTGCTACGAGGGTTCCTTCAGTCAAAAATTTTCATTCTTTTGTCACCTTGTGGGCTTTATGGATTGTAAAGGAATTGCCTACTGAAGAGCAGACCCTGCTCTTATAAGATCGATGGTGATGAATATCCTAGTCCTTTGACGGTTATGGCAGCATTGATGAGCTCTCTCCTTTACTTCCTCTCCCCACGGGTAACCTGACAGAGATGATGGCTGGGTACCAAAATAGACAGTATCTACCTGCTGTGGAATGCTGCCCTGAGCAGCCTCCACAGTTATGTCTGCCTCACGCACAGCCAAGGCAGGCAGGTTTCTGGCTCTTGCTTCCAATGCTCCCCTTATCTGCCAAGTTCCTAGTGGGTGCAGACAGCAGTTGACTAGCAAATAGTCATTGTTCTAACTACCTTATATGTCCTGATGTTCCCCCAATGAGATATGCATTGCTGCTCTTCATATCTTGTTTGTGAAACCAAACTGCATAGAGGTGAAGCAAAGTACCCCCCAGGCCCAGTACAGGCAGAATCCTGAGACCCCATGGATGCTCTGGCCACCAGACATAGTAACTTGGCTGCTTTCAGCCACCTCCTTGTCCCTGAAGTCAGGAAATATGATACACACAGACAAAGATGCACACATATACACATACCATGTATATGTGTACACACACACACACACACACACACACCATCCACATAGGCCTCTAGCCTACAAATTTCTCACCAGTCGTTGTGCATTTGAAAGTCATGCTGCCTTAGAAGCATGCACCAGTCAGATATGGTCGTGGAATCCTATGACAGGCCGACCTGCAGTGTCGTCTTTGTGACTTTTGTCTGTTAGTTAACAGGTTATAAGACCAGGCAGCACTTCAGTCCTTAGAGTAACTGCCTATTCATTGTGCCTAGCTCTCAAGGGTGTGTGGCTAGGTGTCCCTGGTTTCCGTCGCTTCTGTCCCCAGTTGTCTAACTTATATTCTGACAATGCTTCAGAGTCTTTCCTGCCCTCATTAGGCAAGAGAGGCAGTTTTTCCTTTTTGTTTCTGTTTTTTTATGACTGTCATTATGGGAAGTTTGGAGGAATGACCATTGGTTGGACATGTGATGAGAGTTCTTTGCTCTTTATGATGGTCAGTATTTATAGGGGCTCCAAATATTCAATAAGTACACAGGTTAATTGACAGCGGAGGATAAGGCAAAAACACTTGGTGTTTGATGCCAGAATGGTGTCCTATAGCTGTCATAGAACAAATAGTGCTGATCAAGAGAGTCTCGGCTGGAGCTGGAGAGATGGCTCAGCGGTCTATACTCCTCTTCAAGAGGACCTGAGTTCAATTCCCAGCAACCACATGGTGGCTCACAACCATCTGTAATGGGATCCGATGAACTCTTCTGGTGTGTCTGAAGACAGCTACAGTGTACTCATATTAAATAGATAGATAGATAGATAGATAGATAGATAGATAGATAGATAGATAGATAGATAGACAGACAAATAAATAAATAAATAAATCTATCTTTTAAAAAAAGAAAGTCTTGGCTGCATGGACAAGAATGGCAGTGAACATCCTCTAGAAGAATGGTGATTCTAGCTTATCATACTTTTATTTGTTGAGTTTTGTTGTTATCTCTTAGAAGCCTGTTCTTTTCTAATGAGAAACAGAATGAGAGTGGATATAAATGGGAAGGGAAGGAGAGAAGAACTGGGAGAAGTAGAGGGAGGAGAAACTGTAATCGGGATATAGTACAGGAGAAAAGAATCTATTTTCAGTAAACGAGGAGAAAATGAAAATAAATAAATAAAAGACTTTTTCTAAATTCTCAGTGCTACACTGAGTGTAGTCCCACCAGTCTGGAATAAAGACTTTGTAGTCCCACCAGTCTGGAATAAAGACTTCTAATAGATAGATAGATAGATAGATAGATAGATAGATAGATAGATAGATAGATAGATAGATACTTCTGATAGATAGATAGATAGATAGATAGATAGATAGATAGATAGATAGATAGATAGATAGATAGATAGATAGATAGACAGACAGACAGACAGACAGACAGACAGACAGACAGACAGATAGAATGGTGGTTAGGATAAGTGTGCAGTTCATGCATAGATACTGTGTTTGTACCTATTCAGATTTTTGTGGGAATAGAGGATTTGGAAAAGTGAGTGGGAAAAGAAGCAGCCCTTTCTTGATGGTTTGGAATATAGTGCTGGGCTGTATAACTGATGCAGGGCAGCAGGCTAGACACAACAGGCCAGGACCAGCAAAACGGCTTTTAATCAAAAGGTGATCCTTCCCTACCACATATGAGCAGATACCTCTCTATGTGAATGTGTGTAGTGTCAGATTCCAGGGACCTTTTTCTTCTTGGAAGCTGAGTGGCTTTGCTGGACAGGACTAAGTCTAATCTATGGCCCTGTACCCTGTGTCATCTTTCTTCTGAATGGACAAAATGTGGTAAGGTGTTTGAGTGTTCACCCTTCTCTTTGGGTTCAGGAAACTGGGAACTGCTGGGCAGAAACTTGGTGGTGCTGCTGTCCTCTGCCACATCAAGCCTGACCCTGTGGACCTGGGAGGATCCTTTACCCTGACCTCTGCTAATGTTGGCAAGTGCCAAACGGTTCTCTGTCGAAATGGGAAGCCACTGTCTCTGTCCAGGTCATACATCATGAGCTGTGAAGAAGAGCGGAAGAGGATTAAGCAGCACAAAGCCATCATCACTGAGGTGAGGAGCCAGTTTTCCTCAGACAGCAGGAGAACACGAGCAGCACCCCCTGGTGGAGACCCCTCGGGAAACACTTGTCTTCAGAGGAAACTTGATGTTAGTTCAGATGTAGCTTTCCAAGTCCATGGTATTACAAAGTAAATTCCTTGGTGCTGTCTTTAGATTACTGAGGAATATCTCTATGGATTATTATAGAATAATAAGGCAGTCATCAGTTGCATAGAGTTGGGAATGCTTCCTGGGAACTGTCCCAGTGGATCTCAGAGCTACTGGCTAAGTGGCTGAGAACTGGACTCCTGAATCACACTTCTGCTTTGTATCTCAGCTATGTATAAAGTAGATATCAGACACCTGCCTTGCTTTACAATGGTAGTCTGGCACAATAACTGTGGTGTCTGTATAACTATATAACTATTTTCTGTTTTGCCAGTTGAATAATACTGTTCTCAGGGACAGGAGGCAAAAATACAAGGCCTATAGATATATTTGATCATCAAAATCAGCGCATGATTGCCATAGAGAGAGGAGAAGCTAGATCTATGGCTAAAGAGGTTACAGTGTGGGCATAGTCCCACAACAAAGATTTACCTGGTCCCAAATGGCAATAAAAAAATAAAAAAAAAAATTGCTGTTTTAAAACAAAAAACAAACAAAACCAGCTAGAATAACAGTAGAGCATGATCCATTGTCAATGAATCTTGAAAACTAGCTTCTGCAGTTCTTTATTTGCTAATTTACCAGCATGTCAGTCACTCAACATTACCTGGAAGTACCCATACACATCTGCTGACAAGAACCTAACCTCCTCTTAGCAGTAAAACTCACAGAACAATGCACTGTCTGAAGGTGAGAGGGAAGGGGAGTGTCCAGAAGAGAAAAAGAGGCTATGTTGAGCATCCCAGAAAGACACCAAGGTGCCGTGAGTCCTTGGACGTGAGCACACATATAAATTGAGTTCCCTGTCTGTCCCAGCACTGAAGGTTAAAGTGGATGTTGAGCACAGGTTAGGAGAGTGGGCACTGTACTGCTGTCCAGAAGAGTGAGCTGAGCGGCAACACTGTAGAGAAAAAGATGTCTGCCACATGCATCAGAGTTCGTAGGTCAGTTGTGTTATCCCCTTTCCTCCCCTGCTTCTCTTCCTGACTTCTGCTTGCTCTGCTCAGTCTTCAACAGTGACTAGTTCTCACACCACCCCTTCCGTTCCTTGAAGATGCCCTCAAAGCACAAACTGGGGAGAAGGCTGAAGGGTGGCTAGAGTAGCCAGCCCCCACACCAGGCAGGGCGGATTTCATTACTAGAGTCAAGGGTGTTTCAAACTGCTTGAAAGGCTGTTTTACTCATCTTAGTTCCTAGGCTGCCCCCTGGTCTAAGCATGGCTGCTGAGGTCTCTTTGGAAAGGCACCCAGGAACAAGCAGATAACTCGGGAAGCACAGGAGGAGGCAGGCACTGAGCGGAAGCACGGGGCATTCTCTTGAAGAAGCACTGTTTGTGAGTCCAGAGACTCACAAAAGTTGTATCCGCCATTGCAGAACCTTGTGTGGCAGGAAGTGTTAGAAGTAGGAGAGTGGGGGTGGATGTGGCTGTAAGGCAGAGATCCTCACACCTGGAAGGTAGAGAACACAGCAGCTGCATGTAGCTAAGATTTAAAAGTACTCATCTTTTCCCCCAGCAAATGGCCTGGATTTGGCTGCTGGTCTAAATAGAACCAACTGTCTAAGACTGGGCACCATGGTTTCTACATTTGTCCTTGTAAGTCAGGTTCAAGAAAGGCCTAAGGATGGGTACTTCTGTTAGCATTGCCTCTCCAAACATGTGAGCACTGTGACTCAGATACAGACATCCGTGGGTCACAACAGACTGACTCCCTAGCCCTTTTCCATGCTGATTGTGCTGCTGGACAGTCATGAGGTTGGACTGTACCTACCCTGGGTGTTTCTATGGGACTTACCTCTCTAGAATCTAATAAGCATGCATGCCATGTGAGGCTGTACATCAGCTTGTCATGAAGAGACATACCATTTAGTATAAATGCAGTCCCTGTTAAAGGGATGGCTGAAATACTTCTTTTTGTTCCTCTACACTTCAGCCTTTCCATATAGGGTGTGTGAGCCTCCTTCGTGGGATGCCCAACACCGTCCTGTGACCCAGTCAGTGGCCCAGAGGGAGGCTGCTCAGTAACCACATGTGCTCTGTGCTCACTGTCTCTTTGGAAATTTTTCTTCTAGGATGGCAAGGTCAATGGAGTGACAGAGTCCACGCGCATCCTGGGCTACACCTTCCTCCATCCCAGTGTGGTGCCTCGCCCCCATGTGCAGTCGGTGCTTCTGACTCCACAGGATGAGTTTTTCATCCTGGGCAGCAAAGGGCTGTGGGACAGCCTATCCATTGACGAGGCTGTGGAAGCTGTACGCAATGTGCCAGATGCTCTGGCTGCTGCTAAGAAGCTCTGCACCCTGGCTCAGAGCTATGGCTGCCATGACAGCATCAGTGCTGTGGTGGTACAGCTAAGTGTCACCGAAGACAGCTTCTGCTGCTGTGAGCTCAGTGCTGGAGGGAGCATGCCACCACCCAGCCCCGGAATCTTCCCACCATCCGTCAACATGGTCATCAAGGACCGACCCTCAGATGGGCTGGGTGTGCCATCCTCCAGCAGTGGCATGGCATCTGAGATCAGCAGTGAACTGTCTACCTCCGAGATGAGTAGTGAGGTGGGCTCCACAGCCTCTGATGAGCCCCCGTCTGGAGTCCTGAATGAGAGCAGCCCTGCCTACCCCAACGAGCAGCGCTGCATGCTCCACCCTGTCTGCCTGTCTAACTCCTTCCAACGTCAGCTGTCCAGCGCTACTTTCTCCAGCGCGTTCTCTGACAACGGCCTTGACAGTGACGATGAAGAACCCATTGAGGGGGTGTTCAGCAACGGCAGCCGGGTTGAGGTGGAAGTAGACATCCACTGCAGCAGGGCCAAGGAAAAGGAGAGACAGCAGCACCTACTTCAGGTGCCAGCTGAGGCCAGTGATGAGGGCATTGTCATCAGTGCCAATGAGGATGAGTCAGGTCTGTCCAAGAAGGCAGACTTTTCTGCTGTGGGAACCATTGGACGACGCAGGGCTAATGGCTCTGTAGCTCCCCAGGAAAGGAGCCATAATGTGATAGAGGTTGCTGCAGATGCGCCTCTCCGGAAGCCAGGAGGCTATTTTGCAGCCCCTGCTCAGCCAGATCCAGATGATCAGTTTATCATCCCCCCAGAGCTGGAAGAGGAAGTCAAAGAAATCATGAAACATCACCAGGAGCAGCAGCAGCAGCAGCAGCAGCAGCAGCTGCCACCACCACCCCAGCCGCCACAGCCACAGCCACAGCCACAGCCACAGCCACAGCCACAGCCACAGCGGCACTTCCAAATGGATCACCTGCCAGACTGTTACGATACACCGCTATGACCCAGCCTGAGTACTGTTTTAAACAATAAACTAACCAGAGAGACTGAGAGTCTCCCAGGCTCACATTAAACCAGGGGTGTTAACTTCATGCCCTCTCCCAGACACTGCCCCACCTGTCTCTGCAGCTCATCTGTAGGTTCTCTTTGTATTGGTTACTTTTAACAATTAACCACTTTTCTTCTAGTGATACTTTACCAATATGATTTAAATTTGTTAACTTCTTTCCCTAACATATCAACTGTGTAAAGACAAAGAACAAAAGGTTTAATATATTACAGAGAAACAGTTAATGATAATGTAATATTTTTAAAAATGGCTTTTGTTGTTTTGTTTGTTTGGAAGGCAGGGCAAGTTGCCATTGCTAAATGATTTAATAATATTGTAATTGTGTATTTCTTTGTGGGGAAAGCTTTTTTTTGTCTTGAAAATGGTAGACATTTGTAGAATATGGCGACTAACTCCTAGGAGTTGCTTTACTCTGTCAGGTGACTTAAGTCACTGGGAGTCACTAATTTTCTCTGAGAGAACAGTTGATTGAGAAATTTCTATTGTAAATATCTCAGTGTTACATAGTGAAGCTTAAAGTGTTTGTAGTCTTGCATAAGGACACAGCCTAAATAACTGACCCCTTACTCGCTCTGAAGAGCCTCCCTGCCCCACCCCTACGTAGCTCATCTTCAGTGTGGGCCATGTGCAGCGTGTTTCTGTGCAGATAATGTGGCCCTGTTCTCGGGAACCCAGAACCTTTTACAGACATTTTTTAATTGTGTTCCTTCCTGCTGCCACAATCAGCATGACTGTATAGAGTCCCTTATACCATCTACACATCCAGAGTTATATGGAAGCAGAATGCCCAAATGGACATGTCGTAATTTTTGTTATAATAAATATGAAATTTACAAGTACTGAATCTATCTGCTTTTGTCTCAGCATCCAGGTGTGTCTCACAGCCAAACCAGTTTAGGATTAGAAGGAATAGATGGGGGTGAGATTAACCAACATTATGGTTTGGGGTTTGTTTCCTTAATAGTCAAGTTCAGCTGCAGTGAATGAGGTAGTAGAATCGACCTTCTGGTCAACCGCACACACAGCTGTTGTTACCCTTTTCTTTTTATGATTATGCAAGGTAGTCCTCACTGGAAGAGAGGACTGGATGGGGACTGCATAGAGGAGAGCCCTGCAGAGAACCTGCAGACCTCCTACAGAACCAAGATGGGTTTCAGCTCTTCCAGGAGATCACGTGAACAGGTCCATGCACCTTCCATTGTAACTGTCAATTAAGAGCTGTATGTGGAAGGCAGGTGGCATCCCTGTTGTCTCCCTTCAGGTGTGCCCTCAGTAGTACTTGGCCAGCCCAGACTAATGGCCGAGCCCACAGAAGAAGAGGTAGCTCACTCCAGCACAGCACTGGACCCAGTAGCTGAAGAAACTGTGTTTCCCAAGTGTGGAAGAGGCCTTGTGCCTTCAACTGGAAGTCGAGTCATCCCAGGGGATGATCCTGCCTGACTCTCTAGCCCTTCCCTCCCTTACTGTGCATCATACCATGTGGGGCATAGGTCACATAGAAACCACACAACTTCCTAGTGCTCCCCAGTGCCTTATTTCCTGTCCAGCTTCCAAGTCATCAGTGCTTAAATCCCAACTCTGGGTAGAGTTCATCTTTGTGGAGGAGGCCTAGAGCACACAGTGTGACTCTTTCAGAGGGGTCAGAACCTGTGGAGGCTGGTGAACAGAGTCAGTACTTGTAGACTCCATGACAGCATCTGAGGCGGCTACACAGCAGAACCAGCAGACGTGGGAGAGAGCAGCAGGTTAGATGCTGTGTTTGTGCATCCACAGTCCTCTGGCATTTACATCTCTGTCCGTTCTGTCATTGAGACATTGTGCACATCACACGCGTGGAACTGTGGAGAGAGAAGTTCTTTTGGGGGACTTGGCAGTACATAGTACTGTAGAGGAGAAACTTTTATGTTGCATCCATGTGAAGGGACTAAAGAGGCACAGACATACTGGGAAGTCTCCATGCTCTTATGTAGGAGCCTCCGCAGTTATTTCCTAAGGTGAATTTATTCACTTCTGTTTACCAAGATACACTCTAATAGTGTATGTGAAGGTGCTTATAAATCTGAAGTGGATTTTGAGCTTTAAGTATTTTATTAATACTTGAAGACCCCTAAAGCCATGATGTCTGCACAGGAGAAAGGGTTGCCCTGAGGCTGATGACCTTGCTGGGGCCAGGACACCAGTTCCTGTCAGATCAGCCACCTACTAGCAGATACAGGCAGCCTCCAGGCTTCCTGCCCTTACCCATCAGGCCAATCTCTGGCCAGGGCCAGACTAGTGTGGCTGCTTTCTTTTGATTGCTTTTGTTATAGCACCACCTACTGGTGAGTAGTTTGGGGGCCAGGCCACCGACTCCATTTGGACTGAAGAAACTGTTTAGCAGTTTTCTTCATGGAATAGAAAGTAATCCTCACCACTAATTAAGTGTGGCAGAGATGCTGCATTAAATCCTAGCGTCTGTTGTACCTTGTACCAGTCTCTGCTTTACAATGTGGTATCATTGGTGACTACTTGGTTCCTATAATAGGAAATTTAAATAACATGCGACCAGAATTATAATCGATCCAGCATTTGTCTACCCTTGCCTTCCCTGGGGTTAGAAAACAAGGGAAAACAGAGAGCATTAATGGTATGCATGCAGTCTTACAGAGTAGATATGTGATGTCACTACTGGCTGTAACTAAGGGAGGGGGGAAAAAAGAAAAAAAAGCCCCATTGGCGTAATGTTGACTCTCATCAAAGGGTCTTGAGTCCTTCCCTGGTGCTAAGCAGAATAATCGCTGAAAAGTGGGGTTATATTATCTGTAACTGCCTCCCGAGTGACAGATCGGAAACTCACTAACGCCTTCCATGTAAGTTGTCACTATTCCAGCACAGAACTAGGCTGCTCAGAAATCCGGGAGCACGGCACAAATGCTTCAAGTGGCGAGTGGAAGAGAAGACTCACTTCTCTTGTGGGGGAGCAGACTCACTGTCGCTGGGGGAGCTCCCAATATCTGTCATTAAATACTACTAGTTTCTCTCTTTCAGTTCATCTCCGAAATTCCCATGTTGTGCAAATGACTCTAGGCCAACTGCTTTCGTCATTGTCATTGATCTGGCCTGTGCTGATATGGATCCCCATGTCTGATATATATGTGTTTGAAAATGTAAATGGCTCTAAAGCATCTGTGATAGCTTTGATTTGTTTTTTCTTATCCTAACCCCTACCTGCTATATCAATTGGATCAAAGTTCACACTAAACCTTGCTCAGGTAAAGGAAGGTAAGAGCCCTTCCAGGACCTCCATCTGATTTGCATGTTCACTCATCCTTAATCAACAATCCATGGCCATCTCAAAACCAGCACAGGACCTGAGGGGCCTGGCTGGGGTATGATCTTGAGACGCTTTGAGGGTCTAAGCCAGCGCCGTGTTGATACTAGATATACATAAATGTCTGAAAGCAGAATGCTCTCCCCTCAAAATGCCCCTCTTCCCTTCTTGAAGACATTGAACACATCAGGAAGAAATGGGCAAATGGCCCTTAAGCCCTGTTTTTTACTGTTCTGTTTCCTGGCCTCAATGTACATATAAATAATATGTATTGCATTTGTTGGCCTTTGGTTCATTTTGCTCAAAGAACACAAACAGAATGCTTCAAGAAAGGTCTCCCTCCTGCTTAAGCTGGAGCCTCACTTATTCTGATTCTCTAAGGACAGAAAGATCTTCTATCATCATGCTGAAATCTTTCACTTTCTGCTCTTCTGCCTTGTTCCAGTGAACTTGGACTTTCCTCTAACGAGTAGTCCTGTCTGTTTAAAGGGCATCAAAATGGCAATTGGGACTTTTTTCAGTGTTCCATGTCCAGTTCTTGAATGCACCAATACTTACTTCCAAGTCTTCTTAAGACTGCCTCCCAAATAATGCCTGGGTATGCTGGAACCAGCTCGGGATTAAGAGTTGTATTTAAGCTAGGACTAAGCCAAGCAATATTTTTATTTGGCTCCTGATCTACCATACTTTCGATGACTACCTATAGAATGCCTCAGCAGGCTATAAGTATCTCATTGTAAGATGATCCATAACTCCCAGGAGCCGCATCGTGTACTGGACCTGCCACCTATCACAGGTAAATACATACATTCCTTTTCTATGATAATGTCACCTGCATGTCATTCTCACCTTTGAGCCCTCCAGTTATCAGTTGAAATTCTGTGGGAGTCTCTGTGACCACCAGGACTGGCAGAGTACCCATCTGCTAGAAGCAAGAAGGAATCCGGTTCAGTATGACTTAGATGGTGCTGGCCCCAACCTCTAGAGTGTGACCCTGAGCAGTTGATTGCCAGCATATTCAAGCACAGAATAATTTGGAAAAAAAAAAAACAATTTCTGGTGTAATACAGTCTCATGAGCACAAGGAAACTCAACTCAAATCCATGCCACATCTTCCAAGAAGATGGGTTCTAGAGATAGGCTACATGTATTATCTTAAAGGCCTAGCAAAGGATCTGATATGGTCTCAGTCGTACAGATAGTGTAGATGTCATTTCTGCTGTTAGCTACCTCTGGTCCTGGTTGTGAAAACTTAAGAGCACCCCTGGCAATACAAATAATGCAGAGGCCATTTACTACTAAGCACCTCCAGACCTGCACATGATAGATAATACAGATCACCAGGCTATTGAGCAATCAATCACCTTCATTCCCAGCCTTCTGGGTAGAAAACAGGTTATACATATTTTTTCCTTGAAAAGACAGCCCTGTGTATTTAACATTCCTGGTTTCCCTAGAGCTATTTGTACACACAGGAACCTCACAACAAAAATCCATCTTTGTATTCTTCAGATTACAATGGGCAGGGGTTCGGCATGTTCTTTCTGGCTTCCTTCCGCATAACTAGGGACAAGATGGAATGTTAGGAAAGCAAAGAAAGTGATGTAAGCGGCAAATCTGCTGATGTGGACCAGAGAGCTCTCTTCTGCCTCTCTAGTCTCAGCATCCCATGACATGACATCAAGCTCACCTGGTTCCTCTTTGCAGGCAGAATGCAAGCTGAGTATTCTGTAGGGTAGTATTGTTGTTTCATAAACACTTTCCTAATTTCTATAACCAAACCCATACAGATATTGCCCTACATATTTAATAGTGTTACCCTTACAAATGGAAAACAGTTGAGTTTGATATTTCTTGATCAATATTGCTGTTCTTTTCTGCACAGTGATAACTGAATATTTTCTGCACAGTGATAACTGAATACAGTTAACTGGGATGCTTTTTTTTTTCTAAAACAGAGTACAGCTAAAGTTTCAAAAAATTCAAAGTGTGTGTGTTTGTGCATCTGTGCTTTATGCTGCTGGTGTGTGTGTATGTGTGTGTGTATGTGTGTGTGTTTCATGCTGTGTGTGTATGTCTATGCATCTTTTTGCTTCATCTGGCTGGTGTATAGGAATGGGGTTTTAGCCTAATGGGATGGGGGGTGGTTGTTTTGTTCTTCTGAAGGTCTTAGGATCAAGGCTCCTTAGCCTTCCTCATAAGCTGAGCATCTCCCTAAGTCCACTGGGCACTCACTCTGTAGAAATGGTGGAGAGGTGGAGTGCCTGAGATGAGCCCCCAAGGGCAAACACTGGAACACATTTAATGATGATTATCTGGAGAGACATGTGTGTCCATAGGTGCATTCACACTTGGAGTGAAAACACTCGGTCAGTGAAGACCTTGGACTTGACCCAGACAGAGACTGCAAGCTGCCCAAAGCTCATCCCACAGCAGGACCACTAAAAATGCTTCTGCCTGATATCCCTGCCCTGGGGACCACACTGTGCTGTGAGGGATAAGAATGACTTCTCCCTCTGGGGAAGGAACAGATGTCATACTCTGCTGCCCAGATGACCTCCCTCCTGCATGAAGAGCCCTTAACTACACTGTGTCCACCTCCAGTTCTGCCAGCAGCACCAACCAGAAAGGACAGAAGAGCAGGCAGAACTCCTGTACTCAGAGCTCACATGGATCTGAATTCTTAGAACACAGAAGGCTGGAAGTGCCAGGCTGTTCTGCACAGCAAACACCCAGTGAGCCATTTCACAGCTGTTCCCAAATAGGTGGGTTCTGATTCTGCTTACCTTTCCGTGTCAGGCCCTTGAAGAAAGTGGATACAGCAGTTCCCACTGCTACTCTCTAGCATGCCTCGCACCCTGCCCTTCTATTTGCGTGACCTCGATACTCTCCATTTACCCCAAAATGTCCTCAGCCTCAATGTCCCTCAAGCTGTCCACTAAGGTAGGCCATGTTCTTCCTTGGCCAGAGTGAAAGTTTGTGTTACTGGGGAAATCCCTACGGTGACAGTAACACTGCACCCCTGCAACCTCCTTGGCCCCACTGACAGGGGCTCCTTGTTGCTTTACCCATGGTCCTATGCACCCCAAGGGCTCCAGAGGCTCATCCTGCAGATATGTGTGTTCCCCAGCATCTGTACCTCCACTTGAGGTGCTTGGAGCAGGTCCTCGGTGTGTCTGAGGGCTGCTTGGCCACTTTTAAACCTGACCTAGATGTCTTTTCCCATTCTGCACAAGTTCTAAACCTCTCTGGGCCTCCAGCCCTTGCTCAGACATGGTCTGGGCTTCTCTAAGGAAGCTGAAAGGAGACACCTAAGTTGACTTCCCTCCTTTCTCTTTTTTCCTGGACCTACCTTGCGCCCCCCACCCCCTGCCTCAGCTGTGTGAATTCTTGCTCAATGGAGACATAACGAACATCTACATCCCCATAAAGTTCTAATGACAAAGATATATGTAATTCTACCAAAGTTCAACTAGGGAGTTTATTGGCCTTACCTACAGAACATGGGTGAGGGATTGTATATAGGAGCTTGGGTGACCCAAAACAGCTACACTGCAGTCTTCACCCAGCATGGATGGTGGTGTCCCCAATAGTCACACAGATACAGCTTCCTTTAGTCAACTGTCCCCAGTCTATGTACTCCAAGCCACATAAAATTAGGGAAGAATTGCAAACAAATGGCTAGGACAGATGGCTGGAATCCCAGGTAAGGGTTCAATGACTCTCCCTATTCTGTACTCTTAGGGAATGTGCTCAGTCCACAGACCGGCTGGTGGGCACAGGATGGCTGAGCTGCTGTTTGCTTGGAGAACCAAGTTCTTCAGCATCCCTGCAGCTCCTCAGCATCTTGGGGCCTTGTGCTCTGTTCTGCTCCATTTGAGCTGGGCTTGCTGTAGTCCATCCACCTCCTGCTCCTCCAGGCAGGCTCCATCCTACAGTCCCCAGTACCCTCAGAAGGTGAGTGACCACACAGGCCTGGTTGAGAAGATCCCACAGGCTCGGCAGAGGGGTCATTTCTAAGACAGCCCACCAGAATTCAGTGAACCAAGAGTAAGCAATCCAGTCTTGCAGAGTTGATTGACTTAAGAGAGGAGAATGTTCCACGGGGCCGGAAGCTAATCCAGAAAAGGGAAGGTGCCCTGACCCAGTGTGTGGAGGTTGGGAATCCTCCCTTCCAGACATAGCTTTGCTCTGTCTGCTCGATGGAGTGTTCTTCCACCTCCAAGGCAAGCCCTTGACTATTCTCCTTGTCTGCTCCTCTGACCTCCCGAGGCTGCAGATGCCATGAGTCATTTCAATACCGACTCTTCCACACTTGCTCTTGGCAGCCTCCCCGGAAATAAAATGCTTTGCAAGATTAGTATTCACCACAAAGAATGTGTTTCTCCATTTTTTTTTTACAACTCATTTTTTAATCTCAATGGTTTCAGCTTGTTGCAACCACAATGTGTTACAATTAAATATTAGAAGCGGAAGCAGAGGGGGAAAGGTTGCCTTGACAAAATTTATGTCAAATATTGAAGCTTACAGCAGAACAATGAATCACCGTATTAGTTTCTATAGACATGCAGCTGCTCACACAATAGGCTTGCAAAAGTACCTGTCCTTTCACAGAGCAGCATGTCTGCGGACTTGAGCTAAGCTTCCAGGATACTCATGGCTTTTATCCCCAGGGGTTTGGAGGGGAGTCAGGCAGGAGGCTATGGTCCTCATCGCAACATCTTCTGTGCACGGATAGGAGGGCTATCCAGTGTCTGTGCTCATGAGAATCAGTCATTTTTATGACTGTGGTGAGCTAACGTTGAGTCACCAACTCTTCTGCCTGGATACATCTTCAAGGCAGTGCTGAGGAAATAAATTGGGAAAGTCATTGGAAAATTATTACCTGAAGTCAAGATTCCAGATATTTTACCACGGGCTTAGAAAATTAATTTTCTTCTTCCTCCCTCCCCCTCCCTCCCTCTGCCATCTCTCCCTCCCTCCCTCCCTCCTTCTCTCCCTCCTTCTGTCCTGCCTTAAAGCTCAGTGACAGACACAAGATCCTAAACTCTGATGGAACAGCAATGACTCCGCCAGCCTCTCCTTGCCTTCCACACACAAGAAGCTGACGGTGATCACCAGAACCTCGGTAAAAAGGCCAAGCACACAGCTTCTGGGAAGCCATTGGTTCTAAAAGGTGAAACCTTACCTGTCCTTTTAACAATTGATTCCAGCACAAAATCCACTTCCAACATGAGAACAGAGTTAAGCTGCTAAAGGAAACCCTATCTTAAGCTGGATGCATACACGTAGGTGGAAGACAGTGGCTTCTGTCTGGTCATACGATGATCCCCCTTCCTGAAAATGCTGAGAGCAAACTCACATGTATACTGATGCTCATGAACCTATCCAGCATTATTATATGCAAGCATGTATCTATTTTTATCAAGCAACCTGAAGTATATGATGCATTCCATTTTGAGACAGCCCATCAACAGGTTTGGCAGTATGTGGGGCTTATTTCCAGCAGACTCTCTGAGGTAAGAGCTATAGAAGGACTGTGGGCAGATCTCTTCTTGGTCTCCAAGAGGTACTGAAACAAAGAAATACAAGTGTGTGGTTTCTGACACAGTCCTGGAGTCTAGAAGCCCAAAGCAATGTCAGCATCCCCACTCCTCTGAGGCTCTGGCATAACTTACTTGCCTATCTCAGCTTCTATGGGTCGGGCCATCTTCTGGGTTCACTCATCAGTTGCTTTTCCTGTTCCTGGGACAAAATATTTGGCAGAAGCAGTTAAGAGAGAGGTTTATTCAGCTTATGATTACAGAGAGTCTGGGCCGTCATAGCAGCAAAGTCATGGCAGCTGGTCAGAACTAACTGTTGCAACAGGTGTTAAGTGACAGCTTCCCATGTCCTGGTGACCTGAAAATCAAACAGCTCTAACTCTCAAAGGCTTAGCACTCACAAATAGGCAGGTTCTAGAACCTTCTGAAACAGGGCAACCAGCTGGGTACTGCAGGAGCCTGTAGGGGGCATTTGAGATGCAAGCCATATTAAACAGTGTGTACTGTGGGAATAGCGTCCCAGTGCAGGGGATGATGGGTGGTGCCGGGCATGTCTGCAACCATGGCTTCGGGAGAACTGCTCTCAAGGTCGTACCTCTGGCACTGCTGATCAACTGTTTTCTCAACCAGCTCAATTCTCCAGGGGATGTTAGAGGGAAGGGGGACAGGCTGGCACCAGCAGAGAAAAACTATGTACCCAAGCAACTAAGAGACTTGAGAAGGATGGAAGGGTAGGAGGGCAAAGTGCCTGGGAATGGACAGCACTAGAACTTCATTGGTTCACTAGGGCAGTTGTAACAGAGAACCAGTGACTGGCTTGAAAACAGTGCCTCTCCACCCTGGAGGTGAATCCATGGTCAGGGTGTCAATAGGACCAGTGTCCGAGGGCTGCAAGGAGACCTCTGTGCCAAGGCTTTTCCCTGGCTTCTGGAGGCTGCCGGCGGTCTTTTGTGTTCGTTGGCCTGAATGAACATTGTTCCGAGCTCTGCTTTAATTCATCATCATGCATGACCTCCTCCCTGCATGCTTCTGTGTATGAATGTCCCTTTGCAAGAAGAGTGGTCATATGGAAATAGGGCCCAGCCCTAGCTTAATGTGACCTCATCTGTTTAATTCATTGGTGCCAACCCTCTTTCAAAGAAAGTGATGTCAACTTGGATGGAAGATACAATGTGGCCCATAACAAGGCCTTCTCAGGGAGCAACTATGACCATACCTCAGCAACGACCTCAGGGAACTCTGGGAACTGGGAGGTCCAGGAATTCTACTCACGTTATTGAAGGCCTGGCTTGGAATTCTGACACTGAACAGTCTCGTCATAGGGGCTTGTTAGCTTAGCCTGCATTTTGAACTAACCATGGCCTCTAGGACCTGTTCCGTTGGTGTGTATATCAACAACAATGACTCATGGAAGCTGTGAGCCTGAGATGAGTGTGCATGGGCAGGTAGGTTTGTTGCTCCTCTAGGGAACTGGATTAGGCACATCTTCTTCTACTGAGGCCAAATTAAGCAGTCCTCTACTACATATGTGCCAGGGGCCTCAGACCAGCCCATGTATGCTCTTTGGTTGGTGGCTCAGTCTCTGGGAGCTCCCCGGGGTCCAGGTTAGTTGAGACTGCTGGTCTTCCTATGGGGTCGTCCTTCCCTTCAGCTTCTTCAATTCTTCCCCTAATTCCTCCTTAGGAGTTCCCAACCTCAGTCCAATAGTTGGCTGTGAGCATCTGTGTCTGTCTCAGTCAGCTGCTGGTAGGGCTTTTAGAGGACAGTCATGCTAGGCTTCATCTGTAAATACATCATAGCAGAGATAACCCCAGCCAGGTCTTGAAGGCTATGGCTGATGCTTTTTGCTGACACCACCTCTGACCATTCCCTTGGGTGAGGCTTCAGGATTTTTGCCTCAGGTTCCACCCTTTGGGTTCATTAAAAAGTCCTGGTACCAGGTGCTGAGTCTCCTAGGGTAGTTTAGCTCTGGCCTTGGTCCAGTGAGGTGACCGCCCACTTGTGGCTTGTAACTTCCTCAATTGATCATCTTGAGTCCCAGAATACCTTAGATTTCAGGCCATGGACTACCTTCTTCCCTTCCTCTGTGTCCTCCATATTTCTTGGCTCCCCTTTGGGTAGCCCTTGAAGAACTACTGACCCCTCTGCCTAGCGCCCTACTTAAGGGCCTCTTAACATACCTGCCTTTGCTGTCAAATTTGTCATAACCTTTAATCAATCAAAATGGCCACCCAGTGGCACCCTAGAGCCCAACATTATCGGGGACCTCTGAAACTACTGCCACTAATTGGGGAAACAGAAAAATTTCCCGTTCCCTGTTTTTTTTTTCTGCTCCAAATTCAGTTTGTTTTTGTCTCATTTCCCAACACTGTGTAATCATCCTGTCTTTAATTTACAGTTAATGTAAATGTAAATTTGTTGCAAAGTGGGGGCCTAAGCTGGTCCTGGATAGAAGGGAGTTGAGCAAAAGAGCAGCCCCACTGCAGCAGTACACACCCACAACACTCCTATTCTCACAGCAGGCAGCACCCACTCTAAACCCAGTCTCCAAAGGTCTAAGTGGATCATTTGGTTGTGAATCTGATTCTTCAGCTGCTCCTGGCCTGCTGCTGGTCTGCTCCTGGCCTGTTGCTGGTCTTCTGCTGGCCAACTGTTGGTCTGCTGCTGGCCTGCTGCTGGACACACGTGGATATCTCCTTTCTCCCCTGCTGTCCCCTGGCCATCCCTGGCTTCAGCCTGGCTTCAGCCTGAGCAGTCCAGAGGCCTTAGCTCTCAGCTCCCTCTTGGAGCCCATAGGAACACACCCACGTGGAGTTCCTGTTTGCAGCCATCTTTCTAGTTTTCCATGGACTCAGATTTTTACTACTATAGCTTGGCCCCGGTACAGATCAATGGCCAAAAATGTGGGGCACTTGATTTCCAAATTCTTGCAAATTGTGACAACTTCTTCCACCACACAAGTGATCTCAAGTCTCTTATCTCTAAGGTTCTACCTTTCACTATTAAATTTTTTCATCATTACAGTTTCTCTATGCTTTGCTCTTTAAAAAAACAGAAGCAAACTCTTATTTCAGGATTACGGGTATACTTAAAATCTATAAAATCTGTAACAAAATTTGGCTTTAAACTTGTAACTAAGAGCTTATAGTTAAAAAATCTATACTTGGGTATATGTACTTAATTCAACTCTGTTTGTTTGTTTGTTTTTTCGAGACAGGGTTTCTCTGTATAGCCCTGGCAGTCCTGGAACTCACTTTGTAGACCAGGCTGGCCTCGAACTCAGAAATCTGCCTGCCTCTGCCTCCCAAGTGCTGGGATTAAAGGCGTGCACCACCACCGCCCGGCTTTAATTCGACTCTTATTTAGGATGTGTGTGTATATGTGTATGTCTGTGTCTCTGTGTATCTTGGATTCAACTGTGGGTATGTGTATGTAACTTGGATTCAACTCTCATTTAAAAAAAATAGATCTACTAGGAAAAAAGATGGTTTTTAAATAACAACCATGTGGCTCTCCTCCATCTTGGCTAATGAGCTCAGGAGGCTATGAACAGCCACATGGCTAGCAACTAGCTTTACTGAGGTTAAAGAATACATGCTGTGTAACTTCACCTCCTTAAGATGACCATGTGGTATAAAGCAATAATTACAAAACTTCCTAGTCCCAACGAGCTCTCTATTTATCTGTTGTATCTCGTTTGGTCTTTCAAAGCAGTAAGTCTCAAATATTTTGAATTGCTAAAGATTTTTGTATGATGATAAAAATTTAAGGTTATATCAGTTCCAACATACTATATATGTGACTCAACTCTGATTTAGAATATACTGCATATGATGATTTTAAAAATTAAGATTTTTTAAATTTATTGTGTATAGTTCTCTGCCTGCATGCCAGAGGAGGGCACCAGATTTCATTATAGGCAGTTATGAGCCTGTCTGTGGTTGCTGGGAATTGAACTCAGTATCTCAGAAAGAGCATCCAGTGCTGTTAACCTCTGAGCTATCTCTCCAGACCATGATGATAAAAATTTAAGGTTATGAAGGTCTATTCAGATTAACAAAAACTGACTTAAGGTTTATGTCTAGCTACTTATATTTTTGCTAACCGTTTAACAACAAGCTGCTAGAAAATTTAGATGAGTAACATGTCTGATAAATAAGGTATATTTGATAATCAGTATTTATAAATTCAGGTTCACAGTAATATTTGTGCAGTAGTTTCTTTTAAGTTGACAAATACATATGGACTGGACATTGTGAATGCAATTCCTACCTGTTAGTTTTCATAATTGTTATTATATAGTTTATTATAATAAGAGAAAGAGCCTTTTATTGGGTTAAAAGGGGGGTGTTGTAGAGATAAATCTCTGTTGTATGGATGCAGCACCTGTTGATAAGATGCTGATTGACCTATAAACTTAGGCAGGAGAAAGAAGGTGGGACATCCAGTAGGGAGATGGAATGCTGGGATAGACAGTGTGGGAGGGTTGGCCGGGGAACATGGAGGAAGGAGCTGAGGTGTGGGAGCTGAGTGGAGGTAACCAGCCACATGGCAGAACTTAGAATAAAGGTTGCGATCAAATCAGGGAACAAAGGTATTTGTAAATATATTTGAGTCTCAGTGATTATTCTGGGAGCCTGGGCCTGGGAGGAAAAACTTACTTTACTGCCAGCTCCAGGTGTTCCCTCAAAATCTGTAGCTAGCTCCAGGCTATCCTTCCTTACAAATTGTTCCAACTGCTGCCTGCATGTCCGTATCCCCAGATGGTCCCCCAGTACTGTGTAGTGAGTGAAACAGCTTGCTCTTCCAGGGACTTGGCCAGCATCCCAACTTTCTTGGGTCCCTAAAGATGTCAATGCCCCACACAGCAGGAAGCAGTCTAAAAAAGCATGGCACCCAATCTCTCCTTCCTATTCCTCACCTTTTGTTATAAACAAAGGGGAGGAATGTTAGTCCCAGCCTGCCTTCAGTGACTCAGTGCCAGCAGCCCTGACATACCAGCCCAAAGGCGACACTCACATCCTTTAAAAGGTTCCTGATGAGGAGGCCCTGTTCTCTGTCTCCTGGTCCCTCTGTCTCTTGCTCTTTGTATTTCTCCATCTCCCCTGCCCCTTATCTCTTGTGTGAGACTTGTTTCTTGGTGTGCTCTCTGTGGCATGACTTATCCCACCCATCATGAATCCACCATGGTACTCCTCCCACCACAGAAAACCTAACAATGATTCTGTTAGGAAGCACAGTCTTGGAACAGGACACGCTGTATGGCTAAGGTGCTACTGAGGCTGGGTGGAGCCAGGAGGAACCAGATCAAGGCAGATAGGAGCATGAGGCAGGTTGTGAAATTCAAGGATCCCTAAGCAGTGCCGAGGGCATCTGGGACTGGAGCCTGTTTCTGAGGGCTTTGCTTTAGTGAGGGCCTTCAGTGAATTTGCCCTCAACTGCCAGTCAGTCATTTGGTGAACTGAGCTTCTAGCAAGCTCTGTGGCCACATCTCCCTCAAAGAGATAGCCAGTCAGCAGCCACAGATAGGTGCAGGCTGCTTGCTTTGTCCTAAAGTTCCCTGGGCTGTTCTCTTGCAGCCTAGGTAGAAAATCACAGCTGTTGAAGGTTGAGGAGGTGGCGGGGGTGGGGGGGGGTGGGGAAGGGTGTACTCAAGGACCTTGCCAAGTACTCCATCAAAAACCAGGGCACTACTTTTTCACAGCAGAATAACAGGTTCTGAGAGAGGCTCTCGGGGCTGGTGGCTAAGCTAGGGGACAGCTACATGGCCGAGTATGGATGGAACCTCGCTAGCCCTGGGCGAGACAGAGTCACAGTTGGATGAGTCACCGTCTCAGAATCTCAGTCTGCAAATGAAGGAAGTGACACTGGGACCACAGCCAGGAGAGTCAGAAATGCTAGGAGTGACTGAAAGAGGTCACCAGGAGATCAAGCTATTCTCACCTGAGGCCAGGACCTGCAGAGATGGCTTTGTAGGGGACCTCCAGGGGCGACTAGCTGTGGGGGATGTGAGAGTGAACCTAGTGGAGGAGGAAGTGGATCAGAGCTAGACTTCATGGTCTCCTGCTGGAGGAATCCCGATCAGGCTGTATGCAGTCTAAGATAGGAAGTGGCTCCCAGCAAACTGGTGAGACAGAATAAAGGACCAGAGCCCAGAGTGATGGCTGCTTCCTCTGTCTTCTCTGAAAATCTCCATTGGGCAACCAGCCTGCTCCCCTATAGAGTAAGGGGCAAACAAAGCCAGAGAGCTCCTGTAATCCTCCAGTTGGGTCTTGATTATATAACCTCACCCTTACTGGCTGAGAAGCTGTATATAAGTTTTTGTACTGAGTAATAAAGTTAGACCTGTATACTGATGTGTGTGGGTGTGAAATCTTTGTGGGTCCTGTCTCCACTTTCTCCCCATTTCTTGGTCCCAGTTCTGTCAACTAGAGGATGAGCACATGCCAGGGTGCAGTCCACACGAAGGACCCCTCCATCCAAACCCTATCCTGTTTGAAAATGGGAACATGCGGAGCAGACAGATCTACAACTGGGGAAGACTAATGACTCTTCTAGGGTCATCAGCAAGAGGATGTCAGAGATCCTTCGGCCTTCCCAAAGGGTGGTGACTTCACATGCCAGTGCCTCCGGAAGCAGCAAGCACCCTCCTCTGGGGCTGCCAGCTCCTCGCTGCCACTTCCTGTTTCAGGTGTGGTTTTCCTGGGCACACAAATCAAATTCCACAGCAGCAATGATTCCAAATAGTACAACTGGCTTGGAGTTAGAGACTGAATGTGTCGAAGGATCTCTCTTAGAACATGAATCTATCCTTGCTTACTGAGTTCTATATAAATAAAGAAGTGCCCCACTGCCCGTCAGTCAGGCTGTAAGAACTGCAGCCCCACAACCATGCCTGACTCATTCCTTCTCCAACTCCATACCAGCCCCCAGCCCCTAGCTCCCACCCCCGTGGGATCTAACCAATACTGGTATGGCCCTCAGCAACCAAGTCCAAAGTTAAAGATGTGATATCTCCATCTCTATCTCATCTCTATCTCTACCTCTATCTCTATATCTCTATAGATCTATACCTATATATGTCAGCAAATTGTTAGATTCAGAAGAGAGATACAGATTGATCTGAAACCTGAACCACTTCTACATAAGGCTTTCAGGGCATCTAGACCACTTGACAAAGCAAGTCTGTGGTCACTTAACTGGAGAACCACTGTGATAAGAATTCCTTCAGTCAACAATTTACCAGACACTTAGATGATACCCAGTAGGCCTGAAGAGATTTGTGGCTGACCTAGATTCTAATGGCCTAGTTCACATTCCATCCCATTTCCTGTCACCTAGCTTCCTGTGGATCTTTTGGGATTCCCCCGTTTGCAGGACTGTGTGGTACCAGTTCCTGCTGAAGAGAACAGTCACAGATCCCTGCCGAAACCTCCCTGTGCTGTGTATTCCCCACTGTTCCCCAGCAGTTGGTATGCACAGCCACGGCTGGGGCAAGAGTTCTGTGCTTGAGAGCCCAGGAAGCTTCTGAGGAGCCCAACTGTCTGAGTGAAGAGCACCCTCACTGTGTGGTGACCCCTCCTCATGCACACCACACACTGTACATGTGGCCTTCTACGGTGGGATGGCACCATCTAAACTCTGCCCTCACGGTGACTCACTTGAAGGTGGAGTTGATCTTTCCTACTCTTTGCTTTATCCATATATTCCCATGGGCCTACATGTGATATAGATGTGTAGCCAAAATGTTCAAACTCAGAGAGATTGCTGTTACCATCTCAGTCACTGTTCTATTGCTGTGAAGAGACTTCATGACCAAGGCAACTCTTACTAAAAAAGAAAGAAATGAAAAGAGAAGAGAAGAAGAGAGGAGGGGAGGGAGCGGGAGCGGGAAAGGGAGAGGGAGAGGGAGAGGGAGAGGGAGAGGGAGAGGGGGGAGGGAGAGGGAGAGGGGGAGGGGGAGGGAGAGGGGGAGGGAGAGGGAGAGGGGAGGAGGGGAGGAGAAGAGGAGAAGAGGGGAGGGGAGGGGAGGGTGAGGAGAGGGTGAGGAGAGGAGAGGGTGAGGAGAGGGGAGGGAGAGGGGAGGGAGAGGGGAGGGAGAGGGGAGGGAGAGGGGAGGGAGAGGGGAGGGAGAGGGAGAGGGGGAGGGGGAGGGGGAGGGAGAGGGGGAGGGGGAGGGAGAGGGAGAGGGGGAGGGGGAGGAGGGGAGGAGAGGAGAGGAGAGGAGAGGAGAGGAGAGAAGAGAAGAGAAGAGAAGAGAAGAGAAGAGAGGAGAAGAGAAGAGAAGAGAAGAGAAGAGAAGAGAAGAGAAGAGAAGAGAGAGGAAGAGAAGAGAAGAGAAGAGAAGAGAAGAGAAGAGAAGAGAAGAGAAGAGAAGAGAGGAGAGAGGAAGAGAAGAGAAGAGAAGAGAAGAGAAGAGAAGAGAAGAGAAGAGAAGAGAAGAGAAGAGAAGAGAAGAGAAGAGAAGAGAAGAGAAGAGAAGAGAAGAGAAGAGAAGAGAGAGAAAGAAAAAAGAAAAGGCAAGACATTTAATTGAGGGCTTGCTTACCATTTTAGAGTGTTAGTCTGTGATCATCATTCAGGAAGTGTAGTGGCATGCAGGCAAGCATGGTGCTGGAGCAAGAACAGAGAGCTTTATATCCTGACCTCCAGGCAGCAGGGGAGGAGAAGAAAGGGAGAGGGAGACAGACCATCTGGTGTGGGCTTTTACAACCTCAAAGCCCAGTCCCAGTGACAGACCTCCTCCCATAAGGCTATACCTCCTAATCCTTCCCAAACAGTTACGATATCTGAGGACTAGCATGCAAACATATGAGCCTATGAGGACCACTCTCCTTTAAACCACTACACTGACCCAAGGGTTCAGAGGAAGCCAGGCTGCTCAGTTCAGAATCAAACGCCTACCACCTTCTCCCTGTACAGACTGAGTATCCACTGACATGCAGCCTAGATCTTCTTTTCCCTTTAATGTTGACTATGTAACTTCTGGTAGATTGTGTGACATGTTTTGTTGGGCTTCTTTTATAAAAAGGAGACCTTTGCTCAGGAACTGGACCTTTCCTTAGTTGCCCTGAAGTAGTTTGTTCAGAAGAGTAATAATAAATGCTGGACTTTTCCTTTCTGTGTAAGTTTTCAGCATAGCAAAAGAGCTAGTGTCCCAGATCTGCACTAGACCATTGATTTTTTTTTATTTTTTTATTTTTTTATTTTTTTGAGACAGGGTTTCTCTGTGTAGCCTAGGTTGTCCTGGAACTCACTTTGTAGACCAAGCTGGCCTTGAACTTAGAAATCTTCCTGCCTCTGCCTCCCAAGTGCTGGGATTAAAGGTGTGCGCCGCCGCCACCACCCCCGACTGACCATTGATTTCTTTGTGTGTGTGTGTAATTGTTAATTCTTGGATTTTATATAATTTATATGTTTCAAATCATTGCAACCATTGTTCTTTTAAATGCTCACATTGGCCTGACTTGGATTGGTGTTGCAGGAAATATTTAAAAAGGAACCCGCCAACTCTCGGCAGGGTCAGCCCACGCTCCTGCCATGCCAGACCACAAGGCACCCACCGGGCCATCTCTCCTGTGGGGGCATGGGGCCCGAGTTCCTGTCGCTACCATGTAACACCCCATGCACCCCACAATCAGCCATCTCAACACCTAATTACCTGGTAGAATCAACACTCCTAAAGCTTAATTAACCAATAAGATTTATGTATCAATAATATCACAATTTGCAAGATACCAATACAATAATTTCAGAGCTAACTGGTAATGATAAAAGCTTTATCCCAATATTTCTAACCTTGTGAAATCATAGCTACTGGTGGCTGGTAAATGCACTGTGGGTACACGTCCAAAGCCATCTTCCTTCTCCTCCTCCTCTGACACTCTCTCCATCTCTGTCTCTCTCAGTCTCTTTTTCTGTCTCTGCCTGTCTGTCTGTCTCTCTTCTCTCTCTGTCTCTCTCTGCATCTCTCTGTCTCTGTCTGTCTCTGTCTCTGTCTCTGTCTCTGTCTCTGTCTCTGTCTGTGTGTGGCTCTCTCTCTGACTCTTAGCTCTGCCTCCCTTTCCCCTGTCCAATCACAGGCCTCCCACTGCCCTACTGTGATTGGACAGGGAAAATTCTGCAATAGATTGGTGGGAACCCTTTCAAATTTTGGCTCCTATGGCCAGTTTTGAATTAGGTTTGCTGTTCTTTCTTTCCTGGAGGTTATGGTGCCCAGGAATAATCAGGAATACTGCATTTACAAAGATGCCAAGGTAATTTGCATTCTGAGCGTCTACCACCTTCTAATGCACATTGGACTCATGGTTCTATTCTATTTCCATATGCTTGATAATTTCATAATATAAAGTTTTAAAATGTATGACCTCCAAAATTCCACTTAAGATTCTATTTTGTAGAAATGAAAAATGTAGTAGGTAAGGGATTATGGGTAAGGGTGCTTTCTGCAGTGACCTGGGACCAGGAAAATGGGAGCTTGTTAATAATTCTGGGCTTTACTTTGCATGTACACGTATATACTGCAGTATTAAGAATATTGGAAAGATCTGTCTAAAGATCCATTCTGGTTATCTTCACTCAACCATCCCTTAGGTGCATGTTTTCTCTCTCAGCGGTCTTCCAGTCTCTGGCTCATGAGAAGTAAGATTATATCACAACCACACGCAACTGTTTATGTCTAGTCACTTCCTTTTCTCTGCCTTTGTTTTTGTTTTTGTTTTTGTTTTTTTTGTTTTGTTTTGTTTTGTTTTGTTTTGTTTTTTGAAAGATAGTTCCCAAACATAGTTCCTGCACTTCTATCCCTTCCCCACCCAACCTAACATTGGGTCTTAGAGATTTCTCCTCATCAGTATAGAAGAGGCTTCTCTTAGCTTTCTGCAGCAGCACACATGGTACTTCATATGCTATGTGGTCCTGGCTTCATCCTAAGGGTGGGCATTTGGGTTGTTTGCTGTGTCTTATGTCACGCATGTCTCACTACTTTGGTCATGTAACATTTCCCTAGTGTCTCTTTAAGATAGATTTCTTGAGGTGGCGTTACTGACTCACAGGGTAAAAGCAAATGATTTTAGAGATGTCACCAAGTTCCCTTTCACAAAACACAATGGTGTGTTGCCTTCTTTGTGTCTTTTTTTTTTTCATTTAAAAACTTGGGATTTTTTTTCCAGAGTGGTTGTACAAGCTTGCAATCCCACCAAAAATGGAGGAGTGTTCCTCTTTCTCCACATCCTCGCCAGCATCTGCTGTCACCTGAATTTTTGATCTTAGCCATTCTGACTGGTGTGAGATGGAATCTCAGGGTTGATTTGATTTGCATTTCTCTGATGATTAAGGATGCTGAGCATTTTTTCAGGTGCTTCTCAGCCATTCGGTATTCCTCAGGTGAGAATTCTTTGTTTAGCTCGGAGCCCCATTTTTTAATGGGGTTATTTGATTTTCTGGAGTCCACCTTCTTGAGTTCTTTATATATATTGGATATTAGTTCTGTATCTGATTTAGGATAGGTAAAGATCTTTCCCAATCTATTGGTGGCCTTTTTGTCGATGTCTTTTGCCTTGCAGAAGCTTTGCAGTTTCATGAGGTACCATTTGTCAATTCTCGATCTTACAGCACAAGCCATTGCTGTTCTATTCAGGAATTTTTCCCCTGTGCCCATATCTTCAAGGCTTTTCCCCACTTCTCCTCTATAAGTTTCAGTGTCTCTGGTTTTATGTGGAGTTTCTTGATCCACTTAGATTTGACCTTAGTACAAGGAGATAGGAATGGATTGATTCTCATTCTTCTACATGATAACCACCAGTTGTGCCAGCACCATTTGTTGAAAATGCTGTCTTTCTTCCACTGCATGGTTTTAGCTCCCTTGTTGAAGATCAAGTGACCATAGGTGTGTGGGTTCATTTCTGGGTCTTCAATTCTATTCCATTGGTCTACTTGTCTGTCACTATACCAGTACGATGCAGTTTTTATCACAATTGCTCTGTAGTAAAGCTTTAGGTCAGGCATGGTGATTCCACCAGAGGTTCTTTTATCCTTGAGAAGAGTTTTTGCTATCCTAGATTTTTGTTATTCCAGATGAATTTGCAGATTGCTCTTTCTAATTCGTTGAAGAATTAAGTTGGAATTTTGATGGGGATTGCATTGAATCTGTAGATTGCTTTTGGCAAGATAGCATTTTTACAAAGTTGATCCTGCCAATCCATGAGCATGGGAGATCTTTCCATCTTCTGAGATCTTCTTTAATTTCTTTCTTCAGAGACTTGAAGTTCTTATCATACAGATCTTTCACTTCCTTAGTTAGAGTCACGCCAAAGTATTTTATATTATTTGTGACTATTGAGAAGGGTGTTGTTTCCCTAATTTCTTTCTCAGCCTTTTATTCTTTGTGTAGAGAAAGGCCATTGACTTGTTTGAGTTAAATTTATATCTAGCTACTTCACCGAAGCTGTTTATCAGGTTTAGGAGTTCTCTGGTGGAATTTTTAGGGTCATTATATATACTATCATATCATCTGCAAAAAGTGATATTTTGACTTCTTCCTTTCCAATTTGTATCCCCTTGATCTCCTTTTGTTGTCGAATTGCTCTGGCTAGGACTTCAAGTACAATGTTGAATAGGTAGGGAGAAATTGAGCAGCCTTGTCTAGTCCCTGATTTTAGTGGGATTGCTTCCAGCTTCTCTCCATTTACTTTGATGTTGGCTACTGGTTTGCTGTAGATTGCTTTTATCATGTTTAGGTATGGGCCTTGAATTCCTGATCTTTCCAAGACTTTTATCATTAATGGGTGTTGGATCTTCTCAAATGCTTTCTCCACATCTAAGGAGATGATTATGTCATTTTTGTCTTTGAGTTTGTTTATATAATGGATTACATTGATGGATTTTCGTATATTAAACCATCCCTGCATCCCTGGAATAAAACCTACTTGGTCAGGATGGATGATTGCTTTAATGTGTTCTTGGATTCGGTTAGCGAGAATTTTATTGCGTATTTTTGCATCGATATTCATAAGGAAAATTGGTCTGAAGTTCTCTATCTTTGTTGGATCTTTCTGTGGTTTAGGTATCAGAGTAATTGTGGCTTCATAGAATGAGTTGGTGTAGTGGCTATTTCTGGTTGTCAACTTGACTATATTTGGAATGAACTACAATCCAGAATTGGAAGGCTCACCAGTGACCCTTATCTGGAGGCTTGGAGATCCTTATCTGGATCTTGGTTTGGAGATCCTGAGCCATAGTGGCTATGGATTCCAGAAGATTGAATCTCCGAGTTTAAGAAACACACCTTTAATCTGGGCTACACCTTTCATCTGGGATTAAAGGTGTGGTGGAACAATATGAGGACATTGGAAGAAGGGAGTCTAGCTTTTGCTCCTTCGCCTGCTTGCTGTGTGAGACTGAGTAACTGCTAGATCCTTGGACTTCCATTCACAGCTTTGACTGAACAATTGTTGGGAATTGGGCTGCTGACTGTAAGTCATCAATAAATTCCTTTACTATCTAGAGACTGTCCAGAAGTTCTGTGACTCTAGAGAACCCTAACTAATACAGTTGGGTAGAGTACCTTCTACTTCTATTTTGTGGAATAGTTTGTGCAGAACTGGAATTAGATCTTCTTTGAAGGTCTGATAGAACTCTGCACTAAACCCATCTGGTCCTGGGCTTTTTTTGGCTGGGAGACTATTAATGACTGCTTCTATTTCTTTAGGGGATATGGGACTGTTTAGATTGTTAACTTGATCCTGGTTTAACTTTGGTACCTGGTATCTGTTTAGAAATTTGTTCACTTCCTCCAGGTTTTCCAGTTTTGTTGAGTATAGCCCTTTGTAGAAGGATCTGATGGTGTTTTGGATTTCTTCAGGATCTATTGTTATGTCTCCCTTTTCATTTTTGATTTTGTTAATTAGGATGCTATCCCTGTGCCCTCTAGTGAGTCTAGGTAAGGGTTTATCTATCTTGTTGATTTTCTATAAGAACCAACTCCTCATTTGGTTAATTCTTTGAATAGTTCTTCTTGTTTCCACTTGGTTGATTTTGCCCCTGAGTTTGATTATTTCCTGCCATCTACTCCTCTTGGATGAATTTGCTTCCTTTTGTTCTAGAGCTTTTAGATGTGTTGTCAAGCTGCTAGTGTGTGCTCTCTCTAGTTTCTTTTTGGAGGCACTCAGAGCTATGAGTTTCCCTCTTAAAAATGCTTTCATTGTGTCTCATAGGTTTGGGTATGTTGTGGCTTCATTTTCATTAAACTCTAAAAAGTCTTTAATTTCTTTCTTTATTCCTTCCTTGACCAAGGTATCATTGAGAAGAGTGTTGTTCAGTTTCCAGGTGAATGTTGGCTTTCCATTATTTATGTTGTTATTGAAGATCAGTCTTAGGCCATGGTGGTCTGATCGGATGCATGGGACAATTTCAATATTTTTGTATCTGTTGAGGCCTGTTTTGTGACCAATTATATGGTCAATTTTGGAGAAGGTCCCGTGAGGTGCTGAGAAGAAGGTATATCCTTTTGTTTTAGGATAAAATGTTCTGTAGATATCTGTTAAGTCCATTAGTTTCATAACTTCTGTTAGTTTCACTGTGTCCCTGTTTGTTTCTGTTTTCACGATCTGTCCATTGATGAAAGTGGTGTGTTGAAGTCTCCCACTATTATTGTGTGAGGTGCAATGTATGCTTTGAGCTTTACTAAAGTGTCTTTAATGAATGTGGCTGCCCTTGCATTTGGAGCATAGATATTCAGAATTGAGAGTTCCTCTTGGAGGATTTTACCTTTGATGAGTATGAAGTGTCCCTCCTTGTCTTTTTTGATAACTTTGGGTTGGAAGTCGATTTTATTGGATATTAGAATGGCTACTCCAGTTTGTTTCTTCATACCATTTGCTTGGAAAATTGTTTTCCAGCCTTTCACTCTGAGGTAGTGTCTGACTTTTTCCCTGAGATGGGTTTCCTGTAAGCAGCAGAATGTTGGGTCCTCTTTGTGTAGCCAGTCTGTTAGTCTATGTCTTTTTATTGGGGAATTGAGTCCATTGATATTAAGAGATATTAAGGAAAAGTAATTGTTGCTTCCTTTTATTTTTGTTGTTAGAGTTGGCATTCTGTTCTTGTGGCTGTCTTCTTTTTGGTTTGTTGAGGGATTACTTTCTTGCTTTTTCTAGGGCATGATTTCCGTCCTTGTATTGGCTTTTTTCTGTTATTATCCTTTGAAGGGCTAGATTCGTGGAAAGATAATGTGTGAATTTGGTTTTGTCATGGAATACTTTGGTTTCTCCATCTATGGTAACTGAGAGTTTGGCCGGGTATAGTAGCCTGGGCTGGCATTTGTGTTTTCTTAGTGTCTGTATAACATCTGTCCAGGCTCTTCTGGCTTTCATAGTCTCTGGTGAAAAGTCTGGTATAATTCTGATAGGCCTGCCTTTATATGTTACTTGAACTTTCTCCCTTACTGCTTTTAATATTCTATCTTTATTTAGTGCATTTGTTGTTCTGATTAATATATGTCGGGAGGAATTTCTTTTCTGGTACAGTCTATTTGGAGTTCTGTAGGCTTCTTGTATGTTCATGGGCATGTTATTCTTTAGGTTTGCGAAGTTTTCTTCTATAATTTTGTTGAAGATATTTGCTGGCCCTTTAAGTTGAAATTCTTCATTCTCATCTACTCCTATTATCCATCAGTTTGGTCTTCTCATTGTGTCCTGGATTTCCTGGATGTTTTGAGTTAGGATCTTTTTGCGTTTTGTCTTTTCTTTGATTGTTGTACCGATGTTCTCTATGGAATCTTCTGCACCTGAGATTCTCTCTTCCATCTCTTGTATTCTGTTGCTGATGCTCGCATCTATGGTTCCAGATTTCTTTCCTAGGGTTTCTATCTCCAGCGTTGCCTCACTTTGGGTTTTCTTTATTGTGTCTACTTCCCTTTTTAGGTCTTGGATGGTTTTATTCAATTCCATCACCTGTTTTGTTGTGTTTTCCTGCAATTCTTTAAGGGATTTTTGTGTTTCCTCTTTAAGGTCTTCTACCTGTTTAGCTGTGTTCTCCTGTATTTCTTTAAGTGAGTTATTAAAGTCCTTCTTGATGTCCTCTACCATCATCATGAGATATGCTTTTAAATCCGGGTCTAGCTTTTTGGATGTGTTGGGGTGCCCAGGACTAGGTGGGGTAGGAGTGCTGTGTTCTGATGATGGTAAATGGTCTTGATTTCTGTTAGTAGGATTCTTACGTTTGCCTTTCACCATCTGGTAATCTCTGGAGCTAGTTGTTATAGTTGTCTCTGGTTAGAGCTTGTTCCTCGAGTGATTATGTTAGCCTCTATTAGTAGACCTGGGAGACTAGCTCTCTCCTTAGTTTCAGTGGTCAGAGTACTCTCTGCAGGCAAGCTCTCCTCTTGCAGGGAAGGTGCCCAGATATCTGGTGTTCGAACCTGCCTCTTGGCAGAAGTTGTGTTCCACTCACCAGAGGTCTTAAGATCCTGTGAGGACCTTGGGGGTGTCCAGAAACTCTGCGCGCAAAGAACCCCGGTGCTGGAGTGGACTGGAAGGGACTTGTTCCCCTGATCAGGCCGGGTTATCTGCTTCCTTAATTAATGCAGTCTCAGGTCCCGAGCGATTGGATTGGAGCAGATGCTGTGTTCCACTCACCAGAGGCCTTAAGATCCCGTGGGGAATCCTGTGGGGGTCCTTGCGGGTGTCCGGAGACTCTGCGGGCAAGGAACCCCGGTGCTGGAGTGGACCAGAAGGGTTTTTTTTTGAATTTTCTGTTTCTATTCTTATGTCTCCCTTTTTATTTCTAATTTTGTTAATTTGGATACTCTTTCTGTGCCCTTTAGTTAGTTTGGCTAAGGGATTATCTATCTTGTTGATCTTCTCAAAGAACCAGCTATTGGTTTTGTTGATTCTTTGAATTGTTTTCTTTGTTTCTAATTGGTTGATTTGAGCCCTGAGTTTGTCTGTTTCCTGCCCTCTCTTTCTCTTGGGCATGTTTGCTCCATTTGTTGTAGAGGTTTCAGGTGTGCTGTTAATTTGCTAGTACAGGATCTCTCAAATTTCGCTATGAAGGTACTTGGTGCTATGAATTTTCCTGTTAACACCGCTTTCATTGTGTCCCATAAGTTTGGCTATGCTATGCTTAGCCTTTTTATACTCTAGAAAGTCTTTATTTTCTTTCTTTATCTCTTGCCTAGACAAGTTACCATTGAGTAGAGAGTTCTTAAGTTTCCATGAGTATGTGGATTTTCTGTTGTTTTTGTTACTATTGAAGTCCAGCCTTATTCTGTGATGATCTGATAGAATGCATGGCATTATTTCAACCTTCTTATATCTGATGAGTCTTCTTTTGTGTCTGATTATATGGACAATTTTAGAAAAGGTTTTGTGAGGTGCTAAGAAGGTATATTTTGTTTGGGGATAAGATGTTTGTAGATATCTGTTAGATCCATTTGGTTCATAACTTCTGTTAGTTTCACTTTTCTCTGTTTAGTTTCTCTTTCAATAATCTGTCCATTGGTGAGTGTGGGGTACCAAAGTCCCACACTATTATTGTGTGATGTTCAACATGTGTTTTGAACTTTAGGAAAGTGTTATTTTGTTTGTTTGTTTGTTTGTTTGTTTGTTTCCCCTGAATGTGAGTGCCCTTGCATTTGGGGCATAGATATTCAAAATTGAGGTTTCATCTTGGTGAATTTCTCTTTTGATTAGTATGAGGTGTCCTTCTCCATCTCTTTTGATAATTTTTGGTTGAAAGTCTATTTTATTGGTGTGATGGTTTATTTATGCTTGGCCTAGGGAGTGGCACTATTGGGAGGTGTGGCCTTGTGGGAGTGGGCTTTAATATCCTTGTCCTAGCTACCTGGGAAATAGTATGCTGCTAGCAGCCTTCAGATGAAGATGTAGAACTCTCAGCTCCTCCTGTGCCATGCCTGCCTGAATGCAGTCCTGTTCCTGCCTTGATGATACTGGATTGAACCTCTGAACCTGTAAGCCAGCTGCAATTAAATGCTGTCCTTTATAAGACTTGCCTTGGTCATGGTGTCTGTTCACAACAGTAAAACCCTAACTAAGACAATTGGATATTAGGATGGCTATTCTAGCTTGTATCTTGGGACCATTTGCTTGGAAACATTTTTTTCACCCCTTTACTCTAAGGTAGTGTCTATCTTTGTTGCCAAGGTGTGTTTCATGTATGCAGCCAAATGATGAATTCTGTTTACATATCCAGTCTGTTAGCCTGTGTCCTTTTACTGGGGAATTGGCTCTATTGATGTTGAGAGATATTAAAGACCAATGATTGATAGTTCCTGTTGGAGATGCATGTGTGTGTGTGTGTGTGTGTGTGTGTGTGTGTGTGTGTGTGTGTGTGTGATATTCTCTTCTTTTGAGTTTGTTCTAAGATGTTTAATTTTTGGTTGTTTTCTTGGGTGTAGCTACCCTCTTTGTGTTGGAATTTTGCTTCTATTATCTTGTGTATAACTGGATTAGTAGAAAGATATTGTTTAAATTTGGTTTTGTCATGGGATATCTTGGTTTCTCCATTTACAGTGATTTAGAATTTTGCTGGATACAGTAACCTGGGCTGGCATCTGTCATCTCTTAGGGTCTGTATGACATCTGTCCAAGGTCTTCTGGCTTTTAACATCTCTATTGAGAAGTCTGATGTATTTCTGATACCTTTATATATTACTTGGCCTTTTTCTCTTACAGATTTTAATATTCTTTCTTTGATTTGCACATTTAGTGTTTTTGTTATTATATGGTGGGAGGATTTTCTTTTCTGCTCCAATCTGTTTAGTGTTCTGTAGGCTTCTTGTATGTTTATGGCCATCTCTTTCTTTAAGTTAGGGAAGTTTTCTTCTGATTTTGATGAAGGTGTTTTTTGACCCTTTGAACTAGGACCCAATCTTCCTTCCTTCCTTTCTTTCTTCTTTCCTTTCTTTCATCCTCTTCTATTTCTATTATTCTTTGGTTTGGTCTTTACATTGTGTCCCAATTTTCTTGGATGTTTTGAGTTAGGAATTTCTTACCCTTTGTATTTTTTTTAGAGCCATGTATCAGGATCTTCTATGCCTGAGATTCTCTATTCTATCTCTTATATTCTGTTGGTGGTGCTTGCATCTGTAACTCCTGATTTCCTAGGTTTTCTATTTTCAGGGTTGCCTCCATTTATGATTTCTTTATAGTTTCTATTTCCATTTTTAGATCTTGGATTGCTTTGTTCAATTCCTTCACCTGTTTGCATTTCATTAAGGGATTTATTTGTTTCCTCTTTAAGGACTTCTATCTGTTTGCCTGTGTTTTTCTGTATTTCTTTACGGGATATATATATATATATATATATATATATATATATATATATATATTCTCCTTAAAGACCTCTATCATCTTCATGAGATAGGATTTTAGGTCAGAATCTTGTTCTTAAGATGTGTTAGGGTATCCAGGGCTTGCTGTGGTAGGAAAACTGTTCTGATGCTGCCAAATTACATTGGTTTCTATTGCTTATGTTCTTGTGCTTGCTTTTTTCCATCTGGTTATCTCTGGTGTTAACTGGCTTGGGTATCTTCAACTGGAGCAGGCCTCCTGAGAGGCAGACAGTACTGTCTCTAGTTAGGGCAGGTCTTCTGTGTCCCTGTGTCCCTAGTTATGCAGACCTCCTGGGAGACAGGTAGGCTGTGGGAATGGGAGGGAGGCTTGCTAATCTGCCATGGGTTCAGGTGGAGGTGCAGACTGAAAGAGCATTCTTTGTGTTTTTACAATGTATTTATGTGACTCTGTGACTACTATTATATATGTACATGTACCATATGTGTGTATGATGCCAAAAGTGACCAGAAAAGGACATTGGATCTCCTAGAACTGGAATTATAGGTAGTTGTGAACCGGCTAGTATGGATGCTAGGAACTGACCCCAGGTCCTTTGTAAGAACAGAAAGTTCCCTTGAACAACTGGGCTATCTCTGCAGTCCTGCTTTACGTCACTCATAGAATAGACTAAACGGGTTAATTGGGATATGAACTAGTTGGGGAACAAGCCCAAGCTTTTGACCTAGGCATTTATTCATAAATAATAAGTCTCAGAGTCGTTATTTTGGGAGCTGGGGGTCCGTGAAAAAGCCCACAATACAGTCCCTTATCAAATTCATGCTTTACAGTCCCTTATCAAATTCATGCTTTATAGTCCCTTATCAAATTCATGCTTTATAAATGTCATTAAGACGGTAAGGAAATCTACAATGTCAGTGGTTCCTTCTTGGGTTGAAAAGTCATTACAACCTACTGTCACCTAGGGCTTCTCCTATTTATGCTTCATATTTTGTTGCTGTGATGATCCCATCTCTAAGACAGAGAAAGAGAAAAGGTAGGGAGAGCTAGGGGTTTTTGTTTGGTTTGTGTGTTTGGCCACAGTCTGAGGTGCCAGCCCGTGATGGTGTAGAAGGTACAGCAGCAGGAGCTTAAGTCACATTAGATGCACACTCAAGACCCAGAAAGCACTGGCATGCTCAGCCAGCACCCTCTCTTCATCCAGTCTAGGATCCAGTCCACAGAATGATGCCACCCACTTCCATGTGGGTCTCCCCACCTCAGTTAACTTAATCAAGATGATCCCCCACCTGAGGCAGGTCCGGAGGCTTTGCCACTCGTGTGAATCTAAGAACTGCCATGTTGACAATCACCATTAACTGTGCATAGCCATTTGTAGTTATATTTTTGGTGTTATGTATAAAGTTAGTTTGTATATTCTTTGTTATGTGTAAATGTTCACTTTTCGAGAATCAATTATTAAAAAGACTATTGTTTCTCTACTAAACTGCTTTTCCCTTTTGCCAAGGATTAACCCATACAGTCTGAGGTCTCTGTTATTTTTTACTGAGTAATTTGTTCTCCCTTCACTTAGATTCCATTTTGATGTATATGTATACATATGTGTGTGTGTGTGTGTGTGTGTGTGTGTGTGTGTGTCTTAGTTAGGGTTTTACTGCTGTGAACAGACACCATGACCAAGGCAAGTCTTATAAAAAAAATTTAATTGGGCTGGCTTACAGGTTCAGAGGTTCAGTACATTATCATCAAGGTGGGGAGCATGACAGCATCCAGGCAGGCATGGCGCAGGCAGAGCTGAGAGTTCTACATCTTCATCCAAAGGCTGCTAATGGAAGACTGACTTCCAGGCAACTAGGGTGAGGATCTTATACCCACACCCACAGTGACACACCCATTCCAACTAGGTCACACCTATTCCAACAAGACCACACCTCCAGATGGTGCCACTCCCTGGTCCAAGGATATACAAACCACCACCACCACACACACACACACACACACACACACACACACACACACACACACACACACACAATATTAGCTTTGTGTGATATATATGTATATATACATACATACATAATATGAAGTTGACTGGTATCAGTCTTCTGATATTTTCTTTGGTGTTAGCTGTGTTTTTTCTTCACCCCAAAATTGCAGAATTGGTCTGTCAAAAAAGTCACAAAATGACTTGGATTTTGGTTAGGGTTATATTGACTATATAGCTAAATGTGGGAAGAGTACACTGTCTATAAACATGGAATATCTCTCCACCTATGTAAATGTTTTCTGATTATTTTAACGACAGCTTTAATGTCTCCTCTTCTAATTGAGAAATTTTTTAAAAGATTTATACATAAGTATTTGAGTTTTGGTGTTAACACTAGTTGTGCTGTTTTTTTAATGTCAAATTCCGGTAGGTGCTACAAAGAAAGCAACTGGCTTTACACTAGCCTGTGTCCTGCAGCTTGGTTACTGGTGAGTTCCTGGGGCCTCACTGTTAATGCTCCGCTGTCTTCCATCTGCAAAGGTGGCGTGTGATTTCTTTCTGATCTGTGTGGTTTTATGCTCTTTTCTTGTGTTGTTCACCTGCCACAACTTCCAGTGTGGTGTTGCGGAGAAGTGGTGAGCCTTTCTGTTGCTGACCCTACAGGGAAATCTTAGCACTGGTAAGCAGGAGTTTAGTTACAGCTATTTTATAAATACTGTATAGAATTAAAGGAATTTCCTTTATTATCTTGCTGTTGTTGTTGTTGTTGTTGTTTTTTCGAGACAGGGTTTCTCTGTGTAGCCCTGGCTGTCCTGGAACTCACTTTGTAGACCAGGCTGGCCCTGAACTCAGAAATCTGCCTGCCTCTGCCTCCCAGGTGCTGGGATTAAAGGCATGAACCACCATGCTCGGTTCTTATTATCATTTCTTATTGTAGTTTTCTTTTGGAATTGAACACCTTTCGTGGTGTTTACTCGTAGTTTGGGTGCATGCTTATGTGAAGTTGCTATTCTTTTACCATTTTTCTAGTGAGTTGCTGTCCTTAGGATAGTTCTTGCACAGGTGGCTGAATATATCATATATATTTTCTCACACTCAGCTGCCTTGCTCTTTCACCTTACTAATATGATCTTTTGATGTGCAAAATATCTTAATTTCAATTAGGTCTCATTTGCCATTCTCTCTGCCTAAGTTTATGCTTTTGTGGACCTAAGTTTAGGCTTTTGTTTTCTTCTGTCCCCGCTTTGTGTATGTGTGTGTGTGTGTGTCTGTCTGTCTGTCTGTCTATACGTTGTTCTCTTTTTGATGCAAGGTTTCATGAAGCCCAGAGTGACCTCTAACTCCAGGTCTTTCTGCTCTCACTTCCTGAGGGCTGGGCGCACCCACACCAGGTTTCTGCATGCTGGGGACAGAACACAGGGCTTCCTATGAGCAAGGCCTGGACTCTGCCAAATGAGCTAGGTCCCCAGCTGTGTTATGGTTTCTGTAGCTGTGGTAAAATAGCAAGACCAAAGGCAACCTGGGGAGAAAAGGGTTTATTTCAGCTTACAACCCTCAGATCCCACTCCATCACAGAGGGAAATCAGGGTAGGAACTCTGGGCAGGAACCTGGACACAGAAATTGAAGCAGAGGGCACGGATAATAATGCTCAGAATTCATTCCATTTCCTCACAGGTTGTACAGATTTAAGAAAGTGTTTGGTTGTGAGCAACAATAAAAGCAAGAAATGAGGAAAGTTGTCTTTGAGTCCTGGAACAGGCGCTTACAATTCATCACAAAGCCACTAGGGGTCAGAGTACGATAGCTGTTTCAAACCGTGAAAACACACAGCAAAGCAGTTTATTCCGTAAAGAGAAAAGAAAAACCCAAAGTGGCTTTGCCAAAATAAAAGCAAAAATATAATATTTTAAGCTATCCTATATTTACACCAATAAAGCTCATTGATTATCAGGTGTGGCTCTACTTTTGCTGTGTTTTGTGAGACGAGGTCCCATGCAGCTCAGGCTGGCTATGTGACTGGAAATGACCAACTCCTGATGCTCTTGCCCCCACTCCCCATGTACTGGGATTTCAGATGTGCACCCTCACATCTGGATGTGACTTTGTTTTTAACTTGAAAGTCAGTGAATCAAAATGCAATTCAAACCTATTATTGTGCATTTCCAGCTTGGCCACTAGAGTGTGTAAATGCAGGTATGTGATGGTCACGGCCCTCAGAAAATGTGTGGCTGAGACAGGAGAGCAAGCAGACAGGAGGCATTCGAACTTGACAGTGCTCTGCCCTTGTTTGCTGTCATATGACTTTAGAAGATTCTAAACCTTCGTGTACCCAAGAAAACTGGCTTCCAGCTCAGCCTTGTTGTGGCTTCAGAAACATTTGAAATTGTTGCTATATGATCTTTTCCATTGGATCATTCCTGGCTCACACAGTGGAGAGAGATGATAATGTCATAACCACCTAGCTGCCAGGTACAGTGGAAAAAGCAGCCGGCAGGTCCCAGCTGGTGCGGCCTTTTAGCATCTTATCAGAGAAGTATTTGATGTGTTCATCCTGTGCATTGGATTGAAGTAACTTTTGGCTAACAGAGTCCACACTTCCCAAGCCCTATGGGATAAAGATGAAAGATGACAGTCAACAACAACAACAAAAAATGTTACAGAACAGGTTTCTCCTGGTTCATTTTTCCAAAAAATATTTATGAACGCTGAGCTCCACCTGTGGCATCCTACGGGCTTCAAAGATCTGTCAAAGAAATAAGACTCTGAAGCTTCAGGACAGTGGGATCTGTGACAGTTGTGAGGGGAGGCCAGGCAGAGGAGGCCAGGCAGAGGGAGAGGAGTCTCCACCACAGAAGGACTAGAGGAGCTGACACGGAGGCTTCAGTTACCTTGACTATGTCCGGGCATCCGGCAATAACACAACTACAATGATTATGCACTTCTGTGATCCACTGTGTCCTGTGTTCCTACAGAAAACAAGACAGAACAAAACAGGAGCATTCCTGTTGAACCCAGCTTAGAACAACACTAGCAAACATAAAAGGGTGTGTCCCATGCTGAGGGTAAGTCCATATTCACACCCACGAGTCATCTTCGGAGAGAAAAACACTCAGGCAAGAGGCCATAGCTGTTAAAACCAATAAAAGATGGAACCAGTGAGGGTAAATGTGACTTGTATTTGAAGAAAACCAAAATAGAATGTCTGGAAACAACAAAAACAAAACAAAACAAAAAAACAAAAACAAAAAACGGGGCTATTTGAACTGCTTCAGGGCTGGGGGTTGGCTAAGCCACTGTTTAGATAGATACAGCTGAGTTTGAAGGCTGGAAGATAGAACCAAGTGGGGATTTGTTACACATGAACGATAGAAAGATCATTATACTCCTGATAGGAATTCAAGAGAGTGGAAAGAGATAGTGTCAAGCCTCAGAAATATAATAAATAAGGTATTTTTAGGATAATTCCTCAGCTCCAAGCAGTAGGGACTCTTGAAAGAGAAACAATGTCATACCCAGACACAAAAACGTAAACCTGCATCTCCTGGGTGGATATGTGGATTAGAGAGAGGGATGAGGGGATTCATGCACAGAGAGAATGGCTGTGTTCTCAGTCTGACAGAAGTTCTCAGAAGCAAAGCACAAACCAACAATGTAACCCCAGTGTAGGCTTCAAAACCCAGCAAGGGGCTGGTGAGATGGCTCCACATGTACAGGTGCCTGTCACCAAGCCAACAACCGGAGTTAAGTCCCTAGGGCCCTCATGATGGAGAGAACTGACTCCCTCAGAGAATTCTCTGATGACTTCCGGTGTGGGTGTGTGCACACTGCGCCCACCTTCATCCTAAGCCCAACACACAAGTCATTCAAAAGTAAAATACGTTCAAGACCAGCCTGGTCTACATAGAGAGTTCCAGGATAGCCAAGTCTACAGAGAGAAACCCTGCCTCACAGGAGAAATTAAAAAAAACTCTTCAGGAAAAGGAACTTCTGGGAGCAGCCTCTACCCATGACTGACAGGACTCGGTATCGATATACTTCATCTTCCAGTTCCTGAGGCACAGGCAGCGTGAGCTCACCAGCTTCTGGCACACTGGCTGACTGCATTCCCTGACATTATTTCCCCAGAGTCTTCGTGTCTCCTGGCTTCATCTCTGGAATCACTCTGAAATCTCTCTCATTCAGAGGGGAAAAAGATCCCCAAAATAGGTATTTTCCTCCAACAGTGGGACACGGTCTTCAATCAAACAAAAATTAAGAGTTTAATCAGGTCTTCCAACCCCTCCACCCAAATACTTGGAAGAAAACAAAAGCAGGCAGAATGTAAAGGTCTGAGTGGGATACGTGTACCCTCTGCTGCCTGCAGTACTTTTTACCCCCAACTCCTGCCTCATAGGAGGAAAGTGGTGAGAGGATGCTGCTGGATGTCTAGTCATCCCACTAATCTCCACCCTGATCCCGACTGGCCGACGTCCCTGTTTCTCACTCTCCAGAGGGTCCCCCAACTCTGTAGAAAGAACAAGCTCCAGGAGAGTTCATCCATTTCCCCAGAGCCCCACCCACCTTCCCAACCATGTCCCCCAGTTGGAGGCAAACAACTATCTTTGGGATTCTCCACCCCCTCTGAATTAGTTTCCAGAGATGAACCCAGAATATGCTATAAGACTATGGGGATGTAATGCTGGGGAGAGAAGTCAGCCAACGTGCCAGAAACTGAAGCATGCTATGCCTGTCTCCGAGGAACTGGGAGCTGAGGTATCAATGCCTGTCAATCATGGGTGGAGGCCGCTCCCCGGACTTCCATTTCCTGGCACTTTGACCAGATGTACAGGTGGCAAAGGAGCCGCAGAGTAACAAAAGGTTCTCAGAACGAGAAACAAGGCACCAGCTGTTGGCAGTGAAGCCGGCCAACACTAAACGGGGAGGGTGGGTATGTGGGCAGGCTCTGGCAGTGTCTGCTGTAGCCCTTCAGTTCTCCTCTCAGGAGATGTCCCTTCACAGATAAACACCCCCTTCAAACTGATGACTGTCTCACTCATAGAGAGTGGGTGATTTTATGTTGCCTGTGAGCATTTTCTTACTGAGTCCCTGGCCCCAGCTCTGTGACAAATATTACAAGGGGCCATGGTAGAGAATCTCACTGTTATGAAGGTGATATCTATAAACATCAAGGCATGCCATCTGGCAGTGCCGATGGCCCGGCAGGCAGTCCAGCGAGGAGCCACACATCCTGCAAACTATGAAGTTACAGCTGTTGCTAGACCCAGCAGGTGAGAAGGCTGTGGAAGCAGGAAGTACAAGCCCTTAAACTTGTTGCTGAGAAATACAGAGGAGGGGAGCGCACCTTTCTCATACTGATATTTGCCAAGATTTGAGCACTATAAAAAGAGACAGAAAGGGACAGAATTAGAAGCACACCTTTGCCACTCCTAAAATAAGTTGGAATAAAAAGCTTTCAAGAATGACGGGGAAAATGTGGGGTGGATAGCCCCACATGCTCTAATTTAGCCTGGGTTGTAGCCACAGCGGGTGACCTGTCCCATCCCACTGATAATGAGCCAATTTGCTTTTTCTTTTGTTCATTTTTATGGTCTACAATTTTACTTCCAGTGTGCAGTCCTTTGTTAGGTCCCTAACAAAGCTTGGACATTCATTATTTGGAAAAAAAAAAATGTCCTGACCCTTGCTTCTTCTCACTTTAGCTTCCTCTCACTCTGAGGCAAACCTCTGGGAAAGCATGCCTCTATCTCAGTGGTTGTTAATGAAGCCACCATAGCTGCTATGACAGACAAGCCTCTCTACCTTAGGAAAAAGAATTATGTCAGGAACCACTCTGTCCCTAGACAGGCTTACCAATCTTATTAAATATCTATTTTAGCTTTATCTATCTGTTCCATGTAACCCATTCCTTTATTACTCGACAATCATTACATCACATCCACCAGCCAGCCAGAGCTATCCCACCCATGTGTCATGACTTAGCATCACCATCCATCCATGTAGCCAGCCTGACACAACACACTCTTCTCCCTTCTCTACTCCCCATACCTCTACCCCCTCTCCGTCTCTCCGTTTCTCTCTCTCTCTCTGTGTCTGTCTGTCTGTCTATCTGTCTGTCTGTCTAATTGAGTTTCTTGGAGATAAAATACTGAACTAAGGTTTGAGGTAAAATCACTTTACTTCCAAGGGGTCGAGGATTTCATGGCATTCTTAGAACTTTATTTTTTTTTATTAGGTATTCATTACATTTCCAATGCTATCCCAAAAGTCCCCCACACCCTCCCCCACCCACCCACTCCCACTTCTTGGCCCTGGCGTTCCTCTGTACTGAGGCAGATAAAGTTTGCAAGTCCAATGGGCCTTTCTTTCCACTGATGGCGGAGTAGGACAACTTCTGACACATATGCAGCTAGAGACACGAGCTCTGGGGGGGGGGGGGGTACTGGTTAGTTCATATTGTTGTTCCACCTATAGGGTTGCAGATCACTTCAGCTCCTTGGGTACTTTCTCTAGCTCCTCCATTGGGGCCCTGTGATCCATCCAATAGCTGTCTGTGAGCATCCACTTCTGTGTTTGCTAGGCCCTGGCATAGTCTCACAACAGACACCTATATCAGGGTCCTTTCAGCAAAATCTTGCTAGTGTATGCAATGGTGTCAGCGTTTGGAGGCTGATTATGGGATGGATCACTGGGTATGGCAGTCTTTAGATGGTCCATCCTTTCATCTCAGCTCCAAACTTTGTCTCTGTAATTCCTTCCATGGGTGTTTTGTTCCCAATTCTAAGAAGGGGCAAAGTATCCACACTTTGGTCTTTGTTCTTCTTGAGTTTGTTTCATGTGTTTCACAAATCGTATCTTTTAGATATTCTAAGTTTCTGGGCTTAATATCCACTTATCAGTGAGTACATACCATGTGAGTTTTTTTGTGATTGGGTTACCTCACTCAGGATGATGCCCTCCAGGTCCATCCATTTGCCTAGGAATTTCATAAATGCATTCTTTTTAATAGCTGAGTAGTACTCCATTGTGTAAATGTACCACATTTTCTGTATCCATTCCTCTGTTGAGGGGCATCTGGGTTCTTTCCAGCTTCTGGCTATTATAAATAAGACTGCTATGAACATAGTGGAGCATGTGTCCTTATTACCACTTGAAACATCTTCTGGATATATGCCCAGGAGAGGTATTGCGGGATCCTCAGGTAATACTATGTCCAATTTTCTGAGGAACCTCCAGACTGATTTCCAGAGTGGTTGTACAAGCTTGCAATCTCACCAAAAATGGAGGAGTGTTCCTCTTTCTCCACATCCTCGCCAGCATCTGCTGTCACCTGAATTTTTGACCTTAGTCATTCTGACTGGTGTGAGATAGAATCACAGGGTTGTTTTGATTTGCATTTCCCTGATGATTAAGGATGTTGAACATTTTTTCAGGTACTTCTCAGCCATTCGGTATTCCTCAGGTGAGAATTCTTTGTTTACCTCTGAGCCCCATTTTTTGATGGTCTCCATTCTTGCATGGAGACTGTTGCCCATATAGGAAACACTGAGGGGCAGAAGGTGAGTTGCTTCTTTTCATTTGGGTGGAAATTATTTTCTCAAGAGAAATTTGCCAGTTTTCCCACATTTGGTTGCACGCACTCTCAGGAGGGAGAATGAAACTTGGACTCTCAGGAATGCTAGTGCAGTTGAGCGGGGGGCCAGCATCTTTCTGAGAACTACCTTCTCTCGCTCTTCCTTCTGGAGGTTTTCATGGGTGTCACAATGAGCTTAATCACTTTCTGGAGGATTCTGAGGATTGCATGCACTAGCAGTGGGTGATCCTAGTTGTTCTCTGACACACAGTCTAAGTCAAAGTCAAACTCACTTGATTCTAACCACTCAGGCTTTCCTAGGCCTGCCCACATTCCTGAATAATGATACGGAGGCTTACTTACTTATGAATTAATTCCTAGGCTACAACCTAGGCTTGCTCCCTTACTAGGTTAGTTTACGTTAACCATTTATACTATTTATTGTATGGCTGCTTAGTTACTTCTCAGTCTTATACGTCCAACAAATCTTATTCCCCCAAGTCGTGGTGGTGAATCATCTTGCCTGACTCTTTTCCATAGTTCCTATCTCTCTTGGAACTCTTGCCTGTTCTCTCTTTCCCAGCTATAGGCCATTTAGCAATTTATTGACAGGTGATGTTTCATCACAGTGCACAAGACATTATCCCTACACCTCCCCCTTTTAGTCCAATAAAAGGCTCTTTCTTTAACATCAATAAACTATATACAATACGAACAATTATAAAAACTATCAGGTAAGAGTTACATTCATAATGTCCAGTTCTTTGGCAAACTTGGAGAAAGTACTTTATTGACTATTCTATTTTGATGAGACCAAAGTTCTGAACCTGATTCACTTTCTATCATAACTTGCATTTATCAACCTAAAAATATCTTCTTAGACCTTAAATTATTTCTTAAATCCTAAACAACTTGGGTCTCATTGTGAGACTGGAGTTATAAAGTCTGAAACCCCATCAGAGTTTACCTGAGTAAACAGGAAGGGCAGAGTAAGCAGTTTCCAAAACTATGGAAATGAGAGAGGTTTCTGTCTACTTGGACAGTTACCCAATGGTGTGTGTGTGTGTGTGTGTGTGTGTGTGTGTGTGTGTGTGTGTTATTGGAGCATCTTCTTTGGCCTATTGGCCCAGAATATCTGACTAACTTTTCTGTGAAGTCAGAGAGTTGAAGGACTTTCCTATGTTGTCTTGGCAAACCTCGGCAGCTGACTTCTTCCATGTCCTGCTTGTCCAGAGTTTGGATAGCATACTGTCAGCAGTTGAAGCAAGGGCAGTGTTTTGCCCTGTGGCTAGCTTTGCCACATTTGAAGCAAACTCTTTATGGAGGCTCTTCAATGCCCATTATCTTTGAAGTGGAATGGAGGTGCTGCCAAGAGCAGACATGTTTCAGTGTCATGAAAAGTCATATGTTACTAAAACATCTTTAAATGCCATATTCTGTAAATCTCTGGAGTTTTTGAAGACCATCTATCTACCTATAATATATCTGTGCTTATTTCTAGTTATCTACTCTCTGTGCAACTTTGAAAACATCTATGGGAAGCTTTAATGAAGTTTATTTCTGTAATTAACTAAACTAGTTCCTGACATGAGTACAAGTTTGATTGACTGGCTTGCATTTCTTAATTATCCTAAACAGTTTGCAATAGCCAATTTCAAGAACTAGAAGTTCATTTACATTTTTAAACGAGTGGTATAGGTACAATACTTTAAAAAAAAGTTGAAACATATATACACCAAAATATTTCAGCATAAATATTTTTCAACAAAATAACCTTAAATTTGAATCAATATACAAAACCCACAGCAGTGTAAAACATTTGGCTTGTTAATGCTCTTTAGTCTAAAGTAGATTCAATGATCTACCCTTTTATCCTATCATTCCTATATCTATCCCCCCTTTTTTCTTTTCACCTCTTCTTCCCTTTTTTCTCTAACATTAGATAGGAGAGAAAGGAGGGTAGAGGAAAGAAAAGAGAGAATTACCTGGATTTAGCCTCCTTTACTTTGTATCATCCCTCACCAAGACCACTAACAACTCGCATCAAATCCCTGATGGTCAATTCAGTCTGTGAGCCGCAATGAGCCCTGGTTCATTGATTCTATGGCTGATTCTTAGTGCTCTTGTGGTGTCCTTGACAACTCTGGCTCCTAGAATATTTCCTCCTCCTCTTCTACAGGACTCCTCAAGCTCCACCTAATGTTTGGCTATGAGTCTCTACATCTACTCCCACCACAGCAGGTGGATCTTAAAAAGAGAAATACTTGCTGAATAAGAAGAGAAAGTACTAATCCTTTCTACAAATTGTCTTATTTAATCCTAATATCAATTCAGGATGGGACAGAAACCTTTATTTACAATTAACTCTCCTTCCGCCAAAAAAGCAAGATCAGAGAGTTGAAGTGACATCTTTAATAAAACATGGCTAGGAGAATCTGTATTATTTGTGTAATTCAAATTATAATGGGGACTCCCTTGGGGTCACTGGACCCTTTATCTGGTTTTCTTCTCGGGACATTAAATAGCTCTCCTCTCCAGCCCTTCACCATTAATTATCTCCTTAGTCATCATACTGGGACAGGGACAGATTTGAGCATAGTTTGCTGGGGCCGCTGGAACTAGGCTTTTGCTTTCAACATCTAGTTCCACTGTCTCTCTGTGTCTTCTTGTGGTTGTCCCTCTGTGTCTATTTCTCAATAGCAACTTCTCATAAGAATACAGTTCTGATGGATTACACACCATAAATTCCTCATTTTAACTTAATCTCCTATTTGCAAGCTCTTGTCCCCAGATGAAGTTACATTGTGATGGCCTTGGAGACAGGACAGCTTATCTGGGAGGTTCACCCTCTTTTCCTGGGAGCATCAGGCTCTGCTTGAATGTGGCAGTGACCTTGACTTTTTCCAGACATGACTTCCAACTAACTGGTTTCTTCACGAGTCTCTTCTTACCAAGTATGGAAAATTCATTGGTCTCATGGTTATATTAGGAGAGAGAGAGTGATTTGGAAAGGACAATGTGCTAGAAGAAGCCACTAAATTATGAGATTATATTTTAAATTACAAAATTCCAATGAAGAGATTATGGTAGGGGTTGGGCTGTAACTCAGTTGGAAGAGTGCTTCCGTGGCTTATACAAGGCCCCGGGTTTAACCTACAGTACCACATAAACTGGATATGGACACCCTGTGACCCCAGCACTTAGGAAGTAGAAACAGGAAGATCACAAAGTCAAGGCCACTTCGAGCTACATAGAGAATTTGAGGCAGCCTGACTACCTCACACGTGGGTTTTGCTTTTGTTTTTTTGTTGATTTTGGGTTTTTGTTTTGGATGTGCAAAGGTAAAGAAGGACAAGAAGAGCATCCCTGTAGCAGAAGCCCCCTCCTCCCAGTCCTGGGTGAGGCAGCTGCCTGAGCACAGAACACCCTGGAGCATACACCTCACCACAGAACCTCAACACAATCTCCCTTCCTGTCCCCTTCCTTTCCTCCCTCTTGTGCTCTCCTCCATTCCTCTCTCTTCTCCTCTGCTCTCCTGCCCACTCTTTAGGGTGTTTCTGCACTTACCTGCTGCCAGGGCTTGGCAGCTGCCCCTGAAACCCAGGGTGCCTTAAGTGCTTCCACTTTGGTTCAAGTAAGCAGCTTGTGAAGCCCACATCTGGAAATGATGCCTAGTCTTGGCCCAGGCTTGGTCCAGGCTTGAGAGATGTGTATTCAGGAATAGCCACACTCTGCTTAGTGATCCAAACACTAGGACCAGGGCAGGTCTCGGATGCTGGCAGTGGGTTTGGAAGCTGTTGGGGAGAAGCCCAATGGACTGTCATTGAGAAATGCTGGAAACAGAGGCCACCAGCACCACACTGAGCTCCCATCCCACCATCTCTCTAAGTTTGCCTCAACAGGGTCAAAGCTCCAGCCTTGCAGCAGACACCCAGCATATGGCACCTTCAGCGTAGAGTTCATTGTGGTCCTCATTTGGGCTTGGCTCATGAATACAGAAATAGCATCCCTGCCTGGCAGAGTGTCTCCCGGTTTTTTGATTTGTAGCTAAAAGTTATGGCATGGTCATGAGGGTAAGATTTTTTTCCCTCACAAAGTGCCACTTGGGGCTATTATTATTATTATTATTACATTTTTTATTTAATTGGCTATTTTATTTATTTACATTTCAAATGTTATCCCCTTTCCTGGCTTCCACTCTGCAAACCCCCTATCGCATCCCCCCCCTTACCCTGCTTCTATGAGGGTGCTCTCCCACACACCCACCCCCTCCTGCCTTACCACCCTAGCATTACTCTACACTGGGGCATCAAGCTACAGGACAAAGGGCCTCCCCTCACATTGATGCCAGATAAGACCCCTTTAGCTCCTTCAGACCGTCCCCTAACTCCTCCATTAGGTCTCTGTGCTCAGTCCGATGGTTGGCTGAGAGCATCCACAACTGTATTGGTCAGGCTCTGGCAGAGCCTTTCAGGAAACAGCTGTATCAGGTTCTCTTACCAGCAAGAACTTCTTGGCAGCCACAATAGTGTCTGGGTTTGGTGTCTACATGTGGGAATAGATACCCAGGTGGGGCAGTCTCTGGATGGCCTTTCCTTCAGTCTCTGCTCCACTCTTTGTCCCTGTATTTCCTTTAGACAGGAGCAATTCTGGGTTAAAATTTTGGAGATGGGTGGGTGGCCCCATCCCTCAACTGGGGAGCCATGCCTATCTTATTAAGCTTAGGCTTACCTCAAATCAACCAAAGATGGAAGGATATTCATTTTTGAACAGCAATACAATATTTGTAAGTAGAATATATTTTGTAAGTTAAATATATTCAGGTATTTTCTTTTTAAATTAACTTATTAAACAAATAAATTTGATACTATTTTTGATGTTTTAATTCTTTATTTTTAAATCTAAATTGTAGTAAATAGGTCTATCTATTCGAGTTTCATGAAATATAAAAACTTCCCATATAATATTCTTTTAATTGTTTGTCTCCTCAATTATTCTAAAAGTATTTCCTAGTACAATCAATTACATAGTTTGAGATGTCTTTTATAATTGATAGTATAAATAATTCTACCTGCTTACTGTATAATTGCTCCTACAGTCTTATGTATGAGTTGACAGTAACATTACCCAAGCCTGTGAGAGTGCTGTGTATGTGGAGGCCACAGCAGCCTCCCTTAAACCCCATTTCTCTTCAGCAACACTTAATACAACCTCTGTAGCAATATAACAGTTAGGTACTCTGAAGAGCCCTTCTGACTGGAATAAATAATAATAATAAAAATACAAGCTGTAATTTTTAGCTACTAGAGAGGAAGAGACAGTTTTCCCTAGAGTATTGCCCCTGGTAAGCAGGACCATGCTCCAGGAGAAGACCATGCATGCAGGGAGTGTTCATGTAGTTTTGAAGGGTAGACAGTGAGGACATCTGAATGAGGTGGGGGAGGGGTGGTGATTGATCAAAGAATACTGAACAAAACTCTCAGTGAACTAATAAAAGTTAAAATAAAAATTTCAGCCAAAGAGATGGTTCATGAATTAAGGCTTCACAGTTCTTATAAAAGATTAGAGTTCTCAGCACCCACATGGCAGTCCATGACCATCTGTTATTCTAGTTCCAAGGGATCTGATACCCTTTTCTGACCTTAGTGGCTATCAGGCCACACACCTGGTACACATGTAGACAAGACACCCATACACATAATACAACAAGTAAATGGAAAATACTTTAAAGATTATTAATTTACTTTTACTATGATGCATTATATTAATACATTTTCTATGTATCATTGTGTTTGTGATTCTTGGTTGTCGATTTGACCACATCTAGAATTAACGAAAGCTCACATAGTTGGGTGCATGTGAGAGGAAATTTTCTTAATTAAACAATTTGAACTGGGAAGTCCTACTTTTGGTTTGGATATTCTGAGGCAGGAAAATCCATCTTTAATTTGAGCCACACCTCCTGAGGCTGAAATGAAGGACATGGAAGAAGGAAGCTTGCCCTCTGACTGCTTGCTCTTACTGGCAAGTCAATTCTTTCACTGGCACTAGAGCCCACTTCTTTGAAATTCCTGTATATACTAAAGACCAGATGATACAGTCAGCCTTGTGAACATAATACCTACTGGATCCTTGGACCCTTCCATTGGTAGATAGCACTCTCTGGACCACAGTCACTCAAATCAATCCCCTTTCTATATAAGGAGATTTATTCTATACATTCTGTTCCTCTAGAGAACTCTGACCAACACAAGCATCTTCAACCCTGGAGTGAAATTCATCTGCTTATGACACATTGTTCTTAAAAAGTATGACTATATTTTGTTTTCTAACAAAAGTGTACATCATATTTTAAAATAATTACTGTAAGCGTGGAAATCACGAAACCAAACAGTAGATGAAAGCAAAAACTGTGGGACTAGCAAATTTCAAAGCCAGCTCTGTGCTCAAGGTATGAGCTTGAACACAGTCCATTGTGTCCCTGGCATGAGGATGTGGGCTTAACTCAGGCCCCTCACACCCAGTGTACCTGTGTTTATAGCTGAAACTGACTGCATAAGAATGGGAAATAAGCATACTGCACAGAAAGTCATAGCAACATCTGTCTTCTCGTAGTCCTGCTGCCAGGTGAAGAACGAAAAAAAAAATCTCTGAAATTCTGTAACTAGAACCCAGATGCCACAAGATTTTTGTTTTACATTGTACTCTATGATGTAATATACTACAAATGAGAAATAGTCAAGGAAATGGCCAAGGAGAGAAATGGATGTGACCCGATAATATTATACATATTCAAGTATTGAAAACCACACCCTGCTCAAGAAACAAGCATAATTACACGTGTCATTTCAAAACTGAAGATTTTGAAAGATGGTAAAATCAACCAACAGAAAAGTCAACCTCCATGTGTGTGCATATATTCTGATATGTGAAACTGCAAACATTTGTGGTCAGAAGCATTTCAGAGAAGGGATGTTCATCTTGTACAGCCTAGAAAACAATTCCACCCAGATTGCCAAAAAGCTCTTCCTAGGCATAGAGTACACTTTGAAATTCAGTTGGTTAATCACAAATGGCCAATAAACATTCATGAAGTCATCTGTTCTTCCCAACTCCTCTACATTTTGTTTTTGAATTTACACACACACACACACACACACACACACACACACACATTCATGCTAAGGCCAGAGCAGCCTTCACAGTGCCCAGTCCAGGAGTCAGTCCTGCTGTGGAAACAATTGATGACTGCATTCTTTCTTTTTTAAACCATGTCATTAATATCACTTTTATTTTACAAATTTTCTAGTTATAATTTATATTTACTATATTTATAAAATTATAAATTTATAAGATTTATATACTTTTAAATAAACATTTTAGTTTATCATACAATCTAAAAATTATATTAAATTAGTTTAGCTGAAGAAAAGGCCTTTGATAAAAATATAACACATTTTGATGATAAAAGTCCTAAAGAGACTATATGGACATACAGCAACATAAAAAAACTAACCTGGAACAAACTTACGGAAAACATTAAGCTGAATGGAGAGAAACTTAAAGTAATTTCATTAAAATCAGGAACCAGACAAGGTCGTCACTCTCTCAATACCTATTCAATATAGTTCTGTATGTCTTAGCTAACAACAAAGCAACTGAAGGAGATCAAAGGAAGAGAAATAGGAAGTAAAGAAGTCAAAGTATCATTTATAGGTGATATGATTTTATTCCTATATAACCCTAAAAATTTAATTGGGAAACTCCTACAGCTGATAATCACTTTCAAAGTAGCTGGATAAAAAATTAATAAACATTAAATAATAAGTATCTTTCATATATTCAAGATGCTAATAGACCGAGAATGATGTCAGGGAAACAGTAGTCTTCATGACATATCTTGGGGGTGCCTCTAATCAAGAAAATGAAAGACATGTGTAATAAAAAAGAAGATATTGAAGAAAGAAATTTAAAAGATATCAGAAAATGGAAAATCTGTCATGCTCATGGATGAGTGGGTTTAATACATTAAAAATGGTCATCCTACCATAAGCAATCTGCAGATTAAATGCACTCCCCATGAATATTTTTCACGGAGCTTGAAAGGTTGATTTTCAGCTTCACTATGGAAACACAATAAAACCTAATGTAGCTAAAATAATACTGAATAAATAGTACAGGACCATCTGGAGGTATTACCACCCCCAACCTAAAAGTGTATGATAAAGCTATAGTAACAAAACCAGTATGGTACTGGTATAAAAATAAACATTGATCAATGGAATCAGATTGAAGACACACTCACATACCTATAGACAACTTATACTTTATAATGAAACCATAAATACACACTGGAAGAAAAGACAGCATCTTCAAAGATGGTGCTGGTCAGTTGAGGAAGCAGCGAGGACAACCCCAGGACGGAGCAAACCCGCCGCTGTATCCCGGTGCTCAGCGCCAACGTCCCCTGCCGCCACCATGCCCAAAAGAAAGGCTGAAGGGGATGCTAAAGGAGACAAAACCAAGGTGAAGGACGAGCCACAGAGAAGTTCTGCAAGGTTGTCTGCTAAACCTGCTCCTCCAAAGCCAGAGCCCAAACCCAAAAAGGTCCCCCGCGAAGAAGGGAGAGAAGGTACCCAAGGGGAAAAAGGGGAAAGCCAACGCAGGGAAGGATGCGAATAATCCTGCAGAAAATGGAGATGCCAAAACAGACCAGGCACAGAAAGCTGAAGATGCTGGAGATGCCAAGTGACCTGTGTGCATTTTTGATAACTGTGTACTTCTGGTGACTATACAGTTTGAAATACTATTTTTTTTATCAAGTTTTTATAAAAATACAGAATTTCATTTTACTTTTTTTTTTAAGCTACATTGTTAGCACACAGAATACTTCATTACTGGGTGGGGGAAGGATCATGTGTCAGTAACAAAATCTCTCCCAAGCTGGATTGAGGACAGAAAACCTCTTTCCCTGATAATTTTAGAAGGCTCCTGTTGGCTCCCAGGAGAGATAACCTGGTCTTGACCTAGCTGGCCACCAAGGCACAATGCCTTGTGTTCTGGGAAAACCATAAATTCACTTTTATATCCTCTTCCCCTGTACTATCAACATAGACTTAATTCCCTTAAAAACCAGAGACCTGTTGGAACCTGGCCCCCAAAATTGGTTTTCTAGTCCATTGGGCAATGTGGACTTTGCAGTGACTTCTCACGTGTTCTCAGAAGAGCACTGGTTCCTTTAATAAAACATGTGGATCTTCAGCTTGATAATTCTGCCATGTTCGTTTCCTGAAAGTCAGGGTCAGCTTGTGAAAAGTTGTTAAACAACATCCTTAATGTGAGATGTCAACCCTCACTCTAAGCTACTTCCCCCTTTCAAAGCATTGAATGAAGACTTCACTGGGTTTTATAGTGGCTTTCTGATTTTGGTAGTCTATACAAGAAGGGAATTTGGAAGTTCTTGTATATTGTTGATTGTCTGCCCATGTCCTGCCTGAAATACCATGCTTGTTTATGAAAAGTATCTTTAATAAAGCTGGTTACAGTTAGGCTTGGAAAAAAAATGGTGCTGGTCAAAATTTGCTGTAGAGAAATCCAAATATATTCATACTTACCACTGTACACAAGACCAAGGTAAAAAATGGACCAAAAACTCAATTTAAAACCAGATATGTTGCCTTCATTTTCATTTGATTCTAAAAAGTCTTTAATTTCCTTACTTTTTTTCCTTGACCAAGTTATCATTGAGTAGGTTGTTGTTCAGCTTCCATGTGTATGTGGGTTTTCTGTTGTTTTTGTTGTTATTGAAGATCAGCCTTAGTCTGTGGTGATCTGATAGGGTGCGTGGGATTATTGCAATCTTCTTCTATCTGTTGAGTCCTGTTTTGTGACTGATTATGTGGTCAATTTTGGAGAAGGTACCATTAGGTGCTGAAAAGAAGGTATATTCTTTTGTTTTAGGATAAAATGTCCTATAGATATTTGTTAAATCCCTTTGTTTCATAACTTTTGTTAGTTTCACTGTGTCTGTGTTTAGTTTCTGTTTCCATGATCTGTCCATTGATGAGAGTGGGTTGTTGAAGTCTCCCACTACTATTGTGTGAGGTGCAATGTCTACTTTGAGCTTTAGTAGTTTCTTTTATGAATGTGGGTGCCCTTGCATTTGGAGAACAGATGATCAGAATTGAGAGTTCTTGGTAGATTTTTCCTTTGATGAGTATGAAGTGTCCATCCTTATCTTTTTTGATAACTTTAAGTTGAAAGTCGACATTATTAGATATTAAAATAGCTACTCCAGTTTGTTTTTTGGAACCATTTGCTTGGAAAATTGTTTTCCAGCCTTTGATTCTGAGGTAGTGTCTGTCTTTGTCACTTAGATGCATTTCCTGCATGCAGCAAAATACTGGATCCTGTTTACATATCCAGACTGTTAGTTTATGTCTTACTGGGGAATTGAGTCCATTGATATTAAGAGATATTAAGGAATAGTGATTGTTGCTTCCTGTTATTTTTGTTATTGGAGGTGGAATCATGTTTGTATGGCTATCTTATGTTGGGGTTGTTGAAAGAAGATTACTTGCTTGCTTTTTCTAGGGTGTGTTTTTCCCCTTATATTGGAGTTTTCCATCTATTGTTCTTTGTAGGGCTGGGTTTGTGAAGAGATATTGTGTAAGTTTGATTGTGTCATGGGATATCTTGGTTTCTCTATCTATGGTAATTGAGAGTTTTTCTGGGTGTAGTAGCCTGGGCTGGCATTTGTGTTCTCTCAAGTTATGTATGACATCTGCCCAGAATGTTCTAGATTTCATAGTCTCTGGTGGGAAGTCTGGTGTAGATCTCATAGGTCTACCTTCATATGTTACTTGACCTTTTTCCTTTACTACTGTTAATATTTTTTCTTTGTTTTGTGCATTTGGTGTTTTGACTCTTATGTGACAGGAGGAATTTCTTTTCTGGTCCAATCTATTTGAAGTTCTCTAGTCTTCTTGTATGTTTATGGTCATCTCTTTCTTTATGTTAGGGAAGATTTCTTCTATAATTTTGTTGAAGATATTTACTGGCCCTTTAAGTTGGGAATCTTCACTCTCTTCTATATCTATTATCCTTCGGTTTGACTTCTCATTGTGTCCTGGATTTCCTGGATGTTTTGGGTTAGGAGCTTTTTGCATTTTTGCATTTTCTTTGACTGTTGTGTCAATGTTTTCTATGATATCTTCTGCACCTGAGATTCTCTCTTCTATCTCTTTTTTTCTGTTGGTGATTCTTGCATCTGTGACTCCTGATCTCTTTCCTAAGTTTTCTATCTCCAGGGTTGTCTCCTTTTGTGAGTTCTTTATTGTTTCTATTTCCATTTTTAGATCCTGGATGGTTTTGTTCATTTCCTTCACCTGTTTGGTTGTGTTTTTCTGTAATTCTTTAAGGAATTTTTGTGTTTCCTCTTTAAGGGCTTCTACCTGTTTACCCGTGTTCTCCTGTTTTTTCTTTAAGGGTTTTATTTTGTTCTTCTTAAAGTTCTCTATCACCATCATCATGGGATGTGATTTTAAATCAGTCTTGCTTTTCCAGTGTGTTGGGGTATCCAGGGCTTGCTTTTGTGGGAGAACTAGGTTCTGATGATGCCAAGGAGCCTTAGTTTCTCTTGCTTATGTTCTTGCCCTTGCCTCTTGCCATCTGGTTATCTCTGGAATTGCCTGCTTTTGCTGTCTCTGACTGTGGCTTTTTCCCTCCTGTAAGCTTGTGTGTCAACACTCCTGTGAGACTCGCTCTCTCCCAGTACTTGGATATGGAGTGTTGTGACACAGGGTTGGCTCCAGGTGTAGATGGAAACCAAAAGGATCCTGTCCCAGGCTACTCCTTGGTTCTTGCGTCCTGATGGCTCTGGGCAGGTCCCTCTTAGGCCAGGTATTTGAGCAGAAGTGGTATTCTCAGCTGTGTTCTCAGGTGTGTCAGCACTCTTGGGAGACCAGCTCTCTCCTAGCAGGATCTGGGTACTGAGAGCTGTTGCATAGGGTTTCTTCCCACAAGATTTTATCTCGGGTATTATTAGTGGGCTCTAGGAAACATTCAGTAGCAGCTAGACTAAAGTCTTCAGTTTAGTAACCCTTTGTGAATCTCAGAAACCACTGACCTCTAGAAGAACACTGTAGTCTAACCCAGATATCTGTAGATCCACACAGATGAAGAAGATGCAATATATATGAATCTTAAAATTTAGAAAAACCACCATGAGACAACTTTGCATGAGTGAGAAGACACAGAAGCAGCAGACAGACTCAGACTTTTAAAATGTTTCCATATTTTCTCAGAAAGAATACATGTGTTCTACAGCTAATGTGTTTTCAAAATGAAAGGGAAGCTTGAAAATGTGAACATAGCACACGATTTTAAAATGAATCCAAACCAGTAGAAAATGAATATATATAGCAATTATATTTTTTAAAAGATCAGTAGACAGGTTGATTAGTATGTAGAGTTCATGTGAGTCTTTATGAACTGGAAGATGATCTGAACATAGTTTAGATGAATAAGCTCCAAAAAAAATGAAGAGAGATTTAAAACATGATGTAAAGAGTCAGAACTCCATTGTGTATGCAACCAGAGTTCAGAAATAGAAAACAACTACATAGAGAATAAGCTATATTAAAAATATTGATATATATTTTTACAGGCTTGAAATATATAGATCCTAGTTCCATTATAGTATATTTAAATTATGAGAGGGGAGAGCACATAACTGTAGAAGCAACAGAGCTGAAGATAATGACCATGTTCAATGCCTTGGCCAATGCTGGCCTCTACACCTTCAGTCACAACAGTGAAAGCCAGAACATGCTGGAATGACTCTTCGGTGGAAGGGGTCACTAGCAGCCTAGAAAGCTACAATGCAAAAATATATTTTATAAATCTTTGAAGTTAGTATACAAAATAGTAGTTTTCTCTCTTAATACACTATTTATTCTTTTTGAGACCTTAATATTGCACAGGGTGTTTTCATCATGCTCACCATCACTCTTCTCCATAAATCCTCCAGACACACAGATGCTCAGATTAACATCTGCTTATTGTAACTTTTATCACCACCAAGTCTGATCTCTGCTTCTTTTTTTTTTCCATTTTTTATTAGGTATTTAGCTCATTTATATTTCCAATGCTATACCAAAAGTCCCCCATATCCACCCACCCCCACTCCCCTGCCCACCCACTCCCCCTTTTTGGCCCTGGTGTTCCCCTGTACTGGGGCATATAAAGTTTGCAAGTCCAATGGGCCTCTCTTTCCAGTGATGGCCGACTAGGCCATCTTTTGATATATATGCAGCTAGAGTCAAGAGCTCCGGGGTACTGGTTAGTTCATAATGTTGTTCCACCTATAGGGTTGCAGATCCCTTTAGCTCCTTGGCTACTTTCTCTAGCTCCTCCATTGGGAGCCCAATGATCCATCCATTAGCTGACTGTGAGCATCCACTTCTGTGTTTGCTAGGCCCCGGCATAGTCTCACAAGAGACAGCTACATCTGGGTCCTTTCAATAAAATCTTGCTAGTGTATGCAATGGTGTCAGCGTTTGGATGCTGATTTTGGGGTGGATCCCTGGATATGGCAGTCTCTACATGGTCCATCCTTTCATCTCAGCTCCAAACTTTGTCTCTGTAACTCCTTCCATGGGTGTTTTGTTCCCAAATCTAAGGAGGGGCATAGTGTCCACACTTCAGTCTTCATTCTTCTTGAGTTTCATGTGTTTAGCAAATTATATCTTATATCTTGGGTATCCTAGGTTTGGGGCTAATATCCACTTATCAGTGAGTACATATTGTGTGAGTTTCTTTGTGAATGTGTTACCTCACTCAGGATGATGCCCTCCAGGTCCATCCATTTGGCTAGGAATTTCATAAATTCATTCTTTTTAATAGCTGAGTAGTACTCCATTGTGATCTGTGCTTCTTGAATGCACATCAGTGTGGGGCCATTCATAGGAACATGGTTGACTTGCCAAGGGCCAGATTTTTAAAGAAACCTCATGCTTCTTTCCCAGCAATGTCTGCTACCTAATGTTTGTCAGCTGGTCAGAACTGATGCTGAAATGTTGATCAAGTTGGTCTTGTGCATGACTTGCACAGGGAAGCATAGCTGTAATGTTAAGAGCAGTCTGGTTTTTTTTTTTTTTTTTTCTGTTTTCCCTTTCCTTGTTTCCAGGCATCAGATTCAAGTCACCAAGCTTTAAGGAAAGTGCATCTATGTGCAGAGGCATCTTACCTGTCCTCACCCAAAGGTATTTCTTAAGCATGAGAGCACAGGAAGAGCAAAAGTCAAAGCTGTTTAAAACAAAAATTCACATACTGGAAAATACTAACCAGAGAAATCAAGAGCAGCATTCCTATCATCAGAAAAAGTAAACTAAGGCAAAAAAGCATTACCAGAGCTAAAATTCCTGACATAATGAATAACAAAACAACCATTTTCCCCAAAATATATCGCACTTCTAAACTTGAAAATATCTAGTATGTAACAGAATGTCAAAAATACAGTTACAATAACAACTGCCTGACCAGATATGACCACTGATGAGATAGAGGTGTGAGTGTTATAGGAGCAAACAGCTACTTTCTGATTGAACTTAAAGCCTTCTCTGTATGCCTTATTAATGTTAGCTGGGCCAAAATTTGCAGATAGCCCTGGGGCTAATTATAGTTGATGTCAATTCCATTCTCCTGTGAGAGGCTGTGAACAAGGAATGAGTCAGCACTCAGGTGATTTCTTGTAAATCTGCTTCCCACCTTAATTTGTAAAATAAAGGAGAGCTGATGATTGGGCAGTAAAAGGTGAAAATGGAGTGGAAAACAAAGAAGGGGGTTTGAGAAAGAAGGGAGGCAGAGGAGAAGGAAGAAGAAAAGTGGAGCAGAAGCTCATGGCCTGGAGATGTGGAAGATGGTAATGTAGTGGTAGATCTGCCCAATCTAGGTGCAGGTTGATGTCCCTTTCCCTCCATTGGAAGTCCCACCTGGCTACAGGAGGTGGCTATTTAAGGCTCCATATCCCATGTTGCTAGGATTCTCAGCTAGGTTCACCCCCATAGATTCCTGGGAGCCTCCCTCCTCCCAGGTCTCTGGCTAGTCCAAGAGATCCTCTCCACAGCTTTCTGCTTTCTCTCTTAGCACTCCCTCTGTTCTCCCCATATCTGATTCCTACCTCAGTTCCCCTCCCAACCATCTCTCCCACCAAGTTCCTCCTCTGATATCTATTTTATTTCCCCTTCTTAGTGAGATTTGATAGTCCCACTTTGGGGCTATTGTAGCATGGTTATCCTGAATAGCCAATGTACACTTCTTTTTTTTTTTTGAATTAGATATTTTCTTTATTTACATTTCAAATGCTATACTGAAAGTCCCCTATACCCTCCCCTTGTCCTGCTCCCCGACCCGCCCACTCCCGCTTCCTGGCCCTGGCATTCCCCTGTACTGGGGCATATAATCTTTGTAAGAGCAAGGGACTCTCCTCCCATTGATGGCCTACTAGGCCATCCTCTGCTACATATTCAACTAGAAACACAAGCTGGGGGGGGGGGGTACTGGTTTGTTCATATTGTTGCTCCTCCTATAGGGTTGCAGACCCCTTTAGCTCCTTGGGTATTTTCTCTAGCTCCTTAATTAGGGGCCCTGTGTTCCATCCAATAGATGACTGTGAGCATCCACTTCTGTATTTGTCAGGCACTGGCATAGCCTCTCAAGAGATAGCTATATCAGGGTCCTGTCAGCAAAATCTTGTTGGTATATGCAATAGTGTCTGGGTTTGGTGGTTGTTTATGGGATGGATCCCCGGGTGGGGAAGTCTCTGGATGGTCCTTCCTTCCATCTCAACTTCAAACTTTGTCTCTGTAACTCCTTCCATGGGTATTTTGTTCCCCATTCTAAGAAGGAATGAACTATCCACACTTTGGTCTTCCTTTTTCTTGAGTTTCATGTGTTTTGCAAATTGTATCTTCGGTATTCCACTATGTTCATAGCAGCCTTATTTATAATAGCCAGAAGCTGGAAAGAACCCAGATATCCCTTAGCAGGGGAATGGATACAGAAAATGTGGTACATTTACACAATGGAGTACTACTCAGCTATTAAAAACAATGAATTTATGAAATTCTTAGGCAAATGGATGGATCTGGAGGCTATCATCCTGAGTGAGGTATCCCAATCACAAAAGAACACACATGATATGCACTAACTGATAAGTGGATATTAGCCCAGAAACTTAGAATACCCAATGTACACTTTTTATTAAGTAAAAACATCTGCATGTCTTTCTGGGTCTAGATTATTTCACTCAGGATGATATTTTTTAGTTCTTTTCATTTGTCTGCAAATTTCATTGTATAAATGTACCATGTTGTCTTTATCCATTCTTCAGTTGCAGGATATCTAGGTTGTTTCAAGTTTCTGGATATTACAAATAAAGCTGCTAAGAACATAGTTGAGCAAGTGTCCTTGTGATATGGTGGAACATCTTTTAGGTATAATTGCAAGAATGGTATAGCTAGGTCTTGAGATAGAATTATTCCCAGTTTTCTGAGAAACTACCAAGTGGACTTCCAAAGTGGTTGTACAAGTTTGCACTCCTGCCAGTAATGGAAAAGTATTCCTCTTGCTCCACATCACCAGCATGAGTTGTCACTTGAGTTTTTGATGGGTGTAAGATAGAATTTTGGAGCCATTTTTATTTGCATCTTCCTGATGACTAGGGATGTTCAACATTTCTTTAAGTGCTTCTTGGCCATTAGAGAGTCCTCTGTTAAGAGTTCTCTATTTAAAAGTGGTCTTTCTTAATTCCTGAGCCATCTCTGCAGCCTCTTCAGTGTGTGTGTGTGTGTGTGTGTGTGTGTGTGTGTGAGAGAGAGAGAGGGGGGGGGGAGAGAGAGAGGGGTGGGAGAGCATATAAAGTTGGGAGGGGAGAGAAGGTAAGGATAGAGGAAGAATTTGAGGGGAAGGAAGGGGGGTTGTGGGAACACGTCATATGCATGTGTGAAATTTTGATTAAGTAAATATATATTAAGAGATTGTGATTAAGCTACCAATATTCATCTCTTGGAAAAATTTAACCTGCCTGCTTTGACAAATATATAAAGAATTACAGTCATAGAGACCATGATATCTAGTCATAGTTTATTGTCTATTTAGAAACTAAAGGGATATCTACCAGACATCATACATCTGAAAACATCTATGAAACACTTTGTCCATGTATTAAACACAAAATCACAATAGACATTGGGAAATATTAGGGACTAAATAAAAACTCAAAATTATATGTCAGAATTTATCAGATGTAGCTATAATTGTTCTTAGGGAACAGTTTGTAACCTCGTGTATTTTTATTAGCATAGAGGAGCTTAACATGCTTTCAAGTCTACCAAAGAATTAGGACAAATAGGAGAATAAAATCAGAGAAAGAAAAAATAGTAGTAAAAGCAGACATTCATGAAGTAGAAAAATACACACAAAAGAAAATCAACAAAGGCAAACATTCTTAGAAAAGAAACCAAAATAAACACCTCACAACATTGATCCATCAACATGAAGTAGGAACTTAGTGGTGGGTAAATTATAATTATGAATGCTGTAAGCATGAAGTGGGAGAAGGCCGCTGTAAGCCACAGCTGGTTCTGTTGCAAGCCTGTGACCTTGGGGAATACACTCTCTTCTGTCTGTCTGACACAGCTCCGATCTCAAATGGCTCTGGAACAGTTTAATAGAGTTCATTAAAAGGCACAGTCTAGTGATCTGGAGGGATCTGGGAATCTGCATTGACAACATGGTCCGCAGTGATACAGAAGATACCTGCCTGCTTTTTCATGGGTTAGGCTACCCGCTGACTACTCATTCCAAATTTCCTAATTTCTTCCTATATCACCCACAGATGGTAAAGCTGAGATTCACCAAAGTCAAACCCTAAATAACCATCAAAGAACAGAAAGAAAATAATAGAAAAACCTCCTATCACCCTCTAAATCTACTACAGGACACACTTAGGATATCACCTGCAATCAAGCCCCATTCTCTTTTCTCCTCCTCCTCTCCTCTTCCTCCTCCTCTTCTTTCTTTTCTTCCTCTTCTTTCTTTTCCTCTTCCTCTTCCCTTTCTCCTCCTCCTCCTCTCTTCTTCCTCCTCCTCTTTTTCCTCTTCTTCCTTTTCTTCTTCTTCTTTCTCTTCTTCCTTTTTCTCTTCCTCTTCCCTCCTCCTCCTCTTTGCTTGTTTTGTTTAGATGAAGCAATTCTATGTTATAGGAGATGTGCCGATTGAAAGCTCACATATCGACATGGTCCATGCCAATAAGGAAGTAGGGTGATGCAGTCACCTTTTGCATCCATTGGCAATAGCCACTTGAACACATTTCCTTTTCTAATTACATAAGCGGAATTTCTATTTGTCTTCACACAATGCTTCAGAGGCATATCTTAATTATTGCAACATTATTAGCAGTTGAATAAGAAGTCAGTTTGATATTCGGGAAATAAAAGTCTTACATAAAGCTTTCTAGAGCATGAACTTCCTCTGTGTAAGTCAAGGAGAAATTGATTAAGTCATTTGCTTGAGTGCACAGAATGATAATTTTCTTTCATTTAAAATGTCTAACAGCAGTAAGAATTGTCATCATAAATCTTTAAGTCCTAAGCTAAAGGAGAAAATGCTTATGCAGAAAGATGAACAGGTTGGAAAATATTTGCCCTGACTGAATCAAGACCTGAGAGAAGGTATGTTGTCAACATGAGCCAGCTCTGGGGTGAGGGTGTGTGTAGACAATGTCCACCATTGTCTTTTCCCAGCCACCCCAGGAACTCTGAAGACTACGCCCCTACAAGGAATGTTCCTACCAAGATCAGCTAAACCTGCTCCCTTGATCCAGCAGTACTCGATAAATCCTGCCTCCTTGCTTATCTGTATGTAACACCTTATCTGTATGTAATCAACTTTGTTCAGCTGTTTGCAATAACCCTGCTTCCTTGTTCAACTCTGTGTAACTAACATGCTGAGTTTCTGGGGTTCTGCAGTTTCTCCAACAGAGCCCAGACCACTCCATCACAGCTGGGTGCTGAGAATGGAACCCAGATCCTCTACAAAAACAAGTCCTTTAAACTGTGGAACAGTCTGTCCAGCCTCCAACGTCCGGTTTTCTGGAACCTTCCTTCTTCATCGTGAAATCTTAGCAGAGATATTGGTGATGGAGGGCTAGTTATACATGGGAAAGTTGGCAAATTATTTTCCATGAAATCCAAGATAAAAATAGATTTAAATGAATCTCCACAGAGCAGAAACACTATAAAAACAAAATCTCCTGGTGGGTGGGGCTGAAGCTTCTGGTGACCAGACCAGAGACAAAACAGTGGCCTAGGAAGCCTAGTTGTCTGGAGGTCAGAGACCAGGTAGTCTTCTCACCTAGTGAGGGTTTAAAACTATTGTCTTCCAGAAATATAAGCCTGTGCCCAGGCTATCCTGCTAATGGAACTGGAAATGCCCAACTCCCCTGTAGCAAGAAAAGAGTGGTGATCATATTTGGAAGTTCTCTATTTGGAGACTCGATCTGGCTCAGAAGGAAAAACAAAACAAAACAAGAAAATCCCCATCTCTAGTCTGTGTACCCAGCCAGCAGAACTGAAACATTTAGAAACTTCTAGAAAGTTTGCAGCAGTGGAGGAAATGCCAGTGTAAGAAGAAAGTGCAAGACAAACTGGAGATATAGGTGAGCAAAGAGAGAATGAAAAAAGAATAGCAGACACATCTGGGAGGATCTGCCTCCCCCTCCAGCAGCACTGTCACACAACAACTGCTGCTCCCAGCCCCCAGCTGCCCCAGTGATAGAAACCAGAGTCTCCTGAAAATGTCCTCTTCAAATGGGAAGGAATGGCTGGGACCCTTCTTCCTGATTGAGGGAGCAGGAGGAAAGCCATGAGCCATGTATTCCACATGGCTGCCTATTTCCTCTGCTTGCTCACCTATGTGATAAGATGACAGTAAAAAGCAAACTTAGAGGATGGCATCAGTAGAGGACAGAGCTCAGTGAACATTTGCAGAAAGTTGACTGAGCAGGACTGAGGGGCCACTCTGAGGCACATGCAGAATATGGCTGTTGTCTTTAGGACATGGAAGGATGCCTTTGGATTCCTTAAGTCCCTCCAGAGAAAGTACCCCACAAGCTGACATTTCATGGTCAGAAGGAATCATCAATACACCATTTCCATGAATATGGAGGCTTCTGGCCAGTCTCTTCAAGAATATGTGACCATGAGCCACTAACAACTGAGGACCTCTGACCACATGAGAACACCCAGCTTGAATAAGTCCAAAAACTAATGCAGAAAAAAGAATAGTTAACAAACAACAACAACAACCCACCCCAAATCCCAGAACAAAACAAAACCAACAATGAAATTTCAAAACAGGACTAAAATGATATAAAATGAAAATACATAAGAGTGGCCCTTGGAAACTTAACTTGTTATTCCTTTATTGTTGTGTGTAGGTGCACTGCGTGTGTGCCTTGGTGTGCATGTGGAGAGTAGTTAGGGCTGGAATCAGGTTTCTCCTGCCACTTTGTCAGGATTGAACTCAAGGGCTCAGGCATAAAGTACATAAAGGCTCAAGTCTCTGCCTGCTGAGCCATCACACTGGATCTGAAATTTTAAAATGAGTAAAGTTAAAATTAAAAATGAAAATATTCCATGTGGGGATCAGAACATAATGCTATATAAATTAATATGAATGATAAAAAGAGTCTATGGGAGGAAAGAGGCATGGGAGCTGATGGGTGTGGTCCCAGCATCAGAGTTAGCAGTATTTCCCAGAGGAGAAACCAGGAAAGATAAACGAAACAACAGAACTCTCTAGAACAGAGACAGAAATCTTCACGCTGAAGCACCAGGGTCAGGGTGGGGCACCACGAGAGGACAGCACTTCAATCGGGTGCTGTGTGGTAAGCAACCAAGATAAAGAAGCATCTAAAAGGAGAACAGACAAATGGAAGCCTGACACCTGGTCCTCCTCGAAGGCTGGAAAAGGTGGGATAATTGCCTGCTGGATATGGAGAAAAGTGAACTGCATCTGATTTGGGTATACTACTGAATCCCCTCAGATCTGGAGAAGAGAATGGTGGGACTTGGAATATCTATCTTTCACTTATTCTGTCATGGAAAGTGAATGGAGTTTATGCAATGGAAAGGTCCAGAAGTCATTCAGTAGGTGGTGGCTTAGTGGTACAGCTCTTTCCTAGAACTCACAAAGCCCTCTGGCTGATTCCCAGTGTGGTAAAATCAAATTATGTAAACTAAAATAAAGGTAAATATAAAATAGTAATCTAAGAGGAAGGACACATTAAATTGAGGAAAGGGTTGATGCAGCCTGAGACACATCTGTCTTAGATGTTTTGGAAACACAGAAGAAGCAAGCCACATGGAAGCAGGGATGCTGACTTGGTTTGAATGAGCTGTCCCCCATGTTCTCTGCTATTTGACTACTTGGTCCCTAGGTGGTATGGTTGATGGGGAGCATTCTGGGTGTGTGGCCTTGCTGGAGGAAGTGCATCACTGGGGGTCAAACTTTAAGGTTTCAGAGCTTCATGCCAGCCCCAGTTAGTTCTCTGATTCCTGCTTCCAGAAAGAGTTCTCAGCTTTTCCAGTCACCAGGCCTGTCTGCTGTCACACTTTTTCACCATGATGCTGAGGGATCCCTCTGGAACCATAACCCCCAAATACCTCTTATCAGTTGCCTTGGTCATAATGTTCTATTGCAGCAATAGAAAAGCCATGGATATAATTGGAGATACGGAGAAAGAGCTCCTTAGTTATCAAGATAAAAGATATGGCTGGTCAACAGAACATTTGAAACAAAATAAGTGTGTTTTTATTGTCATGGTAATTTAAAAGAGTGGTGGATCAAAGGTATCAGATGTTATCTTAAAGAGATGAATCAAACACTAGCCACACAAGCATATTCTGGTATGAAGACAAGGCAGTTGTCAGAAGCAAGGGCTTTAAAAGATAAAAGTGGCTGCCCTGACCAGGACTTGGTGTGGGGAAGGGTTGCTGAGACTTGCCGCTAGCCTTTCCATACTGTTTGAATTTGCCAAAAGGTATATATTTTTAAAATATGTGTGTGTGTGCACGTGCTAAAAATATCTACCATCCCAGCCACCCAAGAAGAGCTGTCTTTCATATCCCCATCAAGCAGTTTTTAAGGATTTATTTATTTCTCTTATATGTGTATAAGAGTTTTGCCTGCCTATCTGTATCTGCATGCCTACTACCTATAGAGACAAGAAGGAAGTGTTTGACATCCTGAAACTGGAGATACAGTAAGCTGTAATCCACCTTCTTCCCAATATTTCCAAGAGTACTAAGTGTGCTTTACCACTGTGTAGTCTCCTCAGTGTGTAAGTTATATCATTTCATCCAACCCCTGACTATGTCTAGATATATACCCCAGAGTGGCCTTGAACTCATTATCCTCCTAGTTTCAACTTCCCAAAGGCTAGGCTTATTGTCATATGGTACCACATCTCTCACAGAGCATTTTAAACAGTGCTCCATTAAGTGACATTCAAATCCCAGTGAAATGGATGAACAAAAGATTCAGCCATGTTGCTATGTGGATAGACCAGATAAGAACTCCCTGAATTCTCAGCAGGACATTTCTCCTCTAATAAAATGGAAGTAAGTTTAGGTAAAGTTCAGAAATGTGACATGTCAGTGGGAAACATCTTGCCTCTCTCAGCACAGCAGTGACATAGCTTTGGATGTTTACTCCTTTTGCAATAGGACAAAAATTCTTATCCCTAAAACGAGCATGATGAAAACGTGATACACTTTGAGATTTCAAAGGCCCATGACATTCCCAATTAGTTCTCTCTGCCTTCTTGTGTATCTCAGGCACTGCTGCAGTGCCATGCCTGCCTGACTGCTTACATGCTCCCTGCTAGGCTGGGCATGGACTCCAACCCTCTGAAACAGAAAGTACCACATTAAATACTTTCTTTTATAAATTACATTGGTTATGGTGTTTTATTTCACCAACAAGAGAGAACTAAGACAGAGTTCAACCAAGTTTGTCCTGTTTGGGTTCAGAGATCTGAATTTAGAATTAGTGGAAAGTGAAATTCTGTACTTGAAAATGAAAAGAGAAATAGTGAAGCATGAAAGAGTTCAAAAGACAAAAATACAGCAAACAGCAAAGCACAAGCAAACACCTATAAAAAGTCAGAGGGCTTGAATGAGCAAGTCACAGAAGCAAGCTGTGGCAGACAGGAGCCTTACATCCCATTTCAAGTGCTTGTCAAAAGCAGAGCTTCCCCCAAAATGTAGCTGCTTCATAGGTGAGAGAAGTCTAGAAGCTTTGGCTTCACCAGACAGTAATGTGGTGTGTGTGTGTGTGTGTGTGTGTGTGTGTGTGTGTGTGTAATACACAGTAGCCTAGTTGCAGATAACACAAATGGCAATCTAAAGATATTCTAAAGGAAAATATTCAACTATTCTTGTGCTATTTGAAAGAAAGTCAGTCCTCAGAGCACCATGAAGTTGAAACTTAATGGTTCTTTGGAAAGTAAGTTGTGTTGGAAGGTGTTTTTCTGGGGCAAACACATGAGGCAGTGTTTTCCAGAAGAGGACACAGGTGAAAGACTAAGGCAGACTCATGAAGGAACTGAAGCAGACACAGGAAAGAGGATGCTCTGCTAAAACAAGCACATGAAAGGACATGTGATGGATTCTTTGCTAATAGTACACATGTATTAGTCCGCCTTACATTGCATAGGTGAGCTGCATTTGCTGGGACTCCATAGAGAGAAACAGCACCAAAAAACTTCTGGTGGTGTGCTGTAGTTTCTTGCCACATCCTTGCACTTGGGCTGATTGGCAGAGTGATGTTGGCTGAGACAGAAGAATGTGCTGAGGCAAGACTTGTGGTGGAGGGCACTTGATGTTTGGAGGGTATAAATAGGACTTGGAGGACAATGATGGAAGCTGAGCTTGGCTTGCTTATAGAGCTAGCTGTGGTCTCTTGTTGGTCTCGATTCTTGCTGATCTTTGCTGCCCTGAGAGAGGTACAACTGAGAACTTCTGAGTCTCCCCCCACTGACTCTGCTAGGTCAGGCCACTGCTGCTGATTCATGCTTTCTATCCTGGATTCTACCAAACTGGACTGCTAGTGGATTTGTGAAGTGTTTGCGAGTGAGTCTAGGTGCTGCTGCTGCTAACCTATGAACTGAACTGCCAATTTCCAGACAGCACAGATGGGGGTTGCTCCAAAGAACCTTTCTAAATAGGTCCATGTCCCCAGTATCCTTTTTTTTCCATTGTCTCTTGTGGGTGGTGGGCTAGCAGGGATGCTAAAGTGTTTAAGAACCATCATTAAAGGTAGACTTTGAAAAAATTAAAGTTACAGCCTTGTTTTGAGTGATGTGGTGACATGGATACTTTATCCAAATTGCTTACTACACAAGTCAAGTTGTTCTTGCTAACAAGCTCCAGCACTCTGCCAGGCACTATAAGCAATCAAGATGTTCTTGTTTTGAGTTGCTTAGAGTAGCTAAGCTGGAAAGTTCCATTTTGTGACCTGTCTCTCTGAGATGACATCTTGGATCTTCCTGAACATGTAAGATGTGTGTCTGTCCAGCCATAGGTAACAACCATATTTTGTTGTGTCTCCATTTGGGGTTCATGGGACTCTGAGGGTTCAGGGCATGATGGGGCCCATGAGTTTCTCACAATATGTGCTTATAAATTTATTTTCCATCTGCAATAACTTAAATGTTAATAGAGATAGATTCCGGGTCATCTGGGGGCCACTTTAACACAACCTCCCCATCAGGGGTGATGGGCACGAGCTTCCAACCCTTTTGTCTTCATTCATCCTAAGCAGCTGATTGGTCAGAGTGAGGGCCACACTAGTGGCCAAGGATTGGCCCAGGAGCACCTTCCTGTCACCCCCCCCGAAAGATTTTAGAGTATTTGCAAAGGGAAATGATGAAAGCGTTTTATATGACTTCACAGGAATATCAACATGTCAGATTAAAGCACAACACAAACCACAGCCAGCTTTCCAGCAGTCACTGCTATGCATACAGAAGGACAATATCAAGAGCTTCGCTAGGAAAAAAAGTAGGGGCCACTGGTAAGGCTTAGCAGGTGAAGGTGCTTTCCTCCAAGCCCAGTGTACTGAATTTATCCCAGAGCATACATGGTAGAAAGAGAGAACCAACTCTTGAAAGTTTCCCTCTGGGCTCCACTCATGTGTCAAGCTCTCTCTCTCTCTCTCTCTCTCTCTCTCTCTCTCTCTCTCTCTCTCTCTCTCTCTCTCACACACACACACACACACACACACACATATACACACGCGCACGCGCACACAGACACAGACACAAACACAGAATCAAGAAATGAAGAAAGCTCTTACTAATGAGGGCCAAATGGCTCAGCAGATAAAAAGACTTGCTGTTGAGCCTTGCAATGAATAAATAAACATAATATTTTTTAAATGTTAAAGAAAAATTATTTCTAGCTTCGTTTAGTGGCTCCTCTTTGTAATCCCAGCAGCTTGGGAGCTGAAGCAGAAGGATTGGTGTGAGTTTAAGGACAGTCTGGGTACAGAATAAAGACTCTATCTCAAAATATTTTTATAAATATCATTGTTTTTTAGAATTATTTATTTTAGAGAAATTTTAATTTCTTAATATTTAAAAATGTATTTGCTGGAGCACATGTGTGTGTGAACACACTTGTGTGGGTACATGTTCCACAGTCTATGTACAACAGAGGATAACTTGCAAGAGTCAGTTTTTTTTTTCCACCTTGTCTACACAGGGACAGAACTCAGGTCATTAGCCTTGGCAGCAAGCACTTTTCCCTGCTGAGCCGTCTTGCCAGGCTGTGTTGCTGTTTTGTTTTTTGTTTCGTTTCTTTGTTTGTTTGTTTTGTTTTTAATTTGTTTTTATAAGTCAATGTATAAAGGTTATAAATGTAAAGAACTTTTTGTTTTGTTGACACCAGGACTTACTCTGTAGGTTAAGGAGAGGGCTCATACCTGTTACCTCTCTGCCTGTCCTTCTGAGAGCAAGGTTACAGGTGAATTCAACAACAGCACAATGGGTCCACAAGGTACTTTCCCTTACGGCGGCTGTTTGTTCAAGGAGGAAAGTTGACTTGTGTGCCTCCCCTATCCAGGGACAGGTCACCCACGGACATATACACAAGAGGTGGGGGACCTTACTAATCAAGCAAAACTCAGAGTCCCACACTTTAAGTTTGCTTTTGTAGCTTATAAGACTATTGAAATAACAACAACAACAAAAAAAGACACCTGCCCACATATTTTTAGTTGACATTTAAAGTTTTCTTCCTAAGGTAAAACAGTTGCAAAGGATAGACCTTCCAGAGCTATATAAATATTGACATCAAAATAGCAGGTGTTATAGAACTTTTAAAATACAAACAACAAAGTATAAATACCATGAGTGGAAAACAGCACAGTGGTTCATTTATAAGGGACATGGATTGCTCCTCCTTAATGCCCGGGACTTCTGTATCATTTCCTTTTCTTCTAGAACACACACTGCCATTCTGCATCTCCCACAGACTTAGCCTACTGTAATATCAGTATGCTTCAAGGTGATCATGGACCACCCTTTGTTCTACTCTGCCAGAAAAACATCGGTAAAATAGGAATTTAAATGTATTTAGATTTTCAGGGACCACTGGGGGCCCAGTGTTGACTTTTATCTGGATGGATTTATCAGTATAATTATTATGAGTTCACAGTAGACCCAACAATGTAATAGTTCAAATGTTGCTATGTACTTATTACATGCATAAATATGTGCTTTCTTTAATTTTATTAAGAGCCTGCTTGCCTTACTAAAAGAGGAAGCAATATGATTTACAAAATATTCCAAACATTTCTTAATTCCATCAGTAGAGTCATTAAGTTTCTCAGCTTTGGGGAAATACAGCCCCCAAGGCTCTGAGACTTAGCAAACGATGATGAATGACTCCCGTTTATTCTCTAAGCAGGCGTGTGCTACTGCTTGCCTCGGAAGTGTTGCCCACGGGCTCATGCTCTTTGTGAGCTAATGGTGTGATTTTGAAAGCTATGAAGTCTTTAGAAATTGGAGCCTGGTTGGAGCAAGAAAAGTACCAGCCCTTTGAAGACTGTACCTGCCCTTGGTTCTGACTGTTTTCTCTACTTCTAGTCTATCACATGTGAACAAGCCACCATCCTTCCTAATGCTGTGACCCTTTAATATTGTTCCTCGTGTTGTGGTGACCCTCAGCCATAAAACTATTTTCATTGCTACCTCATAACTGTAATTTTGCTACTGTTATGAATCATAATGTAAATTTCTGGTATGCAGGAAATCTATATGTGACCCCTATGAAAGGGTTGTTGACCTACACGTTGAGAACTGCTACCATAGATGAAACCAGGATACAAGGCCTTTCCAATTAAAATCCCTTGGAAATGGTGATCTAAAAACAACAAAAAACAAACAAACAAACAAACAAACAAACAAACTCTTTGTTCAGAGAATCTCTTATAAGCATCATCTATCAATAGAAAAGCCAATGACCAATGAGTGGAGGCAGGAAAGCAGAGGTGGGACACTTGCAGGAAAAGAGAGGGTTCTTGGAAATAGAGTATAAAAGGGAGATTCAAGAAAAATGCAGGAGCATAAACCAGCAAGTAACTGAACTCAGGATAGAATAAAGAAAAGACTAGAGATTCAGGAGAGTCTCGGGAGATGGATGTAAACCAACAGGCAGATGAGCTTAGGAAGATGATGAGAGAGACGATGAGGAAAAAGTGGACCAGAGCTGAAGAAGAGGTAACTATCCAAATGGTAGACATAAAGTAGTTTGGATGGGTTAAATAAGTTACAAGCTAGTCAGTGAATGAGCCAAGGCCTATGGCCTATGCCTTTATTTATTAATAATTAGTGTCAGAGTTGTTATTGATGGGAACTAAAGAGCCAGAAGGAAAACCACATTTATCTATCTATCTATCTATCTATCTATCTATCTATCTATCTATCTATCTATCTATCTATTTACTTACTTACTTATTACAAATCTTTCCTTCCATGAGTTGTTTGGATAGTTATTCTGTCACAGTAGTACTCAAGGCCATCATCATAGCATGGCATTTCCCTAGTGTTAGCAGAAGAATTAGAAAAATTTAAGCACTTCATTTAAGTCTGCCTTTACCAGTAGAGCTTTTTGATAAATCCCTTTGCTATTTTAAGGGCTCAATTAATTTATAGAAAATATATGTCACGTAAAAAAATTGATAAAATCAGTTTTCATGGTCCACCAATCAGCCAAATTAGACTTAATCTTTCTGCTGGAGGGATTTGCCTTCCTTCCTCAACTCAAAATGTTCTACTAAGACAGACTTGTAACACTTTCTATGACATCTCTCCTTGTTCACACCACTTGGGAGGCAAGGAGACTGTCAGTAGCTAGAAAGCAAAGGAGATGAGACCTTTGCAATTGTTCCTAAATCTATCTTAAGGTCTAGAAACTCTGCCCTTGAAGGTGAACTTCTCATTAATTCATGGAGACTGTGCCCAGTGTGTTTCTGACATGGGTTCCCACCAGTGTCAAATGGCCCTGAACATTGTGTCGCCTCTATATAATGTTGTGCCCACACGGGGTGCATTTCCCTTTTATAAGAACAGAGAAAGGCAGGTTTGGAAGGAGGAGGCCAAAGCTAGCCTAGGCATTGCGTCATCAGAAAGGCTTCCAGAGAAGCTACGAATCTGCAAATCTGTTTGTCTAGGGATAGATCTGCAGTGCCCACAAGCACGGACCAGATATCCACAGAGTATACAAAAATGGATTAATGGAATATATTCTCAACCCTGAACTTCTGTGGGAATCTAGTCTGGTACTGATGTGCCTGATAGAGTTCCTAACCACAGCTAGAAGGATGCCCAAGAGCTCTCTGTCCATTCCATAAGAGTATGTGTGGCTCAGGCCCAGAGAGTTTCTGACCGTTATTTCTACTTTCCCTCTCTAGCACAGGCTGGGGAAGGGAAAGAATCAGATCATGTTGTGTGGTGTACTTTTTTTGTTTTGTTCTGTGTTTGGGGATTCCGTTTTGAGACAAGACATCATGTCCTTTAGGCTGGCATCCAACTGGATGAAGAGCCGAAACTAGCCTTGAACACCTGATCTTCATGCCCCATTCAGTGGTACCTCTGAAGGCGTGAATGTAGATAGTCAAGTCAGAAATGAAGTGATTTGATATGTGGTTATGATTCTGGTGGACACTGGGTTTACTGATATATCCCTGTCTATTTGAGTGCAACCTTAAAAATCCAAACTAATTAATGGTCAAGGTTCTAATTCAAATTGTGAGAAATGAATTCAACCCCTCTGAAGAACAGCAAGTGTTACTGACCCCTGACCATGTGCCTAGCACATCAGTGTTTTTCTAAGAAGATCTGGACACACAGTAGTCAAGAGGAGTAAACCCCAGCAAAGAAAGACCAGGAGGCCTTCATTTCACCTACTCCCAACAGCTATAGAGATGACAAAGCCTACCCTGGCAAAGACCCAAGAGTTTTTATGAGGTAAATTTCTCTGGAGGTTTCCTTTAGAAGGAAAAGAGAGGCCCAGAAATCAACCTCTGCAGGGTTCTTAAGTCTCAAAGCAAAGAGATTTGGGCTCATGTTAGTTGGCCTGGAGTATGGGGTGCTGGAAATCTGTAGGAGACAAAACAAAATGCTTATCACGTTTCTCTGACCCAGAGCTTCTGAGTGAGGTGGAAATTATAGCTCGGGTCTCTTTACTGTGGGGACATCTGGAATCTGAACATTTCTGGGCATATTAAGAAGACTATTTATACTTGCCACCAATGTTAGGGAAGGCAATTATATGAAGTGCTGCAGTACCATTAGGTATTTAAAACATACGAGGCAATGCAATAACCATGTGCAGAGATCTGAGAGTGAGTCAGCCTTTCAGGGAGCCATTCACTCCAGCTTAGTCTATTTTCCCAAGCAGCCACATGACAGGTCTCTGCTGTTGGACCGGGTGATGTAATCATGTGAATCTGTCCTGCCCAAGAAGTCATGTCAGTGCTAGCTCTATAATATAGGCAGAGTCAGATATGAACAGGAGTCCAAGTTGCTTGTGTGGTATAGAACCATAGCTGCTCAGAGGGAGCTGGAGGAGGAGAACCACAGATACCAGAGTTTGCATTTTACATAACATCTCTGTGCTGAAAAACTTCAGGAGGTTATTGACAATTCTCTCCCTTTGAAATTTATGCTCCCCTTCCAACACCAGCAGTCTCTCAAATCCTTGATGGTTGTTTTAGGCTTCCAAGTAATATTTTGTGGTTGATGCAGTGTGTAAACTTGGGACAGAAGCATTACAGATACCAACCCTGGTGAAAAGCCAATATTTGGCTATTTGTCTCAGTAGTTTGGGATATTTTGGTGTGATGTCTTTTCTTACCTTTAAGAACTGATGAAGAAACTCTGGTGAGTACTTTGGTATATCTAAGCCCTCATCAGAAAGGCTTCTTTTTGCAGCAGATAGTGATTAATGCAGAGATTACAAGTCCCAGTGCAAAGCATAAGGAACTGTGGAGTGCTCATATCTAAATGGGACAGCTCTATCTATGTCTATATCATCTCTCCTTGGGTGTTCCCAGAACTTGACACATGGGAGTTAACCAATGCCTTCGCTATACATCTGACTCACCTAGAAGCCTTTCAGTGATATTCATGACCAGCCTCGAACCATGCCACATTTCAATGCTGTGGTTAGATCCATGGGCTATAAAGCGAATTTCTCAAGTAAAAATGGAATTGTAAGTTATATTTAATTCTTCTTCAGTTAGTGTGTACACTGTGTTGGCAGTTGCACGTTTGCTTATGCATGGTGTAGAAACTATTCCAGGAGGTGATGGACTAGGGTGGAGTACATATTGGATAGGAATAGACACTTGAGGTTCTAGAGTGTGCTTTAGATTCATTAAATAAGAGACTCATTACAAGTTTATTGGCTTTTTAGGCCCCAATTGCATCTGTAAAACAGGTAATTTCAATATGTGTGAGTCCTCTGATTACTTCTAAGCCTGAATTATTTTTTGGTGAGATAAATTATTGTTGACTCATCCAAGCAATGTCTATAGAAGGAAAAGCTTCCTCATTGAGATAATAATCAGAAAGATAGGACTCGTGCATATACATAACCACATACATCACAAAGTTGTTGGTAACAGAAAAAAATGAAAATACTAATATAACTAAGAAAATGACAGATCACCATAGATGGAATAATATATAACTATAAAGAGATACCAGAAAAGCATTTAGCTACATGGGCAAACAGTCACTATATGTTGTTAGATTAAATGAAAACTAGCTACTTAGTTACTCTATAGAACTTGACAGTAAGAAGACCCTATCACTGAAGATACCACATACTTCAGTCATAGAACATGGAGAAATGAAGCTAATACTAAGTGAGAAGCCTCAGTCCTACTGGTCAGCTTTCACAGTGCTGGAAGGCTCTATGCATGCTACCAGAGAAGAAGGGTCATTGTTACTTTTATCCTGCCTTGAACTCTGTGAGCTACAATACTGACTAACATGCCAAGATATACATGCTGATGCAATAGTGCATGAATTCTGTGGGAGTGATAAACCACTTTATGATTGGAATTAAATCTCACACCACAAGATGGGACCCATGCCTGGTACTATTACCCAGGCCAAATACTTGTGCTTGGCTAGCTCATAGGCCTAGGGGACAACCTATACTATTGTTCTGCTAAGTGGACACAGCTATAAACTACCATAAGTTCTTCTCTTTATACCTATGGATTCATACAGAAACTCCTTTTGCAGTAGACAGTGATTAATGCAGAGACATACATCCAGTTAAGAATAAGAGACTGTGGAATGCATTCATGCACTCAACACTTGGGGATCATTGTGAGAGAAGAACTAGAAAGGCTGGAAGTGCCAGAGGACGTGGTATTTTTGACCAAATAGCAAAGAGCAGTTGCACACATGAACTTGCAATGGCTGGGATTGCATGTGCAAGATTTCCACACAAGCAAGCAAGCAAGCAAGCCAAAAGCCCAACAAAGATGGAAAAGTGGCTCATGGAGTCCAACCCCTAGCTGAGCAACTCTTGACAACTGATGGCTACTCAGAAAGCCTGAATCCATTTCTTCAAAGATATAGCCTAAAAAGCTATCCATGCTCCAGTGATGGTCTCACACCCATAGACATACAGGTCTTACTAAATTGACTCAAATTACATTTGAAAGGGGGTGGGGGAGAGAGGGAGAGAGAGAAAGTTAGGAAAGAAATGTGCAGGGACTCCAATGGAGGAGTTAGAAAAAGGACTGAAGGAGCTGAAGGGGTTTGCAACCCTATAGGAAGAACAACAATATCAACCATCCAGACCCCCCAGAGCTCCCAGGGACTAAACCACCAACAAACGAGTACACATGGAGGGACCCATGGCTCCAGCTGCATATGTATCAGAGGATGGCCTTATCTAGCATCAATGGGAGGGGATGCCCTTGGTCCTGTGAAGGCTCAATGCCCCAGTATAGGGGAATGAATGCTAGGGTGGTGAGGTGGGAGTGGGTGGGTGGGTGGGTGGGTGGGGGAGCAACCTTATAGAAGCAAGGAGAGGGGGATGGGATGGGAGTTTATGGAGGGGAAACCATGAAAGGGGATAATATTTGAAATGTAAATAAATAAAAGATCCAATTTAAAAAAAAAAAGAATGGATCTGGAGGGAAGCTGTCCCACTCCTAGCTTTAGACTACAAGTTAAGATCAACAGTCTTAGGTCAGGGTAACAGTAGATGGCATCATGTGAGATACAAGAGCTTGCATGGCTAGAAAGTGAGTCAACATTCTCACAGCTTATTATCAGAAGAACAAATACGAGTCTCCCAAGGACTACCTCAATCTCCTTTGAGAACAGCCTACCTCACAAAGGCTCTCTCACCACACTGGGGACCAGACCTTCAACATGTTAGCCCTTGGAAGATAGGCACTGCTCTAGCATGTACAAGGCCCCAGGCACAACAACAATGTGGTGGTTTGAATATGCTTGGCCCAGGGAATGACACTATTAGGAGGTGTGGCCCTCTTGGAATGGGTGTAGTCTTGTTGGAGAAAGTGTGTCACTGTGGGGGTGAGCTTTGATAAAGTTCTCTTAGTTGCCTGTGAGCCAGTCTTCTCCTGTTTGCCTTCTGAACAAGATGTAGAACTCTCAGCAACTCCAGCTTAATGCCTGCCTTGATGATAATAGACTGAACCTCTGAACCTGTAAGCCAGCCCTAAATAAATGTCCTTTATAAGAAAAAAAAAAAAAAAGAAAAGAAATGTGGTAGGGGGACAGGAGAGGAGTTGAAAGGGAGAGACTATGGGACAGATTGAATGAAAAAAAACATTGTATACATGTAATGAATAGCACCCCAGGGCAACTCAAGCTCCAATTAAGCTACTACTTGCTTAAGAAATAACAAATATTCAATCTGAATATGAAGCCTGCTGAAGAACATGGGTGTGCAGCCACACACCCTCTCTCCTTGCTCTTCTCCTTTAAAGTTACACAATGAGAAGCTGCTATTAAAAAAAGAAAATAAATTCAGAAGTACCACAGGAGAGCCATGAGAAAGGAAAGAGAGTCCTTGGCAAATGGCTGTACAGCCTGTTTACTTCATGATGAGACAGCACAGAGTGGGTGTGCAGGAGGATTACAGAACAATCAGGGTGGCCGGTGGCAGGGAAACCAGGGCTGACCAATGCAGAAAGGGCTCACCACTCTGCAGAAGGAAACTCACAACGCCTGGAAGGTCACTAAGAATGCAGCCTATCCAAGCATGTGATTTCATTTCATTTAGAGCCACCTAAATCCTCTCTTGAATATTAAGTTCCCTTGAAAGGCATTGTTTGTATAATTCTTATCTCTACAAAATTACAAAGGCTAAAAGTAATTACATTTCCAATAAGCCTAAACCACCAGTTTCTAAATGGGTTTTCTTAATTTCAATACAAAATTGTATAACTACTTCACAACTTCCCCAGAGCCCTACCCAGCTCTTCTTCCTGGAGACTGGAGACTAAGCCACTGAGTAGTTATTCTTATTTTGTACAAATGAGAGATATGAAAAGATTTTAAATCAAGCCATATCCTGAATCAAACAAAAATACAAGCTAAATGACCTAAAGGAACAATGTTTGAAATCTACATAAAGAGGCTGAGTGCCAAGGTCTGAGGCTCCCTTCTACCAAGCATCAGAGAGCCCAATGGCTGAAAGGGAATCCCTGGTTTATCCAGATGAAAGACAGACTTGCGTCTTCTATATGATGTGGTCCTGTATTCTTTGAGAAGAGATAATGCCTTCTCTCTGCCAGAAACACAGGAAGTGACCTCCAACCTTTGAAACCTGGGACCTCTTTCCCTTTCAGACAGATAAACAAATAATGAGCAGATAGGGACAGAATCCAGGGATGTGCTTACTGTAAGATAATGAAGCCGACTCTCCAACAAGAAGAGAATTTCCTAAAAGAAAAGCCATCTCAAGGGTACCACTTAATAATAAATTACTGTTTTAGTGTATTCTATGGCACCCCAGAGGCCCAAAAGAATTATGGAAAGCTGCCTTATTTACAAAGTGATTTACGCACGGGGGTGTAATCTGTCTCAATAAATCCAAGATCCTACAAAATGGGCCACTCACACAACAGTACAAAGCAGGGAGATTTCAATTCTGTCATTATTTACTACCCTTCACTAGCTTTCCTCAGAGTCAAAACTGAAGGAAAGAAACACAGGCCTTCTCTTTAATTTATTCTGTTGTGTGAAGACCGTTTTCTCACACAGGGTCTAACAAAGCCCCTTGCCCTGCTCGTTCACTTCCCTAGACACAACTGTGCTGTGCTCTGAGACTGGCAAGTTCTCGGACATTGCCAGGGGGACTGACAGTGAGTGTGGCGTTCTCGTACCCACAGTGATGAGATGGAGCCTGTCTCCCGTGTAACGGCTGCTCATCACTTCCCATTTACCTGCCTGTCCTTCACTTGTGCACACAATCAAAAGGTGACCCTCAAGGTCAATTAATGAGACCATTCATTACCTCGAAACAGAGATGGCAGCCAAAAACAGATCTTCATTAAGATCAATCTTCTGTGACTCCATGTCAAGCCTTGAGTTCACAAGACTCTTTCAAATTTAATATTTATTAGGGTATTTCCCCAAAGGACAATTGCTAAAACTATGTTGCCAGAAGCGGAGAATATCATTCATTTCAGATCAGTTTTGTTTATGTAACTATGACTGATTCAATATTCAAGCATTTTCTTTCCTTTTTAACTTAAATTTACTTATTGTGGGTATGCATGTGTGTGTGTGTACATGTGTGTATGTGTGCATGTGTGTATGTGTGCATCCATGTTGCATGTAATTTTAAAAACATGCTTGCTCCTTAGCCCCAGGTCACACTCTCAGCTTAGCTCCACCAAAAGCCAGCTGGCCATTTTTCCCTGGGAGCTGCGATTGCTCCCCAAACCCCTCACGGCTAGCTTCGCCAAGCCACCAACTACTGCCCCAGCTGTTCTCTTTCTCCTCCTGCCCACCTTACCACCATGGATGGAAAACACTAGACAGTTTTATTATTTTAAAACTAGCCAGATAACTCAATGGCTGTGTGAAGAATTTCCTGTCTTAATCTTATCAACCAGTTCCCTTCATCCTCCTTGGCCCCTGTTCAAGGCAGAGGCTACAAACTCTAGGAGGTCTGCAGCTTCGTCCTCACTCTAAAGTCTGGTCCAAAAACTTTTCTCCTGTGTCCCTCCTCTTCCTTCTGGGACCTAGAGGTCTCATCTTTCCCCCCTTCATCCAACAATTGATTTCTGGATGTCCTTCATTGACAATCAAGAACGAATTAGGGAATTGACACCTCCCCCTACATATCCATGCATGTGTGTATGTGTGCATGTGTGTATGTGTGCTCGAGTGCCATGGCTGGTGTGTGGAGTTTAGAGAACAACTTGTGGGGGTTGGTTGTCTCCTTCCACCATGTGTGTCCTGGGGCGTGAACTCAGGTCATCAGCTTGGTATTCGATGCTGTTATCTACGGAGCTATCTCACTGATCCCAACATATTTCTATTTTCTCTTTTTAAAAACAGTTATTTAATTTTATGTATATGTGTACTGTGTCTACATGAATGTCTGTGCACCATGTTAGATCCCCTGGAACTGGAGTTACAGGCTGCGGTGCCATGTGGGGGCTAAGGATCCAGTCCCAGTCTTGAAGAGAAGAAGCCAGTGCTCTTAGCCACCTAGTTATGTTTGCTGCCCCCAGAGATTTTATTATCAGCAGTGCATCCCACCTCCAGTGAGAAGTGGTGCTAGCAGGCACTTTCACCAGCATACCCACCAGGTTATACACTATTGACTCCTCATTTAGGACTTCCTGCTGATGGGTAGACATGGTGGCCATCTATACCTGTTACATAATGGATCCAAGTCCCCAGCACAAGGTGCACACAGTTGTGTTTATTCGGACAAATTGCCCTTAAAATCTGAAAATTTAACAAGCACATTTCAAAAGCACACTGACAAGATCTCCTTTCTTGTTTCCATCCCCTCATTCTTTCTAAACATAGTTAGAAACCCAGTCAGCCTTTTCCTGCCTGTGGGGCTCCTTCTGTTTCTGTGGGGGCTACACCAAAGAGCAGCCTCTACTTTCAGGTTATTCATACATTTTGCCTGACTTGCAGGAGGTTGGAGGGCTCCTTGGGTTATACATCTGGGCTAAGTGACAAAGGATCTCTGAACAAGGACAGAGGTCTCTACTGCTTCATGTCCTTGGCAATCTGTCATTCTGGCATCTAGAAGAGAGTTCTGAAGACTGAGTTTTTCAGTTCGCAAGGTTCTGTTTGGTTTCTAAGGGGGCTTTTCAACCATTTTCCTCTCAGTGGAGCAAAGCAGGTGCTGCCTACGACTGATTAATAAAACAGCAATGGCAGCAAAACACCCAAGAAAAGCCGCTGATCTGATCGAAAGAGCTGTCAAGATGCCAAGAATCACCGGGCTCTCATCTCACACACGGTTGTTCAGCGAGTGGTTGGATGGTTTTGTATTTTAAAACTAAGTTGTTTGCTTAGTTATCCCCCTACTGCTTGGTTACCTAACACACCTTGCTTTCGACATGATGATGGGAACATGCTCCATTGCCTGTGTGGCGTTATGATCCAAAACATGCAACCACTGTCAGTCATAGGGAGCAATAAAACAAGTGTGAAATGTAAAATTCTGTAAGATGATTTAAGTAATGGCTGACCTAGATAAATGGGTAAAGCCCAGGGATGCAAGCCTGGTGGGTTACCCAAGTTCAATCCCTGGAGCCCGCAAAAAGGTGAAAGGAAAGCAGTGTGTCCATAGGGTAGTCCTCTGAGCATCACATGTGTCCCATGGCTTATGTGCCTACACACACACACACACACACACACACACACACACACACACACACACACGTACATTCACAAATCATAAGAAAACGACAGTGCAGACTTAAGAATACTAAGTGTTTGGTTTGAGCATAGAATGTTCCACACACTGCCCAGCTTTGTTTTAGGAGAGAGAAAAACTCTAGGACATGGGATCTACCTGGAGGAAGGAAATAAGGATTGGCCTCCTCTGGTGTGGGCTGTGGTCTCCTTCCTATTCTACCACTATGGGGTGTGTCTAGGCCACCGTGAACTCCACTGTACCTTTCCCACTATGACATCCTCTTAAACTGTTGGCCATAGTGGACTTTTCCTTCCTTCCCTAAGCTGTGTCTCTCAGGCATTTTGGTTACAGAGATGAGAAAAGCAACTAACACACTAAGGAATGGAAAAACAAACATGGAACAGGTGGACACACCTACTGTTCTAAGTTAAAAGACACAATTGTAGCTTCAATCCTCTTAATTCTAATCTCCTAATCTCTAAGAGAGATGTGAAAACCAAAGGTCATGCATGAACCTGAAGTGCATATTAGCATTATTAAATCTATGAGAAGCTGTGTGTGTGCATGTATGTGCATGTGTGTGCATGTGGAGGCTGGAGGAGGATGTCGGTCGTTCTGCTTGGTCATTCCCTACCTTATTCTTTGAGACAGAGTCTGTCACTGAACCTGGAGTTAGGCTGATGGCTAGCAAGCCCCGGAGAGTCTTGCTACACTGCCTCTTCCCCCAGTGCGCACATGACTAGCTTTTACATGGCACATGTGAACATGACTAGATTTTACATGGCACATGTGAACATGACTAGCTTTTACATGGCACATGTGAACATGACTAGCTTTTACATGGCACATGTGAACATGACTAGCTTTTACATGGCACATGTGAACATGACTAGCTTTTACATGGCACATGTGAACATGACTAGCTTTTACATGACACATGTGAACATGACTAGCTTTTACATGGCACATGTGAACATGACTAGCTTTTACATGGCACATGTGAACATGACTAGATTTTACATGGCACATGTGAACATGACTAGCTTTTACATGGCACATGTGAACATGACTAGCTTTTACATGGCACATGTGAACATGGCTAGCTTTTACATGGCACATGTGAACATGACTAGCTTTTACATGGCACATGTGAACATGACTAGCTTTTACATGGCACATGTGAACATGACTAGCTTTTACATGGCACATGTGAACATGACTAGCTTTTACATGGCACATGTGAACATGACTAGCTTTTACATGGCACATGTGAACATGACTAGCTTTTACATGGCACATGTGAACATGACTAGCTTTTACATGGCACATGTGAACATGACTAGCTTTTACATGGCACATGTGAACATGACTAGCTTTTACATGGCACATGTGAACATGACTAGCTTTTACATGGCACATGTGAACATGGCTAGCTTTTACATGGCACATGTGAACATGGCTAGCTTTTACATGGCACATGTGAACATGACTAGCTTTTACATGGCACATGTGAACATGACTAGCTTTTACATGGCACATGTGAACATGGCTAGCTTTTACATGGCACATGTGAACATGACTAACTTTTACATGGCACATGTGAACATGACTAGCTTTTACATGTGCGCTGGGGATTTGAACTCAGGTTCTTCTGCTTGAACAACAAGCACTGTGACTGGATGAGCCATATCTGACATTTTATTTTTATGATTTTTTTTAAAGATTTGTTTTATTTTATGTGAATAGGTGTTTTCCCTGAATGTATGCATGTGCACTGTGTGTGCGCTGGTGTCTACAGAAGAAGACATATGATCTTCTAGAACTGGAGTTATGGATAATTGTGAGCTGCCATGTGGGTACCATGTGTTGAACCCAGGTCCTCTTCAAGAGCAATACGTGCTTTTAACTCCTGAGGAATTTTTCCATCTCTGATACATATTTTAAAAAGGAACTTGATAATCCAGAATGGTCTTTAACACACAATTCTCCTGCCTCAACTCCTGAGTTCTTGTCCTACAGAATGCACCACTATGCCAGCTTTAAAACATTCTGAAGACACATTTAGAAATCTGAATGTGGATTGTACATTAGATACTAAGTTGATGTTGGCTTTCTTGGTATGGCCACAGTGCTGGGACTGAGTGGGTGTCCTTGGAGGTAGATGCTCAGGGGCGGAATATCACAATGTTCAAAACCTACTTTTAAGTGGTCTCAGGTAAAGTGGACTGGTGAAAATGGTTCAGTCAAAGCTACATACATAAAAGAAAGTGGTGCTCTCTAAGGTGAAGATAACTCAGGCTAGACCTTTCTAACAGGAGAGAGTACATTCTAAGGGACTTGCCTGGGTTGGGTCTCACCTTTGCTCCTACCAAGGGAGATAGCAAATGCTTGAGGCCATATTCACACCTTGGGTGAATCTAATGTGATTCTACACAACCCAAGGAGCTGCTTTAGGTGGCAGCAGGAAACTTAATTCTCCTTTTTGGAAAGAAGCCTTGCAACAAACCTGCTGCTGAGTTTTGTTTTCACTCTTAGATATAGGACAAGGACTGATCATATTTCAGAGAACCAGAAGAAGTCAGCATAAAACTACCACAGTTAGAAGCAAGGTGATGGGCTCTTTGACAAGGGCCTTGGCTACTGAGCCTCATACCTAGAAAGAGTTCTCTCTTTATTCTGTGGAGACGCTGGGAGAGGAGCAGGAAATTGGTTTTGAAGAATCTTTCCATTTTTCTTCCGTGCTAGGCACTTGTCAGATCCCAGAACCCAAAGAATCCCCTGACCATCTCTGTGCAAGGTAGTATGGGATTCAGGCTCAACCAGGAGAGAAAGGGCTTAACTTACCACTTTCAGATAGGTTGAGATGAGTCAAGGTGGCTCTCACACACCTGAACACAGCTAATCAATGCCAGATTCAAAAGATGCACATTCACTTTATTGAGTGCTGTGATAATGTGGCACAGCAGGGGACTTGCACATAAGTTTGTTAAAAGCAGTTGATTTATTTTCTTTCTCTTTCTTTCTTTCTTTCTTTCTTTCTTTCTTTCTTTCTTTCTTTCTTTCTTTCTTTCTTCCCTTCCTCCCTCCCTCCCTCCTTCCCTTCTTCCTTCCTTCCTTCCTTCCTTCCTTTTTTCCTTCCTTCCTTCCTTCCTTCCTTCCTTCCTTCCTTCCTTTCTTTCTTTCTTTCTTTCTTTCTTTCTTTCTTTTTTCTTTCTTTCTTTCCTTCCTTCCCTCCCTCCCTTCTTTCTTTCTCTCGCCTTCCTTCCTTCCTTCCTTCCTTCCTTCCTTCCTTCCTTCCTTCCTTCTCTCTCTCTCTCTCTCTCTCTCTCTCTCTCTCTCTCTCTCTCCCTCTCTCTCCCCCCTCTCTCTTTCTTTCCTTTTCCTTTCTTTCTTTCACCTATGGCCATTAAAAAAAAACCCTTTTAATTGTTTCAGAAATGTTGTGTATTTTAAAAGAATCCCTCTGGTTGCTTCTCTTCTGTGCTCCATGGTCATGATTTGAAATTAGTTTTCATCTGCTTATCCTGATTCCGCTGGATGAGTTCACACAGTTCTCCTGATGTGGTTTTTCTGGGGCCAAACTGGAAGCTATCAAAGTGTTCAACAATGGAATTTGGTTGGAAACATGTCCAAAAACAATAACAAAGCCTTAGTTAAGTAAATTATAAAGAGTTATACATCCTTCACAAAATATAAACTAGTGATTTGTTGCATTCAAGTTTGTTCAGTTCTAAAATATTAGGGACGTAGTTTAGGGAGCAGGTGAAAGTAAGTTAGAAAGTAGAAGGTCTATCTTAAGTGCTCCACACAACTTAGCCTACATTTAAGGTGGTACGATTTTATTTTCCTTAGGAGGAGTACATCTGTCTGGGGCTCCCTCGGAGGATAAGAGTGCTTGCTGTTTTAGTAGAGGGGCCACGAGATGGCTCACAACTCTTCTTAACTCCAATTCCAGGGGATCTGACACCTTCTTAAGACATCTGTCACCACCAGGCATATATGTAATGCACAAACATACATGCAGGAAAACAATCATGCATGTAAAATAAATAAATCTTCTTTAAAAGTATGAAAGAAAGACCCAGGGAAGCAAAGGGAAGGTAGTAATGGCACACTACCTGTAGACATCTGCTAACAATCACTGAGCCTGCCTAGATGAGCATCAGCCTCTATTTCCTACAAACTCGATCTAACTGTCATGCCTCATACTCCATCAATATGGCTTTCCTCAAGGTTGTCAGTGACTCCTCTCTGCATATCTATCGACACAGATCATTTGCCGTGAAGCACTTCATTATTCTAGCAGCACAGACTCCTGTTCTCTCTGTAGGCTCCTTCTTGTCCTTCTTGTTCTCTGTGGTCCAGCCTCATCTCCTTCTTGTCCTTCTTGTCCTCTGTGGTCCAGCCTCATCTCCTTCTTGTCCTTCTTGTCCTCTGTGGTCCAGCCTCATCTCCTTCTTGTCCTTCTTGTCCTCTGTGGTCCAGCCTCATCTCCTTCTTGTCCTTCTTGTCCTCTGTGGTCCAGCCTCATCTCCTTCTTGTCCTTCTTGTCCTCTGTGGTCCAGCCTCATCTCCTTCTTGTCCTTCTTGTCCTCTGTGGTCCAGCCTCATCTCCTTCTTGTCCTTCTTGTCCTCTGTGGTCCAGCCTCATCTCCTTCTTGTCCTTCTTGTCCTCTGTGGTCCAGCCTCATCTCCTTCTTGTCCTTCTTGTCCTCTGTGGTCCAGCCTCATCTCTTTCTTGTCCTTCTTGTCCTCTGTGGTCCAGCCTCATCTCCTTCTTGTCCTTCTTGTTCTCTGTGGTCCAGCCTCATCTCCTTCTTGTCCTTCTTGTCCTCTGTGGTCCAGCCTCATCTCCTTCTTGTCCTTCTTGTCCTCTGTGGTCCAGCCTCATCTCCTTCTTGTCCTTCTTGTCCTCTGTGGTCCAGCCTCATCTCCTTCTTGTCCTTCTTGTCCTCTGTGGTCCAGCCTCATCTCCTTCTTGTCCTTCTTGTCCTCTGTGGTCCAGCCTCATCTCCTTCTTGTCCTTCTTGTCCTCTGTGGTCCAGCCTCATCTCCTTCTTGTCCTTCTTGTCCTCTGTGGTCCAGCCTCATCTCCTTCTTGTCCTTCTTGTTCTCTGTGGTCCAGCCTCATCTCCTTCTTGTCCTTCTCGTTCTCTGTGGGCCAGCCTCATCTCCTTCTTGTCCTTCTTGTTCTCTGTGGTCCAGCCTCATCTCCTTCTTGTCCTTCTTGTTCTCTGTGGTCCAGCCTCATCTCCTTCTTGTCCTTCTTGTTCTCTGTGGTCCAGCCTCATCTCCCTCACTTCTCTACCCTGGGTACCAGAGCTCAAGGATGCTCCCTCCCTCCACTTCAATTCAGTCCCTGCTTGGTCCTCACACACTTTATGAATTACCTTGATTCAGCAAGTATCCATTTAGAATTTGTTAAACACCCAGCACTGTTCTAATCAATGATTTAAAGAAAGAAAAAAATCCCCATGCTTTTCTTCCCCCCCCCCTCTGTGAGTGTGTGTATATGTGTGTCTCTGTATGTGTCTTGTGTGTGTGTGTGTGTGTGTGTGTGTGTGTGTGATGTGTATATGCATGTTTAATGTGTGTGGATACACATGTATATGGGTGTACATATGCACGTGGAGGCTTAAGTTGGGAATTGTCTTTCATTGTTCTTTCACCTTATTCACTGTGGCAAGGTCGCTCAATCAATCCCAGAGAGGCTGATGTAGCTGGTCTTGGAAGCTAGCCTTCTGGAATTAGAAGTAGGCATCATGTCCACTGGGCATCTAAACTATACTTTTCAGTCTTGCAAGGCAAGTTCCTTGACAGCTGAGCCACCTTTCCAGCTTTTACTCAGCTAGCATCAGGATAAATTCAAAGTACAGTGTATCAAAGAGTAATGTACTGGGTTGAAAGTGTCTCTCACCACCACCCCAGTTCCTGTTTACCTACAACCACAAAATATGATGTTATTTGAAAAACAAAGTCTTTGCAAGAAAGTACTACAGTTAACATAATTAACTGAGATGAGGTCACCCAAGACTAAAGTAGGCCCGTGCATTGGTTTCTGTTCTCACCACTTGCTAAAGCACTCAAGAGCAGCTTTAGGACAGAAGAGTTTATTTTGGCTTACAGTTTGAGCCAGCACTGCCCATCATGGAAGAGAAGGCATGGTGGCAGGAGCTCCGTGGTGACAGGAGTCTTCAACTGAGACACCTCACCTCCTCATACCTAGGAAGAGGAAGCAGAGATTGAGACTGGGCTATGAAACTTCAATGCCCACCCCCCTAGTGCCACTTTCCATTACCAAGGCTCCACCTCCCAAAGACTCCACAACCTTCCCAAACAGCAATACTAGCTAGGGGACAAAGTGTTCAGACGTGTTAGCCTAAGGGGGACTTTTCACAATGAAGCTACAACACCCCTAAATTCAATGACTGGTATATGTTTAAATGAAGGCCATCTGGAGAGGCCAAGATTGAAGAAGGCTGGGTGAAAGCTGAAGCAGAGGCCAGAGCAGTGCATTTATAAGTCAAGGAACACCAAGAGTTGCCAGGAGAGAGGCATCACAAAGACCACACCTATAAGATTGACTTAAAACTAAAGCAACACACCCCTCCAGATAATAATACGAGGGCCAGTTCAATGGGTAAGAGGACAATGTGAAAGCAAGGGAACAAAATTCAAATTCTCAACACCTTTATCCAAAGCTAGCAAGGCTGGAGGGGTGGAGATATGGGGACTCCCTGGGACCTTGCAGGCTGCTAGTCAGCAGAACTTTAATAAATGGTAAAATTCTGGTTCAGTGAAAAGCTTTGTATCAAATAATAATAACAGTAATAATAATTATGTGGAGAGTGTCAGACATGATGACTTACTTTGGCCTCTGCACGTGTGTGAAAGTGTATGCACACTGCCATAAACACATGCATATACATCACACACACACACACACACACACACACACACACACACACACACACACACATGCACACAGAGTTTTAAAAGCTGCCATTAACAAATGTGAGAAAGAATGTTGAGCAGTTGAATTTCTTTTTATTGCTGCCCAGAAGGCAAAATGGTAAGACAGGCTGGCAGGAACAACTTGACCATTTTCTAGAAAAAGATACCACACATATAAGCTTAGGTGCAAACATTGCACTCCCAGACATATAGCCAGGAAAAGTGAGAACACGTGTACACATGAGGATCTGTCCATGTTTGCATCAGTAGCTTTTTCTTTCATACCATGAGAAATGAAAACAACCTCTATGTTTATTAATAGATAAATTATGATACATTCATCTAGTGAAATTCTATTCAGTAATGAAAAGGAGCAAGCTACTGATTCACGTAACTCGGATGGACATTATGTCGAGTTTTAAAAGCAGAACCAAAAGGATACAATGTATCTGATTGCTTCTATGTAAAAATAGACAATGCTTCACTTCAGTAATAGAATCAGATGCTTTGCAGGAGGGTGGGCCTAAGTGGGAAGGACCAAGGGGAAGCTTCCTGGAATGATGGGTGATTTCCAGCCCTGTTCTGATTGACACGGAGGTGATGCAAGTGTGTTCATCCATCTGTCATACGTTCAGAGGGAGAAGAAGGCATAAGTATGTATATATAGATGTATGTGTATAAATATATATACATATATATGTATATATATTCTTTTAAAACATTTCTTGTATTTTATTTGTATGTACAGATCTGTGTGTGGGCCTCTGAACATGCATGCAGGTGCCTACGGAGATCAGAAATATCAGATGCCCAGTTGGATTTATAGGCAGTTATAAGCCGTCTAACCGTGATGCTGGAAAACAAACTCCTTTTCCTTATAGCAGCAAAGAAACGTGGTTTTAACCACTAAGCTGTTTCTCCAGAACCAGAACCCAGATTTAAAATAATGTTTTAGTTTTAAATGAATTTTGTTAACACTTATAACAATGACCTTCCAGGATGTTGGCATTTGAGTTTTCGAAAACTTGGGACTGTGTTTCAGTCTTTGATTCATTTTCTAGCACTGTCTCTCTCATATGCCCAGAAACTCTCTCATGTGTGTGAATCCTCTCTCCCTCCTTTCCTGTCTCCTTTCTTCCGTTCCCCATGTGACTTCTTTCTGGCCAGCAGCAGCTCCTCCCTTTTATGTCTTCTGATCCACTGTCTTTTTCCCCTTGAACTCTCAGGTTGGAGCATCAGAGATGGGCACTGCCCATGTCCCGCACTGTTGATGCTTTCAGTTAGATCGCCCACTCTTTGAGAAAGGGTCCAGGAACAACTTGCTTATTTTTGTTTACCCACAGAACCTAAGGATCCATGTTAGGCTAGGGCTCATTGCAAGAGGAGGAAAATGAGAACGAGGAAGATACAGAGGCTGTGAGCCTTACACACAGGTTTAATACAGTACTCACCTGCCCCTTGGGATGCAGACATCTGCCTTTTATCTGGAGGGAGTTAGGGCATACACAGATTGCTTATTTAGCAGATGTGTGCATGCCAATGACACAAAGCAATCAGATAAGTAGGAAAGCCTGTGCAGCTGCCTTCTCCTCCCTCTGAACTTATGTCAGATGTGGAATGCAGAGACAGATATATGGAAGACCCACATCTACTGTAGAAGACAAACATGGCTCAGAGGATAGACACCAATCAAGTGGCTGACTTCATATTCCCACCGTAGATATTTTCACTCATCCAAAGAGCTAATAATGTGTGTGTGTGTGTGTGTGTGTGTGTGTGTGTGTTAGGAAAGTTAACCCAAAGCCTGGCATTTGATAGACAGGTGGTCTACCATTGAACTATATTACAAAGCCCATTTTTATTTGTTTTTTATTTTGAGACAGGATCTACCTAAGTTTCCCAGGCTGGCCTTGAAATTGCCATTTAACCCAAATTGGCCTTACATTGCAATCCCTCTGCCTCGGTCTTCTAAGTATCTGGGATTATTGGCCAGTGCCACCAGGCTCATGCTCTTTCTGGCTTTGTATTGTATTTTAGTGATAGCAGGACGTTTTTTTGCAGAGCATCCAGGGTATGTTTATGAATGTCAGCTCATGGGCTTGGCGCACTCCCTGATAGGAGCTCAGTCTGAGGCTCAGAGAGGCAAGGAGCCACTGTCAAAGCTGCACAGTTAGTGACTGGCTGCACTACCATTGGATCTGAGGCAAGGCTTGAGGCAGGGTTTCTGTCTGACACTGCCTGAGATTAGGACCGCAATCTTCTTGGACCTTGGACCTTGCTTGAGGCATTCTCTTTTCCGCTGACATGAACTTAATACTTCTTCCATGCTGAGCTGTGTTTGGCAGCCACCAGCAAGGGTGATAATTCCCTATAGTAAAACAATAACCACTCTGTTTGAATAAGGTCAATCATAATTTATTGTGGCTTTAACCTCTCTGTTGCTTAGGCAACCAATATCCTGAATTGAGCAAAGCTTACAAATTTATTACCTGATAACACTCATCCCATCCGTTTGTGTCCCAGTCTTATGAGTCACACTGACCCTCCTAGAGCTGCCCATACTTTAGATGAACTGTGACCTGTGAGTCCAGCGTATGTGAAGAGCTGGGACAAAGGAGTCATGTCTCACATGCTCACAGCAGCCTGGCTTCTTGCTGAGTGTGCCAGACAGAGCGGGCAGAGGGAACCCCCGTCTGTCTTTCAGAAGCATGGCTATCATGCTGCTCCCTCCTGCCAACCTGCTAGCTGGAGAGTGGGACAGCTCATTTCTAGGCAGCTGGGATGGCACATGGCTAATTCTATATCACAAAGAACACCAGTGTCAAGGTTTCTTAGTCCACTCAGTAAATATTAACACCCCTTTATGTTCCTAAGCCCTCTAGACCACAACTAAGCAAAACATAACCAGATACCATTAGTAGTATCTCTTAACAACAGGAAGCTGTGTCTCTCAGAGCTAGAGGTGATGAGCCCAGAACTAAGGCAGCCTAGTTTTTGGTAGCACCTTTTTGCTGTGTCCTCACATGGTAGAAAGGATGAGGCAACTTGGGAGTCTCTTTTATAAGTACCTTAATTCCACTAATGAGTATGTCCTTGTGACCTGTCCCCTCACAGGAGCCCCACCTCCTATGACCTTCACACTGGGGATTAGCACTACCGTATATCAAGGTTCTATAAGGAGACAAATCCACTGGATGAAGCTCAGCCTGGGCTGTTTGGGGCCTGGGACTCTCCTTATTGCTGCAGAAAGAGCAAGTTTTCCTGGTCTTTTGTCATCTTCCTTAGTGTCTTAGTCAGTGTCCTGTGGCTGGGAAGAGACACCACGACCCTGCCAACTCTTATGAAAGACAGCATTTAATTGGGGCTTGAATTTTCAGAGGACTCATCCATGACCATCATGGCCGGAAGTATGCGGGCAGGCAGGCAGGTATGGCGCTGGAGCAGTAGCTGAGATTTGTATCATGATCTACAGGCAACAGATAGAGTGAGAGACACTGAGCCTGGTGTGGGCATTTGAAAGCACAGAGCTCACCCGCAGTGACACACCTTCTCCAGCAAGGCCCCACTTCATCATTTCCCAAACAGGGTGACTAAGGACCAAATATTTAGATATGTGAGTGCATGGAAACCATTTTTTATTCCCACCACCCCACACAGAGCATGTCTTCTTGCCTACAACTCTAGCCCTTTATTCCCAGCTCCCTGCATCTCTTGACTGGAGAAGAATGCTAACTTCTGGGGATCCTACTGCACCTCACCCTAGAGAGTCATTTATTAGTACAACTAGTATTCACAATCTATCCAAGTATGTGCTCTAGGATAATAAGTAGTTCACTGTCCCATAGGAGAGAGAAAGAGAGAGAGAGAGAGAGAGAGAGAGAGAGAGAGAGAGAGAGAGAGAGAGAGAGAGAGAAAAGCTCGCACACCAGATACTATTTATTAGTAGTGTCTACATTGAGTAATGCATTGAGTATACATTAAGCTCCAAGAGCGGGTCATGGTGGTCGTGGTGGTCTTGTTCTGTGACACTGGTGATTGCTGATAAGCATAAATGTTGCATTAATATGACTCATGTTGGACAGAAGCAATTTTGATTTTTACAACATATTTCAAAAATAGACTGGCACCATTAAAAGCAATTTTAGTGAGTTTTAAATACTAGTGAACGTATTTGCCAGCTTTTAGAGGACTGTGTCACAGGTGTCTTGGAAGTCTATAAATACAGCATCTGACTTCACCCTGCTGAGCACAGAAACCTTGGTAAAAATTTACCTTTCTGTAACTTTTGTTCTGGCCAAAAGGTATTCACGTTTTTAAAAACATCTGTCTCCAAACAATTTGTTTAGCTTTGACACTGGCTTGCCATTGCTAGGAATTCTCATTTATTGTTTAAAATATGATCTAAAGTGACTTGAACAATTAGTCACAGCAAGTAAGGTAGGATTTGAACCTTAAGCCTTTAATAGTTGCCATGAGTCTGTTTATTTAAAAAAAAAGTAGACTGTATATTCATTCTTTTTTTTTTTTTGTCATTCAATTCAATTGAAGTACAAGTTTATTATGGTAAAAACATGACAGTGGCATCCTGTGACATAGCCAGGAATGAAAGGAGCATCTGAACTGTGGTCCTGGGAGGCCTGTGGTCAGGACTTGAGAGGCACAGCATTACCAAGAAGGTGTACTAATGACAGAAGAATAAAATCCAAGCAAGTCTTAGTCTCTTACAAGGCCTAATATCATTACAAGTGTACCATTGTGGTCTTTTGTGCTTATTTAGAAGAAATTGAGTATGTGTTTTATTTAAAGTCGAACTGAGAATAAAGCTACAAATATCTACTTTTTGTTTGTTTATTTTGAGACAGGTCTGTTTCATAGCCTTGGATAGCCTGTAACTTACTGTATAAACCAGGCTATCCTCAAACTCATATTGATCTACCTGCCTCTTCCTCTCCAGTAGTAGGCTTAAAGACAAGCATTCTCTTCAATTTCATCTTTAGGAAAAGTGAGTATAAGTTTCTTCTGGTCATTTTTTTATATGGAGAACATGCTACTGTTTCTCCCATGACAGCATCTCAACATCCCATAATATGTAGACCCACTGCTGTGTGTGTGTGTGTGTGTGTGTGTCTTTCTCATGCTTTAAGTAAGAAAAAGGACATTTTAAAAATGGATTGTTATTCTTAAGTTTTGGGTATGGGGTGAAACAATCCTGTATTGTTTTGATTGTTTGTCAACTTGACACAAGCTAGAGCCATCTGGGAAGGGAGAACCTCAGGTGAGAAAATGCCTCCATCAGACTGAACTATGGCAAGGCTGTGGGTTGGGGTGGGGGGATCCTTATTGATGAATATGAGAGGACCCAGTGCACATGGGTCCTTGTGCACGGGTAGCCCAGAAATATAAAAAAAGCAGGCTGAGCAACCCAAGAGAAGCAAAGTAGCAAGCTTACATTCCTCTACAGTCTGTTTCAGTTCCTGCCTCCAGGTTCCTGTTCGAGTTCAAACTCTGACTTCCCTCAAGGATGGGCTGTGATCAGAAAGTATAAGCCAAATAAACTCTTTCCTTCCCAAGTTGGTTTTGATCATGGTGTTTATAACAGCATTGCAGAACAAACTATCACAAATTCACACCGGACCATTAATAACACTATCCTGATTAGTTTTTACTATCACCTTTATACAACCTGAAGTTACCTGGGAAGAGGGAACCTTAACTAGAGATTGGGCTGCAGTAGTGTTTTATGATTATAATTGTTGTCATCATTCATGCATGTGGATGGTACCATCCCTAAGGGAGGTAGTCCTGGGTTATTTAAGAACGCTAGCTGAGCACCAGCCTGCACGTGAGCCACAGAGCAGGGCAGCAGGGCAGCAGGCAGCAGGGCAGCAGGCAGCAGGCAGCAGGCGGTTTTCCTTCACAGGTTCTGCTGTGAGCTCCTCTTTAAGTTCCTGCTCTGACTTCCCTCAAGGGTGTACTGTGACCCGGAGGTGTAAGCCTAATAAAGCCTTTCCTCTCCCTGTGGCTTTGGTTAGATGAAAGTAGACTAGATGCTAACCACTTTGCACTTTATTTCGGGTGCGCTTTGACCACCATCCTCAGCAGCCTTCCAACCCCAGATCCCTGAGCTGGGAAGGTGGTGCGTGAGCTTCCAGCTTCCTACTCTTTTTTTCTTTTTATACCCTAAAAGATATTTTCAGAAACAATGGACAGCTTTACCTTTTCATCTTTTTTTTTGGGGGGGGGACTAAGAGGGTCCAGGTGATACAAAGTGGGAAACAAACAACAATGAGAAGGCTCCTCCTGGAGATGAGGGAGAGGACAACTCTGAGGGAGGGAGGACAACACAGAAGGAGGAAGAAGAGAGAGGGAGGACAATACAGAAGGAAGAGGACAAGGGACAAATAGAACAAGAAAGCTTGTTTGATGACTTTCAAGGAATCATGGTATCTCATATTTACATAATACATGTTATATATACACATATATCATGTGTATCTTAAAGGATGTTAAGCCACTTGGGCTGACAATGCTCCACTCAAGAACCATAGACTAACATAACCCCCAGTGCCAGGCAGAAGAAACCTCATTTTGATGATTGATCAGGGCAGCCCAAGTGACTTCCAAAACACTAAAGATTATCTCTGTAGCCCCTGGTTGTCTCTCAGGGGTTGAGGGTAGGTCTCTATTGCTGTGAATACCTCAGACTTAGAACACAGGACTCAGATGGTTCCAGCTGAATCTGACCTGAAGATCTCTTTCCTGAAGTCTGGGTTCCATGGTTCCAGAAAATACCATTTAAACTCCCAAGGGAGGGAAGCTGTTAAACTGTCCTACCCAGCTGCAAAGCCTATGAACAATGACAATTGCCAGCATGGCAAGACATGCATAAAAGTACAGTCAGGGGCACTCACATGTCAGCAGCTGTCTCATTGGAGCTAAGGTGTACTCAAGTGCTTATTTTTCATTTCCCCCCACCTTCCTATTAGTGTATTTTGGTAGTTTTTAACTTGTTTTTTTTTTTTTTTGAGCTCTTTCTTAGTTAAATATAACTTCTCTATAACAGTAAGTGTCTTTTATTTTTTGGTTTTGTCAATAAGTTTGTTGCTTTTATGAAAAATATTCATAAATGTCTTTTATCAATTCTTTTGTGATAGATCTTTCAGCTATGGCCGTTAAACCAGTTTTGTTTGTCTCTAACATAAATGGAGTGTGGTTGCTAAAAGGCTATGCTCAGTGCTGAGGTTGGAAGTCAGCTACTGTTGTTAGCTGCCTACAACAGTCTTTTCTGATCTGTGTAAGGAGAAAGGAAATGAGATGGGGGCGGGGGGGGGGGTGAGACTGATGGGAAAAGAAGCATGAGATTCAGTGCGGGAGACATTCCTGGAGTCAAATGGGACTTTCAGGGAGGGACCACTTACCCTAGGTCCAGAAGCCTCTGCACCCGTTGTTCCAGGGAAAAACCAGGGTCTAGAAGAGACTGAGCAGCCAATTCCTGACCATCTGGGTCTTCCAAGTAAAGGGAATGAGTCTGGCAATGTGTTAGTTAAGAGTCTTGCTTGGGAAGGCAAGACCCGAGGAGTATAGAACAAGCAGATGCAGATGTCACTTGGCAGAGAGCTTGGCAGGTTTCCAGAGAACAGGGAATCCCTCTTCCCTCCATGTCAGCATTTATGATGCCCGTTTTTCAGAGTGAGGCCTTCCAGTTCACTTGGAGTCACTGATGTAGGACTCTATTTGGAGGTTTTATATGAAATCTCATTATGTGCATGCTCTCTTACTAATCAGCTGATCTATGAAGTTCCTCTGCCACAGTGACTTTCATGTACCCACATGCTTTCTTTCCTCTGCCTCTTCCTTGTCTTCCTCTGTCATCTTGAGTCAAGGTCTCACGTAGTTCGGGCTAGGCTCTGACTTGCTATGTATCCAAGAATGACCTAGAACTTTCAATCCTCCGGCTCCCACCTTCTGAATGATAGGATTATACGTGTGCACCACCAAACGCATTTTACGGAGTGCTGGAGGCTGAGTGGCCAGCCAGCCAATCTATCAGCTGAGCTTCATCCTCACTGGGCTCCTTTCCTGTGTCTCTGATTTTAACTTTTGTACCTCTCTAGAATGTTTTCCCCTGAAGGCAGGTTTGCCTGCCTGCCCCTTCTCTTTCTCCACACCACGTTAGCAATGACAATTTACTTTTCCATATAAATTTTAGAGCTGGTTTAGAAACCACCCAAATTCTTCAGGGTTTTTGTTTGAAACCGTGATTCCTTTATAGATAATGTGGGTAGAACTGACATGTTTATGCCTTTGGGTCTCCTTGCCATTATCAGCTGTTCCTTTTATCCTTAATAAGGTTTTATAATTTTTCCATAAAACTTTTAAAGTTCCAGGTGTATATTCCGTGGGTTGTTTATGTGTTTTTCTGCTACGAATAGACTGGTGTTTTATTTTCTTGTTCATTGTTGTTGACAGGTAGAAAAGTATATGCTGTTTTGTTTTTATGTTAATCCTGCAACAAGAGACTTACTCTTTCTTTTATCAGCTGCAGTGGCTTATCTGTAATGTCTGTGCCTTTTTGCTTAAAATATTAGTTGTGTGAATTTCATACAGAAATTTCATACCATATTTACATAATTTCTACACAATCCTGTCTGACTCCTTTGGTTTGTCGCCAGTTCATCTCTAATTCATGCCTTCTTTTTACATTATTATTACTTATTAGATATTTTCTTTATTTACATTTCAAATGTTATCCCCTTTCCTCGTTCCCCCTCTGAAAACCCATTCCCCCTCCTCCTGCTCACTAACGAATCCACTCCTGCTTCCCTGTCCCGGCATTCTCCTACACTGAGACATCGAACCTTCACAAGACCAAGATCCTCTCCTTTCACTGAAGTCCCACAAGGCCATCTTCTGCTACATATGCGGCTGGAGCCAAGGGTCCCTCCATGTGTACTCTTTGGTTGGTGATTTAGTCCCTGGGAGTTATGGGGGTACTGGTTAGTTCATATTGTTGTTCCTCCTATGGGGCTGCAACCCCTACAGCTCCTTGGGTCCCTTCTCTAGCTCTTCTATTGAGGACCCTGTGCTCAGTCCAATGGATGGCTGTGAGCATCCACTTCTGTATTTGTCAGGCATTGGCAGAGCCTCTCAGGGGACAGCTATATCAGGCTCCTGTCAGCAAGCACTTATTGCCATTCACAATACTGCCTGGGCTTTGGAACTGTTTATGGAATGAATCCTCAGGTAGGACAGTTTCTGGGTTCTTTCCAGCTTCTGGCTATTGTAAATAAGGCTGCTATGAACATAGTGGAGCATGTGTCCTTATTACATGTTGGAACATCTTCTGGCCCGGAAGAGCTATAGATTGGTGCTCAGGTAATACTATGTTCAATTTTCTGAGAAACCGCCAAACTGATTTCCAGAGTGGTCGTACCAGCTTGCAGCCCCACCAGCAATGGAGGAGTGTTCCTCTTTCTCCACATCCTTGCCAGCATCTGCTGTCACCTGAGTTTTTGATCTTAGCCATTCTGACTGGTGTGAGGTGGAATCTCAGGGTTGTTTTTGATTTTCATTTCCCTGATGACTAAGAATGTTGAATATTTCTTTAGTTGCTTCTCAGTCATTCGGTATTCCTCAGTTGAGAATTCTTTGTTTAGCTCTGTACCCCATTTTTAATAGGATTATTTCGTTCTCTGGAATCTAACTTCCTGAGTTCTTTATATATACTGGATATTAGTCCTCTATTGGATGTAGGGTTGATAAAGATCTTTTCCCAATCTGTTGGTTGCCATTTTTTTTTCCTATTGACAGTGGCCTTTGCCTTATAGAAGCTTTGCAATTTTATGAGGTCCCACTTGTCAATTCTTGATTTTAGAGGATAAGCTATTGGGTTCTAGTCATGAAAATTTCCCATGTGCCCATATGCTCGAGGCTCTTTCCCACTTCATTTCCTATTAGTTTCAGTGTATCCGATTTTATGTGGAGGTCCTTGATCCACTTGGACTTGAGCTTTGTACAAGGAGATAAGAATAGATCAATTTACATTTTTCTACAGGCTAACCACCAGTTGAACTAGCACCATATGTTAAAAATTTAGTTTTTTGTTTTTTGGTTTTGTTTTGTTTTGTTTTGTTTTGTTTTGTTTTGTTTTAGCTCTTTTGTCAAAGATCAAGTGGCCACAGGTGTGTGGGTTCATTTCTAGATCTTCAATTCTATTCCATTGATCTACCTGCCTGTCACTGTACCAATACCATGCAGTTTTGTTTTGTTTGTTTGTTTTTATCACAATTGCTCTGTAGTACAGCTTGAGGTCAGGAATGGTGATTCCCCAGAAGTTCTTTTATTGTTGAGAATAGTTTTCACTATCCTGGGTTTTCTGTTATTCCAAATAAATTTGAAAATTGCTCTTTCTAACTCTATGAAGAATTGAGTTGGAATTTTGATGGGGATTGCATTGAATCTGTAGACTGCTTTCAGCAAGATAGTCATTTTTACTATATTAATTCTACAAATCCATGCGCATGGGAGATATTTCCATCTTCTGAGATCTTCAATTTCTTTCTTCAGAGACTTGAAATTCTTGTCATACAAATCTGTCACTTGCTTAGTTAGAGTTACACCAAGATATTTTATATTATTTGTGACTATTTTGAAGGGTGTTGTTTCCCTAATTTCTTTCTCAGCCTGTTTATCCTTTGAGTAGAGAGAGGAAGGCTACTGATTTGGTTCAGTTAATTTAATATCCAGCTACTTTGCTGAAGTTGCTTATCAGTTTTAGGAGATCTCTGATGGAATTTTTGGGTCACTTATATATACTATCATATCATCTGCAAATAGTGATATTTTGACTTCTTCCTTTCCAATTTGTATCCCTTGGACCTCCTTTTGTTGTCTAATTGCTCTGGCTAGGACTTCGAGTACTTTATTGGGCAAGTAGGAAGAGAGTGGACAGCCTTGTCTAGTCCCTGATTTTAGTCGGATTGCTTCAAGTTTCTCTCCATTTAGTTTGATGTAGGCTATTAGTTTGATGTATATTGCTTTTACTATGTTTAGGTATGGGCCTTGAATTCCTGATCTTCCGAATACTTTTATCATGAAGGAGCGTTGGATTTTGTCAAATGCTTTCTCAGCATCTAATGAAATGATCATGCAGGTTTTCTTTTCCTTTGTGTTTGTTTATATAGTGGATTAGGGTGATGAATTTCCATATATTGAACCATCCCTGCATCCCTGGGATGAAGCCTACTTGATCATGATGGATAATCATTTTCAGGTGTTCTTGGATTCAGTTTGTGAGAATTTTATTGAGTATTTTTGCATTGATATTCATAAGGGAAATTGGTCTGAAGTTCTGTTTCTTTGTTGGGTCTTTGTGTGGTTTAAGTATCTGCGTAATTGTGGCTTCATAGAATGAATTGGGTAGTGTTCCTTCTGTTTCTATTTTGTGAAATATTTTGAAGTATTAGGTCTTCTGATAGAGCTTTGCATTAAACTCATCTGGTTCTGCGCTTTTTTTTTTTTGGTTGGGAGACTATTAATGACTGCTTCTATTTCTTTAGGGTTTATGGGACTGTTTAGATGGTTTTTCTGATCTTAATTTAACTTTAGTACCTCATATCTGTCTAGAAAATTGTCCATTTCATTCAGATTTTCCAGTTTTGTTGAATATAGGCTTTTGTAGTAGGATCTGATGTTTTGTTGTTTGGTTTTTTGTTTTGTTTTGTTTTGTTTTGTTTTTACTTTCTGTTGTTATCTCTCCCTTTTCATTTCTGATTTTGTTGATTTGGATACTGTCTCTGTGCCCTCTGGTTAGCTTGGCTAAGAGTTTATCTATCTTGTTGATTTTCTCAAAGAACCAGTTCCTGCTTTTGTTGATTCTTTGAATAGTTCTTTTTGTTTCTACTTGGTTGATATCAGACCTGAGTTTATTTCCTGCTGTCTACTCCTCTTGGGTCTATTTGTTTCTTTTTGATCTAGAGCTTTCAGTTGTGCTGTCAAGCTGCTAGTGTATGCTCTCTCCAGTTTCTTTTTGGAGGCACTCAGAGCTATGAGTTTTCCTCTTAGCACTGCTTTCATTGTGTCCCATAAGTTTGTGTAGGTTGTAGCTTCATTTTCATTAAATTCTAAAAAGTTTTTAATTTCTTTCTTTAATTCTTCCTTGACCAAGTTATCATTGAGTAGAGTGTTTTTCAGCTTCCATGTCTATGTGGGTTTTCTGTTTCTTGGGTTTTTTTTTTGTTGTTGTTGTTGTTTGTTTTTGTTTTTGTTTTGTTATTGAAGACCAGCCTTAGTCCATGGTGATCTGATAGAATGCATGGGATTATTTCAGTTTTCTTGTATCTGTTGAGACCTGTTTTGTGACTGATTATTGCGGTCAATTTTGGAGACGATACCATGAGAAGAACAAAACAATATTCTTTTGTTTTAGGATGAAATGTCCTATAGATGTTTGTTAAATCCCTTTGGTTCATAACTTCTGTTAGTTTCACTGTGTCTCTGTTTAGTTTTTGTTTCCATGATCTGTTCATTGATGAGAGTGTATGTTGTTGAAGTCTCTCACTACTATTGTGTGTGGTGCAATGTGTGCCTTGAGCTTTAGCAAAGTTTCTTTTATGAAGGTGAGTGCCCTTGTCTTTGGAGCATAGATGTTCAGAATTGAGAGTTCTTCTTGGTAGATTTTACCTTTGATGCATATGAAGTGTCCCTCCTTATCTTTTTTGATAACTTTAGGTTGAAAGTCGACTTTATTAAATATTAGAATAGCTATTCCAGTGTGTTTCTTGGGACCATTTGCTTGGAAAATTGTTTTCCAGCCTTTGACTCTCAGGTAGTATCTGTCTTTGTACCTGAGGTGGGTTCCTGTATGCAGCAAAATGTTGGGTACTGTTTATGTAACCAGTCTGTTAGTCTAAGTCTTTTTATTGGGGATTTGAGTCCAATGATATTAAGAGATATTAAGAAAAAGTGATTGTTGCTTCCTGTTATTTTTGTTGTTAGAGGTATAATTATGTTTATGTGGCTATCTTCTTTTTGTTTTGTTAAAAGAAGATTATTTTCTTGCTATTTCGAGAGTGTAGCTTCCCTCCTTGTGCTGGAGTTTTGCATTTATTATCTTTTGAAGGGCTGGATTTGTAGAAAGATATTGAATAAATTTGTTTTTGTCATGGAATACCTTGGTTTCTTCATCTATGGTAATTGAGAGTTTTGCTGGGTATAATAGCCTGGGCTGACATTTGTGTTCTCTTAGGGTCTGTATAACATCTGCCCAGGATCTTCCAGCTTTCATAGTCTCTGGTGAGAAGTCTGGTGTAATTCTGATAGGCCTGCCTTTACATGTTACTTGACTTTTTTCCCTTACTGCTTTTAATATTCTTTCTTTGTTTAGTGCATTTGGTGTTTTGATTATTATGTGACAGGAGGAATTTCTGTTCTGGTCGAGTCTATTTGGAGTTCTGTAGGCTTCTTGTAAGTTCATGGGCATCTCTTTCTTTAAGTTAAGGAAGTTTTCTTCTATAATTTTGTTGAAGATATTTACTGGACCTTTAAGTTGGGAATGTTCACTCACTTCGATACCTATTATCTTTAGGTTTGATCTTCTCACTGTGTCCTGGATTTCCTGTATGTTTTGTGTTAGGAGCTTTTGCATTTTGCATTTTCTTTGACTGTTGTGTCAAGGTTTTCTGTGGTATCTTCTGTCCCTGAGATTCTCTCTTCTATATCTTTTTTTTCAGCTAGTGGCACTCGCATTTGTAAATTTCTAGATTTCTTTCCTAGGTTTTCTATCTCCAGGATTGTCACCCTTTGTGGTTTCTACTTCTATTTTTCAGATCCTCGATGGTTGTACTCAATTCCTTCACCTGTTTGGTTGTGTTTTTCCTGTAATTCTTTAAGGGATTTTAGTGTTTCCTCTTTAAGGACCTCTATCTGTTTACCTGTGTTTTCCTGTATTTCTTTAAGGGAGTTATTTATGTCCTTCTTAAAGTCCTCTATTAGTGTCATGAGATATGACTTTAAATCAGTCTTGCTTTTCCAGTGTGTTGGGGTATCCAGGACTTGCTGTTGTGGGAGAACTAGGTTCTGATGATGCCATGTAGCCTTGTTTTCTGTTGGTAAGGTTCTTTTGCTTGCTTTTCACTATTTTTTTTTCTGGTATTAGTTGGTCTTGCTGTCTCTGACTTGAGCTTGTCCCTCCCGAGGGCCTGTAAGCCCATGTCAGCACTCTTGGAAGAAGACCTCTCCCCTGACAGGACCCTTACACAGAGGACTGTGGAACAGTCCCAGCTCCTGGATGCAGATGGTAGCCAGCCCGAAGGACCCTGTCTCAGTTCCTCCACTGCTCCTGCCCCCTGTGAACTCCTGGCTGGGCCCACCTTAGGCAGTCACTGGAGAGAAAATGACGATCTGACTTCTGAGCCCAGGAGTCAGAGCACTCCCTGGAGACCAGCTCTTCCCTGGCAGGACCCATGCACAGAGAGCTGCAGAACAGCCCCAGTTCCTGGGTGCAGATGACAGCCAGAAGAACCTTGTTCCAGTTGTCTTAAATTATTATTGTTACAGATACACATACATACAAATAGTCTCATATACAACCTGCTGAGTCTGTTTAATGTTGTTTGCATGTACATATTTGTTGTTTAGGACTGACCACTTACATTTGAATACCTGATCAGGGGACTTGTCTGTGGAGAAAACTGATTCTTTTTCTCTCAACAGCTACCGATTTCCTTTAGCTCTTTGTCTTAGTTAGGGTTTTACTGCTGTGAATAGACACCATGACCAAGGCAAGTCTTATAAGAAACAACATTTTATTGGGGCTGGCTTATAGGTTCAGAGTTTCAGTCCATTATCATCAAGGTGGGAGCATGGTGGCATCCAGGCCGGAATGGCGTAGGCAGATCTGAGAGCTCTACATCTTCATCCAAAGGCTGCTTGTAGAAGACTGATTTTCAGGCAATTAGGGTGAGGATCTTAAGCCCACACCCATAGTGACACACCTACTCCAACCAGGTCACACCTATTTCAACAAGGCCACATCTCCAAATAGTGCCACTCCCTGGCCCAATAATATACAAATCATCACACTCTTCATCTAGACATGGGGTCCTATGAGATTCCCTGACCAAACTGGCATGTCAATGGTGTTGTTTATGCAGGTTGCTTATGTAACATTTTGTTGAGATCTTACAGGTACAGCTCCCTTGATAGATAGGTGGCATTATCTCACAGCAAGCATCCTGATTCAATGACTCTCACAATCTTTCTACCTCATCTTTTGTGATATTTCCTGAGCCTTAGGTGTAGAGGTTTTGTTACAGATGTATCAGCTGGAGTTAGGCATCCCATGACTGCCTATTTTATGAATTTTGACTAGTTGTAGATCAAGGCAATAGTATTTTTTCTTCTCTTCCTCCTTCTTCTCCTTCTTCTCCTTCTTTTTCTCCTCCGCCTCTTCTTCCTCTTCCTCCTTTTTCTCTCCTTTTCTCCTTTTCCCCTTTTCCCCTTTTCCCCTTTTCTCCTTTTCCCCTTTTCTCCTTGTCCCCCTTTCCTCTTTTCCCCTTTTCTCCTTTTCTCCTTTTTTTCTCCTTTTCTCCCTTTTCTCCTTTCCTCCTCATCCTCCTCCTCCTCCTCCTCTTCCTCCTCCTCCTCCTCCTCCTCTTCCTCCTCCTCCTCCTCCCTCCTCTTCTTCTTCTTCTTCTTCTTCTTCTTCTGTAAAAGGAGGTTTCTTTCATGAGGAGTGAGAGCTATACTTATCTGTGGATATAAGGAGAAGTATTTAGAATACAGTTGGAAATTGCATTGTTTTAGGCAGTGGTAGGACCCTTCTCAGGGTCCATTATATACTCTAGCCATGGGTTGTTGGCTACATTTACAGTACATGGCATAAATTTTTCCTTATTGAGTGGTCCCAAGTCCAATTAGACATCCATTGGTTACCTCCTAGATAAAAGTGCCACTATTGCACCATTGAGGACATTTTGCCTGGTCAGTCATTGTTGTATGCTGCCTGTGCCCTGGACTACTCACTGCCTGACTCTATTTGCCCTTTTGTTTTTAGAGTTTGTTTTTAGATCTTGACAGCCTAGTGGGAGCCAGGGCACTATTGCCTTGACATTATTAACCCCACCTCAGAGGATTCCCAGTATACTGGACTGTGCCTGTCTTAGGTTGTCCTGTGTTCCAAGATCTTACCCATCATTGACTACCAGTCCTCAAAGAGATATCACTCTGGAAGCACATCATACAAGAGGGAGATGAGGAACAGCCTATATGGTGTCCTCATAGATCTCTGCTATCCAGGCTTTGATCACTTCCTTGGGAAGTCACAGTCAGGATTTTTGAGAGCCATCAGCACCTGGAGGGTTGCCTTATTTATGGAATGCTGCCTGGAGGTATGCTGTGTGAGACACTTAAACAAAATAATTATTAGTATGACAGTTCCTCCCATCATAGCATAAGTGGCTATCCACAAGGGGTCAAATAGCCTCTTAATATTGTCCCACACTTTTCCTAAGAATCCTGCATCTAGGGACAGCATAGGTACCCTGGTCGCATTGAGGTTGGTTATGTTCTCCCTTAACAGTACAGAATAGTTAAGGAATTTGGCCAGGTACCTTCAAGATTTCAAGCCAACTGTGGTCAGGCTTCAGTGTTGTTATATACCTTGTAAGGGGTTAGGCAGATTGAGTGAAACCTGGGGTCACATGCCAATAGAGACATGTCCCTAACAAGGGCCAATCTCCTGCAAGTAAGTCAATCTGTTGTTGTAAAATTTGGATGGCTTGATAAAGATATTGATTTAGTACCTCCTGTGCCTATAGCACCTCCCTGACTTAGAGACTACAGCACTGACAGTCTCTGCCATAATGGCTGTCTGGATCAAGACAACAGCAGCCCCTGCAATGATGGTAGCTATAATACCAAAATCCCCCTTTGCCTGGTGTAGGGGTTGTAACTGAGTCTGGACCATCAGAGTGATGGCATGAAAGTGAGTGATATTTACCACAGGTATCCAAATAGTGGCTGCTTCCCTCATCAGGATAGCCATTGTTGAATACCCCATCCAGCAGGTGGTCAGGAGACATTTCTCATTAAAGCTCTTAAGGTTGTCTCTGACAATCGAGGTATTAGTGACCAGAAAGAAAAAAAAGGGGGAGGGTGTTGGACACAGACTGGGGTGGTTTTCTAGCCAACCTGGCTGCCAATGATCACATTCATGGGGGTTGCCCCAGTCTACATTTTTGCTAACCAGTTTATATGGAAATATGTCCCATTAAAGAGATGGCCACCTTTTAGGAGAGTAAGGGGGCATAAATCAAGAGAATTAGAGAGACCGTATAAATCCCAGTTGTTCAAAATGGGATCATATCTGAATCTAATGGGATCCCTGTTAACATAGGGAGTAATATTGTAAGCATCATATGAGGTAAACCTCCAAATACCATGTGTGAGATTAGATGGCAATACCGGGTAGCCCCCAGCAAATCTTACACCTAGTGAAGGCTGGCAGTGCTCCAAAAGGATAGGAAGTCCTAGGAAAGTGGGCATTTGAGGAACCCTTGGCCAGCGAGGCATGGGTGGATGTGATATGCTTGGGGAATTTTGGGGGGATTTGTAGTCAGTAAGGGGAGCATGAAATTTGTTGCCTAACATGGTGCCATAGGTTAGATTACCATGAAAGTCCCCCATGGATATATTATGTATTTGGATGCAAGGGCTGCCAGAGCAGACATTGGTGATAAAGCAGAGAATTTCCTCCTTGGACCAGGTGCCTTCTAATCATCATGTAGCATTGATTGAGTCCATGGAGGGCCAACTGAAACTCACATTGGAAGAGAAAAGAACCGGGTAGGCTGCAGAGTTAACTGCCACAGACAAAAGAGTGGAGGTGGGGGCAGGGGCACCAAAGCCCAGAGCTCATTGGCCCTCTCAGGCTGAAGACAACTTAATAAACAGAGTATGTACATTACATCTCCACATCCTGATCTTCTTCTGGCCCCTTCATTGACCTTGACCCCTGGTCTGTGGTTGGTAAGCATGTCAAAAGTATCATTAAGGTTATATTCCAGGATAATCCTAGCCTGATTCTCAGCCAAGTCATGATATGTAGTTCTCCAATTAAGAAACATGGTGGGGTCTAGTACTGCCTTAAGGAGATTATACCAATTATAATAGGTCTGGAAGTACATGGCCCACTGCTTCAGTACTTGTTCAAAATAATAGGTATCTGGGCCAGAATCATTGGTAGCTTTTCTGATTAGTGCCAAGTCTGCCAGGAGGGGGAATCCAGGGTCTAGTCGCTGCATCAGGGCCAAGATTGATAGGGAAATCTCACTATATACCTGAGGAGAATGAGGCCCCAGGGGCAGAGGCAGTCTAGCACAAGGGGTGGGCATCGTACAAGTGACTACAGGAAGCCAAAGTTCCCCTAAATCATGCCAGGAGTAACCTGGGGGTACCTCCTATGGGGCTGGAGCAGAAGGGCTAGTGAGGAAGGGACCTGGGACAGGAGCACTAGAGGACAGCTTGGAGCCTGAAGGCTGGAGGGCTGGAGTAGAGGCACCCTCATCCTCATTGCTAAAATCAACCTGTTTGCCAGGAGAAAGTGGGACTAGGTCAGTAATGGAAAGGTGAATATTAGCCTGATCCTAGCACAGTGAGGAGAAGAAGAGCAGATCCGGTGTAACTAGGAAGAGAGCCCAGTCCTTGCAGCAACAGGTAAAAACAAGACCCCAAAAAAGTAGGTTCAGCTACTCGCCATCCACCTTACCTGCCATTGGAGGTTGGAGGTGAGGTGGTGCAATGAACAACACAGACTGGGGAGCAGGTGAGCATTAAGCCCTGGGTTTGATCCTAAACTCTACTACTCCCAAAATAAAAATAGAAATAAAAATAAAAAGACAGTTGGGCTGGAGAGATGGTTCTGTGGTTAGGAGCACTGGCTGCTCTTTCAGAAGACCTGGCTTAGATTCTGAGCAGACACACAGTGGCTCATAACTCTGTCATTCCAGTTCCAGATGATCCAGTACCTTCTTATAGCCTCTGCAGATATCAGCATGCATGTGGTACATAGACAAACATGCAGGCAACATCAACAAACATAAAAATAAAATAAATAAACTAGTTTAATTAAATGAAACAATCGAGTTAGTGTGTGCCCCATCTTTTAAAGGAAAGTAAATGCTCAATTTGTGAAATCAAATATATCCTTATTTTGTTTGTTTGTTGTTGTTGCTGTTGTTGTTGTTGTTGTTGTTGTTGTTGGTTTGGTTTGGTTTTTTGGCTTTCTGGGACAAGGTTTCTCTAAATTTTGTTTTATTTCTTTTAACCTACAAACATGGCAAACTTTGACGGATGGATTTTTCTTCTTACTTTTTTGTTTTGTTTTAATGTATTTTGCATGGGGTGCTTTGTCTGCATATACATCTGCATATACACCTGCACACCAGAAGAGGGCATCAGATTCCATTACAGATGGTTGTGAGTCATGTGTGTGGTTACCGGGAATTGAACTCAGGACCTGGACGAGCAGACAGTGTTTTTAACAGCTGAGCCATCTCTCTACCCTGAATTTCTCTCAGAGTCTCACTTCCCTGATATAAACCCAAACTGGTTGTTATCAAGATACATAACATCTATACTCAGATTCCTAACATTTCTGAGAAGTGCTTTGTTTCTCGGAGACAAGTTCTCTCTGTGTGTCTCTGGATGCTCCGGAAGGTAAACCAGGTAGAACTCACAGAGACCCTCATGCTTCTGCTTCCCTTGCACTGGGACTAAAAGCCTGAGCCACCATGCCCAGCACTTTTTATACTGGTCTGCATTTATTTTTCAGTGTATAGGTGTTTTGCCTGCATGTATATCTGTCAGTATACCACATGTGTGCCTGGCACCTATAGAAGCTAGACCTGCCAAGCTAGAGTTACACACTGCTGTGAGCCACCATCAAACCCAGGTCCTTAATGCTCTCATCCACTGAACCACCTCCAGCCCCTGCCAGGAGTCCTCAGTAGAGGTTTGCTCTCTTCCAGCTGCCATCTTCCATCTTTTGTTCTTGGTGCTTTGCTGTGCTCTGCAAGTGCACTACTGTTCCCTGTCCTGGGCCAGCAAAGGTTATCTGACCTAATGGTGTCCTCAGCTGGGCGTGGAGATGCTCTGTGGTGGAACTGCTCCGTTGGTGCTGTTTAGGTTCATATTGGTGGATTTCAGATTTTTGCTTTGGCTTTTGAGAACTGTATTTTGCAAGTTTTTTGACTTAAAACTATGCAGCAGGTCCCTCTGTTTCCTCTTCCATGGCATCTGTGGTCCTGCAGGGTATTGTCCATTCATTATGCTCCTTTGTTTTATCATTAGCATTTACAGATGTTTATTTCGTAGGCACCTTTTGTTGCTCTTTTCTACCCCAAATTGGACTTTCAATTCACTAGTCACTTCTTTACGCTTTTGTTTATTCCATTATTTTTACTATGTATTATGCTTTTACACTCACTGCTTTTTATACTTAACTCTGTTCTTTCTTGAGTTCATGTATAAGTCTTTGTTGTGTCTTAAGGACATTGTAGGACTCTACAGTTTTCTTTAACTACACCCAGCGGTGGCTTTAGGTTGTAGTTTCATCATTATTTTCTTCTAGATATTTCATTATTGGTTAACAGCTTTATTGAGCTGTAGTTTACTTACCACAGAATCCATTTATTTTTCCAGATATGTGTGTATGTGAGTGCGTGCACACATGGGTGAGTGTGAGATTTTGTGTGTGTATATGTGCATGCTTGTGTGTGTGTGCACACTTATGTGTGAGTGAATATGTACATCTGTGTGTGCACACTTGTGTGTGAGTGTGCATGTGCATGTGTGTATGTATGCTTGTGTGAGTGTAGCCTTGTGCATGAATGCTGTGGCATGTGTGTGGAGATCAGAGGACAGCACTGGTGTTGTTTCTCCCCTTTGACCTCATTGAGCACTGCTGTATATACCAAGCTAGTGGGCTTCTGAGCGTCTGGAAGGAGCTCTGGAATTTCAGACATGTTCTGTCATGTCTAGTTTTTATGTGAGTTCTGAGGATTCACACTCAGGACCTCACACTTGTATGGCACTCTCTGAATCCACCAAGCCCTGAATCTCCAAGATCCCAGTGTGCCTATTTAAAGTATACAGGTTTGAGAATTTTAGTATATTCAGAGTTGTACCACCATCACCACAATCAACTGTAGGGCATTGCTATCAGTCCGTGGCTACCATTACCTTATTCTCCTGCTCCTTTCCCCATACACATATACAAGTGCACTTTACATCCTAGTGGACTCGCCTGTTCTGAACATGTCTCACCAAAGGGATCCTGTAGTATGCACTCTTTGGATGGGTGCTTTTTACTTGGTGCCATTCACTTAGTTACATTCAAGTAGGTACCAGTACTAAATTCCTTTTAATTGTTGAATAACATTCCATTTTATGGATATATATTTTATAGATATTATCTTTTATTATATTCATGTATCAGTCTATAGGTATTTAAGTTTGTATCAGTTTGGGGTTTATTATAAGTAATACTGCCATGAGCATCTGTATTCAGTAAGTTATTATAGACATATATTTGAAAAATACATACTGGGAGAAGGAGTTGCTGTTCTTATGTTTACTACATTTAAGCTTCTGAGGAAATAACAGTTTTCAGCTGCTAAGTGTAAGAAGCCAAACACAGATGCCACATACCTAAAACTCTGTTTCTATGATATATAAACTTCTATGATATATATCTGTTTCTATGATATATATCTTCTACTGCAATATTCCACAATGCATAACAGTGGGGACTATATTTGTTACTTGTGTATCTTGTAGTGATAAAATACCCCAACAAAAGCAGGTAAGGGAAGACATGGCATATGCTGGTCCATAGGTTTAGCTTACTACACATCATGGCTAGGAATTGTGGTGCCAAGAACTTGAGGCAGCTGATCTCACTGCATCCACAATCAGGAAGTGGGTAGCAATGAATGCTTGTGCACAGCTAGATTGCTTCTCTATGGACACTGGGCTCCCAGGCCATGCAATGGAGCCATATGCAATTAACCAGTCTTCCCATCTCTGTTAACTTAGTCTTGATACTCCCTGTGAACCATGCCCAGAGGCTAACCTAGTCTGGATAACCCCTCACAGGCAAGCCTGAAGGCTGATCTCCTGGGTGAGTCTACAGGCTGTCAAATCCACAGTCAATATTACCATCATTCAGAGACAAATCCAGCATGTCTCAGCTTGTCATCAGTTTCATCCACTCATCTTGTGGCTGAGGTCTGATGAAGTCTCGGACAGAGTTTGCGCTGTCAGAGGTCTCTGAGTATTTACATCCTGAATGAACTTTTAATGCCCATATTTCTGGTTCATTTTTCTGGCAAGTCATCCAAACAAAGCAATTCGGACTGCTTTGATCTAGTCAGGCTTTCTCACGAGGAACTTGAGGCTATTACTTCAGGAAGGCTAAGCTTCATCAGGAGTTTGGAGAGGAACAGATTGATGTTTGGGCTTCACTGGAGGCACCAGATCATTGACAGCCAACTGAGTCTTAAGCTTGGCTCACAAGGTCCTCCTGCCCCCACCTAGCCTAATAGAGCCCACTAATTAGTTGTCAGGCCAGATGCATAGCAAATGATCCTTTAGTGGCTTTGCCATTTCCTTGGTTCCAGGCCAGAAATGAGAGACACAAGGCACATCTTAAGGAAAAGTGCTACAGATAGATTGACACTTCATTCATAAAGGGGTGTGCCCTCAATCAAACATATAATGAGGCATGTATTCTTTAAAATTCAAAATGTAAGCAAATCTGTTTCCAGAGGTTTTTCTATTATACTTGTTTTATTTTAAAGCTTTTTTGTATGTATATAGTTTTTTGTTGTTGTTGAACACATTCCCCTCAGACCATTGTGATTCTCCTTTTCTGCCTCTCCCTCACACATTCTCTTTGTCCCCTAGACAGTTTCTACTTTCATACACAGACATACACACCCACACAGACACACACACACACACACACACACACACACACACACACACACACACACACACCACAAGCTTAGGAACCACAAATGAGAGAAAACATTTGTTTTTCTGGGATTGGCTTAATTCACTTAATATAATGAGCTCTCAGTGCATTCATTGTCTTGCAAACATGATTTGACTCTTATTTATGGCTGAAAAAAACCCACCCTGTCCTGTATACACACATTTCCCTTGTTCACTCCTCTGCTGTTGGAAATGTTGGATAGTCCTATAACTTAGCTGTTTTGGACAAAGCTACAAACAATGTACAAATATCTTTGCAATATGTCAACTTGGAGTCTTTTTGGAAAATACTCAGAGGTGATCTAACTAGGTTGTATAGAAGGTCTAGTGTCAGTTTTTTGAGAAGCCTCTATATTGAGTTCCATAGTGACTAACTTAATTACTTTTCAACCATCAATGAATAGGGCTCTCTTTTTCCATACTTTTCCAGCATCTGTTGTTATTTTCTCCCTGCGTTCGGCCCTCAATTCTTCCACAAACTTGATACAATAAGATGAGTGGCTCTGAGGTTGACCTGAATTTCTGTCTTATTTCCCTAATGGTGTAGAGGTCAGTGCTCTGTGGGGGAAAAAAATCTAAAGTAAAGTTATGATCAGAATTCCCACTTAATAAACTAGAACTGTTTTGTGATGGTTTTAGAGTATAAAGGATACTGGATTAGAACTGAGCAATCTTTGGTGTGTTGGTAGTCAAGAGCAGGGCCTGCACAGTGTGATCAAAGAGGGATTCATGGCACACTTAGGATGTGGCCTTGACCTAGGCCTAAGGAAGAGAGACCAGGCCCAGACCCAGAGCCTCTGTGGCTATAGTTCCTGGTGCTTCCTCACTGTAAGGGTTGATAGTGATGGTCAATTTGATTATATGATCTAGATCATCTAAGAGACAAGACTCTAGGCACACCTATGAAGGACTGTATGAATTGGGCTAGTTGAGGTAGGAAGACCCACCCATGGGATGCTGTCCTAGACTGAGAAAGAAGCAAAAGTAGTGTAAGGGCATCCTGTCTGTGCTTCATGGCTGTGAATACAGTGTGACTAGGGTTCAAGTTCCTGCCAACCATGACCTTCCTACCATGACCCTGGAGCCAGGAGCCAAAATAAACTCTCTCTTCCTAAGTACTTTTGCCAGTGCTTTGTCACAGCAGTGAGAAAGTAACTAATGACAACTCAGCTGCACTCAGAACTTAGGGCAAAAGCCACATAGAGGGGAGCTCCAGGTCAGCTGTGACCCCAAGAATCACCCCAAGGGTTCCGGATGCCCAGTAGTTAAGGGCTTCAGCAACCTAAAGAAGAAAGCTTCATATCTTTTGATGCCGTTCCTCCTTCGGCCCTGTTACTTGAGAATTCAGGGTCACTTTGAACATTACCCATGGTGCCATGCACACATGAGGACACCACAGTCCATAATTACATCATATCAAAAGGAGAAAGAAAAAGAAAAAGAAAAACTGTCAGACAGGCAGTGGTGGTACACACCCATAATCCTAGCCCTTGGGCAGCAGAGGCAAGAGTATATCTGTGAGTTTGAGTTCCGGTCTACAGAAGAAGTTCCAGGGCAGTTAGGGCTACACAGTGAAATGCTGTGTTGAGAGAAAGAAAAAGAGAGAGAGAGAAAGAAAGAAAGAAAGGAAACTATATTTATGCTGAAAGGAAGTTTGACTGTTGGGCTTGGGGCTACCAACAAGACTTTAAATATGTAAGCCAGAAATCTTATACAATGTACATGGGGAAATAATCTTTTTGTTGTTGAAAATAAATCAATACACTCTCCTGGAATTCTAGCTTTTTTTCTAGCTTGCTTATTCTTCCAATCCTTTGTACACATAATTTATCTTAAATGTCTCGTTGTTGTTGTTGTTGTTTTGTTGGTTTCTTTGTTGTTGCTTTTTGAGACAGGGTTTCTCTGTATAGCCCTGGCTGTCCTGGAACTCAGTTTGTAGACCAGACTGGCCTAGAACTCAGTTTGTAGACCAGGCTGGCCTCGAACTCAGAAATCCGCCTGCCTCTGCCTCCTGAGTACTGGAATTAAAGGTGTGCGCCGCCACGCCAAGCTTAAATGTCTCTTTTAACATGTAATATCTAGGTGTGAATGTATATTCCAGGTGTGGCCTAGCAGTAAGCCTCTATTACTATGACTGTGGATTATACTCTCATTGCTATGATGGTTTGGATTGTGATTGTCAATCCATTACCAAATCTGTTCTTCCCTGTATATTCCTTCAATATTAATTTTTAAAGACATAAATGTGGGCTGGGAGCATAGCTTAGTTGGCAGATCACTTCCCGAGCATAGGTGAGGCCCTGGGTTTGATCCGTAGCCCAGGAACTGGGAATGGTAGTGCATAAAGTCTATAATTCCAGGACTCAGGAGGGAGGCAGGGAATCAGAAGCTCAAGGTCATTTTTAGCCATATAGCAAGTCCAAGGCCAGCCTCAGATGTATGAAACTCTGTCTTAAAATGACAACACAAAGCCAGAAATGTTACAAAGCACCATGAATGAATGCATGGTATTCATGACTCAAATAAAGGAGGAAGAATGATGTCATTGGTTTGCTTATTCTGATTTGACTCTCCCTTTCTATTATTTATTGATCCATATAGATTCTAGGCCTTATTCCAAGTCACTGATGTCAAAAAATTTAAACTGACCAGGGCCAAAGACAAATGTCTCCACAAGTTGACACTGAGCCATTGGCTTTGAATAGAGCTATTAAACCACCTATGAATTGCTGCAATGCAGGTCCTTCAAAATGTGTTGGACTATTGCTCTAGTGATGAGATTTACTCTAAAGGAAAGAAAAATAGTTCTAAGTCTAATAAAGATACAAGTAATAAATAGCATTACTTATCAATTAAACTTTTTTCATAGTAATATTATTAATTAAATTTATTAACAGTAAGCAATACTTTAAGACAAATACTAACTCATGCCCAGTGAGTCACTTAGAGTGTAGGATACTGCAGATGTGTGTCTGGTGTGTACTGATCATCTTGTAATGTCTTAGAACCCCCCTCAAGTAAACCCCAGACTCTCTCTATTACGCACTGTATGCTTCCAACCAGATCCACTGCTGTATAAACAAAGGGACTTTTCAAAGTGTTCTGCTTTGATCAGAGCCACAGTGGTTCCATCCATTTTAACTCCTTAGTTAGACCTAGGAAGCCAGGAAGTGGGAGACTGCAAACCAATGAGTCAGGAGACCCCAGTTCTTGATGTGCCCAGAACATGATGCAGACCAAAAGACAAGGACAGAGTCACACTGGCTCAGAGGCTGAGCTCGTTCACCAGGGAGGATCCAGTATGAAACCAAGTGTGCAGGTCAGGATGAGTGGCTGAGGTGATCCCCGCACAGAAACAAAAGTCCACATCCAAGTCTGGTGGCATCCAACAGCTGCTAATGGCCGTGTGCTGCTGGGTGAGTAGCCTGTTCCCAGCAGTTCATTGGTTTAGGTGCTTCTTTCTCTCTTCAAGCATTTTGTTGTTGTTGTTGTTGCATGATTTAACACAGGAATTTGAGCTTCCTTCCCCTTTTCTGTCACATTGGTTCTCTGTCTTGATACATTTCTGTGGTTGTACCTCTTGCATGTTCTGTAAACACCTTATTTGCCATACCTATTAGCATGCTTCCATTGGGAAGTGATTGTATTATCTTGAAAGGCACTTCAATGCTGCACTGATGGTCCAGTGTGTAGGAGCTCTGGCTGCTCTTCCAGAGGTCCCGATTTCCATTCTCAGCACCTATATGGTGGACCACAACTGTATGAGGCCCTCTTCTGATGTGCAGATGTTCATGCACACAAAATATTCATACATAATCGAGTTTGGGGCTGGAGAGATGGCTCAGTGATTAAGAGCATGGGTGTTCTTCCAAATGACCCACGTTTGACTCCCAGCACCCATGTGGAAGCTCCCAATTGTTTTGTGCCCTCTTCTGGCCTCTTTGGGCACCAGGCATACACATGATGCACAGACATACATGCAGGCAAACACTCATACACATAAAATAAATGTTTTTAAAAATTCTTTTTAAAAGCACTTCAGCAAGCTGGATTTTATCTTAACATGCAAGGGAATTTGGAATTGATAGACACTGTTGGACCTCAGTGGGAGGAGAGGCCCTTGGGCCTGAAGGTGTTCGATGCCCCAGTGTAGAGGAATGCCAGGGTGGGAAGATGGGAGTGGATGGGTGGGGGAGCACCCTCATAAAGGCAGGGGGAGGGGGAATGGGATAGAGGGTTTCTGAAGGGGAGACCTGGAAAGGAGAAAACATTTGAAATGTAAATAAAGAAAATATTCAATTTAAAAGAAAAGAAAGAAAAAGAAGAAAGAAAAAGAAATTGACAGACACTTGTAGTGGCTCCTTTTCTGTACATTGAAGAAGTGCTTCTGTAGGTCAAAGCACCTCTAATTAGCAGGTTCTAAGTCATAGATTTAGTCTTCATAAATCATGGCTAATGCAATCAGCAAACACCTCGTTCTGAAGGGTCTCAGGAAGCACGGGGTTTGACCAGTGGCTGGAATCATAACTATGATTCCGGCACCGTGGTGAGCATTACAGTATGATTTAAGGTTGGCATTTAGTAAATTAAATGAGATCATTTTATAACTACTAATCGTAGGAGAAGGCTGACTCATGTGTGTCCCATATGACACAAAAGTAGGTCTAAGGTAGCTCGGAGAGTGCTTTCTGTTGCCCTTGACGTCACTTATTCATCACCTACTAATAATTGCTTAGAATATTCTGGAAACTGGCACAACTAACACCCCTGGCTTAATTCACTTCCCATAATTACTTAGTCTTAGAGTAATTCACAGCCAAGTACCAAAACCTAAATGGCTTCAAATGTGTTAGTTACAAATTAGTGGGAATCAGCATCATCCAAAGAGTTTCGCAGGCTTAGGAATCGTCTAGAGTCAAGCTAGAGAGAGTACAAGTGCAAGCTGGCAGATGGCTCTGTGGTTAAGTTGCTCGGTGCCAAAACCTGATGGCCCAAGTTTGATCCAAGGCCCCACACAGGCAAAGGAGAGAATCAACTCCTTTAAATTATCTTATGACTTCTACCCGTATATCATAACCCTTGAACATACATGGGAATACTAATGCACACAAAATGCATATTTTTAAACATTAAAAAATTAAGTATGACTGGGAAGTCCATATCTATTGTACTACATCTTCTCTTATAAATGGAGAGGCAAAAAAAAAAAAAAAACTGGCAATGAGTATATGGGACGGTGGCAAAGTTTGTCCAGTGTCGGTCATGTTTTGGCAGGTAAGGGCTAAAAGAACAGATAATGTTTACTGTTTGTTTTGAATCTTTCATCCCTTATCATGTCATTACTGTGTGAATTAGATGTGTCTTATCCATGGGTATATGGTATGAGAACAGCAGGTTTGGAGCCAGATCCTAGAGCTTGTGTCTTGGTGGTTGCAGGCTAAGTAGTGACAGTTTGTGGACAGCCTCTTGGCTCTGTGATACCACATAAACCGAGATAGCACTAAGCACTATAGCAAATCACCAGCGTCAGGACCTTAGGCTCACACAGATGCTCTTGATTTATCCTGTAATAACTTAATCACATGATTTATAGACACCATCTCCTGTTGGAACAAGCTTAGAAAAATATGCTTCTGATGTGCTGTGAAATAGAGATTTTAAAAATTCAAATGACTTATAAGAAAATATATTTTATCTTAGGAATAATGATAGACTGACTACCTCAGATCTTAGGGCCTCTATAAACTCGTAGTTCAGGGTTTCCCCTGCACCCCAGCCCTCTCCACTGCACAGCTCATCATCTCCTTCAGAACTACAAATCTGAATGTCCAGGTGCCTGAATAGATAGCAAATGGGATATGAGTAGTGGCGGGTGGGTACACATGAGAAAGGAGCTATAAAAGATGATTCATTAACATAGGAAGGCCCCTAAAGCTAAAATATATTGAAGCTGGGTACCACCTTTCCAAAACACAAATCCAGGCCCCTGGTTTGACTAAGGATTCATTGAAGAATTTCCTGTGCTAAGGGGATCCTAATGTTCTGTCCTGTCACGGCCCCTCAGAGTTGACTCACATACCCGCTCCCCATTCCCATGTAGGCTCTGCAAGGTACGCAATCTGTTCTTACTGATCCCCAATAACCTTTTTTTCCTCTCCCCCTGCACCTCACCCTCTTTAAGTCCTAGGGCTTCTGTTCTCTTGGCCCAGCCCATATTTACTTCAAGAACCCCCCTGCCAGGTAATGAGACAATAAAAGCCAGCTTGGGCCAGAGTCAGAAAGTCTAGAAACCTTGAAATATAACAGAGGCCAGTGCCTGACACTGGAAAGTCAGTGCTGGTCTCTAGCAAGTGGACACCTGGAACAAAAGAGACATTCTGAGAAGCCCTCTGCCTGGGCTGGGCATCGCTCATGATGGACACACTGAAAGAAGTGGAAAACCCCGATCTGGCCACTGCAGATCCCATGGCTTCTGCTGTTAGGTCTTCACAGGCCAGGAGGATAAGAAAGGCCAGGACCCAGCAACCCAATAAAGACAGTGGCCAGAGGGCCACTGAAAGACAGGACAGGGTGGACTTGCAGCCAACAATCCTTTAAACCCGTCTGTGCTGAGTTCCCACTGGACAGTTCTCTTTTTAAAATATTTTTTATTCTAATATAATGATATTATTTCTCCTCTTCCCTTTCTTACTCCTAACTCTAAATTCATGACTCCCCCCTTTTTAACTATTGGTGTGTGTGTTTGTGTGTATGCACATGTGCATATACGTGTGCATGTGTGCGTGTGCCTGTGTGTGTTCCTAAATGTAGAAATACAACCTTCCCAATCTGTATAATGTTAGTTACATATGTTTTTAGGGCTGACCGTGTTGTATTGGATAAAGAATGACTGTGTTGCTCCCTGAGGACCAGCATTTCTTTCACTCCCAGCATTCCTTAGTTCCCTGTAGCTTTTATCTAGACCTCACGAGCTTTCTCCCTCCACTGTACAGTTCTTAAGGACACAGGGGATGATGGAGCACTAAAGGCTGTGGAGGAACTTCTCCAGCTGACAGCCCAGTAAGAATCATTCTCGGGCACATGCCATCCTTTCGGAACCTGAGGTCTAGCTGTGTCCTAGGGATTGTGTCCTGGGTTGGTGGTCAAGGACCCTGTGGACCTCCAGGGGAACTCGGGTTCTTTGAAGAGATCCCTAAGGGACTTGGGGAAGTTTAGAGAGCAGGGGATCTTCCAGAGACCAGGAGAGCTTCCTGGCATGGGAGCCGGCCTGGACTTTGCTGCTTTCTTTCCTGATGGTTCTCTCTGTATGGTCCAGTTCAGGGTAAATTCACAAGGAAGCCCTTCAGTTCTCACCACTCTCTCTCCTCCAGAATTTTCACAGGTGAAAGTTTCCTGCGGCGTGGCATTCACTCTTTGTCTCGCTTGGATTGGAAATAGTGAAGCTAGAGGTTCCATCTTATACTGTATTTGCTAAAGTGCTTCCTCCAGGGCATATGAAGAACACTTGGTGTTGATCGCAACAAATGAAAGAGATGTACACACACACACACACACACACACACACACACACACACGTTCTCTGCCTTCTTTCTTCTTGGCTCTCTGCTCCTCCTTCTCTTCTCTCCCTCTCCTCTCCTCCCCCTCCCCCCACCCCCAACTCCTTACTGGATATCAGGCACAGTGCTTAGCTGACAGTCTTTGTTCCATTTTGATGCATCCAGAAAGGCTCTCAGGGAAATGCCTACCAGGTGGAAGAATGCATTTTGCAGATGGTGGACAGAAACCATGTTGTAGTTTTCTGGAGGAGGTGAAATTGTACTCTGCATTTCTCTGTGGGATGAGAACTCTGTAATTTAGGATTTGCCTAATTGGTGTTTAGGGTTTCCAGGGATTCTTGCTCTCCTGATAGTTCTGGCTATGTTGGGGGAGATTCACTTTCAATGGCTTGAAACATCTGTGTCTTAATGAGATGACTCAGGACTAGCAGGGAGAGAGGTCAGTCCAGGAGCCCTGTTTCCCCTTACCCAGTAAAGTGGATCGGTAAGAAACTGAAGGAGCGTGCTGTGCTGTCCGGAGCTCCCAGCCCAGATTTGCAGGTCTGGCTTTTGTCCATGCTTGCCTCAAGGTCAGCTCTGAGAGGTTGGTAGCCAGAGAACAGGTGCCACTGAAAATGGTTACATCCTTGTGTCTGTGTCCCCTCAGCAGCTGCAGGCTGCACTGGGGGCAGAAGCTGTAGCCCTGCTCCTTCAGGGATTCTAGATGGTTGCAAACACAGCCAAACCAAACTGCTTCATGAGAACTTGCTGTCTCCTTCTTCTCATTCCTGTCTCTATTCTGTCCATTTGTTCCTTTGTTCTCAGAACAGAAAAGGACCAGAAATCCTGCCCATTTTGTATCTAGCAGAGCAAATATGTTGGTATGTGGAAATGGAGTACCCACTGTTTTAGACTTGTAAAGTCACAAGGATAATTGCTTTCGGGTGGGGCAGGAGCAAACTAGGAGATAGTCCCTTTTCTCCCAGGCCTGCACTAGAATTGAATCCGTCATACTTTCCCAAACCACTTATAGTTGGCATCTGGTAGAAATGAGCAGCCTCTGTATGTACATTACACACCCATTCCTCAGATGAATCAATCGCACATACTAGACACACATCACCCATATGTTCCACACAAACACAGATTCCACATTTTACATACAGCGGAAGTACTATAGGACAAGAGTACATCAGATTTTGCTACCACATAGTAGAGGATTTTACATGGATTGGAGCCTACTTCTGTGTGTGTGTGTGTGTGTGTGTGTGTTTGTGAGTGCACGTTATGTATGATGTGTTTGATGTGTGGCATACATGGTGTGGTATGGTAGGTATGGCATGGGGTAGTGTATGTACTGGGTGGTATGTGTGTATATGTAAAATGCAGAATATCTGGGTAACGTGTAATGTGTGTCTGGTATGTGTGATTGATGTATCTGAGGTATGGGTATGTAATGTACATGTAGCATGTACATGGTATGGAATGGTATGGTGTGATGTGTGCATATGTGATGTCTGTGGTATGGTATGCATAGTGTAGTATGTATATGTGATGTGGTATGTATGATATGTATGGTGCATGGTATAGTATGGTATGTTCTCTGTTTGTGGTGTGTTGATGCTCTTGGCCTTTGTTTGTAATGTGTGTAGTGTGTATGTGTGATGTGGCTGGCATATGTATATAAAGTGTATGGTGTATATGTGATGTGTCTGACATATGTATAATGTGTGTGTGTGTGTCTCTGTGTGTCTGTGTGTATGTTTGTGTGTGTGATGTGATGTGTCTGGCATATGTGTGCATGGTGGACATGTAGGGAGCAGGGGCTGTGGCCAGGATGAGAGTGTTGTAGAGGAGCAACTCCCTTATCAAAAGAGGATGACAGACAGTCTGCATCCTGCTTGCCTCTCCCTACAAGAGATGCTTACATCTGTCAGTGCTGTTTGCTCTTCAGATCTCTGGGCAGCACTACAAGCTGACCTTTATAAACAATGAAACTGACATGAGGCTAGAGTCTCAGCTTGCTTGCACTAGTGCAGTCAAGTGCCACAAAATGGATGACTCCGCTAGCAGACATCCCTCTCCTTGTCATTCTAGAAGCTAGAAATCAAGCTGCAACAGAGCTGTGTCCTCCTCAGTCCTCTGGAGAGGAGCCTTCTTGCCTTATTCCTGACTTGTGATTGTGCCATTTCTGTTCTCAGCATGCTTCAGCTTGAGGCTGCATCTCCTAGATGTCTGTCTCTGTCCCAACATGCTTTGTATTTTCTTATCTACAGTTCCTGATTCCCATGAAAAAGAGATAAATGGGAGGGTAGGGGCTGAGGAGTCGAGGATGTCTCAGAGATGGTGTCTTCATCAGGAGTCCAATGTGTGTGTATAGAGATGAATATGGATGCCTATGGAAAGGGAGTATCAGAGTGTGATTACAGGCAGTTGTGGGCTTCCCAATGTGAGTGCTGGGAACTGAACTCAGGAACAATAGGTATAATAGATCAATAGCATAATAGCATAATGATAGCACAATAGATCACTGGTCACAGTTATTATAATAATGCAGAAATGGGAAGTGCTACAGGAAAGTGACAGAGATGCAAAGTGATTACATCACAGTCCATAGATGTGTTCAGTTATGCTACATCCTTCCATTGGTACCAGGTACAGAATCTTCCCAGCATAGTAGACTAAGGTACACCTGTGCCTCTACCTCTCATTCTCTACCTCTCATGGCATAATCAACCACCTCCCAACTCCATCCCATTAGGGCTACTGGGGTTTAACATACAAATCTGAATTCATATTTGTGCTGGGAACTGAATGCAGATCTTTTAGACAAGCACAAAGTGCTCTTGATCACTTAACAATCTTTCCAGCCCTCGGCTAAGTATTTTAAACAAACAAACAAACAAGCAAACAAACGAACAAAAGATTTGATATGTAAGATAGTTATAGAAGTGTCCACAAGGCTAAAGAAGCAATAGAACAGGAAGTGGAAAGAATAGTTATTTGAGAAGAGAAGGAGAAAGAGACTGCAGCAGGAAACCATGTGTGGGCAATATGGCAGCAGAGACATCTGTGGGTGCTTCCCTCACCCAGAGCCCTCAGGACACAGGAAAAAAGGAACAGTCTGGGACAGGATCCTTCTAGTTTCCATCTGTACCCCTGAGCTGACCCTGTGCCACAGCTCTCCATACCCAAATTCCTCCCTGAGAGAACTGGTCTCCCAGTAGTGCTGACACGCAGGCTTGCAGGAGGGACAAGACACAGTCAGAGAGAGCAAGACCAGCTAACAGATGATAACAGATAACAGCAAGACCAGAGATAACCAGATGGTGAGAGGCAAGGGCAAGAACATAAGCAACAGAAACCAAGATTTCATCAGAACCCAGTTCTCCCACCACAGCAAGCCCTGGATACTCCAGCACACTGGAAAAGCAAGACTCTGATTTAAAATCACATCGCATGATCTATCGTCATAGAGGACTTTAAGAAGGACAAAAATAACTCCCTTAAAGAAATACAGGAAAACACAGGTAAACAGATAGAAACGAGAAAACACAAAAATCTCTTAAAGAATTGCAGTAAAACACAACCAAACAGGTGAAGGAATTGAATAAAACCATCCAGCATCTAAAAGTGGAAAGAGAAACAATAAAGAAATCACAAAAGGAGACAAGCCTGGAGATAAAAAACCTAGGAAAGAGATTAGGAGTCATAGATGCAAGCATCACCAATAGATAACAAGAGATAGAAGAGAGAATCTCAGGTGCAAAAGATGCCATAGAAAACATTGACACAAAAGTCAAAGAAAATGCAAAATGCAAAAAGCTCCTAACCCAAAACATACAGGAAATCCAGGACACAGTGAGAAGACCAAACCTAAGGATAATAGGTATAGAAGAGAGTGAAGATTCCCAACTTAAAAGGGCCAGTGAATATCTTCAACAAAATTATAGAAGAAAACTTCCCTAATCTAAAGAAAGAGATGCCCATGAACATACAAGAAGCCTACAGAAATCCAAATAGATTGGATCAGAAAAGCAATTTTTCCTGTCACATAATAATCAAAACACCAACTGTACAAAACAAAGAAAGAATATTAAATGCAGTAAGGGAAAAGGGTCAACATATAAAAGTAGACCTATCTGAATTACACCAGACTTTTCACCAGAGACTATGAAAGCCAGAAGATCCTGGACAGATGTCATACAGACCCTAAGAGAACACAAATGTCAGCCCAGGCTACTATACCCAGCAAAACTCTCAATTACCATAGATGGAGAAACCAATATATTACATGACAAAACAAAATTTACATAATACTTTTCCACAAATCCACCCCTACAAAGGATAATCGATGGAAAACTGCAGCACAAGGGGGGGGGAGGGAAAACACACCCTAGAAAAAGCAAGCAAGTAATCTTCTTTCAACAAACCCAACATAAGATAGCCACAGAAACATAATTCCACCTCTAACAACAAAAATAATAGGAAGCAGCAATCACTATTCCTTAATATCTCTTATTTTCAACTGAGGAAATTTGAATGGCTGAGAAGCACCTAAAGAAACGTTCAACATCATTAGTCATCAGGGAAATGCAAGTCAAAAATACCCTGAGATTCCACCTTACACCAGCCAAAATGGCTAAGATAAAAAACTCAGGTGACAGCAGATGCTGGCGAGGATGTGGAGAAATAGGAACACTCCTCCATTGCTGGTGGGATTGTAAGCTGGTACAACCACTCTGGAAATCAGTCTAGGGGGGTCCTCAGAAAATTGGACATAGTACTACCTGAGGACCCTGCTATACCACTACTGGGCATATACCCAGAAGATGTTCCAACTTGTAATAAGGACACATGCTCCACTATGTTCATAACAGCCATATTTATAGCAGCCAGAAGCTGGAAAGAATCCACATATCCCTCAAGGGAATGGATACAGAAAATGTGGTCCACTTAAACAATGAACTCAACTATTAAAAACAATGACTTCATGAAATTCACAGGCCAATAGATGGAACTAGAAAATATCACCCTGAGTGAGGTAACTCAGTCACAAAAGAACACATATGGTATGTACTCACTGATAAGTGGTATTAGGCAAAGAACATGTAATACCCAAGATACAGTTCACAGATGACATGAAGCTCAAGAGGAAGGAAGACCAAAGAGTGGATGTTTCAGTCCTACTTAGAAGGGGGAATCAAAATAATCAAGGGAAGTAGAGGAAAAGAAGAAATGTCCTAAGATTATTTTTAGTTCTTTTATGTGTTTTTTCCTTAATAGAAAAGAATATCAGGATGTTTTTGTTTGCTTAAGATAGGAGCATGATACTTTAAAGGAGACATATGCTGTCCATATATGTCTGCTTCCAACACTTGAAGAGTAGAACAGTTGTTAAATAAGCCTCGAGTCCTGTTTAGTATCTATGACCAGCCGTTTCCCTTTGAACAGACACCTGAACCCTCGTTTTGATGTCCTGGAGTTACACCCTTGACTGATCTCTTTATAGGCCAGTCTCACTGAGCATTCACTGTGAGCAAGCTGAGCCCTGAAATGAGTGCTTCACTGTGAATTCCTGCAGGGGGCGCAGATGGACTGAAAGCGAGGCATCCTGCAGTGGGCAGTGTGAAGTCAAGTTCCTCTTCCAACAGTGTCATGGTTTCAACTTTGGTAGCTTCCCTCTCCCGCTGTGGATATAATTTCCACTTCACATATTGTGTCACCCAGACTGAGTGTACTTTCAGTCATGATACTAACTTCAGTGAAGGGCATGTATGTATGCTGAATGTAAGGTCTGAGTTGCTGGCAGAGACCCTTCTCTTAGTAAGAAATTTATGAGCACAGAGATTTGTTCCTCTATCGAGACACTGCTGACTTACATGTCCCCAAGCAACTGGCAGGTCAATTAGAGGACCTTGTATGTTTAGTTCAGCACCTGACTTTTAACAAATCACCAGCTATCTTTATTAAATAAAGTATGTGTATTAGCTACTAGAAGCAGCTAATCATGTGATCCAGACACAGTGAATGGTTATTAGGGGTGCTGCATTCTGGGTTAATCTATCTTAGTTTTGTTTTGGGTTTGCTTGTTTGGATTTTTAAATTGCATTCAGTTACATTTACTTATTGATATACTTATGTATTTATGTATCTTCCTACTGGGAATTGAACCCAGGTACTTCAGCAGACTTAGCATGTATGCTGCCACTGAACCTCATCCCCAGACCCCTGTTTTACTTTTTAAAAATTTGAGCCGGGTGGTGGTGGCACATGCCTTTAATCCCAGCACTTGGGAGGCAGAGGCAGGAGGATTTCTGAGTTCGAGGCCAACCTGGTCTACAACCTGGTCAACCTGGTCTACACTACAAAGTGAGTTACAGGACAGCCAGGGCTACACAGAGAAACCCTGTCTTGTTTTAAAAAAAAAAATGAGATCTTGTTGCACTAATTATCCAACCTGGCATTGAACTCTGTTGTGCAGGCTAGCCTTGAACTTGTCATCTGCCTGTCTTAGCCTCTTAAGCAGTTGGGATACAGATCTGTGCCTCCAGGCCTGGCCTTACCTATCATACTGTTTTCCGGGGGGTGAGGGACTTCCACCTGCCTAGCTTTGCTAGCCATAATGGCAACCACCAAGAAAGAACACACCAAAGGGTGACATCTCTGAACACTCAGGGATTCCATCTATGGGAGCCAGCCACTTCTGGGTGCGATGGCCTGGCTCTGACTCTGACAGCCTTCAGGGAATGTCAGGCATTTACTTGGTATTTGGGACAAAAATAAATAAATAAACACATGAGTTGAGAAGCAGATAGGCCTCTAAGACTAACAATGTTTTGTCTAAATTCTAACATAAAATACTTATTAGCGCTTTCTCCCTTCTTTAAGGCAGAACATAGATTTAAAATTCTGCATAATCCCACCCAAGGAAGACTGTAAGAAGAGCTCACAGTTCCGCAGTGTAGCTTGCATTACTTCTAACAAGGTTTGGGTCTCAGGTGACACTAAAGGTGACTATGGAGGTATATGTACAAGGAAGCCATCTTATAATTAATTGGTTAGATTTAGGAATTTAACTGCAAAAAGCTTCAAAGTTTCTATGAGAAAAAAAATAATACTACAAACAAGTAGAGATGTGGTATATGATACACATTAGAGCCAAAGGGATAATTCCTTCCTATACAAAGAGCTCTGTAAAGTGAACAAAACAACAAAGAACCCAGTGGAATGCTGTTAAACCAGTTTTACATTTACCCTTTGATTTAATTTACTTGTGATTTTCATGCAGTTTTATTTTATGTGGCTAAAGCCCCATGCTTTCTATTACATGGTTGGATAGCCTGGTTCACACACACACACAAAAAAAAATCAAGTACTGAATTCTGTGCTACCATAGGCTTTGGGAGGAGGGGGAGGGTCTGTCCTGCTTTCTTATACCTATTGGATAAAGAGCTTTTCTGCCTGCCTTTCCTGGAGGGAGGAAGCCCGCTGTGACTAAGTGGACTTACATAACTAACTGCTGACTGACAGTGGTCCTCACTTCCGAGACTCACAGAAATGACATCCTTTGACATCCCAGGGCCACACCCATAAACAGGTCCCCATTCCGAAGTATATAGGTTTAACAGTACTTTCTGACCCATCTGTGATGTCTTTTTTTCTCAAAGTACGCTCACATTTTCCTAAATAATTAGCTAGTTAATCCCAGTTCCATTTTGTGAGTGGTCTTTCCATTCCCCACTGATGTGTGGCATAAACATTATCATGCATTAAATACTCATGCATGC